>NC_059341.1:54781694-55381694 GCF_018350155.1 Leopardus geoffroyi | reverse complement strand
CATTATTTAGATTTATCAGTTTTATGGATGAAGAGGGTAGACCCGGGAGTATGGCTGGAGGCTCTCCCTGGATATGCATATTTGCAAACTGAAGAATCTACTAGATACCTATCTAGTGTGGAAAAGGTGTTAAGTGTCTAAATAACTTCTTGTCAGCTGAATTGAATTGGGGACTAGGTTGGTGATCCCCAAATATCTGAATCCAATTATTTCAGTTGAAATTTCTTAGATTTTTTTCCAAATTTTTATGCAGCTTCACTGATTAAAGTCATGATCCTTAGAGGCTGCTTTGTCAGTCCTTTGTTTCTGGATATGTTTGGAGTTTTCTTCCTTTTCAAATGAAAAAAGAAAGGCAATTCTTTATCTTCTCTAGTGATCTTCCTATACTGATAGAATACCCATTATTCCTTATCTCAAGTCCACATTTCTTCATAACTTTTTTTAAAAAGTGAGGATTTCCAAGCACAAAGAGGTCTGTATTCATGCCTGATGTTCATTGATCTTTCTGCTTATTTCCATAGATGATTAATAAATAGTAACTATGTTCTAGGTGCTGTGAGCTCAGAGCTGGTCACAGATATGGCTCACGATAGAGAACGCTAATGACCATTTTATATGTCCTAGTAGGTCAGGTCTCTGGTTGTCAAAAGCAACCAAACCAGAATGATCACTCTGACATAGGTGATGTCCTTTTTCCAGCATCACCCTGACATTTTAGTTCTGGAAAGTGGTTAATCACATTTTGGAGTGACTGGTGGACTAACGGTTTAATGGTACTGGTTCTTCTGGGTTAAGGATAAAGAGGATATCGCCATTCTCTGGCAACTATTCCCAGTCTGCCTCTTATTGACAGCCAAATCTGGGGAGCAAATGGCCGGGTGATATAGGGAGCTTAAAAAGATGTTTTGTCAAGCTATCTTCATTAAGCTGGCACCATCTACCCTCCTACCCCACTTTGTTCCAGTTGGTGCTGTCTTTTCTGACAGAAGTTTCCTAACAGTGTGTGTCTCTACCATCTGGAAGCCAGGGATGATGGCTGAAGTTTAGGAAGGTCAAACGTGAAAGTAATCAGGATATCAGGGAAATTTCAAGCCTCTTCCTGTCATTGGGCTCCCATTTTGGAAAATGTCTGCACCCCAGACCTCCTGTCTTCCTTTATACAACGAGAATCAAGGTTTCACTTTCTTTTCTAGAATTCCCTAAACTGCACAGAGGTTGTTCTTTTTCTCCTCTAGAATAAGTCAGTGACTAGAAAAGATTTGTGATAGATCGATGAAAGAATTAGATGGTGAAAGAAGTCTCGGGAAGGTGCTACTTGTCATCTGGAGATCTATTGTCCTATATTTCCACTAAAAGCCAAGTAAAAGGAGATAGGCTAAAGTTGTGAGCAGGAATTACAATTAGCTGTAAAATCATATCTGGGAAGTATTGGAATAACTAAGGGATACTTTGGAATCTTTCTTGGCATCTAAAAGGATAGTCTGGAGTTTTTTGGCCCTAGGTTATGTTTGGGACATGATTTAGAGCTTTCAGATTTAATGGTTTCAGTACTTTTAACTCCTGCCTATCAGTATCTATTTGGGAAGAAAGGAAAGTGACTGAAAGTGAGTGACCTGGGCACAATGATAGGAGCTGGCTGAAATACTCCTTTAATAGCTCTACCCTGAGTCTTCACTCTTTGTGGTCGTAGCGTTCTTCAGGAAAGAGAACATGGTCTTTGAAGTAACAAAGAACCAAGTTCAAATTCCACCTCTTCTTGTTAGTGGGTTATGAGCTTGGGACAGTTGTTTCACCTCTCAGTCTGTAAAGTGGAATAATACTTATTTCATTGTGTTGTTATGGGGATTAAATTAAATAACATCTCTGCATTACTTGCAGCTCAACAAATTCTGGTTCACTTTCACACCTCTCTCCATTTATCCCTAAATCTTGCACATACACCTGGTACCCCTATTTGCTAGGTGCTATTTTTCTTTGCCCTCAGCCTCTGCATATGTTTCCCCAATGCTCCTAAGAGTTCAAGTCTTGGGCCTTTGTTTATTACTGTGTGTTAGTCCCACAAAAAGACAATAAGAGTATGGAGTTTTTATAAGTGTACTTACATGAGCCAAGGTTGTGGTGTCTTCCCAGTCATTTTTGCTTGGTGACAACTTTGGTCTCAGACAAAGGAGTTCTACCTTCCCACCTACTCTTCTGATCCAAAGTTCTTGATTTGAGGCTAGATCATTCTGGGGGGGGGGGTTGGTTCTAATTAAAAAGTGATGGCAAGCTTGTTTATAAAAGGCATTCAGGGATGGGGAATCCATAATCTTTACTATCAGGATATACTTTTTTTCTTCCTGTGTTTTTAGTTTGAAAAATATCAACCCTACAGAAAGTTGCAAAAATAGTATAGTAAACACCCATTTATTTTTCACTAGGATCGACCAGTTGTTAATATTTTGCCACATTTGCTTGCTCTGTCCAATGTATATGTGTATGTGTGTGGGTGCATGTATGTATGAAATACAGTCTATACTTAAGGTTTACTAATTTCCTATTTTGCTTTGGTACTAAAGTGTTTCTCCATGATCCAGGTGCAACCCAGGGTTATGCATTGTATTTCTTTGTCATATCTCTTTATTCTCATTTAATCTGTAATAGTTCCTCAGCCTGACATTGATAGTTTTGAAGAGCACATGTCAGTTGTTTTATAGAAAGTCCACTTTCTGTAGAAAGTTGTTTTGTAGACTGATCATTTTTATCATCAGTATTAGGTTACACATTTTAGACAGGAATATTATTTAAGAACATATTAAAGACAATGAGTGCCATGTATGCAGGGAACATCTCTTTTTTCTCCCCATTGTGTTTGTAACATCAAACCCTAGGCTGACTTTTAATTTTTTTTTAATGTTTTTATTTTTTTCTTTTTTTTGAGATAGAGAGACAGAGTGTGAGTGGGGAGGAGAAGAGAGAGAGGGAGACAGAATCTGAGACAGTCTCCAGGCTCTGAGGTGTCAGCTCAGAGACCCACACAGGGCTCAAACACGTGTACTATGAGATCATAACCTGAGCTGAAGTCAGATGCTTAATCGACTAAGCCACCTAAGTGCCCTTAGAACTGACATTTAGGAGGTTCTGAATATTTATTCACTGAACAAATAAGTGAATGAAGTAAGATTTTCACTGCCACTTAGTTCTATTATTTTTCTACTCGAGGAACGGGGAAGAGCAGCCTTCTCCTATATCTTAGTCCCCTTTTTATGATAAATGGGTGAAAGCTTAAGGATAACGCAGGACATCTGTAAAGACCCACAGAGAAGGAAAATGAGATGGGCAGTATGTCATGAGGCAACCTGTGGAGTCTCTACCCTAGGAGTAGGTGGTGATCATACTATGTTGTGAGTGGTTGCAACAATTCCCACAGAATTGAAGGGAGGGACTCAGAAAGACTTTTATTACATATGTATTATATGTATATGTATAAAATACACATTTATTACAACATTATTCGTAACAGCTAAAAAGTATATCCATCAGTGCATGGACACATGAACAAGATAGGGGGTATACACAATGTAGTATCATTCAGCCTTAAAGAGGAAGGCCATTCTGACAACACGGATGAACCTTGAAGACAAGCTGTATGCAAAAGGACAATATTGTGTGATTCCACTATATGAGGTACCTACAGTAGTCAAATTGAGAGAGAGAAAGTAGAATGGTGGTGCCAGGGGCTGTGCGGAAGAACTGAGAGTTACTGCTTATGGGTGCAGAGTTTCAGCTGAGGAAGATGAACAAGTTCTGGGCATGAATGGTGGTGACAGTTGCACAACAGTGTGAAGGTGAGGCTCTCTTGGATCACCCATTTTATAATCACAACACCCACTCTGAGCACATCCTAACCTTTTCTTGCTTCCCTCTTCTCTGTCTCACTGATTGCAAATCCAACACAATATATATCCATATTACTTATTTGTTTATTGTTTGCTTTCAACTACAGGATGTAGCCAACTTGTGTGGGGAGATTTCTGTGCTTTTTCTGCTTTATCTACAGTGCTGAATAAATGAGAATCAGTATATTAGTTGAACAGATAAAGGAAAGACCATGATTGGACACAGACTTGAAGAGAAGGCCAAACAGAAGGAGAAATTGGGAAGATTCCATTTTTCATTTGATTTTGGAAACCAATTTCTTCTACCCTTGGGTATGAGACTCAGCCCCAGTGTTCATGGTGGCTTTTGTTCTGTTTGCCTTTCCATATGCCCGTGAACTGTTTCATTCTTGGACATGTTGCTGTACGTGTACATGACATTTACCTTTACTTAAAACTCTTGCCCTAAACTCAAAACTTCTACTCCTGTATTCATGACCTCCGCTACTTCAGTTGCAGGGCTGCTTGAGTTAGGACTTGAGAAACTCTGGGGTAGCTCAGCTTTCTAAAAACCTTTATAGTTGAATGTTTGGGAGTCACTAGTTTGATTGGCTCTGGAGTCTTCATTGTCCAGAAATTTTAAGGACAAAGAGTTTTCATATACTTTGAGGTTAGAAAGGATCTATGCTTGGATACGGAGGATTGATATGATCTCTGCAGATGTTGTATTTAAATTCACTTCTCTGACACTTTGAGAAGTGAAATAATCATTTAACAGCCTCCTTAGCCTTCCTTTCAAGTCCTTATCAAATTCTAGCAAAGCATCTGGTATCCAAACTCTCTTTGATGCAATTCAGTAGGAGCCACTAGGCCAACTTCCTGATTGGTAAGAGGGTTAACACCCAACTAGGGGAACCAGTAGAACTTACTGCCTTGGAAAATTCTTTGAAAAGGAAATGTCCAGAGTGAGGGCAGTGCCACTCTTAGAGACAGAGGAGTAAACACAATGACCTCCAGGACAAAGAGGAGTGGTTGGGGCCGGCTAGGAGAGGAAGGCAGCCTGCAATTTAATGGGTGGATTGTTGGACTTGACAGGAGTTGTTCTGGGAGCCTTGAGCTGAACTTTGGTTTTGGAGTTTGGAAGGAGCTCAGAGACTGAAAGAAATACATGGAAGAGTGAGAGGGAAGGGGGAGGTGACGGCATTATGGAATTCATACAAGCTGGTTTCATGTTCCCTGGCCTTTCTCTGCATTTCTTTCAGCACCTCCTATGCACCAAGCACCTCCTTTCAGAGAGACTGTTTCTTAATGAAACAGATTCACAGAGTCAAGGCCCTCAATGACTCCAGAAATGTGCTTGAAATACATGATTGTGCATGCTCTAGCTCCAGTTTACGCCTCTGTTTGACCCTGTGTCTCTCAAAAATGAAAACAAAATCCCAAACAAACAATCAAAAAACAAAACAAATTTCCTCTAGGAATCTCAGGATATAGTAGTCCATCAATACATCTATAAATTCATTTTCTCTGTCCTAAATGCTTCTTATCATTGCTTCGTACAATTATGTGTAGATCCTTGTCCTGGATAGTGAGGTTGGAGGTGACAGTGTGGAATCTAGAAGGAGGAGGTATATAGATCCTGGCCCTAACCTCTAGAAGCTTTTAGATTATAAAGGAATTTAAGTGACACGTTCAGGATACCAGCAGACAGAAAGGGAAAATTAGTTTTAGCTGAGCATCAGGGTGGACTGTAAGTACTGATGGGAATTGGAGGGAAGTTGGAGATGGGGACCTGTTAGGATGGATTAGGAAAGGCTTCCTAATCACCAGGGGAAACGTTGTACAATAGGACTGAGAAGACCTAGAGCATCAAGACTGGACAAAAAGGAGTGAGGAGGGCATCCCTGGCAGGGCAGGCACTTACTCAGGCCAAAGGCTCATCCCAGGAAAGGTAAGTCAGGATGTGAGGAGCTGAATCAGGAAGGAGGTGATGGGCCTGAGGGTAGGGAGAGAATTTGGGTGGGGCTCTGACAGCTTGGTCAGAGAGTCTGGACTGAATATAAACTATCGGAGCAATTGTAGATTACCACGTGGAGAAAGGGCAGTCTTGAAAATAGCATTTGAGGGTGATGTTTCTGTATTGTTATAAGCTGGAATTGTGGTAGGGTCTCTCAGGATTCCCAATAATGGCTTTGCTTTCTCTTCAACAAGCTTGCTCATTTATTGTTCTTGTGCCAACTTGTGTTAGAGTAATGAAATATGATTATTTAATTACCAGATGCTTTGTTCCTTGGGCTGCTTCTCTGGTAGCTGCATACTCTGTCTGTAGCCCACTCTCCCTCATCTTCAGTAAAATTGGAAAGAGCACAAGAACCACCCTGCACACACAGTTGAAGTAAACAGAAATGATCAAACCATTACCCATCTCCGACCCTGCCATTCACATGGTCCTCCTCTGGGATTCCTGCTCAGGGTCCATGGATGGACTTCAGGAGAGTGTAGGGAATTTTTTGAGACAACCAAACTCAGAGAGCTCTGTGACTCAACAAATGTTCAGAACAACTCTTGTGTCTGTTGGGAGGGAGGTGCTGGGGACTGTTTCCCAGTGGGAGAAATGTGGTACAAGCATCCTTAGTGCCCAGTAAGGAGCCTCCAGGGGCAGTTGAAGGAGTGAAGGAGAAAGAGGAATTGGGAAAAGGGAAATGGGTACAGAAGGAACTGGTAGGAGGAGTGCCCCATCTTCCTTTGTTCTCCACCCTCTTTCTAGCAGGTGTTCCTTCTCTGTGTTCTCCATGTCCTAACAATTACAGGATCCAGTTACCCTTCAACTTAACTCCCACAACATTATCTCATGCAATTCCTTGTTGAATCTGAAGTGCGCAGAGTGGAGTCAACCCCTCCCTCAGCCATGGACTGTTAGCATCATTGCTTCCTGTCAGACCCCTTTGCATGCAATGCATTTTATTTTACCCTTTCATCCTGATCTCTGTTCTCATTTCCCCTCCTCACTGGAGGCACCTGCTTTAGTGTATTTAGCAAATGCTCTTCCAATCCATGCTCTATATGTGTATTGGATACATTCATCCATTCTACAAATACACAGTTGTAATGTGGGGAATATAGCCAAGAGCCAAACGGTAAAAATGCCCTGCTCCCATGGAAATTACATCTTTTAGTGTGAGGCAAATAATAGACAATTAAGTACAACACATAGTACCTTGAATAATGACAAGTGCTATGAGGAAAATGAGGGCAGGGGGATAAGGTATGGCTGGGTGGTTAGGAGAAGATTGTAGTTTTATATGTGGTGCTTAAGGAAGGCTGTGCTACACATGTGCTATTTTACCAAATTTAGTGAAGTGGGCAACCATGGGGCTATCTGGTTCGAAGTGGTATGGTCATAGGGACAGCAAGTACAAAGGCCCTGAGGGGTCGGGTCTTGCCTGGTATGTTAAGAGTCCAGAATGGTTAGGAGGCTAGAGAAAAATAAGTGGGAAGAGGGAGAAACTGAGGCTGGGTAGTAGGTGGGTCACTGACAAATACTGTAGGGCTTTGTAGGCCGTGTAAATGCAGACTTTGGCTTCTCCTCTGAATGAAAAGAGAAACCAGTGGAAGGTTTTATCAGAGGAGTGACATACACTTTTAACAGGTATGTGTCTATCCTTGACAAATACGCAGCACTTTGTGGGTGTTTTATAAATGTATATAAATGTGATTGTGTTGTATACCTCATCCTCCTTCTACTTTTGCTACTTAACATTGTTTCTGAAATCTACCCATGTTGTTATCTTTAATCTACTTTTTTTCTGACTGCTATGTAATATTTCACTATGTACATATGGCACAGTTTACCTGTACATACCTCTAGTAACAGAGACTGGCATAGCTCCAAATTCAGAAACAATCCTGTGATGAACTCGCTCATAATGGGCCTCCTTACAGACTCAGGAGAGAGTTTCCTTGTGGTGTATATCTCAGAGAGGGATTGTGGGGAGGGAGGGTGTGTGCACTGTTAATTCCACTAAGACTGTGCTTTAGGATGATGACCCAGTTATACTCCTACCAGCAGTGGTGATATTTTGTATATTCTCATCAAATTCTTATGTTGATCCTGTAAGGGAAGTGAAGTGAGGTTCTTGTGGTGGAGGAAACCTGAGGCTTAGAGAGATCAAGCAAATAACCCTGGTTTATATAGTGAAGTGGAAGAGGCAAGGCTCAAATCCAAAATTTCTGACATAATGCCCGTTGCTCTTAGCACTACAGTACCCAGCACTTCCCCTTCTAGGAATAAGATGAGACATCCATAGGGAAAAATATTTATGATGATGACGATGGGGGTGATGTTTGAGGCTTACAGTTTTTTTTTTTTTTTTGATGCCTGGACTAACCCAGTAAGCCTAGGAGCTCCAAGTGTTTGGCACCATGTATGAGGGTGTTTAATTAGGGTACTTAGCTTTCAAGGCAAAATATATGGAATAAAGCTGTTTTCATTGTCTCACGAGAGCGAGCTAACAAGTTTGAATTTTAGTGGATGATTTTGGGGCCGGACATTTATAAAGACTAACTGATTTTCAAAGTTTGGCAGTTTGCATTAGGTTTCAATAATAAACGTTAGGTAGAGTATATTAATTATATATTGTTTGCTAGGCACTGTGCTAATTACTCTATAGGCATCATTTCTCTTATGCCTCATAATTACCCTCGAGGAAATTTTACCCTCATTTGACTGCTATTGAAACCAAAGCAGCAAGAGGGTAACTAATCTGTCCAGAGTAGCTGGTATAAGGTTGAGTTTTGATTTGAACCTGAACCATGTATCAGCAGAGCCTTACTCCCATCTGCTAAACTGTGCTGCTTTCCTGTGAAGGAAGCTTTTGTAATCTCTTCTCTTTGATATGAGGACAATTTCTTGTCATTTGAGGTGGTTTTGAGCAGCCATGGGAAGGATAGGGCTAGTGGATAAGAATCTCCAGAACGACTGGATATGAAGTATGAAAATATTTCCCAGTCTTCGTAATCCCTGTCTCTGTCCCCCAAAGTGAAAGCCTCTGCCTTAGAATATCCTGCCTAGGTTACAGGGCCTGAGCATGATGCCTTCAAAAAAATTGACAATTCTTTGTCACCCTGTGTGGCTTATACCAGCCATGAATGATGTGTAGGCAAGGTTCATCAGTTTCCTTTTCCTTCACACTTTCATTTTCCTTGCCTTCTACAAGGAAGGTAATGCAATTTATATTTTTACCTAAATCAGGATTATAAATATTGTTTGGCTGCAAAGCATGTATCTCAAAGTCAATTAGCTAGGAATTCTGGATTATGTTCTCTTTCAGTTTTCTATTCTCAGTTTGTGTATTCATTCAACACGTATTTATTGAGAATCTAACTAACACTTTGATAGAAGACACAGGCAGATTAGCTGGGATTCTGATACATTAGGATAAATGACACATGGGGAAGCCCGGGTGCTATGAGAACACACAGGAAGAGCAGCATAAATGTCAGGGGAGGCTTCCTGAGGCAGCAACTTCTGAGCTTGGAACTGAAAGAGAAGTGGGGGTTAGCTAAATGCAGGCGACAAGAGGACATTAGAGACAGGTAACAGGGTAAGTGTAGAATTTTGCAGCTGGAGCAGGGAGTGGGCAGGGGATGAGCCTGGAGGAATTAGCACAGGCCAGATGCTGAAGGACGAACTTAGCAGGAAGGGCAGTGGAAACACTGAAGGGTTTGAAGCCTGGGTTGGGGGGGGGGGTGCACATCAATGACATTCACAGTGTAGAAAGATTCCATGAGTTAAGTATTGACTGTCTATGTGTGTGCTTCTTAGTAAATCATAACCTTGGAACTGGTTGCCACTGGTGGGTGGTTGATAAGGAGTCTAGATAGATTTGTACACAGAAGCTTTGACCCACAACATTAGGATTTCTTTTGATAATCTGTACAGAAGACTGTTCAATTCGGACATGATCTTTCTGTCTTCAGAACCTCTGGCAACATTTCCTAAAATTCTCTCAAAACCAAAGCCTGAGAAGTGAGGAGAGTGGGGGCTGTATGACTTTGTTTTCTCTGTTCTCCACTACTCATTTCTGGGGCATTGCTGTGAATTGCTCACCAAAGTCTTGCTCCAATTCAGGAGGCAGCCGTTTGAATAGCAGCAGTGAGGAGGGGGAAGGAGGAACCACATGTAGGGTTCCTTTGTTAAGAAAATATCTTTGGCATATTGAGACCATGGTTTGAGTGAGTGGAAAATAACTATAGTGGAAAATTAAGAGGGAGTTACAAGTTAGTGTTTTAATATAAGCTCACAGAACAGGACAGGGTCTCGAGGTGGCTAGCAGCTGACATCACAGATGGCCCAGGGTGTTTATAGAGCATAGTGTGACTAGTGAGCAGAGTTCCTGCAGAAGTGAGCTCATCTTCTTTACTGGAACTCAGAGAAGAGGGAGAGAGAAGGAATTGTTTTGGTTGTGAGCAGCTGAGCTAGATGACTTACTTTTTTCCTTCCTACCCATCACACTCTCATAATTGTGGATTATAGTAAGTTTTGCCTGGTTGCTTTGGGTGAGGTTTACTGAATGTCAGAATTCACAAAATGGCCTTTCTGACTCTTCTCCCTTAGTAATGGACACTTGGTTGGCTTATGCACCTGTTACTCTAGTGTTTCATCACCAGACAGCCTGTTGCTGTCGTTCTTGCAGCTAGTTATGAAGGCCCTGCCTCTTTCTCCCTCTTCCTCTCTTCTCACAGCGCCCCCTGTGGGCCTAGATGGGTAAAGGGAAGGGTTGGACAGCACATTCTTTGCCATCAGTGTAGCTAAATGGATGATGCAAAATGAGGAGAAAGGTGGCCATCTGACCTTGGGAACTGATTTCGGGGCAAAGAGTTTTAAGACACTGGGACCAATATTTGTATTTTAAACTCAGATGATATTTGAGAAATGGTTCTGCAACTGCAACAAGGCCCGCTAGTTCATGAATTAATGTGTCATAACTTATGCTCAAGCACCACACAAACATCCCATGTGTAAATTATTGCACAAGAATTTCATGCCCTTTTGTGTCCTACAGTTTAATTAGTCCATGAAGCTACATGAGTTAGATGAAACCCAAAGGGGATTTTTGTCATGTAGTGTGTAAAAAGGAGAATGTTGGGAGATATTTGATGCTTTTCTGAGGGGAAAGCAGTGTTGATTTTATTTTTTAATGATTTTCTTTGATTTCAGTTTCTGTGATGCTCAGGCTGCAACAGGTGACTTCCGAGCTGTGGTTGTGAGCTTTCTTGAGTTGGTTGAACACCAACTCATTTCGGTAAATATTTATTGTTTCTTTAGGCATTATGAAGGGCTATCAAATACCAGATGAAATACAGAGCAGCAGCTTTGAAACCTGAGGAACGGACCTCGGCAGCCCCAACTCAACTTGGCTAAACTTAGCCTCACTGAACCAGATCCCAGACTCTGCACCCTGGACTTGCTACAGCTCTCTGATCCTAGAATAGTCTTCAATTCCAGCTAGAATGCCGTGTCAGACATTTCATGGATTTGGTCAAAAACTGGTACGCAGACGTAAGCTGAAGGCACAGGTGGCTGAGAATGACCAACGGAGAAGATTGAGCACTCTGGATTTAGTGACCCTGGGTGTGGGCCGCACACTGGGTGCGGGTGTGTATGTCCTGGCTTGTGAGGTGGTCAGCAATCAAGCAGGACCATCCTTTGTGATTTGTGTTTTGATTGCTGGCCTATCTTCAATGTTGGCTGCACTGTGCTATGCAGAGATTTCTGCCTGGATTCCCCATTCTGGCTCTGCACTTCTCTACAGCCATGTCACTATAGGTGAGCTTTGGGCTTTCATCACTGGCTGGAACTTCATGCTCTCCCTTGTTGCTAATGCAGTCATTTATTTCCATGTATTGTTCTTAGCTTTTGAGTCGCTGCGTGTGACATTGCAGGAATTTATCTTACTGCATGTTTCCCACTACCTTAGAGAAGACCGTATAAGCTTCATCTTTATGTTCCTTCTGTGGTTTTTCATGTATTTCTGGTATGATTCAACTTCCTCAGTTGCCAAAGTGCTCATGTTGGTGAAAATTTTGGTTCTCAGTTTTGTCATCATCGTTGGCTTCATTAAGGGGGACCTGCACAACTGGAAGCTCACAGAAGACGACTATGTAAAGGCTGGACTCAATGACACCTCAAGTTTGGGCCCTCTGGGCTATGGAGGATTTGTGCCTTTTGGCTTCGAGGGGATTCTCCGTGGAGCAGCTACCTGTTTCTATGCATTTATAGGTTTTGAGAAAATTGTTAGCAAAGTTGAAAAAGCCCAGAACCCCCAACATTCTATCCCGAGGAGCTTTGTGATTTCACTCTTCATCCTCTTTGTGCTGTATTTTGGTGTCTCTTTATCCCTTACACTTATGGTACCTTACTACCAGCTTCAACCTGGGAGCACCTTGCCTGAGGCATTTCTCTTTATTGGCTGGGCTCCTGCCTACTATATTGTAGTGTTTGGATTTTTCTTTAGTTTTTTTGGAAATCGCTTTCAATTTATTCACCCCGTCTATAAACTCTTATGTGATATGGCAGTGAATGGACTCTTGTTCCCTGTCCTTACCAAGATCCTCAGTTGGAGATACTTCTACCGCGTAATTTATTTGATTTTTATGATTATTGCAGCAATCACGACATACTTCTTTGGACTCACTGATGTTGTGGACCTCATGTTTATTGGGTCCATGATATCTTACTCCATGGTTGCTATTTGTGTTCTCATCCTCAGGTATCAGCCTGAGAGGAGAAATGGGGGAAATGAATCAGAGGTGCAGGAGGAGAATGGACCTGCAGAAGAGAAGCTGACTCTACAGGGACTACTTTTTCCAGGCAGCCCCACCCCCACTCCACTCTCTGGCCGAGTTGTCTATGTTTGCTCCTCACTGCTTGTTCTGCTGCTTACTCTTCTTTGCCTGGTGCTGGCCCAGTGGCCAGTTCTGCTTTCTGGAAACCTAGCGTGGATTTCAGTGGTTGTGCTCCTCCTGGTGCTCATCACTGGGCTTACTGGGATCATCTGGAGACAGCCACAGAGCTCCAGTCCCTTTCACTTTAAGGTCTCTGCTCTGCCTCTCCTCCCAGTACTGAGCATCTTCATGAATATTTACCTTATGATGCAGGTGTCAGCTGCCACCTGGGCCCAATTTGGTGTCTGGATGCTGATTGGGTTTGCTCTGTACTTCAGCTATGCGATCCAGTCAGTACAGCCTGGCCTCTAACCATACGTATGCTAGGGCCAAAACTGTGAACTTTGAAGTTTGTAGTTCCAGTACCTAATTTTTTTTTTTTTTTTTTTTTTTACTTATCTACTTTTCAATTGTGCCTGTGTCTGCTCACTGACTTAAAAATATTATTAAAAATGTGTGCCTTGGTGGCTCATTCGGTTAAGCATCCAACTTCAGCTCAGGTCATGATCTCATGGTTTGTGAGTTTGAGCCCGGTTTTGGGCTCTATGCTAACAGTCAGAGTCTGTGTCTCCCTATCTCTCTGCCCCTCCCCACCCACACTCTGTCTCTCTCTCTCTCAAAAATAAATAAACATTAAAAAATTCATAAAAATGTTTTTAAAAAAACTTGAAAAATATTTTTGTTTTCTTTGACAAAGGATCCGGTAGCAGTGGGGTGCCTTACTGGCTCAGTCAGTAGAGCATGTGATTCTTGAACTAAGGGTGGTGAGTTAGAACCCCACATTGGGTTTGTAGATTACTTAAAAAATATGCAGTTGCAGAATTACTGGATTACACAGTAGATCTATTTTTAATTTTGTGAAGAACCTCCATACTGCTTTCCGTAGTGGCTGAACCAATTTACGTTCCTACAAATAGTGCATGAAGGTTCCTTTTTCTCCATATCCTGGCCAACATTTGTTTTTCTTGTCTTTTTTATTTTAGTCATTCTTACAGTTATAAAGTGACAACTTATTTGTATTATTAATATACATTTCCCTGATGATTAGTAAGCGTATCTTTCCCTGTGTCTATTGGCCATCTATATGTCTCTTGGAAAAATGTATATTCAGGTCATCTGACCATATTTTTAATTGGATTATTTGTTTTTCTGGTGTTAAGTTGTATAAGTTCTTTATGTGTTTTGGGTATTAACTCCTTATTTGATGTATCATTTACAAATATCTTCTCCCATGCAGTAGGTGGCATTTTTGTTTTGTTGATGGTTTCCTTTTCAGTGCAAAACTTTTTAGTTACATGAGTTCAAAAAGATAGATGCACCCCTATGTTTATTGCAGCATTATTTATCAAACCCTGGATATGTGGAAAGAAAAATGAAATACAGCCCCTGCTCTTATGGAGCACATATTCTAATATAAGGGGTAAAGCATTGTCATAAAGAATGTAAAGTGTTGTCATAAAGAATATACAAATAAAGTGTCTTCGGAATTCAGAGTGCAGGATGATCATTTGTGGCTGGCACAGTGACTAGTAAAATGAGAGAAGACTTTGTAGAGGAATGGCCTTTGAGTGGGCTCTCTACAAGGATGGATAGGATTTTGTCACATGTGGGCAAGAGGGAGGGACTCAGGCAGAGAGAACAACACTTGGAAAAGCACAAGAAATGAAGTAGTGTTCAGAGCACACTGAACATAGAGTGTAGCCTGAGCCTGGCTGTGAGAGGGGGCAACAGAACATGCACAGGTGGATCGGAGCCAGAACTTTCCTCTTAGCACAAAGTTCTTTGTCTTTGAACCCACTACCCATGCTGAAAATTGCTGTGGTTGGTTCTTCTACCTGGCGATATCTGAATTCTTGGGCTTTAATTTTCTGTACTGTTTCTTGCTTTGGTCCACCTGCTCTGAAAGTGTACAGCTGAGACCCAGGTGTCCTGGATTTTGGTGTTGTTTCCACCACAAATTAGCAATGTGACCTTGAACAAGCTGCTCAATTCCTTCAGTGCTCTGCTTATTTATCTGTAACACAAGAAGTCAGAAGTTATTATTTATAAAGTTCCATTTCCTTAAAAATTCTAGGACTTCTGATTCCTCTGTCCTTTATTCACTCCATTAGGTGTCTCTACTGTGTGGGATCTGAATATGCATCCTTCCCACTTTTCACTGAAGCCCATTGTTGGTGCTGTAGAACTCCAATAAATAATACCCCAATTCCCCTGCCTGTGTTTAAAACCAAGTGATAATCAAGACATAGAGACATACTATTAAACAGTCAGCTACAGCCTAATTGGTTTGCTAAGCCCACATCATTAAATTAGACAGACTTACTCCTCACAGGTAGTGCTGAGCACACCCTGCCTCCCACCACAAGAGACAGTCTGCTTTTATCAGATTTTCTCTTGTATGAGCAAGTTGGAATGCAAGTATCCTGTGAACAAGTTGGTTCTGGATAAATAAAGAAAACCAACACAAAACTGGAAGGGGCTGAGCTGGGCATCCTCACAGCTGTCTCTTCAACTCACTACTCAAATTCTCAATGAGAGAGGGTGTGGAGAGAGGCCAGGAATAGTACTGTGCTCAGTGATGGCTCAAATTTCAGCTCCTGCCACCTCAATTGGAGGGCTTGTGAAAAGCCTGCTCCCAGTGTTTGGAATTCAGTAGGCTTGGGTGGGACCCAGAACTTGTACTTCTAGCAGTTCCCAAGTGATGCTGCTGATGGTGGTCCAGGGACCACACTTTGAAAACCAAAGCTCCAGCTGAAGCCTCTCCACATGTAAAGATGAAGGGAAAAAAACAAAGTGCCTTTTATGTGGGAAATAGGTTCAAGAATTCCTTACACTTACATAAATGAGTTATAAAGGCTTAGGGCCCAAAGCCAATGCCACAAAGTGAAAACGCCCATGGCTAGCCATTAAGTAGAACACAACATAGAGTGGAAAGCCACGTTTCCACAGGACAAAAGCATCTGAGAACTGCTAGAAGTGGAAAGCCACTTTAACAGGACGAAAGCGTCCAAGAACAGCCAATGGTACATAGGTTGTAATTGAATCTTGTGTAGCTTATTGTTCTCAGGATAGCATGCTCCATTTATCTTAGTCCTTATAAAAGTCAGATAACCAGATGCAGTGCCTGCAGGAAATGGCCATCTGCGTGGCCCCGAGATGTTATGACCCTAACCTCTAACACCGCATGCTTTTGAGACCCTTTATCTCTCACACCCAAGTTAATGATGACTGTTTTATTGTTTCTTTCTGCATGCCCATCATGTATTTAAGTTTTCAAGATCCTAATAAACATGGAGAAAGGACCCTTATTCAGGGCTCTTGTCTCCCCATAGACATTAGCCTCTCTCATTTTCATTTCTGTGTCCACTCTCTTGCCGGACAAGAGAGAACTCCAGATTCCTGATCTGCGACAACCTTCATAATTTAAACATTTAGATTAAAATATCATCATTAATACTTTCACAGTGTGGAAATCATGGTGATTAATCTTGCAATGTATGTGTATATGAAATCAGTACAAGGTCACTTTAAATATATTACAGTTTTATTTTTCAGTTATACCTCAAAAAAGCTGAAACTTAAAAAATAATATACCACAGTTATCTGTGTGTATTTATTTATTTTATTCCCTGATTGCAGATCATAGGTTGTGAGTGTATCTTATTCACTCCTCCTGACCATCCAGCTGGGGGCCAGGAACAGAATGAGTATATAATAAACTCTTGTTAAATTGAATTGAGCCTTACACATTTCTTTGGTACTGAAATTTCTCCTAACCTTTCAGGCTATATGGTGAGGGATGTGTTGTTTCACATTTGAAGGGAAATTATGGGACAGGTTTGTATTGTGTATTGTGCTCTGGAGCAAGATTCCTGAATCAGGAAGGGATGAGATATGATTCTCATGTCGGCTGGAGGATCGACAGAAAGAAGGATGTGGACAGATAGACTCTTCATGGGACACAGTTGTGTCAACTGCTATGGTCATCTAGATCCTTGCACTTTGAAATGTGGTCCATGGGTCAGCAGCATGGCTGTCAGCTGGGAGCTTGTTAGAAATGAGAATCTCAGCCACACCCCGACCTACTGAATCAGAATCTACATTTTTAACAGGCTCCCAAGTGATCTATATGCTGTTTCCACTTTGAGAAGTACTGGCCTTAGATGATGGATGATAGACGTCTGGCCTCAAATGAGCACTAAGGAAGGTCTGAAAACTTTGGTATTCAGAACACAAGAGAATGGGCCTAGGCTTGGAAATTGAATTTTGGGAAGAGAGGGAATTGTAGACCCTGGCTGCCCTCCTGTCCCCAGGACTCCCACATTAGTCACTGTGGTAGGATTTGTCACTCTGCCCACATAGGGAAAATGCCTAATGTGCCCTCTCTGGAGTCTGCCTGGTCCTCAGGGGCTCCCCTGGAGCAAGAATCGTGTGGGTCAGGGGTGCTGCCAGTTCTGTTTACCCTACTTCATGTGATGGCCTGAAAGGGACTGGGGAGGTCATATTAGTCACACTGAGCCTCAGGGTTGTATTTTCTCTTAATCAAATGAGTGATAACTTGATGATGCTAATTGAGGAGGTTATGGAGGTTGGGGATATTGAAATTGGAGTTCTTAACTTTCTGTCCTGGAAATTAGGATATTTTCATCCTTCAAAAACTTTAAGGAGAGACAAGATGACTGCATGAGATGACTAAATCAATTCTTTTTGAGGACTCTTGAAGTTTTTAAATGGTTAATAACAAAATGTATGAGACCTATAATTACAGAGACCTGGACTGATTGGCAATGCATCAGTGTTACCAGGTGGGCATTTGAGAATTTTCTTCAGCCTTTGAGGGTTTGTGTACCTCATCCCCAACCAGAATGAGTGTAAAGAGAGGCCAATATTGAAGGAAGACAGATTGAGATAGAAGACGAGGAAGAATTTCTGAGATTGGACAGTGACCAGGAGAGATGAGAGGGAGCAGACTCCTCAGCCATGCACATGGCTGTCTCACTTGGGTTTGGAATGCCTCGGATGGACCCCTGTCCAGAAAAAGGGTACTGTACAAAATGAACTCTCAAAATCTATTTCATCTCAAGAATTCTCCAGTTAACTCCTGAAATAAAAGGCTGGGGTGGACGTTTTGTATGTATAAGGCAGTGAGGTATGTGGATGATGAATGGCAAAAGGAAAAACCAATTTTAGAGCATTGAAATCTGTTGCAAATTTTAAAACAGGGCTTGGATTTAGGGGAATAAGTTGCATGTTAGGGTCAGTAAGAGTTTTAGGTTTTCATGTCCTTCCCATCTGTATGTATTTATCTCATCTCACTGATGAGATTTAAAAATCTCCTAAGGGAAAAGAACATTTCTTTTATGTATGACTTTTATATCTGCAATGCCCCCAAAATGATGACAAAAGTACTAACTCCCATTGGCTGAGTGGTATGCCCTGTACTTTGACCCAAATATTTTACATAATCACCTCTTTCATACAAGAATTGTATGAGGTGAACATTGTTATGCTTTTACAAAAGTTGAGACTAATGCTCAGAGAGGTTAAATAATTTGTGCAAAGTGAGTGTGAAGCTAGGATTAGTGCTAAGTTTGAGCAAAGCTCACGCAGCTCAGCCCTGAGCTATACTTTCTGTGGGGTAGTGGCTCAAAAAGGGGTAGATAATCACTGACACTTGATGGCATAGAGGTAATTGAAGGGCAGTGCATAATTCCAAATAGTGAGTCATGAGAAAACAATTACTCTTTGTTTGTGGAGTGTAGTTGGAGAAACACTTAGTGACACATGCAAGCTTCTACTCAGACATTCTTTCATTCACCTTCACTGTGCCACACCCTGCAGTCAGGAGATTGGAAAGGGCCCGAGGCTGGGTACATATATTCATAAAGCACCTCACTGAAAGTCATGTATGTGCCTAGTATTTAGAACTATATTTAAATTTGAGTGAAAATATGCAGCAATATTGGGGTACGCTTTCTAGGTAGGTTTACAAACAAGCATATTTGTTAGACTTTCTGATTATGGGGTGTGTGTGTTGTGTGTGTACACAAATCCTGAAGGAGTTCAGCCAGTTATGAGGAATTAGCTGCCTTCCACTCCCAGCCATGTAGGTGTGTTTGTATCAAAAACTGACATTTATTTTTCATCACCTCTCAAGGGAACCTCAGTGAGTTTTCTTTCTGGGAAGATTATGGCTAAGATGCTGGGCTGCTTGGAGCCCTAGAAATCTGCTACTATCAGAAGTTTGCAGCCGCAACACAATACCCTCCTGTCTTTTACTTTAGCCTAATACACAGCTGCCCTTGCATGCACACCACTCATGTAACCCACCTCATCTCTCCTAGAACCCCTCATGGAAGGTACTAAGAGAGGACATTTTATTTACTTCTTTGCTTGCAAGTAGGACTCTCTATTTGAACCATCCCAGAAAGAGGAGAATTGAAAATTATGCCAATGAAGGAATCTACAATTGAGATTGTGAGAATCAAGTAATTTGTGAAACTAACTTCATAGAAAGCAATGGGCATTTATGGAAGCAAGGATAGTGAGAGAAGTTGACTCTCTCTCTTTACTTCTTTAGAAAACCTGAAGCAAAGTTCCTGGAAGCAGGCAGGGTATGACCAGCAAGTGGTTTGAAGGCAGACAGAGCACAGGAACCTCCTCCCCCACCTTTCAATGCCAGTATTTGGGAGACTTTTATGAGGGATTTTATGACAAACTTTACTTCACATCTGACATTTCACAGCCTCTCTCTTCCAGAGAAGAAGGAAATGTAGATAATTATTGACATATAGTACCAGAATATGAAGGAAAATGGACTCTGGAGATGGAAGAGGAGATTTTCTCCCTTTCCCCAGGAAGGCAAATTATCTAACTTATTTGTGCAGTGTCTGCTTTTCTGTGCTTTGTGCTCTTCTCAGTAATGAGAGTAAGAAATCCTTTCATTGTTTATAAAGAACCCAGTGAGGGGAGACAGGAGATAAGAGACATATAGATGGAAGCATAATGGTTACATATGTTAACCATATATTCTTTATATCTATGGTGAAAATGTCCCATTTGAACCTTATACCTCTTCAATAAGATCAGGTGTAGGAGAAGTGGGGATAAAAAAGCTAAGCTGGGACCCAGGACCTGGCTCTGGTCTTCTGTATTTAAGGCCTCCAATTTCTGCAATTTTGCCTGGAATTTCACTGGTCCTTTCAGTTCACTCTCCAGTGATGAAGAGAAGTTCAATATCAGTTGATGCCTAAAGTCAAAAAATCCTTGCCAGTAGCTGTGTCTTTTCCTTGGAATGCCACCTCTCAATCTCTGACTACTGAAGTCCTACACCGTCATCATGGTCCAATTTAAATGTTACCTCCTGTCACTGCCTTTCTGGATAATCCACCTCAGAAGTAATTTATTTCCTCTGACCCTATCATTTGTGTCAGTGTTACCATAGCTGTCTTTTTTTTTCTTTCCTTTTTTTTTTTTAATTTACAAGAGTCAATTTATTAAAAGAGTAAAGTCATTATTTAAGATAAAAATCAAAATATTACATAAACATGCCATATTACTAAGATTAACAGTGTATTTCTTTAAAGGGAACATTTAATTACCAACATTTACTTTATTGTAACAAATCTTTTAATAACTTCAAGTTTAGTCACCTGTTATTTCTAACATTCGTCTTTCCCGTGACAACAATATATCACTATTTTTTGGTTAAAAACTAGATGTTCAGTTTTAGGTGAACGCAAGTGCTACACTTTGTCACTTTACAGTACTCAAATGCAACCTGTAAGTTAGGAATACACTTTCAATTCATAATGCATGAACAGTGATCAAAATCTGAGAAATCCTCCAAACTCTGATATTATCATTAACATTTGTTGCCCTGACATCTTAGTGAGTTCTTTAAAGGTTGCAAACGTTGTCATTAGGCAATTATAGGGTGAGGGTGGGACAAGTTTGTCCCAGACAGGGCACTGCGGACAGGAGATCATGGGTTACAGAAATGGAAAAGCTTCTGAGGCCTAGAAGGTGCTAAATTGGTGGAATCCACATCTCTTAAGAAATGTCTCCACTCCAACAGAGTGATGGGGCAGGGATCTACAGGGACAAAGAAAACAGGACTTAGAAGAAACAGGCGAAGAGGAAAACAGCACTTGGGCTGTCCCTTTTGGGGTCCAGGGATTAGATCAGAAGCCGCTGGGCTGGGGGTTGGAGGCTGGCGGGGTGCTGAGCTCATGGGGCCAGGCGGGACCCCGAGAAGCGTGGGGCCACCACGTCCGCTCACCTAGCCAGGTCCAGCACGTCCCCAGCGACAGCAGCTCAAGAGGTCTGGGTCAGCTCAAGTGCCACCCTCCACCGCCCTGGTCTGCCTGTGTCTTACAGGCCCCTGCGCCACTTCTCCTACCCACGGGCTCCCTTGGGTCCCAACTTCTTCTGCTCTTCACCTCAGAGGGAGATGTCTAGAGTCCTGGGAGGAAGATAACCCCAGGTGGTTTCTTAGCTGAGGAAATCAGCAGTGGGCGTCCCCTGGAGCACTCCGCCCCCAGAGTCTCCTGTGCTGCCAACTCCCATGGCTGACTCTCCACAAACTGTCTTCAGTGGTGCTTCCCCTGTGACTTCTCTTCCTCCCTCACTAGCCTGTGGGCTTCTGGAGGCCAGAGACTGTGCCTGAACATACTGACATTCTCTCCACAGTGCTTAACACAGAGCTAAAGACTTGTTCAACAACTCTCACGTGTGGATACAGTTGCAGGACAGAGGCCAGGGGTAGAGAGGTAGAGGAAGGGGCATTATGAATATTGATTAAGGTTATTGTTAAAAGAGACCTACACTATATTTTCAGGTAAATATCATATTAGCAGGAATATTTTATCCCACCAGTAGATTTATTCCCATATATGTTTACTCATCATTCATTCTTTCTCTCGTTCATATATAGAGATTTTCCTAGTGGGAAAGCAAATGTTCACATAGTTACAGAGGGTGATAAACTTCCCAAGGATATGAACAAGAACTTGGGATAAAGAATAACAGAGAATTTTCTTTAGATAGGGAGGTTAGGAAAGGCTTTTATGGTCACTGTCATATATTTATCCTACTATAATTATGAGTTAACTCAATTTCTAATCTGAAAAGCAAGAAAGATAAAATCATTAACAGTATGAGAATAACAGCCTTCCCACCAAGAGGCGTGTTAGCCAATCCAACCTTAGGAATGGCTCTTTGGTGGAACTTCCCAACCTCCCCCCTTGCTTTGACAAGAGGAAAGTCAGGGCCCTCCCCTTGCCTCAGGATGGACCCTGCCCCCTCCTCTAGCCAGGTGTTGGGGGCAAAAAAACAGGTGTTAAGAGTTTTGAGCTTGCTAGAGACTTGGAGGCAGATCAGTGTAGTGGCCTGTGAATAATGCCCTAGGAGGTGAGAAACTGAGGCAGAGATGGAGACAAAAGTACTCAGAGAGAGAGGGAAACTGCTGTCACAGAGATTCCCCTTTCACCTCCCACCTCAGTCTCAGTGGGTTCTGGGCTCTGTACACTTGGGGAGCTGGTCAGGGCTTTTAGGCTTTAGGGGAGGGGGTAGTTATCCCATGAGGGATTTTAGAGACTATTATCCCAGCAGCCTCAGCTAGCTCTTTCATTACCAGGTTCTTTGACTACTTTCCTGCTGCCCACACGCCAGCACAAGTTGGTATCATTAGTTTTGGTCTCTTGCAGGGCAGCGGGCACATTAGGAAAGGCTTGGGAGTGGGTAAGAAGAATCTGAGACTGGTTCCCTGGAGCTTTTATACCCATTAACCCTTTCTTGTCCCTGCTTCCTGTTGGGATAACACGTTTTGGTTGCTACATCAAGAGGAATGGTTCCAGTTCACACGAACGGACTGACCTCCTTGGTCCTGCTGAGGAACACCACAGGCTGTTAAGAAGTTCTTACTGAGGTTACCAGGAGTTCCTCGAATTCAAGTTGTTGCCTTAACATCTCTTCAGCCTTCCACCACCGATTGGGACCAGCTTCTCTGCAAGATGTATCTTGCACAAGAGTAAAGGCTGTACTTCTTTTTAAAAAATTTAATATTTATTTATTTTTGAGAGACAGAGCATGAGTGGGGGAGAGGCAGAGAGAAAGGGAGACACAGAATCTGAAGCAGGCTTCAGGCTCTGAGCTGTCAGCACAGAGAGCCATGCAGCGCTTTAACTCATGGACTGTGAGATCATGATCTGAGCTGAAGTTGGATACTTAAACAACTGAGCCACCCAGGAGTCCCAAGGCTGTACTTCTTCAAGCGGAACCTACCTCTCTGCTCCATAGTGCCTAGAGGACTTACATTGCTTTGTTTTAAAGAGATGCCTGTTCAGAGAGGAATAACTATACTTCCTTCTAGCTGCTCAGGGCACACACAAGACACACTCCTGATCCTCAGAAAGGACAGGCAATTTGGAGTAGTGGTGCCTACAGAGTGCTTGAAGTCAAACAATCAAGTTCTCGTCCAGGCAGGTCCACTTGCTGTGCCTGAAGCAGGACTTATATCTTCTAACATCTGCACTAAGGCCGGCACCTGAGATGAGATGAAGTGGTTTTATTTTTATTTTTATTTTTATTTTTTTTCAATATATGAAATTTATTGTCAGATTGGTTTCCATACAACACCCAGTGCTCATCCCAAAAGGTGCCCTCCTCAATACCAATCACCCACCCTCCCCTCCCTCCCACCCCTCATCAACCCTCAGTTTGTTCTCAGTTTTTAACAGTCTCCTATGCTTTGGCTCTCTCTCCCCCTCTAACCTCTTTTTTTTTTCCTTCCCCTCCCCCATGGGTTTCTGTTAAGTTTTTCAGGATCCACATAAGAGTGAAACCATATGGTATCTGTCTTTCTCTGTATGGCTTATTTCACTTAGCATCACACTCTCCAGTTCCATCCACGTTGCTACAAAAGGCCATATTTCATTCTTTCTCATTGCCACGTAGTATTCCATTGTGTATATAAACCACAATTTCTTTATCCATTCATCAGTTGATGGACATTTAGGCTTTTTCCATAATTTGGCTATTGTTGAGAGTGCTGCTATAAACATTGGGGTACAAGTGCCCCTATGCATCAGTACTCCTGTATCCCTTGGGTAAATTCCTAGCAGTGCTATTGCAGTGTAGGTCTATTTTTAATTTTCTGAGGAACCTCCACACTGCTTTCCAGAGCGGCTGTACCAATTTGCATTCCCACCAACAGTGCAAGAGGGTTCCTGTTTCTCCACATCCTCTCCAGCATCTAGAGTCTCCTGATTTGTTCATTTTGGCCACTCTAACTGGTGTGAGGTGATATCTGAGTGTGGTTTTGATTTGTATTTCCCTGATAAGGAGCGACGTTGAACATCTTTTCATGTGCCTGTTGGCCATCCGGATGTCGAGATGAAGTGGTTTTAGATCTGGCAAGGGACTTCAAACTATGGGTACAGGGAAGTGAGGTGGAAAGAATGAACACTGCTTGGAGAAGGAAGAGGAAGAGTGGGGCCAGAACACACATGGAGGCAGGGGAATGAGACAGTTGACTCCTGAACCCAGGGAGCTCAGATTTGTATCCAGGGCAGAGTTCATAATCTGTACACTGTACTCATGCTCTAGTTCCAAGCTGAAGGTCCGTTCTGGAGTCTCTCCCTCAATGGCAGCAGCCTTACTATCTCCCTTCTGTGGGAGACAGGATAGGGCATTAGGCTCAGGATAGGTCAGAGGAGATTCTGGTGGGAGAGCTGACATTAACGTGGGTGAATATGGACAGATTTTCCCAAGAGCTTTGTTCAAAAGTAGGAGGATTAGGGGATGGAAGACAGAGGAAGGAAGAAGATCCAAGTATCCTCTCCGTGTTCACTGGATTAGGGGATGAGAGAGAAGGGGAGGCTTCAGTCAGATTCATGTCTCCATTAACTGTTTTGGTTTCCTACTTTATCCTTTTCAACCACAATCTAAGTGACTGAAAATAGAGGGTATATTGCTAATAACTTCCCTGGTCCTCCATTCCACATCATGTAAGTTTATCTTGTCACGTGTCCCTGGAGCAGATACTCCTGTGACCCATCTCCTTCAGGGGAAGAACTTTCAGTCCCAAGTCCCTCCCAGAACAGGCTCTGCAACAGCAAAGCAGAATGTGTACTGGGGATTTCTCCTCATGCCTTAACTCATGTTGTTTTTCTACAGCAAAGCTGTCTGCCTACCTCCCCATTCCTCTCCTTTCTTCCTCTTTTCCCTCTTCACCACTCCTGTTTCTTTCTATAACCACCTGCTGGGGTTGGGGATTATGTTCTCTACATTTCACTCCCTCTACTCTTGCTTCTTCTGTCTTTTGATTCTCCTCTTAAAACCTCCCCCCATCCCCCATCCTTGTCACTCCTCTCCTCTCCCTGCCTGGTCAGTTCTTCTTGCCTTCTTCTGGGTCATTTCACTTCTCTTTTTCCTCTCAACCTTCTTCATCTATGACTCCAACTTTGAAGAGATGGGGAGATGAGTTTTATGGACAGCATCTGTGAGGGAGTGGGCTTTGGACACAGCAAGAGGCATGGTGGTCAGACATCCAGAGGAACCTGATAGGCACTGACAATGTGGCCTAAATATCTTCTAACCCATCCTGTCTCTTAGATGGGACTGAGGTGCAAGTGACAGAGACTAAAATAAAACTGGTTAGATTATGTGGTCAATAAATCCTCTTTGCCTAAAGTCTAGGCTTAACAATATCCAAATATAAGGGGCACCTGGGTGGTTCAGTCACTTAAATATCTGACTTTAGCTAAGGTCATGATCTCACAGTTTGTGAGTTTGAGCCCCACATTGGGTTCTGTGCTGACAGCTCAGAGACTAGAGCCTGCTTCAGATTTTGTGTCTCCTTCTCTCTCTGCTCTTCCCCTGCTCGTGCCATGTCTCTCTCTGTCTCTCAAAAACAAACAAATGTTAAAAAAAAAAACAACTTAAAAAAACCCAAAAATAAATTTGAGGAGTCACTGGCAAGTGCAAGTGGGGATATGAGCATCCCCAGGTGCATCCTGCCTCTAGTCATAAGGAAAGTGGGGCCACCCACTACTTCCTCAAGTTCACAGGTAACCCCATGAAATGGGGTAAGTTCCTGCTTTTAAGGCTCAATTTTGTATCCCAGCCACAGAGAACTGGTCAAGGTGATAGTTGAATCACACAATTATCAGGGAGTGCATGCTATTGTTCAATTGTTCAAGTAATTGTATGCCCATGGGGTCCTGTTATTATCCCCACAGAGTAATAAGCATGAAGTTGGCTATAGATGAGATAAATTATATACTGTGATGAATTCCCTGACATTTACAAGTTGCCTTGCTTAGGCAAACAACAAATATTCAAAGACTAATCATAACTAGAATTCAACATTTATAAAGGTGTGTTACTGAAACATAAATTTTCTGTCTAAAATCACCCTCATTTCCAAAGAGAGTCAAATAGGGACTAAATCCTTGGAAAAGGAAGTCCAATTTTAACAAAGGTGACCTAATTATTTACATAAGCTCAGCAAGAATAGTGATTGATCTTATAGATTCTTTTATTTTTTTATTTTTTATTTTTTTTAATTTTTTTTTTCAACGTTTATTTATTTTTGGGACAGAGAGAGACAGAGCATGAACAGGGGAGGGGCAGAGAGAGAGGGAGACACAGAATCGGAAACAGGCTCCAGGCTCTGAGCCATCAGCCCAGAGCCCGACGCGGGGCTCGAACTCACGGACCGCGAGATCGTGACCTGGCTGAAGTCGGACGCTTAACCGACTGCGCCACCCAGGCGCCCCTGATCTTATAGATTCTTTTAAACTTGCTTTGCTGGAACTTTTCATAAGGACTCTCTTGATGGCACTTTCAATAGTCTCTTGAGGCCAGAGGCCAAGCCGAATAAATACCTGCCATCAATTTTGCCAGTGATACTTGTAGATTTGGGTGTAGATTTCTCTTCTGAAAATCCTCCAAATTTATCCTGAGGTATACTGCACCTGCCAGGAAGTGATATTGTTTAATCACCTGGTAAGGCTCTGGGAACTCAGTAAGCAGGTTATCAGGCCAACATTTCCAAGAGGCTTTATTGGCTCCTTAAAGTCAACCTTAGTTCCTTAAAGCTGTCTGGTCATATGTGAGTCGATGCATGACTGTCTTAAACATGACATTCTAGTCAAAGTCTTGGTAGAGTAACCAATGTTTTCACTGGTGTCCTGTTATAAGGAGAATACCTCATTGAACTTGTGCAAAAAATGCACTTGCCTTGAAACAAAGAATACTCACAAAGAGTCTCAGTAACCAATGCTTTAGTGTTCTATCTTATTTGGAAAAGACTTAGATATCCAGTGAAATCCACCCAAGTTTTTATATAACTTAGCACAACTTTGGAAATTTCAAATTACTAAAGATTTTGAAAGCTATACACCTTTTCATTTATTCACCCAACTTACTCTTAACAATTACTCATGAAAACTTTACGAGTTTAATTAATCATCATTTAATTCACTTTTTGCTGACAAATGGCAACGGAGAGAACATGAGCTCCTTTGACCTCTACTAAAACTTGGTAGGATAAAAGTTTTATATATAATGCTGATATCTCTAAAAATCTTTCTTAAATTTTAATGAAACCAATGAATTTGAATTTACATTGGGGTGCTTCTTGCTCCATGATAGTGAGGGGAGGGGGAGCAGGAGCCTTTGGCACCCCTGGCAGGGAGGATGGCATAGGAG
The DNA here is from genome assembly GCF_018350155.1 of Leopardus geoffroyi. Classification (NCBI taxonomy): domain Eukaryota; kingdom Metazoa; phylum Chordata; class Mammalia; order Carnivora; family Felidae; genus Leopardus; species Leopardus geoffroyi. Next base: position 55,354,176 of record NC_059341.1, on the reverse strand, counting down.
CCCATTATGTAAGTCCTGCCAATGCGGGAGCAGAAACAGGAGTTTTCAGAAAGGCCAGAGGCAGATCTAAAGTTTGGACTAACATTCCTTTCTTCTTTTGGTCTTCTGTCTCCCTCCTAAAATAAAAACAAGGAAGTCCCTCCGCACCATTTATTCAAAATATTTCCTGATGGACGGATGAACTACTTTCTTTGGGAACAGGAGTATTCCTGTTTTCTTCCTGGGCAAAAGTTGAGAAGCAACACAGAAACAAAACTATCACTCTATGAATCCCAGAGTACCTCTGATAGCATTCTTTTCCCCCCAAAGGTGGTGCATCATGGACTGAACCAAATGGCTTCCTAGTTTCTGGTTCCTCCCCCAAAGTCAGAGTTCTACTGACTGAACAAAAGGTCTCCCTAGACAAACTTAAAGCCACACCTAAACTCCCTATTTGGAGACAACTCAATGGGAGGAGGAGATCCAAGAGACCCATTTCATGGTGATCTTTCCTCTGAACCTAACATACATGACAAGGTGGTATCACAATAAAAATTATTTCTTTCTTCCTGCCTACATTCCTCCCACGTATTCCAATTTTGGTCCAGCAGGCTAACTGCTGGGATAGAGATGGAACTTCCCATTCTACATAAATGTAAACCACCACCCCCACACACACCAAAACAGATCTGTCCCAACTTCCAAATAAATTGAACATTAGTCATGTCCCTTTTAGTTTCTCAGGAAATCTGAGGCTTTCTAATGGGAAGAGCATGGGCAGGAAAACAACAACACACAGTGCTTCACAATTGAGAAACTTGTGTAGGTGTGGAGTCTGAGAGACTTGCCAGGTCCTGCATCTCTTCAGCTTCCCCAAATGCTCCTTTACTTCCAATCCAACCAACAAGCAAAATTGGAAGTCAGCTTCAGTGAGGAATCAGCAGGGAGTTTCTCCTAGACAAAAAGAGTCTGGGAGACTGGATGGACAGATGCCCCAGATTCCCCCCCTAAGAGCAACTAGCCTGGAGCAGCTAACCTCCTACTGTAGTCCAAGTTACTAGCCCAGGAGACTAGGGAGGAATCCTTGGCCTGGTATAGATCAACTGCTCCAACTTTGGAGTCTAGGGGAACTGAATGGATGCCACAGGGACGTTGGTTCCTGGTTGGCTCGCCAAAATTTGTTACCTTATCCCAAGTGCAGCTACCCACCACTCCAAATGCTAATACTCAAGAGTTTTGATTGAAAAGGATTATGAGCTTTATTCAGGAGGGTGGCCCATGGGGAGAAGCTGACTCTTGTCCAAATGACAGATCTGAGGTTTTCACCTGGCCCAGGAGTTTTAAAGGTGCTTAATTCATTAGTTAAGGGAGGACATTTCTGGAGCATGCAGATTCAATGGTATCAGCTATACATGTTATCTCAGTGTAAGTGGGTGCGGTTGCTTGCTGAGGGGTAAAGTGTTGTGCAAGGTCTCTGGTTTCTGTTTCATGATGTGCAGAAGGGCTCTATTCTTTTCTAGGATAGAAGGCATGGCCTATTATAGGAATACAGAAAAGGTTAATCACTCATGTAGGCTAAGGTTGTTGATAAATGCATCAGGAATACTAGGTTTACTGGAGGGGCCCAGGTGCTTCAAGGTGTGATCTAAGATTCTGCCAGAATGGGGGCATTCACGCCAGTGTCCTAGGTGAAGGCTCAGAGGTCTGGGTGCGCTGGCTGAAGAGAGGGTTTGTGGCTGGTGGGGTGGGGGTACCGTGGCCTGAGCTCTTGGGTTAAGCGTCCTGGTGTCCTGAGCTGGGCTGGGTGGAGGTGGTAGGAGGAGAGGACAACCCCCTCTGCTTAGGTAAGACTCAAGGCTCAGGTCCTGTCTTATAGCATATTTTCTCCAGGTGGCCCAGAGGGGAAGGGAAGAGAATGGGGCACAAGACACTTCAGACCAGTCCAGCCTCATTCCTACCCCTCTACCCTCCCTCACCTCACTAAGCCCAGCTTCTCAATGGGTCATGTCACACTTATTACACACGTGCTGTGTGCACAGAGCCCCAAAGTGATCTTTGGCCATTCTCACCCCAGGAACCCCTGCCTTCCCCCTTCAGTCCACACAGATCCTCAGACCCCTCAGCCCCTGGGTTGATCTCAGAGCCCTGAAGCCTCTTCAGAAGCTTCGGATCTGGAACCTAGATGTTTGGGACATACCATGGAGACCCTGAAGAAGTGGAGAAAGGGAAGGTTGGGAGATAGCCCCACAATTTCCTAGGGACAGGATGATGATTTACATTAGCAAGAAAGGTTCAAGTGAGAGGAGAGGAAGAACTTCTCAGGAGCACACATCAGTGGCTGGTTTTCTGAAGCAGAAATCCTGGGCCTGATACAGGGAGGGAGCAAGAAGAAAAGGAACCCATAGAGTGAGCTCCTCTCCCCATGAATGTTGGGGTTTAGCAATGTGTGGTGGGGAATAGGAAGACCACATGGAGCAAACAGGCAGGAAACAAGAGAGACTCTGGGGAATCTCTGGCTTCCATGTGGAAGCGCAAGTCCTGTCCCACGTACACACTGTAAATGCCAAATTACGAGGAATCGGCTGGGCTCTCAGACATCACTGATCTGGGAGGAGACAAGGTGCAGAGAAGGCGCGGGTTACTTTCTCTCCTGCAAACCCGCTCTAGCAGCTGAGGGTGAGTCTCCCTCCAGCGTGAAAGGAGGCGCAGGTGGTGGGACGACCTGATGGGAACAGTCACCATTTCCTCTGTCCTCTCCAGAGACAAAGTGGCTTTGTGGGTAATGAGGCTATGGCAAGTTCCCACTAGGCAGAGAGTCCTGGGGCAGGGCCAGGCTGTGGGCTGGCCCCGCCCCACTAAGACAATGAGAAGGGGGCAGGGTTTGTGATGGGCGGGGCTTCCTCCAGTTGGGACGGAAATACCTAGGAGGTTTTCCTTGGTCACCATATTCCTCTGAGCATCCAGCCCAGCACCTCGCTGATGAGATGTCTTTTCAGCTCTCCTTAACACCCGACCAGGTCTGTTCCCAGGAAGGGGGGGCAGGGGGGGGGAGGGCAGACAGAGGGCAGGAGGAAAGAGAAGGGGGCAAATGTCCATCCTTTCACTGGACTCTGAGCCCTGATCACTCCCTAGATTCTGAAGGGTGGGAAAGGTACAAAGACAGGTGTAGAAATGACTTGAAATGGGGCGGAAAGGTAGGATGCAGCAGTGTGGAGAGATGGAGGTAATGGGAGAGTGGAGCCCACTGGGAGGTGGGGTTGTCTGGGGAGGTGAGCCAGGAGGGGGGAGGGAGGCAGTCTGGGTGGGGTGGAAGGTGGTCAATGTGGGAGGGAACAGAGTGAGAGATGGTCAGTGCAGGGGGTCAGAGGGATGGGGGTGGGCAGGTGGAGGAACCAGTATGGAGCAATGCCCGATGGAAAGTTAGACATGGTCAGGGTGGTGGGTTATCTGGAAGGAGGGCTGGAGGAGGATCCCACTGGGACAGCAGTTAAGAAGCAGTCAGAACCTGGGAGGAATGTCGGGAGTACAGGCTGTGGCAAGGAAAGCAAGGGTGTTTGTGGGTCCTTGGAGGGTCCCAGGAAGGTGAGGGTAAGACCTCCAGAGGCCTGATCTGGAGGGGACCTGATGAGGCCACCTGAACAGCATGGGTAGCGGTGCAGTACCTGCTCCCCTTAGACCCAGGCACCTGCAGGGTGTGCCCATCAGGGTGGGTACAGACTGGGCTGCTTCTCAGCTCTGAGGGCAGAATCTAATGGGGTTTCTTTGGAACATTTTTTTAGTATTCATGTAGCGACGCAATCTCACCCACATCTGCTTATCACCCCAAGTCCTGTCACATAACTGTCTCCTGCTCTGTGTATAAAGAATGTTTCAGAATAGGAGTAATTCAGGGAAGTTAAGGACAACTGGAAGACTCCCCTGGGAATGATTCACCCTTCATGTCCATCTGTTGTGTGGGCTCAGTGCTCCATTGAGAACTATAGGACAGTGGTTAGCCCCATGAAAGATTTTAGGGAAAAAGCAACCTATAAAGGGGTAAGAGGCATGATGGACCAGGAGGGGCAGGGGCAGGTATAGGGGTGAGGGTGTGGGATGGAGCCTGCCAAGTCTGAGATCAAGTTTCCCCAGGTGTGGACACCTGGTGGTCTGAGCCTGAAGCAGACTGATTTCTGTTTCAGGGACACAGGACTGGAGTGGTGTTGGGGAGATGCTGACCACAGGGGCTGGGGAATGGAATGGTGTGGCTTTCCATGGGTCGACACGTGGCCGATAGAAGCTCTGCCTGTTTTAATCTTCACACAATTATTAGGTAAATTTTATTAATCCCAACCTATATGTGATGAAACTGAGGCTCAGAGAGGCTATGGCAAGGACCCAAGATAACACAGCTTATTGATAGACAAAGCAGGATTTGAACTCAAGTCCTTGGCTCCTGTGCTCTTGCTCTTTCCAGCACACCTCTGGGCAGAAGGTGTTATACTGTGATGTGTCTGCCTCATTTCAGGCCTGGGGGTGGGAGGTGAGGGACTGGGATGGCAGATTGAGGCTCAAAAGTGTTTGTTGTATGAAAGAATGCGGATATAATATGGTCCTGCTTTGGTGGTTGGGCCTGAGTCCGAGAGACTCTGTGGTAGGAAGGGGAATATAGCAAAGGGGTTCCAGTGTGGGCCAGGAAACTGGAAATAGGTTTCCTGTGGGTTTCCATGCTTTTCCTGGACATTCTAGGTCTCTAGATTCTAGAGGTCTGGGCACTGGATCTTTAGAAGAAGGAATGAAGTGGTGTATCTGTGAGCAAGGTGTGTTTAACGAGTGCACGAGTATGTAAGTTTGGGTGTGCATGCCTGTCTGTAAATACATGAGTTCGTGAGTAGGTGTCTTTGTGTTGCACACATGTGAGAATGTTTGTGATGTGTGGGTGTATATATGTGTGTATTTTGAGAGTATGTGTGTGGGTATGGGTGTGAGCATCTGAGTGTGTATCTGCATGGGTGAATGTGTGTTGCACACTAGGAGTCTGGAGTTCTTTCTTGTCCAGCAAGAGAGAGGCTAACGTCTGGGAGGATACAAGAGCCCCAAACAGGGCTTTCATCTCTATATTTTAAAAAAAATTTTTTTTAACGTTTTTTAATTTATCATTGAGAGACAGCGAGAGACAGAGCATGAGCATGAGTAGGGGAGGGGCAGAGAGAGGTGGAGACACAGAATCCGAAGCAGGCTCCAGGCTCCAAGCTGTCAGCACAGAGCCTGACGCGAGGCTCAAACTCATGAACTGTGAGATTGTGACCTGGGCTGAAGTCTGTCGCCCATTTGACTAAGCCACCCAGGTGCCCCTCGTCTCTGTATTTCTTGAGCTCTCAAGATCTTACGCATACGGTGAATGTGAAGAAAACAATCCAAAATAATCATTAACGTGTGTGTGCAAGAAGCAAAGGGTCTGAGGGGCAATTGGAGTTTGTGATCAAAGTACATTAGGATATTGACGTCAAGTGGAAAGTAATTCAGTGCAGGTGATAAGACAAGTTACTTGTGATCCCATTACAGTATCTCGCTGGCTAACCTTGGGTACTTTCGCCATGTGGTGGCAGCCTTAAGCTTTTTCTAACCCATTTGTGTAAGTAGAACATATTTCCCTACAATTCCCCCTTTTTTTGTTTTTGTCTTCTTCAGTTTACATGCGAGGACTGTCATGATGAGCTCCTAATCTGTCTTTTGCTGTCAGGTGATATGGAGGGTGATTCTGCAAGAGCACAAAAACGACATAGTAAAAGTATTCCACTCCCAGAGTTATAATGGAGGATTAGTGCCTTTTGTCTTTTTCATATAAATTCAATGGCAGCCTCAAGGCTTCCCTCTTCTCTGTCTCACTGATTGCAAATCCAACACAATATATATCCATATTACTTATTTGTTTATTGTTTGCTTTCAACTACAGGATGTAACCAATTTGTGTGGGGAGATTTCTGTGCTTTTTCTGCTTTATCTACAGTGCTGAATAAATGAGAATCAGTATATTAGTTGAACAGATAAAGGAAAGACCATGATTGGACACAGACTTGAAGAGAAGGCCAAACAGAAGGAGAAATTGGGAAGATTCCATTTTTCATTTGATTTTGGAAACCAATTTCTTCTACCCTTGGGTATGAGACTCAGCCCCAGTGTTCATGGTGGCTTTTGTTCTGTTTGCCTTTCCATATGCCTGTGAACTGTTTCACTCTTGGACATGTTGCTGTACATGTACATGACATTTACCTTTACTTAAAACTCTTGCCCTGAACTCAAAGCTTCTACTCCTGTATTCATGACTGCCGCTACCCCAGTTGCAGGGCTGCTTGAGTTAGGACTTGAGAAACTCTGGGGTAGCTCAGCTTTCTAAAAACCTTTATAGTTGAATGTTTGGGAGTCACTAGTTGGATTGGCTCCAGAGTCTTCATTGTCTAGAAATTTTAGGAGGAAGAAATTTTTATATACTTTAGGTTAGAAAGGATTTATGTTTGGATGCAGAGGATTGATATGATCTCTGCAGATGTTGTATTTAAATCCACTTCTCTGGAACTTTGGGAAGTAAAATAATTATTTAACAGCCTCATTAGCCTTCCTCTCAAGTCCTCATCAAATTTCTTGCAAAACAACTGGTATCCAAACTCTCTTTGAGGCTATTCAGGAGGAAACACTAAGCCAACTTCCTGATGGGCAAGAGTGTTAACACCCAGCCAGAGGAGCCAGTAAGAACTTACTGTCTTAGAAAATGTTTTGAAAAGGAAATGTCCAGATGAGGGCTGTACCCTTCTCAGAGACAGAGCAGCGAACACAATGACCTCCAGGATAAAGGGCAGTGGTTGGGGCTGGCTGGGAGGGGAAGATAGCCTGCGATTTAATGGGTGGATTGTTGGACTTGACAGGAGTTGTTGTGGGAGACTTTGGGATGGAACTTTGGTTTTGGAGTTTGGAAGGAGTTCAGAGACTGAGAGAAATACATGGAGGAGAGGGAGGGAAGGGGGAGTTGGGGGCATTGTGGAATTCATACAAGCTGACTTCATGTTCCCTGGCCTCTCTCTGGATTTCTTTCAGCACCTCATACGCACCAAGCACCTCCTTTGGAGAGACTGTTTCCTAGTTAAAATGAGATTCACAGACCCAGGGCCCTCATTAGGGAAATATCCTGGAAATGTGCTTGAAATAGATGATGGTGCTTGTTCTACTCTCCTGTTTACACCTCTGTTTGGCCTTTTCTCTCTTTCAAAAACGAAAACACACACAAAAACCCAAACAAATAAACAGAAAACAAAACAAGCAAAACAAATTTCCTCTAGGAATCTCAAGATACAGTAGTCGATCAATATATATATAAATTCATTGTCTCTGTCCTAAATGCCTCTTATGGTTGCTTCATATGATTTTGAGCAGATTCTTGTCCTGGGTAGTGAGGTTGGAAGTGGGAGTGTGGAATCCAGAAGAAGGCGGTAAATAGATCTTGGCCCTGCCCCCTGGAATCTTTTTAGATTATAAAGGAATTTAAGTGACACATGCAGGACACCAGCACACAGAAAGGGAAAATTAGTTATAGCTGAGCATCAGGATGGACCTTAAGTGCAGATGGGAATTGGAGGGAGTTTGGAGATGGGACCAGTCAGGATGCCTTAGGAAATACTTCCCTTACACAAGGGGAAACATTATAGAATAGGACTGAGAAGACCTAGAACATGACAACAGGATAAAAAGGAGTGAGGAGGGCATCCCTGGCAGGACAGGCACTTACTCAGGCCAAAGGCTTATCCCAGGAAGGGTAAGTAGGATGTGAGGAGCTGAGCCAGGAGGGAGGTGATGGGCCTGAGGGTAGAGGAAGATTTAGGGCAGGGTTCTGAGAGGTGGGTCAGAGAGTCTGGACTGAATATAAACTATTGGGATAATTGTAGGTTACTGCACAGAGAAAAGGCCTTTCTAAAAATAGCATTTGAGGATGATGTTTTTGTGTACTGTTATAAACTGGATTTGTGGTAGGATCTCTCAGGATTCCCAATCATGGCTTTGCTTTGTCTTCTATAAGCTTGCTTGTTCATTTTTCTTCTGCCTGCTTGTGTTGGAGTAATGAAATGTGATTAATTTAATTCCCAGATGTTTTGTTCTTCGGGTTGTTTCTCTGGTATCTTCATACTTTGTCTGCAGCCCACTGTCCCTCATCTTCAGTAAATGTGGGAAGAGCACAAGGACCACCCTGCACAACACAGTTGAGGGAAACAGAAATGATCCAAAGACTTACCCATCTCTGACCCTGCCATTCAGATGGTCCTCCTCTGGGATTCCTGGTCAGCATCTATGAATGGACTTCAGAAGACTGTAGGACATTTTTTTGAGGTGACTAACCTCAGAGGGGTCTGTGATCAGCAAATGACAAGAACCACTGTTGTATCTTTGTTGGGAGGTTGGTGGCTGGAGATGGTTCCCCAGAGAGAGAAACATGGTACAAGTGTCCTTAGTGCCCAGTAAGGAAACTCCAGAGACAGATGAAGGAGCTGAAGGAGAAAGAGGAATTGGGAAAAGGGAAATGGGTTCAGAGGGAACTGGTAGGAGAGGTGCTCCATCTTCCCTTGTTCTCCACCCTCTTTCTAGCAGGTTTTCCTTCTCTGTGTTCTCCATGTCCTGACAATTACAGGGTACAGTTACCCTTCAACTTAACTCCCACAACATTATCTCATGCAATTCCTTGTTGAATCTGAAGTGCGCAGAGTGGAGTCAACCCCTCCCTCAGTCATGGACTGAGCATCATTGCTTCCTATCGGGCCCCTTTTCAATGCATTTTATTTTACCCCTTTCATCTTGATCTCTATTATTTCCCCTCCTCACTGGAGGCACTTCCTTCAGTGTATATAACAAATGTTCTCCCAATCCCTGCTCTATATGTGTATTTAGATACATTCCTTCACTCTACAAATACACAGTTGTAGTGTGGGGACTAGGCAGAGAAAAAAAACAATAAAAAATGCCTTGCTTTCATGGAACTTACATCTCTTGGTGTGAGGAAATAATAAACAATTAAGTAAAACATATAGTACCTTGAATAGTGAAAAGTGGTATGAGGAAAATGAGGGCATGGGGGTAAGGTGTGTTGTGGGTGGTTAGGAGCAGATTGTAGTTTTATATGTGGTGATTAAGGAAGGCTATGCTACACATGGTCTTTTACCAAATGCAGTGAAGTGAGCAACCATGGGGCTATCTGGGCTAGAAGTGGTATGGTTATAAGGAGAGCAAGTACAAAGGCCCTGAGGTAGGGTCTTGCCTGGTATGTTTAGAGACCAGAATGGTTAGAAGGCTAGAGAAATAAGAGTGGGGGAGAGAGAGAAACAGAGGCTGAGTAGCAGGTGGGTCAGTGACAAATACTGTAGGACTTTGTAGGTCATTGTAAATGCAAACATTGGCTTCTACTCTGCATAAAAGGAGAAACCAGTAGAAGGTTTTATCAGAGAATGACATGAAAATTTTAACAGGTATATGCATATCCTTGACAAATAGGCAATGCTCTTTGGCTGTTTTGTAAATGTATATAAATGTAACTGCTGTATACCTCATCCTGCTTCTACTTCCGTTACTTAACATTGTTTCTGAAATGTACCCATGTTGTTATCTTTAATCTACTTTTTACAATTTCTGACTGCTGTGTAATATTTCATTGTGTATATATGGCACATTTTACTTACACATTCCTCTAGTAACAGAGGCTGGCATAGCTCCAAATTCAGAAACAGTCCTGTGATGACCTTGATCATATGAGCCTCCTTATAAACTCAGGACAGAGTTTCCCTGGGGTGTATATATCAGAGAGGGATTTCGGGGTGGGAAGGTGTGTGCATTCTTAATTCCACTGATTGTGCTTCAGGATGGTGACCCCAGCTATACTCCTTCCAGCAGTGGGTGATGTTTTATATCTTCTCATCAATTTTTATGTGGATCCTGTAATGGAAGTGAAGTAAGGTTCTTTGTGGGTGAGGAAACCTGAGGCTTAGAGAGATCAAGCAAATAACCCTGGTTTATATAGTGAAGTGGAAGAGGAAAGGCTCAAATCCAAAATTTCTGACATAACACTCATTGCTCTTAGCACTATAGGACCCAGAACCGTCCCTTCTCGGAATAAGATGAGGCATCCATAGGCAAAAATATTGATGATGATGATGATGATGATGATGATGATGATGATGATGATGTTGTTGTTTAAAGCTTTCATTTTCATGATGCCTGAACTAACCCAGTGAGCTTAGAACCTCCAAGTGTTTAACACCATGTAGGGGGGTGTCTAATTGGAGTACTTAGCATTTCAAGGCAAAATATATGGAATAAAGCTGTTTTCATTGTTTCATGAGGGCAAGCTAACAGGCTCGAATTTCAGTGGATGATTTTGGGGCTAGAGATTTATAAAGACTAACTGATTTTCAAATTTGGGAATTTGGATCAGATTTCAATATTAAACATTAGGCAGATTACATTAATTACATTTTGTTTGCTAGGCACTGAGCTAACTACTTTATAGACATCATTTCTCTTATGCCTCACAATTACCCTATGAGGTACTTTTACTTTCATTTGACTGTTATTGAAACTAAAGCACCGAGAGGTTAACTAATTCGTCCAGAGTACCCAGTATAAGGTTGAGTTGTGATTTGAACCTGAATATGTACCTGCAGAGCTTTTACTCCCAAATGATAAACTGTGCTGCTTTCCTGTGAAGGAAGCTTTTGTAATCTCTTCCCTTTGAAATTGAGGACAATTTCTTGTCATTTGGGGTGATTTACAGTAGTGATGGGAAGCACGGGGCTAGTGGACAAGAATCTCCAGAGGGACAGGATATGAAGTTTGAAAGTGTTCCCCATTGTCTTCATTATGCCTCCCTCTGTCCCCCAAAGTAAGAACCTCTGCCTTAGGACATCCCACCGAGGTTATAGGGCCTGATATCTTCAAAACATTTGACATTTCTTTGTCACCATGTGTGGCTTATACCTGCCATGAATGATGTACAGTCAAGGTTTCATCAGTTTGTCTTCCCTTCACACTTTTCATTTTGCTTGCCTTCTACAAGGATTAATATGATTTATATCTTTACCTAAATCAGGATTACAAATACTGTTTGGCTACAAAGTATGTATCTCGCAAAGGCAATTAGGTAGGAATTCTGGATTATGTTCTCTTTCAGATTTGTATTCTCAGTTTATTTGTTCAATAAGTATCTATTGAGCATCTAACTCACACTTTGATAGAAGACACAGGCAGCTGAGCAGAAATTCTGATACATTAGGATAAATGGCACATGGGGTAAGCTAGGTGCTATAAGAACACCCAGGAAGGGCAGCATAAGATCAGGGGAGGCTTCCTGGGAAAGCATCTTCTGAGCTGGGAACTAAAGAGAAGTGGGGTTAGCTACGCAAACTGGACAAGAGGACATTGGAGGCAAGGGAACAGGTTGAGTGTTGATTCTTGCAGCTGCAACAGGAAGTAGACAGGGGATGAGGCTGGAAGAATCAACACAGATCAGATGATGAAGGAAGGAAGAAAGGAAGGAAAGAAGGTGGGAGGGAGGGAGCAAGGAAGGAAGGGAAGAAGTGGAAGGAAGGAAGGAAGGAAGGAAGGAAGGAAGGGAAGAAGGAAGGAAGGAATAGGAAGGAAAGAAGGAGGGAGGGAGGAAGGAAGGAAGGAAGGGAGGGAGGGAGGGAGGGAGGGAGGGAGGAAGGAAGGAAGGAAGGAAGGAAGGAAGGAAGGAAGGAAGGACGGACTATGAAGGAAGGGCAGTGGGGAACCACTGAAGGATTTGAAGCCTGGGGGTGGGTGGGCAACATGTCAATGCTATTCATAATGTAGCAAGATTCCATGAGTTAAGTATTGACTCTATGTTGTGTGCTTGTTAGTAAATCATAACCTTGGAACTGGTGGGTGGCAAATAAGGAGTCTAGATGGATTTGTACACAGAAGCTTTGACCCATAACATTAGGATTCCTTTTGATAATCTGTAGAAAAGACAGTTCAATTTTGACTTGGTCTTTCTGCCTTTAAAACCCTTTGACATTTTTTCCTAAAATTCTCTCAAAACCAAACCCCAAGTAGTGAGGAGAATGAGGGCTGCATGACTTTGTTTTCTCTGTTTTTCTCTACTCATTTCTGAGACATTGCTGTGAATTGTTCACCAAAGTTTTGCTCCATTTGATGGAGGGGGCCATTTGAATAGCAGCAGTGGAGGAAGGGGAAGGAGGAACCACATGTAGGGCTCCTTGATTAACAAAACGTATTTGGCATATTAAGACCATTGTTTGAGCGGTGAAAAATAACTATGGTAGAAAATTAAGAGGGAGTTACAAGTTTGTGTTTTAATATAAGTTCACAGAGCAGTGCAGGGTCTCCAGATGGCTGGCCACTGACATCACAGATGGCCCAGGGTGTTTATAGAGCACAGTGTGGCCAGTGAGAAGACTCTCTCCAGAAGTGAGCTCACCTTCTCTCCTGGAACCCAGAGAGGGAGGAGACAGAACAAATTGTTTTGGCTGTGAGCAACTGAGCTAGGTGACCTACTGCTTTCCTTCCTACCCGTCACACTCTCATAAATGTGGACATATAAACTGTAGTAAGTTTTGCCTTGTTGCTTTGGGTGAGGTTTACTGAATGTCAGAATTCACAAAATGCCCTTTCTGGCTCATCTTCCTGAGCAATGGACACTTGGTTGGTGTATGCACCTTTTTCTCCTGTGTTTCCTCACGAGAGAGTCCTCTAGTTCTTTCTGGGAATTATGAAGGCCTTGCTTCTTTCTCCCGCTTCCTCTCTTCTCACAGTGCTCCCTGTTGGCCTAGATGGGTAAAGGGAAGGGTTGGACTGTACTTTCCTTGCCATCAGTACAGCTAAATGGATATGCAGGATGAGGAGAAAGGGGGCCATCTGATCTTGGGTACTGATGTGGGGGTAAAGAGTTTTAAGACAGTGGGACCAATATTTGTATTTTAAACTCAGATGATATTTGAGAAATGGTTCTGTAACTACAACAAGGTCCTCTAGTCCATGAATTAATGTGTCATAACTTATGCTGAAGCACCACACAAACATCTCATGTGTAAATCGTTGCACAATAGCTTCATACCCTTTGTGTCCTACAGCTTAACTAGCCCATGAGGCTACATGAGGTAGATGAAACCAAATGGGATTTTATCATGTGGTGTGTAAAAAGGAGAATATTGATAGATATTTGGCACTTTTCTGTGGGGGAAAATGGCATTAATTTTTTATGATCTTTTGTTTCAGTTTCTGTGATACTCGGGCTGCAACAGGTGACATGGGAACTTCTGAGCTGTGGTTGTGAACTTTTGTAAGTTGGTTGTACACCATTGTTCAGTAAATATTTATTGTTTATTTAGGGTTTAGGAAGGGCTATTACATACCAGGTGAAATACAAAGGAGCAGCTTTGAAGCCTGAGTAACAAACCTTGTCAACCCCAACTCAACTTGGCTAAATTCAGCCTCACCGAACCTGATCCCAGACTCTGCTCCCTGGACTTGCTGCAGCTCTCTGATCCTGGAATCCTCTTCAGTTCCAGCTAGATGCTGCGTCAGGCACTTCGTAGATTTGGTCAAAAACTGGTACGCGGACCTACGCTGAAGGAACCGGTGGCTGAGAATGACCCACAGAGAAGATTGAGCACTTTGGATTTAGTGACCCAGGGTGTGGGCCACACAGTGGGTATAGGTGTGTATGTCCTGGCTGGTGAGGTGGTCAGAAATCAAGCAGGACCATCTTTTGTGATCTGCGTTTTGGTGGCTGGCCTATCTTCTGTGTTGACTGGGCTGTGCTATGCAGAGATTAGTACCCGCATTCCCCATTCTGGCTCTGCATATCTCTACAGCTTTGTCACTATAGGTGAACTCTGGGCCTTCATCACTGGCTGGAACCTCATCCTCGCCCTTGTTGCTGAGAAAGCCATTGTGTTCATCACATGGATGTTAACTTTCGACAACCTGCGTGGGAACCGGCTGTCTCAGACTGTGCAAGAGAGCATCTTGGCACATGTTCCCCCTGTCCTTGCAGAATATCTAGAATTCTCTGCTCTGGGTTTTGTGTTGTTGTTCATGGAATTCAGGAGTCTTTGGTATTCCATGTCATTGTTGAGTTCCACAATTACCAAACTGGTCACATTGGTTAAACTTTTGGCTCTCAGCTTTGTCATAACCTCTGGCTTCATTAAGGGGGACCTGCACAACTGGAAGCTCACAGAAGAGGACTATGTAAAGGCTGGACTCAATGACACCTCTGGCTTGGGACCTCTGGGCTCTGGAGGATTTGTGCCTTTCGGCTTTGAGGGGATTCTCCGTGGATCAGCTACCTGTTTCTATGCGTTTCTTGGTTTTGACAGTATTGTTACCAGAGTTGAAAAATCCCAGAATCCCCAGCGTTCCATCCCCATGGGCATTGTAATTTCACTGTTCATCTGCTTTTTGGTGTATTTTGGTGTCTCTTCAGCATTCACGCTTATGGTGTCTTACTACCAGCTCCAACCTGGGAGCACCTTGCCTGAGGTATTTCTCCATATTGGCTGGGTCCCTGCCTACTACGTGGTAGCTTTTGCATTGCTGTGCTTTCTTTCCGCCAGCCTTTGGGGCTTTGTGTGGCCAATGCGTCAGGTGCTATACATGATGGCAAAGGATGGCCTCCTGTTCCCTTTCCTTACCCGTATCTCTTTATTCCAATACTCTCTTATCATGATCATTGTGTTTGTTGGAACTGTTCCGGTCATTGTATTCTTCTTTGGAGTCACTGATCTCTTGGATCTAAGGTCAGTTGTGTCCCTGATTTCTCATTCCCTGGTTGCAATTTGTGTTCTTATCCTCAGGTATCAGCCTGAGGTGCAGAATGAGGAAAATGAAGCAGAGGTGCAGGAGGAGAATGGACCTGCAGCAGAGAGGTTGACTCTACAGGGACTACTTTTTCCAGCCAGCCCCACCCCCACTTCACTCTCTGGCCAGGTTGTCCGTGTTTCTTCCTTACTGCTTGTTCTGTTGCTCATTCTTCTTTGTCTAGTGCTGACCCAGTGGCCAGTTCTGCTTTCTGGAGACCCAGTGTGGATTTCAGTGGTTGTGCTGCTCCTGGTGCTCATCACTGGGCTCACTGGGGTCATCTGGAGACAGCCGCAGAACTCCAGTCCCCTTTACTTTAAGGTCCCTGCTCTGCCTCTCCTCCCACTACTGAGCGTCTTTGTGAATGTTTGCCTTATGATGCAGATGACAGCTGGCACCTGGATAGTATTTGGTGTCTGGATGCTGATTGGGTTTGTTATCTACTTCGCCCATGGGATCCAGCACAGCTGGGTCGCTATCTGCACTCAAGGTAGGGCGAAAAGTGTAGACCTTGAACTCAGCCGTGTCAGTACATAGGCAGTTTGACATCATCACACCTGAATGCAGTCAGGTCCCCCTGCATAATAATGGAGTACTCTTGATCACATGGAAAGGTGGGCCTCCCATGGGTTGTTGGTGGGTGAACATCAATAGAGCTCTGCGTATATTGTGGAGTGATGGGTGCATCTTTGTTAATTCTTTTTTTTTTTTTTTTTTTTACTTGTCTACTTGAATTGTATCTGTAGTTGCTTACTGGCTTTAAAATATTATTATAAGAAACTAGAAAAAAAAATTTATTTCCTTGCTTAAATATCCAGTAGCCGTGGGGTGCCTGGCTGGCTCAATCACTAGGGCATGCATTTATTTCTCAGGGTGGTAACTTTGAGTCCCAAGTTGTGTGTAGAGATTATTTAAAAAAAAATAACCAGTAGTAGAATTGCTGGATCATAGGTACTTTTATTTTTAATTTTTTGAGGAACCTGTATACTGTTTTCCATAGTGGCTGCACCAACTGACATTCCCAACAACAGTACCTGAGGGTTTCTTTTTCTCCATATCCTGGACAATACTTGCTTGTCTTGTCTTTTTTTTTTTTTTTTTTTTTTTTTTTCAACGTTTATTTATTTTTGGGACAGAGAGAGATAGAGCATGAACGGGGGAGGGTCAGAGAGAGGGAGACACAGAATCGGAAGCAGGCTCCAGGCTCTGAGCTGCCAGCACAGAGCCCGACGCGGGGCTCGAACTCACGGACCGCGAGATCGTGACCTGGCTGAAGTCGGACGCTTAACCGACTGCGCCACCCAGGCGCCCCTTGTCTTTTTGATTTTAGCCATCCTGACAGGTTTAAAGTGATATCCAATTGTAGTGTTAATTTACATTTCCCTGTGATTAGTGATGGTGAACACCTTTCCAAGTGTCTGTTGGCCATCTGTATATCATCTTTGGAAAAATGTCTATTTAGTTCCTCTGCCCATTTTTTAAGTGGATTGAGTTGTATAAGTTGTTTCTGTATTTTGTGTATTAACCCCTTATTGGATATATCATTTACAAATATCTTTTCTTATTCAGTGGGTTGCCTTTCTCTCTTGATGCTGGTTTCCTTTTCAGGGCAAGTGCATTTTGGTTACATGAATTCAAAAAGATATATGCACCCGTATGTTTACTGTGGCATAGTTTACAATAGCCAGGACATGAAAGCAACCCAAATGTCTCTTGATAGATGAATAGATAAATAAGATGTAATATCGATCAAATTATCTATCTATCTATCATCTATCTATCTATCTATCTATCTATCTATCATCTATCTATCTGTCATGGAATATTACTCAGCTATAAAAAAGAATGAAATCTTGGCATTTGTAACAACATGGATGGACCTAGAGGAAATAATATGATGTGAAATAAGTCTGTTCAGAGTAATACAAACACCAGATGGTTCCACTCTTATACCAATTTAAGAAATAAAACAACAACAACAAAAGAGGAAAAAGTGAGACAAACAAAACAACCTCATACACTCAAATATAGGGCAAAAACTGTTGGTTGTCAAAGTGAAGTGGGTACAAGGATGGGTGAAATAGATAAGGGGAATTAAGAGTATACTTATCTGGATGAGCACTGAGAAATGTGTGGAATCAATAATTCATTATGTAGTACACCTAGAATAATATAATGACACTGTATGGTAATTATACTTCAACAAAAACAACAAAAAAGGAAACTAGAATCAAACAAACAAACAAACAAAAGATGAAATATGGCCCCTGCCCTTAAGGGGCTTATATTCTAATACAAGGGGTAAAGCATAGCTGTAACACAAAGTAGAAAGTGTTGTCATAATAAGTAATATACAAATAAAGTGTCCTGGGAATTCAGAGTGCTGGAGGATCACATAGGGTTGGCACAGTGGTGAGGGTTGATTGGTGAAATCAGAGACGACGTTGTAGAGGAATGGCATTTGAGTTGGCTCTCTCCAAGACAGGTTAGGATTTTCCCACATGTGGGCAGCAGTGAGAGACTGTAGGCTGAGAGAACAACACTTGGAGAAGCACAGGAAAATGAAGCAGTGTTCAGAACACAATGAACACACTGTAGTGTGTGTAGCCTGAGCCTTGGCTGTGAGAGGGGCCAACAGAACATGCACAGGTGGATTGGAGCCAGAGCTCTCCTCTGAGCACAAAACACTTGGATTTGAACCCACTACCCATAATGAAAATCCCTAGGGTTGGTTCTTCTACTTGGCGATATCTGCGTTCTTGGACTTGAAAGTTTTTCTACTCTTGTCTGCTTTGGTCCACCTGCTCAGAAAGTGCACAGCTGGGAGCCAAGTATCCTGGATTCTGCTCTTGTTCCCACCATTAACTAGCAATGTGACCTTGAGCAAGCCTTTTGGTTCCTTCAATGTTTTGCTTATTTATTTTTATTTTTTTGTAACACGAGACGTCAGAACTGATTATTTCTAAAGTTAGGTTCACTTACAGAATTCTAGGATTTCCTCTGGTTCTTGTGTCTTGTTATTTATTCTCTCAGCTAGGTCTCTCTACTGCAGGCAACCTGAACCTGTATCCTGCCCACTTTTCACTACAACCCATGTTGGAGTTATAAGGATGCGATAAATAACACCCCATTTCTCACTCCTATATTTGGAACCAACTGATAATCAAGACATAGAGACAGTTGATTAAACACTTAGCTTTTGAACTGTAGCTCAATTGGCTTGCTAAGCCTGCATCACTAAATTAAACAGACTTATTCCTTATCAGAAGTAATGCGAAGAAATCTCCACAAGACGCCACAGGAAAGATTCTGCTTTAATTAGATTTTTTATGTATGAACAGGTTGTAATGCATGTGTTTTGGTCAGTTTGGCACTGGATAAAAAAGGAAAACCAATAAAAAAATGGAAGGGGCTGAGCTGGGCATGATTAGTGCTGTTGCCTTAATTCACTAATCAAAGTGACAGTGAGGGGGGCAGTACTATTCCTGGAGTGGGGCCAGGAATAGTAGTACTCTGTCAGTGGTTCTCAGTCTTCAGCAGGTGTCACCATACCCTGAGGACTTGTGCCAAAACAGATTGCTGGTCCCTGGCCCCAGCATTTAGAATTCAGTAGGTCTGGGTGGAGCCTACAACATGTACTTCTAACAAGTTCCCAGTTGATGCTGATGCTGTTGGTCCTGAGACCACATATAGAAAACCAAGTCTCCAAATGGAAAGATGAAGGGAAGGACACAAAGTTGCCCTTTGAACACTTACCTTCATTTCATGAAACATTTAGATTAAAATACAATTGTTAATCCTATCACCTTGGGGAAATCATTGTGAATCATTTCACAATGTATATGTATGCCAGATAACCACAATGTATACTTTAAATATATTAAATTTTATGTCAATTGTACATAAATAAAGCTGAAATAAAAATGAAATACCACAGTTATCTGAGTGTCTTTATTTTTGTATATTGTTCCTGATTGTAGATCATAGATAAGAGTGTATCTTGTTCGCTCCCCCAGAGCATCCTCCTGTATCCAGACACACAATGAGCATTTAATAATTCATGGTGAATTGAATAGAGCTTTACACATTTCTTTGGTACAGAAATTCTCCTTCCTTTTAGGCTAGCACTGTGTTTCTCCTTTAAAACTATCTTCCTGGAGCCTTGCTTGACAAACAGCATTTGTCTCCACCCAGAACTACATCTAGAAGTGTATCTAGATCTGTACCCAACATCTAGAACTGTACCCCAGCACTTGTAGTTTTGCCTTTGTGTGGCTCTGCCTGGAGTTCTAGTGACTGTCCTGTCTGTTCCATCAGAGTGGAGTCTTGCTCAGGACAAGGAGCAGATTCTCTCCTCCCTCTAGAGGAGGGTAAGAACAATGGTAAGAACAATGTTCACTCAAAGAGCAACAGCCCTGGGGCAGCTGATTGCCTGACATGACCTCTCCTGGTTTTGCTGCATCCATACTCATGGGACTTGGAGAGGGTCCAAGGTACCAAAATTAAAAGAAGTCTACTGACTCCAGGGAATCCCTGAAGATGAGACTGGCTCCAGCTTGGGCACAACAGGCATCTTTCTTGAGGAGTCAGAGTTTTATGGTTGGCATATGGGAGCCAGTGTTTTCCTATTGTATTTATGTATGAGGCCTTACTAGAAAAGAAGGATGGGAAGCTACTTTCTTACTTGTGGAATCTGTCACTTTTCCAACAGAAAGTATGTGCCTCCCGGGAATCCTGCTAGAGGCAGGTTTACCCATATACTTATCCCTTCCTTTAGATGCTTTCTTGGGAGACTGGTGCAAAAATCTTGTTGAAGCATCTTCAATTCTTTTGGGTAAAGAGAATTTACACCCCAAATGGGAAGAAAAATGAACTGAAATAGGAGGAATTACTAACTGGACAGGGATTGAGATATCATTACTTTGGAAGGGAAGGTATGAGTAGAAACTGAGAAAGAGGTGTTGGTCAAGGGTCACTTCCTGGAGAGGGTGCCTATGGAGCAATTTGGGAAGTAGAAGAGGGACAGATGAACTGGAAAAGAAATGGGACAGTATTCTAGGCTACATGGACCTCTAGGAGGCATGAAATATTGAGACTTTTGTGAGGGATGTGTGTTGACATTTGCAGGGAATTTATGAGCCACGTTTGTATTGTGTATTGTGCATCGTGTCATGGAGTAAGGTTTCTGAATCAGGAAGGAATGAGAGGAGGAGTTAAGATGGGGGAGACGTAGCTGGAACCTGGGCTTTCCTCATCCCTCAAACACAGCTGTCAGATCACTTGGAAAACCCAGGAAACCTATCTGCAGAGTGGCAGAAGGATTTCCACAGTTAGAAGGAGAAAGCTTGGCAGGTGTGAGGTATGCGAAAGTGAATTGGGAGAAAGATGGCAGGCTGTAGAGAGGAGAGAACCCTTTCCGTCGAGAGACAAAAGAGAGAAAAGGAGACCCAGTTTGAGAAAGTGCTGCATCAAGTTCACACAAGGGGAAAACCTCTCTGGACCATGGGCTGGGGAGTGAGAAGTACTGAGTGTCCCAGTTATTTTTTGCTTGCATTTGGGGCTCAAAGTCTGAAATTTTGGAATTGCACAACTTTCTAGAGTTGAACTGTAGAGCTGTTGCTTGTGCTCATGGTGAGGTGGGAGCTGGCCCCACAGTGCGAGCTTGGTGTAGGGATCTCTGGGATGCACTGTGACAGAAACAGTCCCCTTCCTGGAGTACTTTTGGAAGAGGATATATTGCCTCCCCAAGGACAAAATACTCTGCAGGTGTCAGCAAAAGGCCTTTCATTAGCGGGGGACAGAGGCACACTCAGATGGAATATAACCTTTGCGGTTTTTAGCAGTGCTACTCCATAGATCCCTAACACTGCTCAGGTGTGGGACAGTTTTTTAGGGACAGAGAAATTCCAACATGGAGAGGCTCTACTCTGGAGGAGGGGAGTGGATCTGCACAGTGCCAGTCTCACACTGGGGTGCGAGAGTCCCAGACCTGGATGAGAGACTGGGGTAGTGCCATTTCCCCCTAACACCAACATGGTGGGACTTCAGAGATCAGACAGTGGCGCTCAGTAGAGTTGGGACCTGTATACACTGAACCCTGGTCCCGTGCTGGCAGCTGCTTATTAATTGCGGCAGGACTGACTCTGAGCCAATGCAGCAGACCTCTCCTCCAGAGCAGCACAGCCAGCACCTCTCATGCACCAAGTGCACTGAAAATGAAGCGCTTCAAAATGACGCCTGCAGTCCTTTTTTCTCTTTTCCTTCTTCTTTTCTTTGGAGTCAGGCTTATAGTTTCTTGTTGGTTTCATTCAGTTGCCTTTCTTTTTCCCGATTTTTTTGTGTAACAGGCTTCTCCCTCATCCCTTTTATCCATGGTTACTTCAACAAAGAAACCAAAGCACACCTAGTTAAAGGTCCAACACTCCAACAATGAGTGCAAGGAGGAACTCTGCAGAGGACTGACCAGTGGGAAAGAGCAGCCAAAATGCAACAGCAGAGTGCACACCAAAAATACTTACTGGAGTGCCAGGCTCTGGGCAGTGTATGGCCCCGTTTTAATATAGTAGTAACTCTCAGTGGTAGGAAACACAACAAGCTTTTATTTTTTTATTACTTACTTATGTATTTAATTTTTAAATTTTATTTATTTATTTATTTATTTTTTAATATGAAATTTATTGTCACATTGGTTCCATACAACACCCAGTGCTCATCCCAAAAGGTGCCCTCCTCAATACCCATCACCCACCCTCCCCTCCCTCCCACCCCCCATCAACCCTCAGTTTGTTCTCAGTTTTTAAGAGTCTCTTGTGCTTTGGCTCTCTCCCTCTCTAACCTCTTTTTTATTTTTCTTCCCCTCTCCCATGGACTTCTGTTAAGTTTCTCAGGATCCACATAAGAGTGAAATCATATGGTATCTGTCTTTCTCTGTATGGCTTATTTCACTTAGCATCACACTCTCAAGAGCCATCCACGTTGCTACAAAAGGCCATATTTCATTCTTTCTCATTGCCACATAGTATTCCATGGTGTATATAAACCACAATTTCTTTATCCATTCATCGGTTGATGGACATTAAGGCTCTTTCCATCATTTGGCTATTGTTGAAAGTGCTGCTATACACATTAGGGTACAAGTGTCCTATGCATCAGCACTCCTTTTTTCCTTTGGGTAAATGTACCCTTGGGTAAATTCCTAGCAGTATTATTTCTGGGTCATAGGGTAGATCTATTTTTAATTTTTTGAGGAAACTCCACACTGTTTTCCAGAGTGGCTGCACCAGTTTGTATTCCCACCAACAGTGCAAGAGGGTTCCCATTTCTCCATATCCTCTCCAGCATCTATAGTCTCCTGATTTGTTCACTTTGGCCACTCTGACTGGCGTGAGGTGATATCTGAGTGTGGTTTTGATTTGTACTTCCCTGATGAGGAGCGATGTTTAGCATCTTTTCATGTGCCTGTTGGCCATATTGATGTCTTCTTTAGAGAAGTGTCTATTTATGTTTTCTGCCCATTTCCTCCCATGTTTTTTGGGTGTGGAGTTTGGTGAGCTCTTTATAGATTTTGGATACTAGCCCTTTGTCCGAAATGTCATTTGCAAATATCTTTTCCCATTCCGTTGGTTGCCTTTTAGTTTTGTTGATTGTTTCCCTTGCTGTGCAGAAGCTTTTTATCTTCATGAGGTCCCAATAGTTTCTTTTTGCTTTTAATTCCTTTGCCTTTGGGGAGGTGTCAAGTAAGAAATTGCTGTGGCTGAGGTCAGAGAAGTGTTTTCCTGCTTTCTCCTCTAGTGTTTTGATGGTTTCCTGTCTCACATTCAGGTCCTTTATCCATTTTGAGTTTGTTTTTGTGAATGGTGTAAGAAAGTGGTCTAGTTTCATTCTTCTACATGTTGCTGTCCAGTTCCCAGAACCATTTGTTAAAGAGACTGTCTTTTTTCCATTGGATGTTCTTTCTGGCTTTGTCAAAGATCAGTTGGCTATACGTTTGTGGGTCTAGTTCTGGGGTTTCTATTCTATTCCATTGGTCTATGTGTCTGTTTTTGTGCCAATACCATACTGTCTTGATGATTACAGCTTTGTAGTAGAGGCTAAAGTCTGGGATTGTGATGCCTCCTGCTTTGGTCTTCTTCAAAATTACTTTGGCTATTCGGGGCCTTTTGTGGTTTCATATGAATTTTAGGATTGCTTGTTCTAGCTCAGAGAAGAATGCTGGTACAATTTTGATTGGAATTGCATTGAATGTGTAGATAGCTTTGGGTAGTATTGACATTTTAACAATATTTATTCTTCCAATCTATGAGCACGGAATGTTTTTCCATTTCTTTAAATCCTCTTCAGTTTCCTTCATAAGCTTTGTATAGTTTTCAGCATACAGATCTTTTACATCTTGGTTAGGTTCATTCCTAGGTATTTTATGCTTCTTGGTGCAATTGTGAATGGGATCAGTTTCTTTAGTTGTCTTTCTGTTGCTTCATTATTAGTGTATAAGAATGCAACTGATTTCTGTACATTGATTTTGTATCCTGCGACTTTGCTGAATTTATGTATCAGTTCTAGCAGACCTTTGGTGGAGTCTATAGGATTTTCCATGTATAATATCATGTCATCTGCAAAAAATGCTTAACTTCATCGTTGCCAATTTTGATGCCTTTGATTTCCTTTTGTTGTCTGATTGCTGATGCTAGCACTTCCGACACTATGTTAAACAACAGCAGTGAGAGTGGACATCCCTGTCGTGTTCCTGACTCAGGGGGGAAAGAGCTCAGTTTTTCTCCATTGAGGATGATATTAGCTGTAGGCTTTTCATAAATGGCTTTTCTGATGTTTAAGTATGTTCCTTCTATCCCGATTTTCTTGAGGGTTTTTATTAAGAAAGGATGCTGAATTTTGTCAAATACTTTTTCTGCATTGATTCACAGGATCCTATGGTTTTTATCTTTTCTTTTATTAATGTGATGTATCACACTGATTAATTTGTGAATGTTGAACCAGCCCTGCATCCCAGGAATGAATCCTACTTGATCATGGTGAATAATTCTTTTTATATGCTGTTGAATTCGATTTGCTAGCATCTTATTGAGAATTTTTGCATCCATATTCATCAGGGATATTGGTCTGTAGTTCTCTTTTTTTTCCTGGGTCTCTGCTTTAGGAATCAAAGTAATGCTGGCTTCATAGAATGAGTCTGGAAGTTTTCCTTCCCTTTTTATTTCTTGGAATAGCTTGAGAAAGATCGGTATTATCTCTGCTTTAAATGTCTGGGAGAATTCCCCTGGGAAGCCATATGGTCCTGGATTCTTATTTGTTGGGAAATTTTGATAACTGATTCAATTTCTTCACTGGTTATGGGTCTGTCCAAGCTTTCTACGTCTACCTGTTTGAGTTTTGGAAGTGTGTGGGTGTTTAGGAATTTGTCCATTTCTTCCAGGCTGTCCAGTTTGTTGGCATATAATTTTTCATAGTATTCCCTGATAATTGCTTATATTTCTGAGGGATTGGTTGTAGCAATTCCATTTTCATTCATGATTTTATCTATTTGGGTCCTCTCCCTTTTCTTTTTGAGAAGCCTGGCTAGAGGTTTATCAATTTTGTTTATTTTTTCAAAAAAAGCAACTCTTGGTTTCACTGATCTGCTCTACAGTTTTTTTAGATTCTATATTGTTTATTTCTGCTCTGATCTTTATTATTTCTTTTCTTCTGCTGGGTTTGGGGTGTCTTTGCTGTTCTGCTTCTATTTCCTTTAGGTGGGCTGTTAGATTTTGTATTTGGGATATTTTTTGTTTCTTGATATAGGCCTGGATTGCAATGTATTTGCCTCTCAGGACTGCGTTCGCTGCATCCCAAAGCATTTGGATTGTTTTATTTTCATTTTCATTTGTTTCCACATATTTTTAAATTTCTTCTCTAATTGTTTGGTTGGCCCGTTCATTCTTTAGTAGGGTGTTCTTTAACCTCCATGCTTTTGGAGGTTTTCCAGACTTTTTCCTGCGGTTGATTTCAAGCTTCATAGCATTGTGGTCTGAAAGTATGCATGGTATGATCTCAAGTCTTGTATACTTATGAAAGACTGTTGTGTGACCCAGTATGTGATCTATCTTGGAGAATGTTCCATGTGCACTTGAGAAGAAAGTATATTCTGTTGCTTTGGGATGCAGAGTTCTAAATATATCTGTCAAGTCCATCTGATCCAATGTATCATTAAGGGCCCTTGTTTCTTTATTGATCCTGTGTCTAGACGATCTATCCATTGTTGTAAGTGGAGTATTAAAGTCCCCTGCAATTACCACATTCTTATCAATAAGGTTGCTTATGTTTGTGATTAATTGTTTTATATACTTGGGGACTCCTGTATTCGGCTCATAGACATTCATAATTGTTAGCTCTTCCTGATGGATAGACCCTGTAATTATTATATAATGCCCTTCTTCATCTCTTGTTACAACCTTTAATTTAAAGCCTAGTTTGTCTGATATAAGTGTGGCTACTCCAGCTTTCTTTTGACTTCCAGTAGCATGATAGATATTCTCCATCCCCTCACTTTCAATCTGAGGTGTCCTCAGGTCTAAAATGAGTCTCTTGTAGACAGCAAATAGATGTTTTTTTTTTTTTTAATCCATCCTGATACCCTATGTCTTGGTTGGAGCATTTAGCCCATTTACATTCAGAGTTATCATAGAAAGATATGGGTTTAGAATCATTGTGATGTCTGTAGGTTTCATGCTTGCAGTGATGTCTCTGGTACTTTGTGGTCCTTGCAACATTTCACTCACAGAATCTCCCTTAGGATCTCTTGTAGGGCTGGTTTAGTGGTGATGAATTCCTTCAGTTTTTGTTTGTTTGGGAAGACCTTTATCTCTCCTATTCTAAATGACAGACTTGCTGTATAAAGGATTCTTGGCTGCATATTTTTTTCTGTTCATCACATTGAAGATTCCCTGCCATTCCTTTCTGGCCTGCCAAGTTTCAGTAAGTAGATCTGTCACTAGTCTTATCAGTATCCCTTTATATGTTAGAGCGTGTTTATCCCTAGCTGCTTTCAGAATTTTCTCTTTATCCTTGTATTTTGCCAGTTTCACTATGATATGTCGTACAGATGATCGATTCAAGTTACGTCTGAAGGGAGTTCTCTGTGCCTCTTGGATTTCAATGCCTTTTTCCTTCCCCAGATCAGGGAAGTTCTTAGCTATGATTTGTTCAAGTAAACCTTCAGACCATTTCTCTGTCTCTTCCTCCTCTGGAATCCCTATTATACGGATACTGTTCCATTTGATTGCATCACTTAGTTCTCTAATTCTCCCCTCATACTCCTGGATTTTTTTATCTCTCTTTTTCTCAGCTTCCTCTTTTTCCATAATTGTATCTTCTAATTCACCTATTCTCTCCTCTGCCTCTTCAATCTGAGCTGTGGTCGCCTCTATTTTATTTTTCACCTCATTTATAGCATTTTTTTTAGCTCCTCCTGACTGTTTCTTAGTCCCTTGATCTCTGAAGCAATAGATTCTCTGCTGTCCTGTATACTTTTTTCAAACCCAGAGATTAATTTTATGACTATTACTTTAAACTCATGTTCTGTTATATTGCTGAAATGGTTTTTGATCAATTCGTTAGCTGTCGCTACTTCCTGGAATGTCTTTTGAGGAAAATTCTTCTGTTTTGTCATTTTGGATAGTCCCTGGAGTGGCAGGGAACTGCAGGGCACTTCCCCTGTGCTTTCTGGAGTAACTTGTGTTGGTGGGCAGGGCCGCAGTCAGACCTGATGTCTGTCCCCAGCCCACTCCTGGGGCCACAGTCAGACTGGTGTGTACCTTATCTTCCCCTCTCCCAGGGGCAGGACTCACTGTGGAGTGGTGTGGGCCCTGTCTGGGCTACGTGCACACTGCCAGGCTTGTGGTGCTGCTTCTATGGGTTCTGGTGTATTAGCTGTGGTGGAGCCACAAGGTTCACAGGGGCAGGAGGGGTAGGCTTAGCTTGCTTTGCCATTGGTGGTCCCCTGCCAGAGAGGCCCTGCATCACTGGGAGGGAGGCAGGCAGACCCGTTGGAGGGACGGATCCACAGAAGCACAGTGTTGGGTGTTTGCATGGTGCAAGCAAGTTCGGTGACAGAAACTGGTTTCTTTGTGGTTTCGGCTGGGGGATGGGCAAGGGAGATGGCGCTGGCCAGTGCCGTTGTTCACTGCGGAGCTGAGCTCTGTCCTCCAGGGCTCAACAACTCTCCCTCCCATTGTACTCTAGCCCTCCAGCTCTCCAAGCAGAGCTGTTGACTTATAACATTCCAGATGTTAAGTCCCACTGGCTGTCAGAACTCATGCAGTCTGGCCCTTCCACTTTTGCAAGTCAGACTTGGGGGCTCTGCCTTGCCGGGAGGGCTGCCCCTCCACCGCCCCAGCTCCCTCCTGCCAATCCGTGTAGTGCGCACTGCCTCTCTGCCTTCCTAGCCTCTTCCGTGGGCCTCTTGTCTATGCTTGGCTCCAGAGAGGCCGTTCTGCTAGTCTTCTGGTGGTTTTCTGGGTTTTTTAGGCAGATGTGTGTGTAATCTCAGCAATCAGCAGGACGTGGTGAGCCCAGGGTCCTCCTATGCCACCATTCTGTCCTTGCTCTAAATTTTTATTTATTTTTGACAGAGAGAAATACAGAGCATGAGCATGGGAGGGGCAGGGAGAGAGGGAGACAGAATCTGAAGCAGGCTCCAGGCTCTGTGCTGTCAGCACAGAGCCTGATGCGGGGCTCCCACAACAAGCTTTTAAATCACATAAAAGACAGAAACTTAGCCAAAATGACAAGACATAGGAATTCTCCCCAAAAGGAAGGTTAAGAAGAAATCTCAGCCAGGGACTTGATCAAACAGATAGAAGCAATATATCTGAACAAGAATTTAGAACAACAGTCATAAGACTACTAGCTGGGCTTGAAAAAAAAAAAAGCATAGAAGACACCGGAGAAACCCCTGATGCAGAGATCAAATACCTAAGAACTAGTCAGGATGAAATAAAAATTGTTATACCTAGGGGGGCTGGGTGGATAGTTGTTTAAGTGTCTGACTCTTCATTTTGGCTCAGGTCAAGATTTCCTGATTGTAATTCGATCCACACGTCACGATCCCCACTGACAGCGTGGAGCCTGCTTCGGATTCTCTCTCTCTCTCTCTCTCTCTCTCTCACACACACACACACACACACAACACACACACACACACACAATTTAAAAACCACATAAACTTTTTAAAATTGCTGTAACTGAGATGCAAAACAAACTGGCTACAGTGACAACGAGAATTGAAGAGGCAGAGGAGAGAATAGGTGATATAGAAGATAAAATTATGAAAAATAATGAAGCTGGAAAAAAAGAGGGAAAGGAAATTATTAGATCAGATGCAAGACTTAGAGAACTGATTCCTTGAAACGAAAAAATATTCATATTATGGGAACCCAGAAGAAGAGTGAGCAAAAGGGGTAGAATATTGATTTAAACAAATTATAAGTGAGAACTTCACTAATCTGGGGAAAGAAACAGGCTTTCAAACCCAAGAGGAACAGAGAACTCCCCTCAAATGAACAAAAACAAGGCAACACCACAACATAGCCTAGTGAAACTTGCAAAAATACAAATATGAAGATAATTCTAAAAGCTGCTAGGGATAAATTATCCTTAACCTACAGGGGTAGACTTTTAAGGTTAGTAGTACACCTGTACATGGAAACTTGGGAAGCTAGAAGGGAGTGGCAGGAAATATTCAATGTGCTGAATGGGAAAAATGTGCAGCCAAGAATCCTTTATCTAACAAGGTTGTCATTCAGAATAGAAGGAGAAAAAAAGACCTTCCCAGACAAACAAAAACTAAAGGAGTTTGTGACCACTAAACCAGCCTTGCAGGAAATTTTAAAGGGGACTCTCTGAGTGGAGGAAAAAACAAGATCAAAGCAACAAGACTACAAACTACCAGAAAACGTCACCAGTAACAGCAACTCTATACGTAACACAATGGCACTAAATTCGTATCTTTCAATAATCACTCTTAATGTAAATGGACTAAATAGTCCAGCAACAGACATAGGGTATCAGAATGGATAAACAAATCAAGATCCATCCATACATTGCCTACAAGAGACTCATTTTAGACCTAAAGCCACCTGCAGATTGAGAGTGAGGGGATGGAGAACCATCTGTCATGCTAATGGAGGTCAAAAGAAAGCTAGATTAGCCATACTTATATCAGACAAAGTAGATTTTAAACCAAAGACTGTAACAAGAGATGAGGAAAGGCATTATCTCATAATTAAGGAGTCTATGCATCAGGAAGATCTAACGATTGTAAATATTTTTGTCCCAACTTGGAGCACCCAAATATAGAACTTAATAACAAACATGAAGAAAATCACTGATAATAATACGTTAGTAGTCTGGGACTTTTACACCCCAATTACAAGAGTGGACAGATCATTTAAGCAGAAAATCAACAAGAAAACAATGGCTTTGAAAGACACTGGACCAGATGGACTTAACAGATACATTCAAAACATTTCACACTAACGTTCTTCTCAAGGGCACACGGAACATTCTCTACAATAGATACCATACTGGGTCACAAATCAGCCCTCAACAGGTAAAGAAAGATTGAGATCATACCATGGAGTTTTTCAGAGCATAACACTACGAAATTTGAAATCAACCATCGGAAAAAATTTGGAAAGCCCTCAAATATATGGAAAGTTAAAGAAAATCTTACTAAAGAATGACTGGGTTAACCAGGAAATTAAAGAAGCAATAAAAAAAATTACATGGAAGCCAATGAAAATGAAAACAGGACAGTCCAAACCCTTTGGGATGCAGTAAAGGCAGTCCTAACAGGAAAATACATTTCAATCCATTCTTATTTCAAGAAGCAAGAAAAGTCATAAATACACAAGCTAAGCTTACACCTAAAGGAGGTAGAAAAGGATCAGGAAATGAAGCCTAACGCTAGCAGAAGGAGGGAAATAATAGATTAGAGCAATAATAAAGGATTTGGAAACAAACAAACAAAAAAACCCAAAAACCCAGTAGAACAGATAAACAAATCTAAGTGCTGGTTCTTTGAAAGAAGAAAGAAAATTGATAAACTCATAACCAGACACCATAAAGAAAAGAGAGAGGACCCAAATAGATAAAATCACAAATGATAGAAGAGAGATCACAGCCAACACCACAGAAATACCAACGTTATAAGAAAATACTATGAAAAATTAAATGCCAACAACCTGGGCAGCAAATGGACAGTCTCCTAGAAACTCACAAACTACCAAAATTGAAATAGGAAGAAATAGAAATTTGAACAGCAAGGTATCTATTATCAGCAATTCCAACAAATGAGTCCTGGACCAGATGGCTTTCCAGGGGAATTCTACAAGATATTTAAAGAACGGTTAATACCCATTCTTCTCCAACTGTTCCAAAACATAGAAATGGAAAGAAAGCTTCCAAACTCATTCTATAAAGTCAGCACTACCTTGATTCACAAACCAAAGATCTGACTAAAAAGGGGAATTACAGGTCAATATCCCTGATGAAACTGGATGCAAAAATTCTCAACAAGATAGTAGCAAATTGAATTCAATAGTACACTAAAAGAATTATTCAACATCATCAAGTGGGGTTTTTCCTGGGCTGTAGGGATGGTTCAATACCCACAAATTAATCAACATTATATATCACATTAATAAAAGTAAGTATAAGAACCACACGACCCTCTCAATAGATGCAGAAAAAGCATTTGACAAAACACAGCTTTCTTTCTTTGTAAAAAACAAAAGCAAAAACAAAATCTTTATAAAGTGGGTATAGAAACAACATACCTCGAGATCATATAGGTCATATGTGAAAGACCCACGGCTAATATCATACTCAAAGGGGAAAACTGAGAGTTTTCCTAAGGTCAGGAACATGACAGGGATGTCCACTCTCATGAATGTTGTTCATGGAGTGTTGGAAGTCCAAGCCTGAGCAATCAGACGACACAAAGAAATAAAAGGCATTCAAATTGGCAAGGGAGATGTCAAACTTTCACTCTATGCAGACGACATGATACTCTACATGGAAAACCTGAAAGACTCCATGAAAAATGCTAGAACTGACACATGAAATCAGCCAAGTCATAGGATAAAAAAAATGTATAAAAATCTGTGGCATTTCTATACACCAATATTGAAGCAGCAGAAAGAGAAATCAAGGAATTGATCCCATTTGCAATGGACCAAAACCCATAAAATACCTAGGAATAAACTTAACCAAAGCGGTAAAGATTTATACACTGAAAACTGTACTCCCAAAGCCAAGACTACACTGTATACACTGTTGAATAAAAGTGTCTGGTTTGTCTGGGTTCTGTTTCATTGTGTGCAGAAGGGCTCTGTTGTTTTCCAGGAAAGAATGCACAATATATAGGTATACAAGGAAACATTAATCAATCATATGGGCTAAGGGTCCTGGCTAAAGCTTCAAGACTACTAACTTGATTGCAGTGGCCCAGGCAACTCAAAGAGGTCACCTAAGATTCTGCCAGAATGAGGGCATTCACCCTGGTGTCCTAGGTGAAGAAGGCTCAGAGATCTGGGAGCCCTGGCTGAACAGAGGGTGTATGTTGCTGGTGGGGTGGGAGTACAGTGGCCTGAGCTCTTGGAGATGTGTGTCCTGGTGTCCTGAACTGGGCTGGGTGGAGGTGGTTGGAGGGGAGGACAACCCCACCAGCTTAGGGAGGACTCCAGGCTCAGGGTCTGTCTTAGAGCATATTCTCTCCAGGAGGCCCAGAGGGGAAGAGAAGAGAAAGGGAAACAGACATTTCAGACCCATCCAGCCTCATTCCTTCCCCTCTACCCTCCCTCACCTAGCTTCGTCCAGCCTCTCAATGGGCCATTTCACACATATTACACACCCACTGTGTGTAACAAGCTCCAAAGTGTGCTTGGCCCATTCTCACCCCAGGAACCACTGCCTTCCCCTTGCAACCACATGGATCCTCAGTCTTCTCAGTCCCTAGCTTGATCTCAGAGCCCAGAAGCCTCTTTGAAAGCCTGGGATGTGGAACCTAGATATTTGGGACATACCATGTAGACCCTGAAGAAGTGGGGGAAGGGAAGGTTGGGAGAGAGCCCCACGATTTCCTGAGGACAGGATGATGGCTTACATTAGCAAGAAAGATTCAAGTGAGAGTAGATGAAGAACTTCTCTTGAGCAGACAGCACTACTTGTTTCTGAAGCTAAAATCCTGATACAGGGATGGAGTAAGATGAATAGGGGCCCACAGAGAGAGATCCTCTCCCAGGAGTGTTTGGGCTAAGCAAGGTGTGGTGGGGGAAGGGGAGACCACCTGGAACAAACAGTTGGTAAACAAGGTGAGACCCTGGAGGAATCTGTGATTTCCATGTGGAGGCCCAAGTCCTGTCCTGCACACACCCTGTAATCGCGAAATTATGCAGAGTCCTCTGGACTCTCAAGACATCAGTGATGTCTTGGGTGTAGGGATGCTGAGAGGATAGGGGGTAAAACTGGTGAATCACAGATGGGTCAGACATGTCCTGGGCAGGAGGGCCATGATCAACAGGGCAGATTCAGAGAAGGGAGTTCAGAGCTCACTGCTTACAACACTCACACTTTACAGACAGGAGCCAGAGGCCCTGCAGGAGGGAACACTCAGTGTCCCCTGCTATGTGATGGCTGCCTCTGGAAAACCTGCCCCTGACTCCTAGTCTAGGAGTCCTTCTTGTTCCCCATTTGGAGGGCCCTGGACTCTTCCTATTCTCTTGGCTTTATGGGATGGGAAGAGGAGGAGAAGGACTTCAGCTAGACTGGGGTGATATTCCCCTTCCTCCTCCTCTAGTGACTCCTTTCCAGCCTTCCAGCTAGACTTCTAGGCCTCCCATCCACTGACACCCATTCCTTCTCCTTCCCGCCCTCCCTCCACACTCTCCCAGGATCTGGTCTCTTAGCTCCGTCTGGGCAGCCATTGCAGTGTTTAGTCCTCCCTGCCCTGCTCTAGCCTCATAGTCTGACTCCAGTCTGAACCACCCCCTCTCCTCCTCTTCTTGCAGATTACCCTCCTAGTCCTTTGCAAAATCACTGCTTACTCTCCTCCTCTGGGATGTCTTCCGTGATTAATTCTCCTGGTTCTGGATTCCACACTGTTTCTTTCTAAACCACAGGAAATGTACCTGCAGGCCTTTCCTTGTTCTGGTCTCTTCTGTTTCCTGACTGGTTTTCCTGGTTTTCTCCTTTCTCTCAGGACTCCGTGTATGCACCAGGAGGGCCAGGACTGCCCTGGAGAATTGCCTGAGCCCCTCCCTGTTTTCTGTGTTCTGGGAATGGCAGAGATAATGATGTCCAACTGGGTCTCACCCCAAGGACGGAGGTGGCAGTGCAGACCCTTCCCTGTCTGTATCTTAATGTTTTATTGGGGTGTAGACTTCACCTCCAGGTTGCATCCTCCTCCTGTTCCTGGTTGCCCTTGACCCAGTTAACAGGCTTCTTAAGGCTGCTGCCCTGGAGCTCCTGGGATGCTGGGACAGGCGTGTGTTGCAGGGAGTATGGCCGGAGTCGCAAAAGATGAGTCCATAAACAAAATACAGTTAAGTGAAGGTCCTCATACTCATGTTGGAATGAGGCTCCGACTCCAGAAGGAAGCTTCTTTTTATTAGGATACTTGCTAAAGACTATGTGCATAAAGTCAGCTAAGCATGTGTATTAATCAATTTACTGGTTTAGCTTTTCAAGGTTGAATTTCGAGTTAATTGGTTTCTATAACACTAGGAAGGGTCAGGTGGGAAGAAGGATCCGGCCCTGGACAATGTTAATAGCTCTAGGCGTTCCTTGTTCCTTAGGGAGCTGCAGCCTGCTTTCAGCTGTGTAAACGCGTCCTAAGGCCTTGCACCTTCTCCAGCCTTTCCCTTTTGAAGTCTCTTCCTTTGATGCTTCTCTCCTGCATCTCCCACAGGTGTGGGGAGTGGCAGGCAGTCCAACTATGATTTCTCAACTTGGGCTTCACACTGCACCCGACCACTTGCTTCCTGGTTGGGTCTCTGCAGACCCGTTTTCCCTCTCAGGCTTGTCTTCCACCCTCACTTTCCTTCCTCCACTCCCTCCTCACACAGCCCATCTATCTCCAAAGCCTGAGTTCTCTCTGCAAGCTCTCTCTGTCCTGAGAACCTTGGGGTTGGCCTCCTGCCTGGCAAGGAGGATGTGTGGATGGAGATCTGGGTGGAGGAGATCTGGGTCCTGGCTCTGGTGAGGCACCAGGCCTAGCTCTGGGCCCATCTGTGCATTAGTTGCCACCTTATGGCCATTCTGAGAACTGCAGGATTGGGGGTCCTTGCTGAGAAAGGAAAGGGGGAGGGCCTGGTTGGGTTTTAGAGGGAAGCAGGCCTCAGAATTGCTAATTGACATTGGAGGTTTTCTCAGGAAGCCTTTGAATTCCTACCTGGCCTGGGAGTGGAAGCCAGGGAGGAAAGTCAAGTAGCAGGGATACACCTAGATGGAGAGAGATAATTGAAACTCTGTCCTCAAGTCTCAAACCTACAATTCAAATTCTCCCTCCCCAAAAGTGCCCTAAAAGGGAAACAATCTGAAACTAAAGCAGGAGGAGGTGATATCTGACCTGAGAACTTCCCAGTAAATTCCAAAGTATTGGGATGCCACTACTTGTGACAGTTGCCCAATTTTACAATGCCTCGGGTCCCAGTGAGTGGCTCCTCCCCCTTCCCCAGGCTCCCTGATCTCATCATGCTCAGCTCATTGTGCCTATTCAGAAAAGCCCAGTTTCCTCAGTCTTCCCTACTCCAGTCTGAGTGTGGCTATGGGCAAGATGTTAATCTGGTAAGTCCCTTCTGTGGTCTAACTGCAGTCGTGCCTGGAGCACTGGAAGTGGAGAGAACCTCCATATGCCCAGAAGAACTGCAGATGGGAAGGAGGCCAGAGAAAGGACCCTGAGAGGAAGGTTCTGAGGGAGGGCAGTTCTACCTCAGGTTCTCCTCCATCCTCCTCTCTCCTGCCCCACTGGGTCTGTGGAGATGAAGACCATGGGACAGAGTGGTTCACACCCTGGAGAACTCTCTCTGCTTGGGCTTCAGGATTCACAGGTGCTGGGGGAGGGGAAGCTGAGTTTCATCATGGCCCTTGTTACTGTCTTCTGTAGAGTGGGTATATTGGGGAGGGAAGAGGGGAGGCAGTGTTTGTTTCAATCAGCCTGAGTCCTTCTGGTCTCACCCAGAGTCCCTTTGAAGCCTTTTTCTCTCCAGGCACCAAAATCCAGTCCCTCATAAGCTCCCATGATGATACATCCTCCTCCATCCCGACCACCCAACCCAGCACCCATTATTGGGGGCTGAGAATCACCGAATCCTCCTGACCATCACCCCTCTGTTTCCCCTGTCACTGCTTGGACATCTTGGCCAGGAGCCTTGGCTCTGTGGTTGCAGGGTGGGAGCTGTGTCCAGGCACCCTCCCTCTGAGGTACCATTTCTCCCTTGCCTCTTTTGCTGCCACCCACCTTACTGTGTTAAATTAAACCGTAATGCTGTGTGTGGCTCCAGCCCCATGGACTTGGCTCTGGAAAATGAAGACAATTCCTGTCTCTGTCATCTGGGTGCCTTATAAGTTTTTCCCCTGCTACCTGGTATGCTCATTTCTGTATTTGATAACATCAGAATGGTTTTGACGTCAAGAATTTATAACAGAATGGGCACCATGAGAGCCCCTAAAGGTGATTGGGATTTGTATCAATCCTAAGCAAGGAGGAGGCTCTGTCTGCTGCCTCTTCCATTTTGGGGAAGTTGTGTGGGGGCTGCACCCAGAAGGTCTAGGAGAAAATGCAAACACTAGAGTGGACAAGGAGGCACATGAGGAGAGGGAAAGAAAAGGAGAGGGTTTTGTCTTTTCAGGTTTCCCCCATGAGAGGAAAGTTGGAATAAGGTGTCGGAAAGCTTGGCATATTTTTCTTGTCTGTTTTTATAAGGAAGGAGTCCTGGATTGGGGAATGGCAGGGAGTCATGTGTGTGTGTGTGTGGGGGGGGGGGGCTACGTAGAAGCAGTGGTGTGTGGCATGCCTGCATGCACACATTCACCCTTCAGTTCACAAGTTTGCACATGTACCCCCCCCCAAACTTGCCCCATTCCACTGAGTCAATGCATTCAATCTAGTTACTATCACTGCCTCAGCTTAGCTCCCAGGAGAGGGGAGGAAGTAAGGCTAGTCAGAACACTGGGTCATACTCAAGCCAGAAGTTCCCAGCTGAGGGTAAAGGGAACAGGACAGAGCCTTCCCTTGGTCTGCAGTTAGGTTTTCTTCCCTGTCCCTCCTATTCTTCCTTGTCTCTCCTTTCAGTGCTCACCTCCGTAGTAGACCCAGCTTTTGAGGTTAAAAGAGGGTCAGTGGCAGCAAGAAGGATCTGGAGGAGGAGTCAGTAGGTCAGAAGAGGGATGGGAGGGGCAAGGAGCAGTGAAGGGCCTGAGAGAGAGGATCCCTGGGAAGAGAGACATGAAGACCCTGGATGGCCCCTCCTCTCCATGTGTACAGGGCTGTGGTGGGAAGGAACAAGATTGGAACAGGAAAAGCGCCTTTCTGTCTATAACTCTGAAGAGCCTCTGGAAACACAGGACAAAGAGAAAATAACGAATGAAGAGAAGTTTCTCTTGCAGCTCAGGAAGTAGGAAGAGAGGGGCAGGGGCCGTGGGACTCTGAGGGGCAGACAGGTGTGTGTGCTGAGGGTGAGGGTGTGCACTGCATGGTGTTTTTGGTGTATGTGTCTGTGCTCTGTGGTTAACAGTCCTGTGTGCACCAGTCATGTATGTAAACATGTGTCACATGGGGAAGGGTGCAGTTTTGATGGGTTTCTTAATCCAAGGCTGTGAGCAGCCTTCCCACTGGGGCCTATGAAGTGTGCTTTTCTGTTAGGAGCAGCAGTCAGCACAGATGGGAAGACCCCTGGATTGGGAATCAAGAAAACATGGATCCAGTTCTGGCTCTAGCCATCAGGTGGGACCCTGTGAAGCATCACCTCTGTGAGCTGGGATGTCACCTGCTGAACAACCATAAAGTAAAAGCCATGTGGCCCTTCTGTGCCAGCAGCCCAAGTCAGGGGGACCAGAAAAGGGAAGGGGACTGGATGGGTGATGGCATTTCAGGGGCCAACGGGAATAAGTGATTTGAGTGGAAAGGCTGTAAGAGGAGTTTCCTGAATTTTGAAATTCATGGGCTCATGCTGGAGCCAAGGACTCCTCCAGGCTGGGCAGCCCAGCCTTATCCCTGGGCCCAGGGCCCAGGGCCCAGGACTGGCTCTGCAGGGAGAGCTGTTCTCTGCCGCCCTCTTGTGGTCATCAAGCCCATCGCAGGTCTTTCCTGAGAAGTTTCTGCTCAAGTCCTCCTTCCAAGTCCCTTGCCCAATGGTGGAAATTGTCTATATTAGGAAAAGGGACTTTTGGTTCTCTAACCTCATCTTTACCACCATCTCCTGCAGTTTCTGGAGACACTCACAATCTCCTTAAGGCTGGTATAGTCATCCTGAGATTTCATCCTTTTTGCCATTGCCTGGAGATTTAAACTCTACTATTGGGTTTATGTGGTGGAGACCAGGGGTTGAGATCAAGATATTGAGCAAAGAGAGAAATTGCTCTTCCTCCTTGGGTTCCATCTACAACTTCAGCTTCCCAGAATTTTGGAGTTTTCAAAGAAAGACTGAAGGGAATAGTTACAGTCCTGGAGAACATAAGTCTGGAGCAGACCAGGCATTATATGTCTAGGCCTCTGCAAATTTGCTCCTGAACTCACTCCATCAGCCTCAGCAGGGAGGTGGATTAGCAGGAGCCAGGAGACAAGAGACAGGGATGCTGGAGAGAGATGGCATATTTGACAGATGCTGACAGGACTCCTTATCTGCTAGCTCTGGAATCCCCTCCCACACACCAGGCTGCCTTTGACCCTCCCCTTCCAGTGTTCATTGCTCATTAGTGACTGTCTGTCTTTGGGCAGACACCCTGGGGGCCAAGTTGCATTGAGTGGCAAGCAGGGAGAGGAGGAGGGAAGGTCACCAGGTAAATGACTGAGGAGGAGGGGTTGGAATGACTGGGATTTGAGCTGGGGTCCAATGCTTACTGGGTTGTTTGGAAGTCTTGTCAAGGCAAACTGTCCTGGGGGCAGATATTGACTTGTTGGAGGTCAGTGAGAGGGGGTGGAGTGGGAAGGATTATTTAAAGGGCTTGATTTCCTCTATTTAAGGCACTGTTTTGGTTGTGAAATTTGAGCCAATGACTTTATTGAGAGCTTCCTGTGTCCAAGAAGGGTTACATATGCCATGAAGAGATAAAAGAGGGACACACATATTTTCTCTTCCCTTCCCATATTTGAAGCCCAGCCCCATCTCCTCTCTCAACTGATTGACCCATGTGGGCCTGTCTGAGGGGTGCACGGAACCATTGGGCCATTCTTGTCCAGGATGCAGAGGCAAAACCCTCAGACTTTCTGTTCTGCACATCTCCCACCCCTTTGACAAATAACCTGCAAAGGGTCTCCTGCCCCTCCTCACTCCTTTTCTAGCAGAATAATCCATTCATGTAGATCCCTGGACAAGGGAACTTGGAGTCCCCTTCCAGAATTTCCAGTGGCTCCCAGTGGAAGGATTTGGGAGGGGAAGGCCCAGACTCAAGGCCTGTCAGGCCAGCATAGCAGGAGGGAAGTGACCTGTATCTGGAGTCCTTGGGAATGTTCTGTGAGAATCAGAGTGTTGCAGCCAGGTCTGGAAGTGCATCCTAACCTGGCATAGACCACCTTCCACACAAAGGGCTGCCCGCCTCATCTCTCTGCCCTCTGAGCCAGCCCAGCCCTGGAATCCCAGGGCAGCAGGGGGAGGGTGCACAAAAGGGGAGAGATGGACACAGGGATGGGGACAGTAGGGCTCAGTAAATTCAAGCCAAGTCCAACAGTTGGGACTAGTAAGGCTGAGCTGGTTCTAGTACCCTGGAGTGTCCAAGAGACCAAGACACAGAGTTAACAGAGACAGTGGTCAGTGGAACAGAGAGACAGGCAGTCAGACTCAGAGAGGGAAGAGAGCATCAAGAGAGCAGAGAGAAATTTCCAAGACACACACACAGAGACTCTGAGAGGCCAGAGAGAGTAGAGAGACACAGGGATTCAGAGACAGGAGTTGGACTCAGGTTCAAGGGGCCCAACAGCCATTGACCAAAAGCGAAAGACAGATCCATGCACCCGGGTCCAGGACTGAGGAGGCAGCCAGGGAAGTGAACACAGAGAGGGAGGGAGAGGGAGACAGAGAAGGGAAAAGAGGAGGTGGAGACCAGAGGGGGAGGCAGTGAGAAGGGGCAGGTAGAGGTTGCAGAGGTGGGGTGCAGACTCTGAGTCAAGGGCTCTGCTGCTGCTGCTGCTGCTGCTGCTGCTGTTGTGTGTGTGTGTGTGTGTGTGTGTGTGTGTGTGTGTGTGTGGAACACAACAATTCATAGCTCCATACAAAATGGCAGAGTCCTCTGGTGCTGAAGGAGACCCCACACCCTCCCTCTGCAAGATTGCTCTTAGCAGTGGAGGTGGAGGGGGGAGAACAGAAACAAGATGTGAGTTAGAGGAAAACTGAGATGGAGAAGAAATGACAGAGCCCTGACTGAGATCAGAGGGAGGGAAAGTGAGAGTGGAGCATGAAGAAGAGAGATGGACAGAAAACAGAAGGAGACAGAGGAGGAGAAAGAATATGTTGGAGGTGGGTATGCAGAGGACAGGAAGAGGGAGGGCACCTCTCACTGCAGGAGGGACAGAGGTGCAGAGAGAGAGGAGAGAGAGAGAGAGAGAGAGAGAGAGAGAGAGAGAGAGAGAGAGGCTGTTGAGAAGCAGATGAGGGGAAAGGGGGGACAAAGC
Organism: Leopardus geoffroyi; assembly: GCF_018350155.1. NCBI lineage: Eukaryota > Metazoa > Chordata > Mammalia > Carnivora > Felidae > Leopardus > Leopardus geoffroyi. The sequence goes on along the minus strand of NC_059341.1, from coordinate 55,314,464 downwards.
ATGGCACCTGTCTTCTCAGAGATGCTGGACTGGAATGAAACAACCCTGTGGGGAGGTGGGGAGGAGGTCAGTGAGTGCTTTTTAGGGTGACCATGTGTCTCTCTTGTTTTAAGCACAATGAACCTATTCCATGCAACCATCTTCTTCACAGGAGTACTTACAACTGCTGCTGCAGGTGCCTGGTCACCTGGCATCCTCTGTGGGGATCGCCTTCACAGCCTGCAGCACAGCTCTGAGCATCCTCACCAGAGGCACATGCTTGTCCTTGGGGTGGATATGATTTTTAAAAACTGCCAAGTTTTTTTTTTTTCTGAGGCTTGAGAATAAGGTGAGGACCCAGCTGGGAAGCAGTATTCCTGGTTAAATACAAGGTGAATATGGGAAGACGCAGTGGAGGGTGTGCCCTCCTCCAAAATGGCTCTGAAAGGCCACTGTGAAGGAGACGTTTGCAGCAGGTGACAGATGAGACATTCCTTATGGCTGCTGGAGCCCAGATTAATGTTCCTCTCTGTGAAATCAGGTAGCAGTGCTTCCGGGAACATTCCCAGCCTGGTACTGGAGGGGGAGAACTGCATTTGCCTGAGATACTGGGACCAGTCCTGTCCTTGGGAAGCTTACAGTCTCTCCCTGCTAATTGATATGCAAACTAGCTGATTACACTCACCCAGCACAGACCAACAAGTGCCAAAGACAAGGGCAAATTCAGAATCAGGGCCAGTTAGTTTATCAGGAAAGGCTACCTGGGGGAGGGGACTCATGAGTGGGGTGTAGAGGAAGAAATCCAACAAGGCATGGGATGGAGGAGGAAAATAAGAAGAGAAATTCCTTCTGTTGCTTCTGAAGCAGGATGAGCAAACCATAAGGCAGGCAGGAGACAGCTTTGCTGGCCTGGAATAAACAGCTGGATTGGGAACCAGCATGAAGGAGAGTGGAGAGGAGCAGATCTTATGGCCAGGGTAGGTGTTCTGAATTTGCTGGGAGATGTGTTGGGGCCCACTGGAGGGTGCCCTGAGATGTTTGGTCAGTGATGTGTATGCACCCAATTGTCTGGAGAAGTGTATACCCCAGTTTTCATGCCTTCTGTGTGTGTGTTTATTAAGAGGGAGAAGCTGTACATCCAGTTTGCTTTGTGTCAAGGGGCTTTGTAACCCCAGCTCTTGGCTTTCCATCTGTGTAGACTATTGGCACAGTGGTATGTTTGAGTGATTTTGTTCAGTTGTGAGTCTCCTTGTGGTCACGTGTGACTGGTGTCTCAGTTTTGTGTGTGTGTGTGTGTGTGTGTGTGTATTTTTTTGTCTGCTATAGGTGCAGGGAAGTGTGAGTGCAAGGTTGTTTATTGTGTTTGTTATGTGTGTGAGTGTGCATGCACATGTCTGCAGGAAGACTGGGGTTTTCAGTGAGCCCTTACTACCCAGCATCACTGTCTGTCTCTCTCCCTCCACTGGCTTCATCTGCCCTCGCTGAGGTCCTGACAAGGAGGCAGTGGTAAATTGGCAAAGAGCTATGCCCAGAGAGCCCAGAACTATTGTAAACCATGCAGTGATTGCACTTATGGGAGAAACCCTCATGAAGAACCAGAGGGCCAACAGACACAGAGTCCGGCAGGCACACAGTGCTCCTGGAGCAGACGCACTCACATGCCCACATTCACAGACACCCACAGGCCTGCCACATAAGAAGGACACACACACCCTGCCTCATGATCTCCCTCTCTCCTCCCCTCCTCTGAGTCCTGAGGCCCTTTATCTCATCAGCTCCAAATACCCACCAGGTTTTGGTTTGCTGGGGCTGGGGCGCTCCCTTGGTCTTCAGAGACAATGACCATACAGTTGCTCCCTTTCCTTGGAGGCTGTGTGTGTGTGTGTGTGTGTGTGTGTGTGTGTGTGCATGCACTCGTGCATGAGTCCCTTCCTTCATTCCTTCTCCAGGCCCACCCCCTCCCCCATCTTCTTTCCCTTCTCCAGGCTGACCCTAACTCCCCCTCTCCACAAGCTGCCTCTACCCTGGGTTTCTCTATTTGCCTCATTCCCACATCCCTTCCAGAGTCTCTCCCTGCCTCCTGCTTTCCACACTTTCACCTGGACTTTATCTTTTCTCCCCCATACCTCTGCTATTGCTCCCTCCTGCTGTCCTGGACTCTGTAGACTGGTTCCTCCAAGTCACCTCCATTTTGGCCTCCCCCTGCAGGTCCTCCTTCCTCTGTCTCGTGCTCTTCCCCTGGCTTCCTCCAACTCCCATTCCCATCTCTGCCCTAGGTGTATTTCTGCCCTGGCTTTTACTTGGACTGGCCTTTCTCCTATCCGGTTTCAGGAGTGGTCCTTGGCCTTTCTCCCAGCCCTTCCATGGGGGTTCTTCTGGCCCTTCCAGAGTTTCAGTTTGACCTGTTTTCTCCTCCCCCTTCCTGTTGTGAAGCTGCAGGCATTGCCTTCTGACTCCCAGTCTCTTCCAGGACTTCCCTGGTTGGGTGGCGGGACAGTAGTGAAGCAGGAGGTCTTGGGCCGAGCTGGAATCCAAGCCCTGTTCCTCTTCATGTAGCTTCTTCACCTGGACTCACTCACCTGTAAAAGGTGGGAAATAATTGCAGGGGTTGAAGGAAATAATTCCTGGGACTGTAGTGAGAATTAGCACTGTAGTAAGGATACAACATACTCAGCACATAGTAAGCATGCAATAAATATTAGCTCTTACTATTTGCCTTTCCTCAGTCTGCTCCCCTGTCTCCTTAGCCTAAAGTAAAAAAATATGTTTGGAAGAGGGAAGAACTAAAGTAATAGACTGTAGAAGCCAAAACTAAGTGTCAGAAATTTCATATGGTGGAACCTAACAAGTGCTCTAACCTCCGAACCCAGGAAATGCCCGTGAGTGTGGACAAGAAGGGAGGGTGGTGCCTGGACTGAACCACAGAACATAGGAAATCATGTGAATTGTGCACTGGACAGAGGAAATTCCAACCCAGGGAGGATGGAGGGTGCCCAAATTCCAGCCTGCATTCACCTTTGGTGGTAGCGCTGACCACCCTCTGCCTGCAGTCATGGGACTCTGTCTGCTGGGGCTGCAGATGGTCTGGGAGTCCACCTTCTGAAATACCCGGACTCCTGGAGCCTCAGACCCACTTCTTCCTCTCCCCTCCATGCGTGTTGTTAAGTGTGTGTGCAGAAACACACACACACACACACACACACACACACACACACACACACACACACTGGCACCCTGGGATTTCTAAAGGAAAGGACTGGCCCATTAGAGATGAATTCCCTCTAGCTGCTTCTTTCGCTGACACTAAACCTCACAGGCTAGTGTAGTGTCAGATGATGTCCCTCTTCAGGTTTCTTTCTCAGTTTTCTCCTTTCTCCAAGGGAGCAGAATCAATGAGTCACACACTCTACTCTCTCTGTGCTGGGCACCCAGGGGAGACCCAGAGGGAGGACCAGGGGCCCTGTCCTGCAAAAGCTCTTTGCAGTTGGTGAGATGAGGCTGAGACCTAACACAGGGAGGCACAGCACTGTGGGCGCTCTCTTGCAAATGTTTGTGAGATGAGTTGGTAAAGGGCACCTGGACCCGGGCCCATGATTCAGATGATAGGAGGCTGGCAATGACCAAAGGAATATGGAGAAAGACATAGAAGTCTAGTAGGTGTCCTAGGAGACAAGGAGAATGATATTTATTTAGCAAAGATCAGGAAAATGGAGAGGAGAGGATCAGATAAGTCAGAACTCTCAGGAAGGGCATGATCTTTTTTTTTTTTTTCTATCTCTCTCTCTCTTTTTTAATTTAATTATTTTTTTTAAAAAATTTACATCCAAGTTAGTTAGCATATAGTGCAACAATGATTTCAGGAGTAGATCCCTTAATGCCCCTTACCCATTTAGCCCACCCACCTCCTGCAATCCCTCCAGTAACCCTCTTTTTGTTCTCCATATTTATGAGTCTCTTAGGTTTCGTCCCCCTCCATGTTTTTATACTATTTTTTATTCCCTTCCCTTATGTTCATCTGTTTTGTATCTTAAAGTCTTCATATGAGTGAAGTCATGATATTTGTCATTTTCTGACTGACTAATTTCGCTTAGCATCATACCCTCTAGCTCCATCTATCTAGTTGCAAATGGCAAGATTTCATTCTTTTTTTATTGCCGAGTAATACTCCATTGTGTGTGTGTGTGTGTGTGTGTGTGTGTGTGTGTGTGTATCACATCTTCTTTATCCATTCATTCATCAATGGACATTTGGGCTCTTTTCATACTTTGGCTTTTTCAATAGTGCTGATATAAACATTGGGGTGTATGTGTCCCTTCGAAACAGCATACCTAGATCCCTTGGATAAATACCTAGTAGTGCAATTGCTAGGTTGTATGGTAGTTCTATTTTTAATTTTTTGAGGAACATCCATACTGTTTTCCAGAGTGGCTGCATCAGTTTGCAATCCTACCAGCAGTGCAAAAGAGATCCTCTTTCTTTGCATCCTCACCAACACCTGTTGTTGCCTGAGTTGTTCATGTTAGCCATTCTGACAGGTGTCAGGTGGTATCTCATTGTGGTTTTGATTTGTATTTCCCTGATGATGAGTGATGTTGAGCAATTTTTCATGTGTAGGCTGGCCATCAGGATGTCTTCTTTGGAGAAGTGTCTATTCATGCCTTTTGCCCATTTCTTCACTGGATTATTTGTTTTTTGGGTGTTGAGTTTGGTAAGTTCTTTATAGATTTTGGATACTAATCCTTTATCTGATATGTCATTTGCAAATATCTTCTCCCGTTCCATCAGTTGCCTTTCAGTTTGGCTGATTGTTTTCTTCGCATTACAGCAGATTTTTATTTTGATGAGCTCCCAAAAGTTTATTTTTGCTTTTGTTTTCATTGTCTCTGTAGATGTGTTGAGTAAAAAGTTGCTGCGGCTGAGGTCAAAGAGGTTTTTGTCTGCTTTCTCCTCAAAGATTTTGATGGCTTCCTGTCTTACATTGAGGTCTCTCATCCATTTTGAGTTTATTTTTGTATATGGTGTAAGAAAGTGGTCCAGGTCCATTCTTCTGCATGTCGGTATCCAATTTTCCCAGCACTACTTGATGAAAAGCCTGTCTTTATTCCACTGGATATTTTTTCCTGCTTTGTCAAAGATTAGTTGGCCATACGTTTGTGGGTCCATTTCTGGGTTCTCTATTCTGTTCCATTGACCCGAGTGTCTGTTTTTGTGCCAGTACCATACTGTCTTAATGATTACAGCTTTGTAATACAGCTTGAAGTCTGGGATTGAGATGCCTCCTGCTTTGGTTTTCTTTTTCAAGATTGCTTTGGGTATTAGGGATCTTTTCTGATTCCATACAAGTTTTAGGATTATTTGTTCTAGCTCTGTTAAGAATGCTGGTGTTACTTTGATGGGGATTGCATTGAATATGTAGATTGCTTTGGGTAGTATTGACATTTTAACTATATTTGTTCTTCCTATCCAGGAACATGGAATATTTTTCCATTTTTTTTGTCTTCTTCAGTTTGTTTCATAAAGCTTTATAGTTTTCATTGTGTAGATTATTCGCCTCTTTGGTTAGGTTTATTCCTACGTATTTTATAGTTTTTGGTGCAATTGTAAATGGGATTGATTCCTTGATTTCTCTTTCTGTTGCTTCATTGTTGGTGTATAGGAATGCAACTGATTTATGTGCATTGATTTTATATACTGCAATATTGTGGGATTCATGGATCTGTTTTAGAAGTTTTCTGGTGGCATCTTTTGGGTTTTCCATATAGCATATCATGTCATCTGTGAAGAGTGAATGTTTGATCTCCTCCTGGCTGATATGGATGCCTTTTATTTCTTTGTGTTGTCTGATGACTAAGCCTAAGACTTCCAATACTGTTTTGGATAATAATGGACATCTCTGTCTTGTCCCTGACCTTAGGGGAAAAGCTCTCAGTTTTTCCCCGTTGAGGTTGATATTAGCATTGGGTCTTTCATATATGGCTTTTATGATCTTGAGGTATGATCCTTCTGTCCCTACTTTCTTGAGGGTTTTTATCAAGAAAGGATGCTGTATTTTGTCAAATGATTTCTCTGCATCTATTGAGAGGATCATGTCTTGCTTGTCCTTTATTTTATTGATGTGATGAATCACAGTGATTGTTTTGCACATATTGAATCACGCCTGAATCCCAGGTATAAATCCTCCTTAGTCGTGGTGAAAAAATTTTTAATGTAGTGTTGAATGCAGTTGACTAGTATCTTGTTGAGGATGTTTGCGTTCATGTTCTTCAGGGAAATTTGTCTGTAGTTCTCCTTTTAAGTAGGGTCTTTTTTCTGGTTTTGGATTCAAGGTAATGCTGGCTTCATAGAAAGAGTTTGGAAGTTTTCCTTCCATTTCTATTTTTTGAAACAGCTTCAAGAGAATAGGTGTTAACTCTTCCTTAAATGTTTGGTAGAATTCCCCTGGAAAGCTATCTGGCCCTGGACTCTTGATTTTTGGGAGATTTTTTATTAATTCTATTTCCTTACTGGATATGGGTCTGTTCAAATTTTCTGTTTCTTCCTATTTCAGTTTTGGTAGTGTACATGTTTCTATGAATTTGTCCATTTCTTCCATATTGCCCATTTTATTGGCATATAATTGCTCATAATATTCTTTTATTATTGTTTTTATTTCTGCTGTGTTGGTTGTAATCTCTCCTCTTTCATTCTTGATTTTATTTATTTGGGTCCTTTCCTTTTTATTTTTGATCAAACTGGCTAGTGGTTTATCAATTTGCTAATTCTTTCAAAGAAACAGCTTTTGGTTTCATTGATCTGTTCTCCTGTTTTTTGTTTTTTGTCTTTTTTTTTTTTTTTTTTTTTTGGTTTTTATAGCATTAGTTTCTGCTCTAATATTTATTATTTCCTGTCTTTTGCTGGTTTTGGGTTTTATTTGCTGTTGTTTTTCCAGGTCTTTAAGGTTAGGTTAGCTTGTGTATCTGATACCTTTTTTCCTTCTTTAGGAAGTCCTGGATTGCTATATACTTTCCTGTTATGACTTCCTTTGCTGTGTCCCAGAGATTTGGGGCTGTGGTATTATCATTTTCATTGGCTTCTGTGTACTTTATTATTTCCTCTTTAACTTCTTGGCTAGCCCATTCATCCTTTAGTAAGATGTTACTTAGTCTCCAAGTATTTGTTACCTTTCCAATTTTTTTCTTGTGGTTGGTTTTGAGTTTCATAGCGTTGTGGTCTAAAAATGTGTATGGTGTGATCTTGATCTTTTTGTACTTGAGGGCTGATTTGTGTCCCAGTATGTGGTCAGTTCTGGAGAACGTTCCATGTGTAATGGAGAAGAATGTATATTCTGCTGCTTTAGGATGAAATGTTCTGAATATATCTGTTACGTCCATCTGGTCCAGTGTGTCATTCAAAACGATTGTTTCCTTATTGAATTTCTGATTAGATGATCTGTCCATTGTTGTAAGTAGGATGTTGAAGCCCCCTACTATTATGGTATTATTATCAATGAGTTTTTGTGTGTGTTTGATTAACTGATTTATATATTTAGGTCCTTACACATTTGGTGCATAAATGTTTATAATTGTTAGGTCTTCTTGGTGGATAGATCCCTTAATTATGATATAATCCCCTCCCTTATCTCTTGTTACAGTCTTTATTTTAAAGTCTAGATTGTCTGATTAAGTATGGCTATTCTGGCTTTCTTTTGCTGACCATTGGCATGATAGATGGTTCTCCATCCCCTTACTGTCCATCTGAAGGTGTTGTTAGGTCTAAAGTGGGTCTCTTGTAAACGGCATATGGATGGATCTTGTTTTCCTATCCATTCTTTCACCCTATGTCTTTTGATTGGAACATTTAAACCATTTATGTTTAGAGTGAGTACTGAAAGGTATGAATTTATTGCCATTATGTTGCTTGTAGAGTTTGAGTGTCTGGTGGTGTTCTCTGGTCCTTTCTAGTCTTTGTTGGTTTTGGTATGTATGTATGTATGTATGTATGTATGTATGTATGTATGTATTTTTCTTTTCTCCCCTCAGAAAGTCTCTGTTAAAATTACTTGCATAGCTCGTTTAGTGGTCACAAACTCCTTTAATTTTTGTTTGTCCAGGAATCTTTTAATCTCTCCTTCTATTTTGAATGCCAGCTTTGCTTGATAAAGAATTCTTGGCTGAATATTTTTCTGATTCAGCACATTGAATATATCCTTCCACTCCTTTCTGGCCTGCCAAGTTTCTGTGGATAGGTCTGCTGCAAACCTGATCTGTCTTTCCTTGTAGGTTAAGGACTTTTTTTTCCTTTGCTGCTTTCATGATTCTCTCCTTGCCTGAGTATTTTGTGAATTTCACTATGATATGCCTTGTTGATGGTGGGTTTCTGTTGAATCTCATGGGAGTCCTCTGTGCTTCCTGGATTTTGATGTCTGTGTCTTTCCCCAGGCTAGGAATATTTTTCACTATGATTTGCTCACATAACCCTCTACCCCTTTTTCTCTCTCTTCTTCTTCTTGGACCCCTATGATTCTGATGGTGTTCCTTTTTAATGAGTCAGTGATTTCTCTAATTCTTAAATCATACCCTTTTGCCTTAGTCTCCACCTTTTTTTTCTGTTTCACTATTCTCCATAAGTTTGTCCTCTGTATCGCTGTTTTTCTGCTCTGCCTCATCCATCCTTGCTGCCGTGGCATCCATTCAAGAATGAAGCTCATTTACAACATTTTTTATTTCATCTTGACCAGCTTTTACTTCTTTTATCTCTGCAGAGAGGGATTCTAATCTATTTTTGACTCTAGCTATTATTCTTATTATCATGATTCTAAATTCTGGTTCAGACATCTTGCTTGGACATGTGTTGGTTAAGTCCCTGGCTATCGTTTCTTCCTGCTCTTTCTTTTTGGGTATATTTCTTTGTTTCATCATTTTGAAGGAAGAAAAGAATTAATGAGGTAAAAAGAAATTAAAATTAAAAAATTAAAATAAAAAAGTTAAAATTGAAAATTAAAACACACACACACACAGACACACACACAAATCAAATAAATGACACTAAATGCTAGGTGCGTTTTTGCCTGGGTATTGAGGGGCTTGATAGATTAGAGAGAAAAGAGAAAAAAAAGAGGAAATTGTTTGAAAATTTAAAAAAATGAATACATTGAAATAGAATAAAATGAAATGATGTAAGTAAATAGATTTTAATAATTCACAAAAAAGTAAAAAAATATAGTTGAAAAAAGTTTTAAAAATATTTTCAATAAAAATTGAAAATAAAAATAGAGATTTTCTCTTTCTGTATTCAAGAAAAAGGAAATATTCGAAAAAGAGAGAGGTAAAAAAGAAAATTGAATAGATGGATGAGTGAACAGACTGAAATATGATTGAAATTACTTTGTTTTCCACTAGAAGTTAAACTATGCAGCAGTTTATATTCAGTACACTAAGCAGGCAGAGAGATTTGTGTTCCTGAAGATCGAATTTGGCCCATTTGTGCAGGGCTTAGTGTAATGGCTCTGATCTCCACTAGAGGGCTCTGTTTATCTTACTGTGATGGATTGTTGTGGCGCTTGTGGGTGTGTATGCACATGCACAGGAGTGGTGAAAATGGCGTCACCCAGCTACCCAGTCTCTAGTAATGGAACTCTGTCATCCCAGCTCAGCAATTGCACACCTGACCTTTGTCTCTGGCTTCAGTCCACTCCCTACTTTTACACCGTTTGTGACCAAGCCCCAGGCAGAACATCCATCCTGAGTTTTGTCTCAGATGCGGCTGTTTTTCCCATCCTCAAACTTCTGAGGGACTGTGGCTTTGCCCTGTTCTGCCTCTCTCCAGGAGAGTCTCACTGAGCAATGGCCAGGTTCTGGCTGCACCTAGGAACGTTCACAGGACTGTGCTACTGCCGATGCCCAGAGACTGTGGCTGGTGCTAGCCCTCCCCAGAAAAAGTTCATGTGATCACGTAGCAGCAGCATTTCAGGGATTATGGCAAGTCACAACACACATCTGGTACCAGGCTTCACCCCAGCAACCTTGTTCCAGTACCAGCTAATGTGGTTGTTCTCCCGGGTCCACTGGGGCCTTGCCTGTGGGAGACCACCCAGCCTCTACCAGATGTCCTTCCAGCAGGGGAACTGCCTCTCCCACGTGGCCCAAAGACCCCAGACTTCACTCGACTTCTGGGGATTCACCCATCTCATCAGAGCACCACGAGGTATCGAGCTATGGAGTTTCAGACTCTGCACTCCCCCTGTTTAAGAGTCTTAATGGAATTTAAACCCTCTCCTTTCTCCTTTCTCCCTTTTTTTGTTCAGTCCTGCAGCTATTTCAACCTTTCCACTTTTTCTCCAGCTGCTTTTGGGAGAGTATTTTTCCTGTATTATCCCCTCACCTCCATCTCCATCTTCTCTCCACAGCTCCCTGCCCTTTGCTGCTTCTCTCTCCACCAGTTCACCTCTTGGTGCTGTGTACCTGCTGAGTTCTGTGATTCAGGTTGTACAGATTGTTGTGTTAACCCTCAAATCAGTTTTCTAGGTGTGCAGGGTGGTTTAGTGTTGATCTGGCTGTATTTCATGGACGCGAGAAATACTTCCATGCTGTTCTGCCATCTTTGCTCCTCCACCCCACATGGGTCTCATTTGAAGGGCCATTTGTGGATCACATGACTACTGAGGTGATTCTGAGGGAGAAGTTCTCCCACAGTGGGAACAGTTGCAGGGCTCATGCACTGTGTGATCCTGTCCTATATGCACACGTGGTAGCTCCCTGGGTCCCTGCACTTGCAGTGATGCAGGCACATTGGTCATGGATAGGTCTCCTCTTTGAAGCCACAGATTGTTGGCTCAGGTGAGAGACATCGTGGAGGCCTTGCCACGCAAGTCACAGGTGTGCTTCTCCTGGATGTGCTTTCTAGAGTGGGTCCTGGCCACCCTCCACCTGCTGCCCAGGGCCCCTGCAGCACCTGTGACTGCCCAACCTCTTATACCACCTTCTTCCCCTCCCCCACCAGCTTGCTCAGTTGGGGATGCTCAGGGAGCTCAGGGGCATCACTGTGGGCATCTCCATAGCACCTGAGGTGTGCTGGCTGCAGGCCTTGACTCCTGTGTGGATGGCCTGATACCTTGGGATGTTGTAGTCATCTGGAATTCCATGGCACAAGTGCACATATGTAGGCCCCATGGTCTTTGTCTTCTCCCAGGTAGGTGCAGCCTGGGTCACAGCAACCACTGAGATTGGGGCTATCATGGCAGTGGCATGGCTGTGGCACTGGTGGCCGCAGAGAAAAAGGTGTGGCCTGGGCATGTGGCGCAGACACTGGTGGGGGCAGGGGCGGAGACTTCAGAGTGACTGTGTCTATTGTGAAGTGAGAGGCTGGGCCAGGAGCACAGTAGCAAGGGCAGCAGTGGTGCAGCAGACTCCTGGGTGGCAGGGAGAACCCAGAGAAGGTCCACCTGGAGGAGCTGGGCTTTGGTGACTGGGGCCTGGCTGGCAGCATTGGCACAGACTGGAATAGAATCCGCTGGGATATAAAAAAGGGGAACTGGAGCTCAGTCTTGACCTGAAAAGGGTTCTGGGTATGACTCTGTGGTGGGTGGAAGGCATTCTTGAGGCTGCCTACCCCAGGGAAGTCCAAGCCTTGCTGGGGGAAGGCCATGGCAACAGTGTGCTAAGGCATATAGGGAATGTGGCCTTGGACACTGACGGGCCCCAAGGGGTTCAGTTGGAGCCAGGGGCACTAGCTCCAAAGGGCCCAACACTGGCCTCCCATACTGGGTAAAGCTTAGAGCATGGCCTTAGGGCCGTCAGGCTGCCTGAGCACCTCTGCTGGACTATGGGAGGTAGAGAAGGAGGGATCCTGGGACAGTTTTTTCACTACCTGGTAATTGTCTGGGGGCCCTATTATTTCCACAACCACCCACCTCTACCCAAGACAGTGAATATCACAGGGAGAAAAAGGTAGAGATTGCTTTTGTGACCTGATGCAAGCATACACAGACCCTCCCCCTGCACTTACCCTGAAGTAGATGCATATTTGGGAAAAATCCCAGCCTGAGGCAGAGGAAGATAGCCTAGGAATATGGCAACAGACACAAATGAAACCCCTAGGTCTCCCTTCACCAGTGTTCTTTCCTGACAGCCATCCTTCCAATTCCTGCCTGTCTCCTTTGCCTCCAGGAATTTTGGCTCTGTAGTCCTGGCTGGGCCACTCATCCACTACCAAGCATAGCACCTGGAACAAAGGAGGTGCTTAATTAGTGTCTTTGGTCCATGCCTACTGGAGATATGTTAGGGCAGGGTCAATGTGATTTGTAGGCTTTCCTCAGTTGGAGGTTCTTCATGACATCTGTAGAAGTTCTTTCTGTTCAAATTTCAACGTTCTGTCTTAGTATAGTTAGTATATATTCTGTCCCTTTAGGGTCCTGCTGCTACTCTTATCTCCCTTCCCTCCACCTCCACCCCAGTGTTGTTTTTTTTTTAATATAGGTTATCATCAAATTGGTTTCCATACAACACCCAGTGCTCATCCCAACAAGTGCCCTCCTCAATGCCCATCACCCACTTTCCCCTCTCCTACACCCCCCATCAACCCTCAGCTTGTTTTCAGTATCCAAGGGTTTCTAATTGTTTGCCTCCCTCTCTGTAATGTTTTTTCCCCTTCCCCTCCCCCATGGTCTTCTATTAAGTTTCTCAGGATCCACATATGAGTGAAAACATATGGTATCTGTCTTTCTCTGCCTGATTTATTTCACTTAGCATAATACTCTCCGGTTCCATCCACATCGCTGCAAATGGCCAGGTTTCATTCTTTCTCATTGCCAAGTAGTATTCCATTGTATATATACAGCAAATCTTCTTTACCCATTTGTAAGTTGATGGACATTTAAGTTCTTTCTGTAATTTGGCTATTGTTGACAGTGCTGCTATAAACATTGGGGTACACGTGCTGTAAAGCTTGGATAAATTCCTAGCATCCACCCGACTGTTTAAGGAACCTAATTTAGGGTTTAGGAAAATCTCAGCACTATCAAGAGAAGACAGTGGTGCCCCCTTTCCATGAGACCAATGGCTTCTTAGGCCCATCATTTCCGCATTCAGCCCTTGGTCTTTAAGTAGGCCCCACTTTCTCCATCTCTGAGAAGTCTTGGCTTCTGTTTGATGATTAACATTCTTGGAAATGTCCTTTGGTCATTGTTTCAGGGTCTTGGAAGCCCTACGTTTTGAATGTCTAGAGCAGAAAGCTCTCTAGGTAGGAACTATATCTTTTTCTTTACTTCCTCCAACAAAATGCCCAATGCATATTCAGTTAGAATATGCTATGAATTCTGGGTGACTGTGTCAGGAAATCCCTTGAGGTGAAGCTTAAGAAAATTCCCTTTTAGTTTTAATCCTGGAGTGAAGTGAATGCTGAATGAGGGAGTGGGGATGTGTGGTGCTGATAGAGGAACCTAGCAGGAGATTCTGAGAGGTGCCTGTGGTAGTGCTTCTATCCTTGTTTACAAGACTTCTGAGTGGCTCCTTAGCTGAAACTAGGACTGGCCTCCAAATCACCACAGGCTGGTACCACGTGGCTCCCCACACTGTCTTTCTGCCAACCAGGACCTCCCTCATACCTTGAAAAACTTGTTTACTTGTACATGCAGATCTTGGGTCAAAAAAGTTTCCAACAAGTCCCTTTTAATCCCTCAGTCCACCTCCTTACCCATGCAGGGTCCCACTTGTCATCCTTTGCCCATTTCTAGCTTTCCCCCAGGATTCTGCCTAATCCACCTCCTTCACAGTTCCCCACCCTTCTCATGAGCCCTCCTCCCAGGCACACCAGCCCTCTGATGGCCCCGCCTCCTGATGGCTCTGCTTTCCTGAGGGCCTAGCCTCCCCACTGCCCTACCTCCCTGAGGGCCACCTCTAAACTCCACCTCAAGTCCTGACTCTGCTAGGCCAAGATCCTTTCCTTTCCCTTGGTTTGTCTTGCACTGTCTCTCAGGTCTTTCTCCTCTGATACAGAAACAGCACATGGGTAAGTGATTTCTCATGTTTATAGAGTTGACATGAAAACTGAGACAGAGGCAGAGAGGAAGAAGGCTGGGCACGAAGTACAGCTGGCTGTGAAAGCCCTGTGGAGTTTGAGAAGAGGGTATTTTATGGCACCAGAGCTAGACAGTGGATTGGGAGATGGGGGTGCAGACCAGAGGCCTTGTGAGTTTGGGAAGGGCACGTGAGTTTCCTGGGGTCAGAGTGATTTGGAGGCCTATACTGTATTCTCTTCCAGACCAGAAATGTTCTCAGCTCTCCTGAGGAAACTTTGAAGTAGGGGAGGTGTATTCTGGGTGCTTCTCCAGAGTTCTTCTCAACTCTTTGCCCTGCCCTCCTTCCTGGCCTTTCCTTTCTGACCTAGCACACAGCTTGCTTTATTCATCTTTGTCTTCCCCACAGGGCCCAGCACATATTATACTTAAACATGTTCCTTGAATGAATGAAGATTCTTCTTCCTGGATCTGGTGTTTCCTTCATGTTTTGCCACATTTTCTCACTGGAGATTCTGAGAATATCTGTGTCCTATCTCCTTAGGGAGAACATTGTTGTGGACCTTGCAGAATAGCAGGTCTAGTTTGATAAGGTGGTCCACCATCACCAGAGGGGATGTGACTGTTTGCTTCCTAGATATTCAAGGAGCTAGATATCTATTTTTACTGCTGAAGGTACCTCCCTGACTTTCTTATCTAATTAAAAAAAGTTGCCTGGTGGGGCTTGATTATAGGCCAGGTCAGGCTGTAGGAGGCAAGATTACCAAGTTCCCCTGGGGTGTGGGTGCTTAGTGGTCTTTCAGTCACTTTAAGAAGGCTTCTCTGTGGTCCCACACATGTTATAAATGACTGCTAAATAACCTTGAAATTTAATGGCTCTGTTAATTCTCTTGGATTCTATCAATTTCATGTACATGATAGGCATATTTCATTGATTGATAAAAAATTGGAGGAGAAGCCTGAAATAGGTCTGTCTTCCCGGGTTTCCAAGAGGAAAAAGAGAGTTTGCTGTTATCTCAGAACATATTTGCAACTCTTTAACTTTAAAGGCCTTGGGAGTCTTAAACTATTCTCCACCCTCCACCCTCCCCAGTGCCATGTACACTGTGGGCTGTACCCAGCACCAGAAGCCCAGATAATAGTATCCATGCATAAAACCTGTTTTATTGATTATATGTGGCAAATGTCAATTTCTAGGTTGTCTTTCTTGTTCCCTCTAGCAGTTAGTTCTTGGGCAACTTCTCTCCATTATCAATTGATAGGTGTTATGTTCTTCTTTAGTATTTTTTTTTTGTTTGTTTGTTTGTTTTTTTTGGTGTTATGTTCTTCTTGAAGCAGATTCATTTTAACATTAATTTAAGCAAAAGCATGTGGAAAGGCCAATTCCTTCACATGTATGCACTAAATTGACAAATATGATTTTTAGAATATATGTTCATTTTATCCTCCTCCTTTTTTTCTTGTATTATCCCATAAATAACAAAGCAGAGTGGGGAATAGAAAGACCTGGGGAAGAGGGATAAAGAGTGTCCCTTAAATAGTGGTGTAAATTTGTTGCCTGAGCTGGGGTAAGGAGGATGAGTTTTGAGGGAGAAGTCATATGAATCTATATTTGAACAGGAACTCAGGACTTTGATGCAGGATACAAGTTTCATATGACTCAGATGATCTAGTGTCTTTCCTACAACAAAAGAA
Organism: Leopardus geoffroyi; assembly: GCF_018350155.1. Lineage (NCBI taxonomy): Eukaryota > Metazoa > Chordata > Mammalia > Carnivora > Felidae > Leopardus > Leopardus geoffroyi. The sequence continues at coordinate 55,298,800 of NC_059341.1, read as the reverse complement.
AGCAAAACAAATTAACTTTTCAAGGCAGATGGTGACAGTGTGGAGCAGCTACTTAGGGCTATGAGAGGAAACAAGCACAGTATGTTGAGAGAGGACAGAGAGAAAGAGACAGCTGAGTACTTACATGGAGGACACAAGGACACATTTGAAGATATGAAGTAAGGTGACCAGAGAGAGTCAGCCTTTCCTAAGCCACCTTGTATGCAGTGTATTACTGAGGGTATATATTGGGAGGAAGTACATGGAAGAAGGAGCCATAACCTCTGACCACTCACAACTGCTAGTATGCAAGTGGAGATAGGATGTAGTGTTGCATGGGATCACTGGATGGATATTCAGGATCAGATCCTTACAAGGAAAGGAAAGATCTCAGGGGAAAAAAAACACAAAACTTCTTAACATGACTTCTTAGAAAAAATTATTGTGGATCAGTGCTCATAATAGACAAAGGTCATCCTATGTTGCAGGGTTTTATTTTGTTGTTTTGTTTTGTTTTTAGAAAATAAGGTGGACAAGCAGATGGATTTCCTTCTACTGATTTCTCCTGAGAACTTTTTATTAGGTGTTTCATGTTGACAGGATTCAGAGTTGGGAAGAAAGAGTGGTCAATTGTAAGGGAAGCAGAGAAGAAATTGATTTTAATCATCGACATTCATGTATCACATCACTTTCCAATCACTTAATTGTACACCCTTCCTGGATTTTCCAGATATGTTTGATTCCTGTTTGGAAAATCTAATTTTGATTCTTCCTGGTAGCCCATCTGGTTTCGGAAGACCTCTAGAAGCAGAAGTTCAGGCCTTTCTGATTTTCTCAGCCCAAGCTGACTATGTATCTTGAACTAATGTTTTCCTGGAAAACAGTTATACATAATGCCAAGTGGAGTAATTCTTCCCTCTTCTATGTGGTGTCTCAGGCTGACACATGATACACAGAAGATACTCACTAGTCTCATCCACAATGGAAAATGAGGTCCTTAATACTTTTACTCTGAAGCCATCTGGGATCTTGACATGCCATTGTCTTGAGTATTTATTTCTGATTTAGGAATACACTTCCTCATTTATACTTTATGTATCTTTTAGTTCTTTTGGCAGGTGGGGAAGTGTTCATGAAATGTAATCTACAATTTCCAGAGAGGAGAATTCTGTATTTGCCACCATTGTCTTGCACTGTGTGTAACTGAGTGCATGATAATTTGTGGGTAATGGTTGTGGTGATGATAATTAAGGGAAAGAAAAATGTTTCTTTTGCTTGAGGGTTTTTTTTCCCACAAAGTATCACTGTGGTGCCTGAATTTGCAAATTTGGAATTGTCTTTGTATTCATTAACGTTTAATTGAAATCTCATCTTTAAATTTTTTTTAATGTTTATTTTTGAGACAGAGTATGAACAGGGGAGGGGCAGAGAGAGGGGGATACACAGAATCTGAAACAGGCTCCAGGCTCTGAGCTGTCAGCGCAGAGCCCGACGCGGGGCTCGAACTCACGGACCGTGAGATCATGACCTGAGCCGAAGTCGGCAGATTAACCGACCAAGCCACCCAGGCGCTCCTGAAATCTCATCTTTAATAGGTTGAATCCAGTCTTTCTCACTTGGGATTTTTGTGTTTTTTATTTGAGGGACCACCTGAATTCTCACTTTAGATCCAACCCCAAGTACACAGAATCCATCTCTGTAGTATGTATACATAGTACAAGAAAAATGGAAGCAAATACAGAAAATTATTTTCTGGGAGTTCACAATATAAGAGCATTTTATGGATACTTCCCTATCCACCTGAAACCAGTGAAATCCTATTCTACACCCCATTCCATCAATTGACTATGGTCCCACTCCTCCATTCTGCAGGCCAGCCTTAAATGTAGTTATTGCAGTTTGAGTATTGTGTCATGTTGTCTAATGCCAAACAATTAGAGGACGTATTATACAAATAAAGTAAAGCAGTGAAAGTAGTAAAAGTCTGTGTTGTCTGTCTGTTCCATTGTCACACATTACAAGGAGACACTGATGTAAATCATGAATGTCACTGATGATGTACATTCTCTTGGCTGACTTAGGTTACTTCCTTTGTACTTTGACTTTGTTGTGGTGAAAGAGACTTGGACCTCATTTCTTGTGTCAGATCTCTGACATCACCAAATTGGGCTGTATATACTGAGGTACTTCTTGGCTATCACCAGTTAACTCTTTGCACCTCAGGCTTCAGCTGGAAAGGAAGGGAAAGCTAAAAACTTCATTAGACAAAAGCTCTTCTCCTGGGCTCCACCTCAGCGCTTACTCCTTCTACCCTCTTTTCTAACTGGGTTTTCTTCCAATGCAAAGTTCTAGGCCAGTGAGTTATGCCACTGGACATTAACGAGGAAAGAGAAAGGGGCAAGGAAACCATACTGGAGAGATCAGATACCTATCTGTAGCTGTGACCAGAGAAGTTTCCAGAAGGAGGGTCATAATGAACAGGGTTGGTAAAGAGCATATTCTAGGCAGAGAAGGACAGTTTGGGTGAGATCTGATGTTAACGCCAGCAAGATGTACATGTGTGGGGAAAGATTTGTGCCAGTAGGAGCCACATAAAAGGTTAATAGTATGTGTAAGTGGTAGAACAACAGTGAAAAGAAATCCTTGGAAATATAATCTTAGAAGTTTGGACTTAATAGAGAGCAGGAAACTGCAGGTTGGTTGTGTGTGTGTGTGTGTGTGTGTGTGTGTGTGTGTGTGTGTGTGTGTGTGTGTGCCTTTTTAAGACTTGAAGGAAGTGTCATTTCCAGAAGGAGCACACACACTTCAATTCTTCTGCATGTAGTGATCAGGACGAATGTGGTTTAGGGCTTTATCCTGCTTCAAGGGCAACACTCTCTGGTGACTGCTGAGTGAATCTGAGTGAGAGTCTAGAGGATCTCTGTTTAGAATTACCAACTTTATGGACCAGGTGGGTGGACTAGGGAGTATGGCAGGTGGCTGGCCCTGGATATGCAGTATTTGCAAACCATACAAATCTACTAGATAGAGGACTAGTGTGGACAAGATGCTAAGTGTCAAATGACTTCATGTCAGCTGACTTGAATTGAGGGCTAGGCTAGTGATTTCCAAATACCTGGAACCAGTGAGGTTCAGGTGGAATTCCTTGCATTTATTCCAAGTTTTTATGCAATTTCCCTGGATAAGATCAGGATCCTAAGAGGCTGCTTTGCCAACCCCCTTGTTTCTTAACAAAATTTGGATTTTCTTCCTTTTGAAATTAAAACAGAAAGGCAATCCTTTATCTTCTCTGTTGATCTCCCTATACAAATAGCATGTTCAGAACACCTACTATTCCTTCTCTCGTGTTCATATTCCTTCATAACTTTAAAAAAATAGCAAGGAGTCCAAAAGTAGCCATAGAGGTCTATATTCATGCCTTATGTTCATTGGTCTTTTCTCTTATTTCCATGGATGATTAATAAATACTAACGATGCTCAGAGTTGGTCACAGGTATGAGTCACCATGGGGGATACAAATGCCCATTTTATATATTCTAGTTGGTCAGATGTCTTGTTGTCAACAATAGCCAAGCCAGAATGATCAATCTGACATAGCTGAAATCTTTTTTCCAGCATCCCCCTGATGTTTTACTTCTGAAATGGGTTTAATCATACTTTGGAGTGACTGTTGAACTGATATTCTTCTGGTACTGGATCTTCTGAGTTAAGGATAAGAGGACATTGCCATTCTCTGGCAAACATTCCCAGTCTGCTCCTCATTGGCAGCCCGACCTGGAGAGCAAATGGCCAAGTGAGATAGAAAGCTTAAAAAGAGGTTTTTGTTAGGTGCACCTGGGTGGCTTGGTTGGTTAAGTGCTAGAATTGGCTGGGATCATGATCTCAAGCCCCACGGGTTTGAGCCCGCATCAGGCTCTGTGCTGACAGCTCAGAGCCTGGAGCCTGCTTCAGATTCTGCGTCTTCTCCCTCTCTCTGCCCCTCCCCTGTTCATGCCCTGTCTCTCTCCATCTCTGAAAAATGAATAAATATTAAAACAAATTTAAAAGAAAAAAAGAAAAGTAAAAAAAAAAAAGATGTTCCATTAAACCACTCTCATTAAACTAGAGCAATCTGCCCCCCTGCCCTTCTTTGTCCCAGTTGGAGCTGTCCTTTGTGACAGAAGTTTCCTAATGGTGTGTGCTGGCTGCATCTTGAAGCCATGAATGATGGCTGAGGTTTGGGAAGCTCAAACCTGAAAGGAATTAGGTTGTCAGGGAAATTGCAACCATCTTCTTGCCATTGGGCTCCCATTTTAGAAAATGTCTGCTTCCCTGTCTGCCTATATTTCTTTACACAATGAAAATCAAGGTTGCATTTTCTTCTCTAGAATTCCCTAAGCTGCCCTGAAGATGGTTCTTTTTCTTCTTAAGAAGGAGGCAGTGACCAGAAAAGGTTTGGAATAGAGTGGGGAAAGAATTGGATGATGAAAGAAGTCTCAAGAGTGTGACTTATATTTGGCATCTAGAGATCTATTATCCTGTATTTTCACTAAAAGCCAAGCAAAAGGAGATAGGCTAATGTTGTGGGCAGGATTTTACAAAAGTTGTAGAATCTTATCTGGGAACTATTGGAATGGATATCAGATGATTTGGAGACTTTCTCGGCATCTCAAAGTCCCTAGATTAGGTTTAGATTTTAGTAAGACATGATTTAGATGGAGCATTCAGATTTAATGGTCCCAGCACTTTTTTTTTTAAGTTCATTTATTCACTTTGAGAAAGAAAGAGAAGCATGAGTTGCAGAGGGGCAGAGATAGAGGCAGAAAGAGAGAATCCCAAGCAGGCTTCTGATTTGGGGCTTGAACTCATGAAGCTGTGAGGTCATTAGCTGGGCCAAAACCAAGAGTTGGATGCTTAACCGACATAGCCACCCAGGCATCTCCCCCTCACCTACTTTTCTTTCTTTCTTTCTTTCTTTCTTTCTTTCTTTCTTTCTTTCTTTCTTTCTTTCTTTCTTTCTTTGTCCCTGCACTTCTAAGTGGCTCACCAGTATCTATTTGGGAGAGAGGGAAGACATCAGCAGAGTGTGACCTGTGCACAAAGGCAAGAAGTGGCTCAAATACTCCTTTAATAGCCATGCCTTCGAATTGTGTTTCATTGTGGAGGTATGGTATTCGAGGAGAAAGAAAATGGTCTTTGAAGTAATAACGAACCAAGTTCAAATTCCAGCTCTCCTTTGTACTGGCTAAATGGTAGTTGCCTAATATCTCAGTCAGTAAGTGGAATGATAATACTTATTTTATTGTGTTGTTATGGGGTTTAAATGAAATAACATCTGTGCATTACTTGCAGCTCAACAAATCTGGTTCTCTTTCACCACTCTCTCCATGTATCCTTAATTCTTGCACATATACCTGGTAACCTTATTTGCCAGATACCATTTTTCTCTGTCTTCAGCCTCTGCATATGTTCCCCCAATGTCTCTAGAGTTCAAGTCTAGCCCTGGTTTATTAGTGTGTATTAGTCCCACAAAATGTCAGAGTATGAAGTTTATATAACTGTACTTACATGAGGCAGGGTTGTGGTGTCTTTCCAGTCATTTTTGCTTGCTGACAATTTTGGTTGTAAATCAAAGACAAAAGAGTTTCATCTTCCCACCCAATCCTCTGATCTAAAGTTACTGATTTGAGGCTAAATCATTCTGGGTGGGATTTGGTTCTAACCAAAAATCATGTCAAATTTGTTTATAAAGGGCATTCAGGGAAGGGGAATCCATAACCTTTACTATTGGGACATTCTTTTTTTTCTTCCTACATTTTTAGTTTGCAAAATATCAATCCTACAGAAAGTTTCAAGAACAGTATAGTAAATAACCACTTATTTTTTCACTATGATTTACCAATTGTTAATATTTTGCCACATTTCTTGCTCTGTCCAATGTGTGTGTGTGTGTGTGTGTGTGTGTGTGTGTGTGTGTGTATGAAATATGGTCCATAATCTAAGTTTACTAACTGCCCATTTTTTTTTACTAGAGTAGTTCATGATTCAGGCACATTCCAGGGTTATGCATTGCATTTTGTTGTTATGTCTTTTTATTTTTATTTAGTCTGCAACAGTTCCTCAGCCTGTCATTCCTGACATTGACAGTTTTGAAAAGGAAAGTTCACTTGTTTTATAGAAAGTCAACTTTCTGTACAAAGTTGTTTTGTAGACTGATTGCTTTTGTCATCAGATTTAGATTACACATTTTGGACAGGAATATTATAGAAGAACATGTTAAACACAATGAGTGCCATGTATGCATGGGCATGCTTTTTTTCTCCTAGTTGTGTTTGTAACATCAAGCGCTAGGAGTGGCATTAGAAGGTGTTTAATGTTTATTGAATGAATGACTAAATGAATGAAATAAGATCTTCCTTGCTACTTAGGCCTATTATTTTTCTACTTGAGGAAAGGAGGGGGAGCAGTTTTCTCCTATATCTGACTCCCTTTTTTATTACACATGTTTGAAGTCTTAAAAATAACCCAGGACCTCTGTAATGAGCCCACAGAAAAGGGAAATGAGATCAGGACTATGGCATGAGACAACCTGTCAAGTCTTTTCACCCAGGGGGTGGGTGGTGATCACAGAGTGTTGAGAGTGGACGGTGAGTTAAGTGGTTGTCAGCTGGAGTGAGAAACAGCACACAGAAGCTAGGAGTACATGGCCTGTTTTCTTGCTGAGAGAAATTAGTTATCCAGGTTTCCATATTTTACTATACTTCCATCCCCTAACCCCCAATTGAATCCAAAAATGTCATAGTTAAAATTGATTTCTGTCTCTCTTCCTTTCCCAGCAGGAACAACCCCATTATTCTCTCCTTCTCTATCCTCTCCCTCCCCCCCCCCCCGAACTCACACACATAAATGGGTATTTCTCACATTTATGAATGGTGGTTGAACAGCCATTCTCTCCAGATTATTAGTTGCTGAGAAAGTATATAACTCCTTGGAATTCTCATTTTTGTAGAGATTTCATCCCTGTAACTTGGGGGAAGTGAGGTTATGACAGGTATTCTTTGCTTCTCAGAAATGTGTGGTCAGTCTTCCCTATTGGCTGGCTCATTTCTTTTTCCAGCTCTGAGCATCTCAGATATTTCTGACAGTGCTTCCTGAGGCATCTGGGGCTTGGGACTGGACTCATATATTTCTGTGCTTTTTCTGCTTTATCTGTAGTGCTGAATAAATGAGAATAAGTATATTTATTGAATGGATAAATGGAAGACTATGAATGGACATAGACTTGAAGAGAAGGCCAAACAGAGAAATTGAGAATATTCCATTTTTTATTTGTTTTTGTAAACTAATCTCTTCTACCCTGGGTATGAGACTCAGTCCCAGTGTTCATGGTGGCTTTTGTTCTGTTTACCTGTTTATATGCATTGTGAACTATTTCACCTTTGGACATGTTGGTGTACACGTACACAGCACTTACTATTACTTAAAACTTTTGCCCTGAACTCAAAACCTCCACTCCTTTATTCATGACTGCCCCCTACCTCAGTTGCAGGGCTGGTTGAGTTAGGACTTGAGAAACTCTGGGGAAGTTCAGCTTTCTAAAAAGCTTTATACCTGATTGTTTGGAAGCCACTGGTTTGATTGGTGTATTCATATACCTTGAGTATTCATATACCTTGAGATGAGAAAGGAGCTGTGCTTAGATACAGAGGATTGATATAATCTCTGGAGATATTACATTTAAGGTCCACTTCTCTGAAACTTTGAGAAGTGAAATAATTATTTAACAGCCTAATTAGCCTTCCTCTCAAGTCTTTATCAAACTTCTAGCAAAGCAGCTGGTATCCAAACTATCTTTGAGGCTTTTCAGGAGGAGGCACAGGGCCAACTTCATGATTCACAGGAATGTTAGCAACGAACCATGGGAACCAGTGGGACTTATTGCCTTGGAAAAATGTTTTAAAAATGAAAGGTCCAAAGTAAATTGGGTAGCTCAGTTGGTTAAGCGTCTGACTTCAGCTCAGGTCACGATCTCATGGTTTGTGGTTCAAGCCCCACATCAGGCTCTGTGCTGACAGCTCAGAGCCTGAAGCCTGCTTCAGATTCTGTGTCTCCCTGCCTCTCTGCCACTCACCCACTTGTTTTTTTCTCTCTCTCTCTATCTCAAAACTAAAAATAAACACTAAGAATTTTTTTTTTAATTTTTTTTTCAACGTTTATTTATTTTTGGGACAGAGAGAGACAGAGCATGAACGGGGGAGGGGCAGAGAGAGAGGGAGACACAGAATCAGAAACAGGCTCCAGGCTCTGAGCCATCAGCCCAGAGCCTGACGCGGGGCTCGAACTCACGGGCCGCGAGATGGTGACCTGGCTGAAGTTGGACGCTTAACCGACTGCGCCACCCAGGCGCCCCAAGAATTTTTAAATAAATAAGTAAAAGGAAAGGCCCAGAGTGAGGGGAGTACCCTTCTAGACACAGAAGAATAAACACAATGACCTCCAGGACAAAGGGGAGTGGTTGGGCTGGTTGTGAAAGGAAACAGCCTGCAATTTTGTGTGTAGATTGTTAGATTTAACAGATCTTCTTTTTTTTTTTTTTTTTTTTAATTTTTTTTCAACGTTTATTTATTTTTGGGACAGAGAGAGACAGAGCATGAACGGGGGAGGGGCAGAGAGAGAGGGAGACACAGAATCGGAAACAGGCTCCAGGCTCTGAGCCCTCAGCCCAGGGCCTGACGCGGGGCTCGAACTCAGGGACCGCGAGATCGTGACCTGGCTGAAGTCGGACGCTTAACCGACTGCGCCACCCAGGCGCCCCAGATTTAACAGATCTTCTTGAGGACTTGGAATGGAACTTTGGTTTTGGAGTTAGAAAGGAGCTCAGAGACTGAAATACACTGAGGATGAGGGATGGAATAGGGGAGATGAGGGTATTATGGAATTCATACAAGCTGGCTTCTCACTCCCTGGCACCTTTTTGCCTTTCCTTCAGCACTTCCTTTGCACCAAGGACCTCCTTTGGGAGAGACTGTTTCTTAATTAAACTGAGAATCAGAGACCCAGGGTTCTCATTAGGAAATGACCTCAGGAAAGGTGTTTGAAATAGGTAATGGATGCACGTTCTAGTCTTCTGTTTATACCTGTGTTTGGCCCTTTCTCTCTTTCCAATCAAAAAAACAAACAAACAACCCAAAACAACAAAGCTTTCCTCTGGAAATCTCAAGATATATTAGTCAATAAATACATGTATGTATTCATTTTCTCCATCTTACATGCCTCTTATGGTTGCTTGGTACAATCATGAGCAGATTCTTGTCATGGGTAGTGAGGTGTGGAGGTGGGAGTGTGGGATTCAGAAAAAGGAGGTATATGGATCCTGGCCTTACCCTCCAGAATTTAAATGAATTTAAGTGACACACACAGGACACCAGCAGACAGAATGGGAAAATTAGTTTCAGCTGAGCATCAGAATGGGCTGCAAGTGCTGGCAGGAAGGGGAGGAACTTTGGAGATGGGGACCAGTCAGGATGGCTTAGGAAAGGCTTCTGAGATGTTGGTGGAAAGGTTGTAGATTAGGGTTGAGAAGACCTAGCATTAAGACTGGACAGAAGCATTAAGAGTGGACAGAATGGAGTGAGGAGGGCATCCCTGGCAGGACAGGTACTTGCTCAGGCCAAAGGCTCATCCCTAGAGGGGTAAGTCAGAGTATGTGAGGAGCTGAGTTAGTAAGGAGATGATGGGCCTGAGGGTGGGGGAGAATTAGTGCAGGGCTCTGACAGCTGGGTCAAAGAGTCTAGACTGAATATAAAGTATTGGAATAATTTAGATTCCTGAACAGAGAAAGGGCATTTCTGAAAATAACGTTTGAGGATGATATTTTTGTGTATTGTTTTAAACTGGATTTGTTGTAAGCTCTCTCAGGATACCCAATCTTTGGTTTGCTTTCTTTTTCTATAAGCTTGCCTGTTTATTTTTCTTCTGCCTGCTTATGTTGGAGTAATGAAATGTGATTAATTTAATTCCCAGATGTTTTGTTCTTTGGTTTGCTTCTCTGGTATCTTCATAATTTGTCTGTAGCCCACTGTCCCTTGTCTTTAGTAAATGTGGGAAGAGCACAAGGACCACCCTGCACAACACAGTTGAGGGAAATAGAAATGATCAAAAGCCTTACCCATCTCCGACCCTGCCTTTCAGATGGTCCTCCTCTGGGATTCCTGCTCAGCATCTATGAATGGACTTCAGAAGAGTGTAGGACATTTTTTTGAGGTGACTGACCTCAGAGGGGTCTGTGATTCAGCAAATGACAAGAACCACTGTTGTAACTTTGTTGGGAGGTTGGTGGCTGGAGATGGTTCCCCAGAGAGAGAAGCATGGTTCAAGTGTCCTTAGTGCCCAGTAAGGAAACTCCAGAGACAGTTGAAGGAGCTGAAGGAGAAAGAGGAATTGAGAAAAGGGAAATGGGTCAGAGGGAACTGGTAGGAGGGGTGCCCCATCTTCCCTTGTTCTCCACCCTCTTCTCTGTGTTCTCCATGTCCTGACAATTACAAGGTACAGTTACCCTTCAACTTAACTCCCACATTATCTCATGCAATTCCTTGTTGAATCTGAAATACACAGAGTGGAGCCAACCCTTCCCTCAGTCATGGACTGAGCATGATTGTTTCCTGTCAGGCCCCTTGGCAATGCATTTTATTTACCCTTTCATCCTGATCTCTATTCTTATTCTTCCTCCTCACTGGAGGCACTTTCTTTAGTGTATTTAATAGATGCTCTTCCACTACATGCTCTATATCTGTATTTAGATCCGTCTATTCACTCTACAAATACACAGTTGTAGTGTGGGGAATACAGCCAATAGCCAAACAATAAAAATGTCTTGCTTTCATGGAACTTATACCTTTAGGTGTGAAGAAATAATAAACAGTTAAGTACAACATATATTACCTTGAATAGTGACAAGAGCTATGAAGACAATGAGGGCATGGGGATAAGGGATGGCATGGGTGGTTAGGAGCAGGTTGTAGTTTTATATATGGCGATTAAGGAAAGCTGTGCTATACATGTTCTTTTACCAAATGTAGTGAAGTGAGCAACAATGGGGCTATCTAGGCTAGAAGTGGTATGGTCATAGGGACAGCAAGTACAAAGGCCCTGAGGTAGGGTCTTGCCTGGTATGTTAGGAGGTCAGAATGGTTAGGGGGCTAGAGAAATATGAGTGGGGGGGGAAGAGAGAAACAGAGGCTGAGTAGCAGGTGGGTCAGTGACACATACTGTAGGTCTTTGTAGGTCATTGTAAATGCAGACATTGGCTTCTACTCTGAATAAAAAGTGAGAGGTTTTAGCAGAGAATGATGTGACATTTTTAACAAGTATGTATATATCCTTGACAAACACAGAGCACTTTTTGGCTGTTTTATAAATGTGTATAAATGTAATTGTACTGTGTACTTCATCCTGCTTATAGTTTTGTTACTTAACGTTGCTTCTGACATCTACTCATGTTGTTATCTTTAATCTACTTTTTTATTTCTGACTGCTGTGTAATATTTCATTGTGTACATATGGCACATTTTACCTTTACATTCCTCTAGTAACAGAGGCTGGCATAGCTCCAAATTCAGAAACAGTTCTGTGATAAACTCGCTCATATGAGCCTCCTTATAGACTCAGGAGAGAGTTTCCCTGAGGTGTATATCTCAGAGAGGATTGCCAGGTGGGAGGGTGGGCATTCTTAATTCCACGAATATTGTGCTTCAGGATGGTGACACCAGTTAGACTCCCAACAGCAGTGGGTAGTATTTTGTATCTTCTCATCAAATTCTTCTGTTCATCCTGTAAGGGAAGTGAAATAAGGTTCCTTGTGGTTGGGGAAACCTGAGGCTTAGAGAGATCAAGCAAATTACCCTGGTTTATATAGTGAAGTGGAAGAGCCAAGGCTCAACTAGAAAATTTCTGACATAATGTTCATTGCTTTTAGCACTATACTACCCAGCACTACCCCTTCTAGGAATAAGATGGATATCCATAGGGAAGAATATTGATGATGATGATGTTGATGATGATGATGATGATGATGATGATGATGTTTGAGGCTTGCATTTTTTTATTTATTTTTATTTTTTTCAATATATGAAGTTCATTGTCAAATTGGTTTCCATACGACACCCAGTGCTCATCCCGAAAGGTGCCCTCCTCAATACCCATCACCCACCCTCCCCTCCCTCCCACCCCCCATCAACCCTCAGTTTGTTCTCAGTTTTTAAGAGTCTCTTATGCTTTGGCTCTCTCCCACTCTAACCTCCTTTTTTTTTCCCTTCCCCTCGCCCATGGGTTTCTGTTAAATTTCTCAGGATCCACATAAGAGTGAAAACATATGGTATCTGTTTCTCTGTATGACTTATTTCACTTAGCCATAACACTCTCCAGTTCCATCCATGTTGCTACAAAAGGCCATATTTCATTCTTTCTCATTGCCACATAGTACTCCATTGTGTATATAAACCACAATTTCTTTATCCATTCATCAGTTGATGGACATTTAGGCTCTTTCCATAATTTGGCTATTGTTGAGGGTGCTGCTATAAACATTGGGGTATAAGTGCCCCTATGCATCAGCACTCCTGTATCCCTTGGGTAAATTCCTAGCAGTGCTACTGCTGGGTCATTGGGTAGGCCTATTTTTAATATTTTGAGGAACCTCCACCCAGTTTTCCAGAGTGACTGCACCAATTTGCATTCCCACCAACAGTACAAGAGTGTTCCCATTTCTCCACATCCTTGCCAGCATCTATAGTCTCCTGATTTGTTCATTTTAGCCACTCTGATTGACGTGAAGTGGTATCTCAGTGTAGTTTTGATTCATATTTCCCTGATGAGGAGTGACGTTGAGCATCTATTCATGTGCCTGTTGGCCATCTGGATGTCTTCTTTAGGGAAGTGTCTATTCATGTCTTCTGCCCATTTCTTCACTGGATTATTTGTTTTTCACGTGTGGAGTTGGTGAGTTCTTTATAGATTTTGGATACTAGCCCTTTATCCAGTATGTCATTTGCAAATATCTTTTCCCATTCCGTTGGTTGCCTTTTAGTTTTGTTGGTTGTTTCCTTTGCTGTGCAGAAGCTTTTTATCTTCATAAGGTCCCAGTAGTTCATTTTTGCTTTTAATTCTCTTGCCTTTGGGGATGTGTCAAGTAAGAAATTGCTGTGGCTGAGGTCAGAGAGGTGTTTTCCTGCTTTCTTCTCTAGGGTTTTGATGGCCCTGTCTCACATTCAGGTCCTTTATCCATTCTGTTTGTTTTTGTGAATGGTGTAAGAAAGTGGTCTAGTTTCAACCTCCTGCATGTTGCTGTCCAGTTCTCCCAGCACCATTTGTTAAAGAGACTGTCTTTTTTCCATTGGATTTTCTTTCCTGCTTTGTCAAAGATTAGTTGGCCACATGTTTGCGTGTCTAGTTCTGGGGTTTCTATTCTATTCCATTGGTCTATGTGTCTGTTTTTGTGCCAATACCATGCTGTCTTGATGATTACAGCTTTGTAGTAGAGAGAAAGTCTGGGATTGTGATACCTCCTGCTTTGGTCTTCTTCTTCAAAATTACTTTGGCTCTTTGGGGACTTTTGTGGTTCCATATGAATTTTAGGATTGCTTGTTCTAGTTTCGAGAAGAATGCTGGTCCAATTTTGATTGGGATTGCATTGAATGTGTAGAGTGCTTTGGGTAGTATTGACATTTTGACAATATTTATTCTTCCAATCCATGAGCACGGAATGTTTTTCCACTTCTTTATATCTTCTTCAATTTCCTTCATAAGCTTTCTATAGTTTTCAGCATACAGATCTTTTGCAAATTTGGTTAGATTTATTCCTAGGTATTTTATGCTTCTTGGTGCAATTGTGAATGGTATCAGTTTCTTTATTTGTCTTTCTGTTGCTTCATTATTAGTGTATAAGAATGCAACTGATTTCTGTACATTGATTTTGTATCCTAAAACTTTGCTAAATTCACGTATCAGTTCTAGCAGACTTTTGGTGGAGTCTATCGGATTTTCCATGTATAATATCATGTCATCTGCAAAAAGTGAAAGCTTAACTTCATCGTTGCCAATTTTGATGCCTTTGATTTCCTTTTGTTGTCTGATTGCTGATGCTAGCACTTCCAGCACTATGTTAAACAACAGCAGTGAGAGTGGGCATTCCTGTCATGTTCCTGATCTCAGGGAAAAAGTCCTCAGTTTTTCCCCATTAAGGATGATATTTGCTGTGGGCTTTTCATAAATGGCTTTTATGATGTTTAAGTATGTTCCTTATATCCTGACTTTCTCGAGGGGTTTTATTAAGAAAGGTTGCTGAATTTTGTCAAAGGCCTTTTCTGCATCGACTGACAGGATCATATGGTTCTTATCTTTTCTTTTATTAATGTGATGTATCACGTTGATTGATTTGCGAATGTTGAACCAGCCCTGCATCCCAGGAATGAATCCCACTTGATCATGGTGAATAATTCTTTTTATATGCTGTTGAATTCGATTTGCTAGTATCTTATTGAGAATTTTTGCATCCATATTCATCAGGGATATTGGCCTGTAGTTCTCTTTTTATACTGGGTCTCTCTCTGGTTTAGGAATCAAAGTAATACTGGCTTCATAGAATGAGTCTGGAAGTTTTCCTTCCCTTTCTATTTTTTGGAATAGCTTGAGAAGGATAGGTATTATCTCTGCTTTAAACGTGTGGTAGAATTCCCCTGGGAAGCCCTCTGGTCCTGGACTCTTATTTGTTGGGAGATTTTTGATAACTGATTCAATTTCTTCGCTGGTTATGAGTCTTTTCAAGCTTTCTATTTCCTCCTGATTGAGTTTTGGAAGTGTGTGGTTGTTTAGGAATTTGTCCATTTCTTCCAGGTTGTCCAGTTTGTTGGCATATAATTTTTCATAGTATTCCCTGATAATTGCTTGTATCTCTGAGGGATTGGTTGTAATAATTCCATTTTCATTCATGATTTTATCTATTTGGGTCATCTCCATTTTCTTTTTGAGAAGCCTGGTTAGAGGTTTATCAATTTTGTTTATTTTTTCAAAAAACCAACTCTTGGTTCGTTGATCTGCTCTACAGTTTTTTTAGATTCTATATTGTTTATTTCTGCTCTGATCTTTATTATTTCTCTTCTTCTGCCGGGTTTAGGCTGTCTTTGCTGTTCTGCTTCTATTTCCTTTAGGTGTGCCGTTAGATTTTGTATTTGGGATTTTTCTTGTTTCTTGAGATAGGCCTGGATTGCAATGTATTTTCCTCTCAGGACTGCCTTCGCTGCATCCCAAAGCGTTTGGATTGTTGTATTTTCATTTTCATTTGTTTCCATATGTTTTTTAATTTCTTCTCTAATTGCCTGGTTGACCCATTCATTCTTTAGTAGGGTGTTCTTTAACCTCCACGTTTTTGGAGGTTTTCCAGACTTTTTCCTGTGGTTAATTTCAAGCTTCATAGCATTGTGGTCTGAAAGTATGCATGGTATAATTTCAAGTCTTGTAAACTTATGAAGGGCTGTTTTGTGACCCAGTATGTGATCTATTTTGGAGAATGTTCCATGTGCACTGGAGAAGAAAGTATATTCTGTTGCTTTGGGATGCAGAGTTCTAAATATATCTGTCAAGTCCATCTGATCCAATGTATCATTCAGGGCCCTTGTTTCTTTATTGACAGTGTGTCTAGATGATCTATCCATTTCTGTAAGTGGAATATTAAAGTCCCCTGCAATTACCACATTCTTGTTAATAAGGTCGCTTATGTTTGTGAGTAATTGTTTTTTATATATGGGGGCTCCTGTATTCGGTGCATAGACATTTATAATTGTTAGCTCTTCCTGTTGGATAGACCCTGTGATTATTATATAATGCCCTTCTTCATCTCTTGTTACAGCCTTTAATTTAAAGTCTAGTTTGTCTGATATAAGTATGGCTACTCCAGCTTTCTTTTGACTTCCAGTGGCATGATAAATAGTTCTCCATCCCCTCAGTCTCAATCTGAAGGTGTCCTCAGGTCTAAAATGAGTCTCTTGTAGACAGCAAATAGATGGGTCTTGTTTTTTTTATCCATTCTGATACCCTATGTCTTTTGGTTGGTGCATTTAGTCCATTTACATTCAGTGTTATAGAAAGATATGGGTTTAGAGTCATTGTGATGTCCGTAGGTTTCATGCTTGCAATGATGTCTCTGGTACTCTTCTCACAGGATCCCCCTTAGGATTTCTTGTATGGCTGGTTTAGTGGTGACAAATTCCTTCAGTTTTTGTTTGTTTGCGAAGACCTTTATCTCTCCTTCTATGCTAAATGACAGACTTGGTGGATAAAGGATTCTCGGCTGCATATTTTTTCTGTTCATCACATTGAGGATCTCCTACCATTCCTTTCTGGCCTGCCAAGTTTCAGTAGAGAGATCGGTCACGAGTCTTATACACCTCCCTTTATATGTTAGAGCACGTTTATCTCTAGCTGCTTTCAGAATTTTTTCTTTATCCTTGTATTTTGCCAGTTTCACTATGATATGTCGTGCAGAAGATTGATTCAAGTTATGTCGGAAGGGAGTTCTCTGTGCCTCTTGGATTTCAATGCCTTTTTCCTTCCCCAGATCTGGGAAGTTCTCAGCTATGATTTCTTCAAGTACACCTTCAGCACCTTTCCCTCTCTCATCCTCCTCTGGAATACCAATTATGCGTAGATTATTTCCCTTTAGTGCATCACTTAGTTCTCTAATTTTCCCCTCATACTCCTGGATTTTTTAATCTCTCTCTTTCTCAGCTTCTTTTTCCATAATTTTATCTTCTAGTTCACCTATTCTCTCCTCTGCCTCTTCAATCCGAGCTGTGGCTGTCTCCAATTTATTTTGCAGCTCATTGATAGCATTTTTTAGCTCCTCCTGGCTGTTCCTTAGTTCCTTGATCTCTGTAGCAATAGATTCTCTGCTGTCCTTTATACTGTTTTCAAACCCATCGATTAATTTTATGACTATTATTCTAAATTCACTTCCTGTTATACTGATCGTTTTTGATCAGTTCGTTAGCTGTTGTTATTTCCTGTACATTTTTTTGAGGGGAATTCTTCCGTTTTGTCATTTTGGATAGTCTCTGGAGTGGTGCGGAACTGCGGGGCACTTCCCCTGTCTGTCTTGAATAACTTGTGTTGGTGTGCAGGGTCGCAGTCAGACCTGATGTCTGCTCCCAGCCCACCGCTGGGGCCACAGTCAGACTGTTGTGTACCTTCTCTTTCCCTCTCCTAGGGGAGTGATTCACTGTGGGGTGGCGTGGCCCATCTGGGCTACTTGCGCACTGCCAGACTTGTGGTGCTGGGGATCTGGCGTATTAGCTGGGGTGGATTGGCAAGGTGCACAGGAGCGGGAGGGGCAGTCTCAGCTGATTTTGCCTGTTGGTCCACTTAAGGGGGGGGGCCCTGTGGCACCGGGAGGGAGTCAGACCCGCTGGAGGGATGGATCCACAGAAGCACAGCGTTGAGTGTTTGTGAGGTGCAAGCAAGTTCCCTGGCAGGAACTGGTTCCTTTTGGGATTTTGGCTGCGGGATGGGCGAGGGAGATGGCACTGGCTAGTGCCTTTGTTCCCCGCCAAGCTGAGCTCTGTTGTCCGGAGCTCAACATCTTTCCCTCCCATTGTCCTCCAGCCCTCCCGTTCTCTGAGAAGAGCTGTTAGGTTATAACCTTCCAGATGTCAAGTTCCACTTGCTGTCAGGACACACTCCATCCCGCTCCTCCACTTTTGCAAGCCAGACTTGGGGGCTCTGCTTGGCCGGCCGGCCACCCCTCCGACCCGGCTCCCTCCTGCCAGTCCGTGTAGTGCGCACCACCTCTCCGCCCTTCCTACCCTCTTCTGTGGGTCTCTCGTCTGCGTTTGGCTCTGGAGACTCCGTTCTGCTAGTCTTCTGAGGTTTCCTGGGTTATGTAGGCAGGTGTAGGTGGAATCTAAGTGATGAACAGGACGCGGTGAGCCCAGCATCCTCCTATGCCGCCATCTTCCCAGGATCCCTCCAGGGTTGCATTTTCTTGATGCCTGGACTAACCCAGTAAGCCTAGGAACTCCAAGTGTTTAACACCATGTAGGGAGCTGTCTAATTAGGGTACTTAGCATTTCAAGACAAAACATATGGAATAAAGCTGTTTTCATTGTCTCATGAGGGTGAGCTAATAGGTTCAAATTTTAGTGTATGATTTTGGGGCTAGACATTTTATAAAGATGAATTGATTTTTAAAGTTTGGGAATTTGGATCAGATTTTAATATTAAACATTAGGTAGATTATATTAATTACATATTTTTTGGTAGGCACAGAGCTAAGTACTTTATAGACATCATTTCTCTTATGTCTCAGAATTACCCTATGAGGTACTTTTACCCTCATTTGACTGTTACTGAAGGTAAAGCACCAAGAGGGTAACTAATTTGTGTGGAGTACCTGGTATAAGGTTGAATTCCAAATTGAACATGAACCATGTATCAGCAAAGCCTTACTCCTATCTGCTAAACTGTGCTGCATTCCCATAAAGGAAGCTTTTATAATCTCTTCTCTTTGAAATTGAGGACAATTTCTTGTCATTTGAGTGGTTTAGAGCAGCCATGGGAAGGAAAGAGCTAGTGGACAAGAATCTCCAGAGGGACAAGATATGAAGTATGAAAGTGTTCCCCAGTATCTTCATTATCCCTCCCTCTGTCCCCTGAAGTGAGAACCTCTGCCTTAGGAAATCCCACCTAGATTACAGGGCCTGAGTATGATGCCTTAAAAAAATTTGACAATTCTTTGTCACCCTGTGTGGCTTATACCTTCCATGCATGACATGAGGTAAAGGGTTCATCAGTTTGTTTTTCGTTCACACTTTTCATTTTGCTTGTCTTCTACCAGGAAGGTATTACAATTTATATCTTTACCTAAATCCGTATTATAAGCATCGTTTGGCTACAAAGTATGCATCTTCAAAGTCACTTAAATAGGAATTCTGGATTATGTTCTCTTTTCAGTTTCTATTCTCAGTTTGTATATTTGTTCAAGTATTTATTGAGCAGGTAACTAACACTTTGATTAGGACACAGACAGCTGAGCTGTAATTCTGATACACTAGGATAAATGGCACATGGGGAAGCCCAGGTGCTATGAGAGCACACAGGAATGTCAGCATAAAGGTCAGGGGAGGCTTTCTGGGGAAGAAACTTCTGATCTGGGAACTGAAAGAAAAGTGGGGACTAGCTAAGTGAAGGGACAAGAAAGCATTAGAGACAGGTAACAGGATGAGTGTGGAATTTCATAGCTGGAGCAGGAACTGGATAGGGTATGAGGCTGGAGGAATCAGCACAGGCCAGATGATGAAGGAAGGAAAGAAGGAAGGAAGGAAGGAAGGAAGGAAGGAAGGAAGGAAGGAAGGAAGGAAGGAAGGAAGGACTATGAAGGAAGAACTATGAAGGAAGTGCAATGGAAACCACTGATGGGTTTGAAGCCTGGGGGTGGTTGGGGGACACGTCAATGGCCTTTATAGTGTAGCAAGATTCCATGAGTTAAGTATTGACTCTGTCTATGTTGTGTGCTTGTTAGTAAATCATAACCTTGGAACTGGTGGGTGGCAAATAAGGAGTCTAGATGGATTTGTACACAGAAGCTTTGACCCATAACATTAGGATTCCTTTTGCTAACCTGTAGAGAAGACTGATAAATTTTTATTTGGTCTTTCTGCCTTTAAAAACCTCTGATAACATTTCCTAAAATTCTCTCAAAACCAAAGCCTGAATAGTAGGAGAGTGGGGGCTGCCTGACTTTGTTTTCTCTTTTCTCCACTACTCATTTCTGGGGCATTGCTGTGAATTGTTCACCACAGTCTTGCTCTGTTTGATGGAGGGGGCCATTTGAATAGCAGCAGTGGAAGAAGAGGAAGGAGGAACCACATGTAGGGCTCCTTGATTTAAAAAAAATGTATTTGGCCTATAAAGACCATGGTTTGAGCAAGTGAAAAATAACTATAGTGGAAAATTAATAGGGAGTTACAAGTTAGTGTTTTAATATAAGCTCACAGAGCAGGGCAGGGTCTTCAGGTGGCTGGCCCTTGACATCACAGATGGCCCAGGGTGTTTATAGAGCACAGTGTGGCCAGTGAGGAGACTGTCTGAAGAAGTGAGCTCACCTTCTTTCCCTGCAACCCAGAGAGCAAGGAGACAGAAGGAATTGTTTTGGTTGTGATCTACTGAGCTAGGTGACTTACTTCTTTCCTTCCTATCATACTCTCATAACTGTGGACATTAGAAACTGTAGTAAATTTTGCCTGATCGCTTTGGGTGAGGTTTACTGAATGTCAGAATTCACAAAATGGCCTTTCTGGCTCTTCTCCGTTAGTAATGGACACTTGGTTGGTGTATGCACCTATTTCTCCAGTGTTTTCTCACCAGACGGCCTGGTTTCTCTAGTTCTTGCAGATAGTTATGAAAGCCCTGCCTCTTTCTCCCTCTTCCTCTCTTCTCACATTGCCCCTTGTGGGCTTAGATGGGTAAAGGGAAGGGTTGGACCTTCTTTGCCTTTAGTACAGCTAAATGGATGATGCAGAATGAGGAGAAAGGCAGCCACCTGACCTTGGGAACTGATTTGGGGGCAAAGAATTTTAAGACAGTGGGACCAATATTTGTATTTTAAACTCAGATGATATTTAAGACATGGTTCTGTAACTGCAACAAGGTCCTCTAGTTCATGAATTAGTGTATCATAACTTACGCTCAAGCAACAAACAAACATCCCATGTGTGAATTATTGCACAAGAAAGTCATGCCCTATTGTGCCCTGCAGCTCAATTAGTACATGAAGCTACATGAGTTAGATGAACCCAAAGAGGATTTTATCAGGTGGTGTGTAAAAGGAGAATGTTGGGAGATATTTGACACTTTTCTGAGGGGACAGGAGAGAACAGGGTTTATTTTTTATGATCTTATGTTTCCGTTTCTGTGATACTTGTGCTACAACAGGTGACATGGGACTTCTGAGGTTTGGTTATGAACTTTCATTATTTGGTTGAACACCATTGTTCAATAAATATTTATTGTTTATTTAGGATTTATGAAGGGCTATCACATACCAGATGAAATACAAAGCAGGAGCTTTGAAGCCTGAGTAATGGACCTTGGCAGCCCCAACTCAACTTGGCTTAATTCAGCCTTACCGAACCAGATCCCACTCTGCTCCCTGGACTTGCTGTAGCTCTCTGATCCTGGAATCCTCTTCAGTTCCAGCTAGAATGCTGCATCAGACACTTCATAGATTTGGTCAAAAACTGGTATGCAAACTGAGGCTGAAGGAACCAGTGGCTGAGGATAACCCACAGAGAACACTGAACACTCTGGATTTAGTGGCCCTGGGTGTGGGCAGCACAGTGGGTGTAGGTGTGTATGTCCTGGTTGGTGAGGTGATCAGCAATCAAGCAGGACCATCTTTTGTGATATGCATTTTGGTGGCTGGCCTATCTTCTGTGTTGACTGGGCTGTGCTATGCAGAGATTAGTGCCCGTATTTCCCAATCTGGCTCTGCATATCTCTACAGTTTTGTCACTATAGATGAAATCTGCGCTTTCATCAGTGGCTGGAACCTCATCCTCTCCTTTGTTGCTGAGAGAGCCATTGTGTTCAGCACATGGATCTTAACTTTTGAGAACCTGCGTGGGAACCGCCTCTCTCAGACTGTGCAAGAGAGCATCTCAGCACACGTTCCCCCTGTCCTTACAGAATAACTAGAATTCTCTGCCCTGGGTTTTGTGTTGTTGTTCATGGAATTCAGGAATATTTGGTATTTCAGGTCATTTTCGACTTCCACACCTGCCAAAGTGGTCATATTGGTGAAACTTTTGGCTCTCAGCTTTGTCATAACCTCTGGCTTCATTAAGGGGGACAACTGGAAGCTCACAGAAGCGGACTATGTAAAGGCTGGACTCAATGACACCTCTACACTGGGCCCTCTGGGCGATGGAGGATTTGTGCCTTTTGGCTTCAAGGGGATTCTCCGTGGAACAGCTACCTGTTACTATGCATTTATAGGTTTTGACTATATTGTTACCAAAGTTGAAAACGCCCAGAATCCCCAGCGTTCCATCCCCATGGGCATTATGGTTTCACTGTTCATCTCCTTTTTGTTGTATTTTGGTGTCTCTTCAGCACTTACGCTTATGGTACCTTACTACCAGCTCCAACCTGGGAGCACCTTGCCTGAGGTATTTCTCCATATTGGCTGGGTCCCTGCCTACTACGTGGTAGCTTTTGCATTCCTGTGCATTCTTTCTGCCAGTCTTTCACGCTTTGTGAGGCCGATATATCGGGTATTATACATGATGGCAAAGGATGGCCTCCTGTTCCGTTTCCTTATCCATATCTCCTACTTCCAATATGCTGTTATCATGAACATTGTGATTGTTGGACCTATTGCAGCCATTATATTCTTCTTTGGAGTCACTGATCTCTTGGACCTAAGTGCAGTTGGGTCACTGATTTCTCGCTCCCTGGTTGCTCTTTGTGTTCTCATCCTCAGGTACCAGCCTGAGGAAAATGAAGCAGAGGTGCAAGAGGAGGATGTATCTGCAGCAGAGAAGCTGACTCTACAACGACTACTTTTTCCAGGCAGCCCCACCCCCACTCCACTCTCTGGCCGGGTTGTCCGTGTTTGCTCCTCACTGCTTGTTCTGCTGCTCACTCTTCTTTGCCTGGTGCTGACTCAGGGGCCAGTTCTGCTTTCTGGAGACCCAGTGTGGATTTCAGTGGTTGTAGTGCTCCTGGTGCTCATCACTGGGCTCACTGGGGTCATCTGGAGACAGCCTCAGATCTCCAGTTCCCTTCACTTTAAGGTCCCTGCTCTGCCTCTCCTCCCACTACTGAGCTTCTTTGTGAATGTTTGCCTTATGATGCAGATGACAGCTGCCACCTGGGTGTCATTTGGTGTCTGGATGCTGATTGGGTTTGCTCTCTACTTCAGCTATGGGATCCAGTGCAGCTGGGTCGCTTAACTTCACTTAAGTTAGGGCCAAAACTGTAGACCTTGAACTCAGCAGTGTGTGTACACATTTGGCTCGACATCATCACACCTGAATGCAGTCTGGTCCCCCTGAACAACAATGGAGAGTACTCTTGAATACACGGAAACCTAGGCCTCCCATGGCATATTGGTGGGGGAAGTTAATAGAGCTCTGTATTTATTGTGGAGTAAAGAATGCACTCTGCTCATACTTCTTTTTCTTTTCCTTTTTTCTTTCTTTTTCTTTTCCTTTCCTTTTCCTTTTGACTTGTCTACTTGAATTGTGTCTGTAGTTGCTTACTGGATTTAAAATATTATTATAAAAAGAAACTAGAAAAAAAACATTTATTTCCTTGTTCAAATATCTACTAGCTGTGGGGTACTTATCTGGCTCAATCAGTAGAGCATGCAATTCTTCCTCTCAGGGTGGTAACTTTGAGCCCCACGTGTGTGTAGAGATTATTTTAAAAATAACCAGTAGCAGAATTACTAGATCATAGTTACTTTTATTTTTAACTGTTTGAGAAACCTCTATACTATTTACTGTATTGGCTCCACCAACTGACATTCCCACCAAGAGTACATGAAGGTTCCTTTTTTCCATATCCTGGACAATACTTGCTTATCTTTTATTTTATTTTATTTCATTTTATTTTATTTTTTAATTTAATTTAATTTTTTTATTTAAAAAAATTTTTTTAACGTTTTACTTATTTTTGAGACAGAGAGAGACAGAGCATGAATGGGGGAGGGTCAGAGGGAGGGAGACAAAGAATCTGAAACAGGCTCCAGGCTCTGAGCTGTCAGCACAGAGCCTGACGCGGGGCTCGAACTCACGGACCGTGAGATCATGACCTGAGCCGAAGTCGGCCACTTAACCGACTGAGCCACCCAGGCGCCCCTTTAATTTAATTTTTTACTTTTTAACATTTAGATCCAAATTAGCATATAGTACAACAATGACTTCAGGAGTAGATTCTTTAGTGCCACTTACCCATTTAGCTCATCACCCCTCCCACAACACCTCCAGTAACCCTCAGTTTGTTCTTCATATTTATGAGTCTCTTCTGTTTTGCCCCCTCCCTGTTTTTATATTATGTTTGTTTCCCTTCCCTTATGTTCATCTGTCTTGTCTCTTAAAGTCCTCATATGAGTGAAGTCATATGATATCTCTCTCTGACTGACTAATTTCACTTAGCATAATACCCTCCAGTTCCATCCATGTAGTTGCAAATGGCAAGATTTCATTCTTTTTGATTGCCAAGTAATACTCCATTGTGTGTGTGTGTGTGTGTGTGTGTGTGTGTGTGTGTGTGTGTATACATATACATATATCACATCTTCTTTATCCATTCATCCATCCATGGACATTTGGGCTCTTTCCATACTTTAGCTATTGTCCATAGTGCTGCTATAAACGTGGGGGTGCATGTGTCCCTTCTAAACAGCACACCTGTATCCCGTGGATAAATGTCTAGTAGTGCAATTTCTGGGTCATAGGGAAGTTCTATTTTTAGTTTTTTGAGGAACCTCCATACTGTTTTCCAGAGTGACTGCACCAGCTTGCATTCCCACCAACAATGCAAAAGAGATCCTCTTTCTCCGCATCCTCACCAACATCTGTTTCTCCCTGAGTGGTTAATGTTAGCCATTCTGACAGGTGTGAGGTGGTATCTCATTGTGGTTTTGATTTGTATTTCCCTGATGATGAGTGATGTTGAGCATTTTTTCATGGGTCGATTGGCCATCTGGATGTCTTCTTTGGAGAAGTGTCGATTCACGTCTTTTCCCCATGTCTTCACTGGATTATTTGTTTTGCGGGTGTTAAGTTTGATAAGTTCTTTATAGATTTTGGATACTAACCCTTTATCTGATATGTCATTTGCAAATATTTTCTCCCATTCTGTCAGTTGCCTTTTAGTTTTGCTGATTGTTTCCTTCACTGTGCAGAAGCTTTTTATTTTGATGAAGTCCCAATAATTCATTTTTGCTTTTGTTTCCCTGGCCTCCGGAGACGTGTTGAGTAAGAAGTTGCTGCAGCCAAGATCAAAGAGTTTTTTGCCTGCTTTCTCCTCGAGGATTTTGATGGCTTCATGTCTTACATTGATGTCTTTCATACATTTTGAGTTTATCTTTGTGTATGGTGTAAGAAAGCAGTCCAGGTTCATTCTTCTGTGTGTCGCTGTCCAGATTTCCCAGAACCACTTGCTGAAGAAACTGTCTTTATTCCATTGGATATTCTTTCTTGCTTTGTCAAAGATTGGTTGGCCATACATTTGTGGGCCCATTTCTAGGTTCTCTATTCTGTTCCATTGCTCTGAGTGTCTGTTCTTGTGCCAGTACGATACAGTCTTGATGATTACAGCTTTGTAGTGTAGCTTGAAGTCTGGGATTGTGATGCCTCCTACTTTGGTTTTCTTTTTCAACATCGCTTTGACTATTTGGGATCTTTTCTGGTTCCATACAAATTTTAAAGTTATTTGTCCTAGCTCTGTGAAGAATGCTGGTGTTACTTTGATAGGGATTGAATATGTAGATTGCTTTGGGAAAAATTGACATTTTAACAATATTTGTTCTTCCTATCCAGGAGCATGGAGTCTTTTTCCTTTGTGTGTGTGTGTGTGTGTGTGTGTGTGTGTGTGTGTGTGTGTCTTCTTCAATTTCTTTCATAAGGTTTCTATACTTTTCAGTGTATAGATTTTTCACCTCTTTGGTTAGATTTATTCCTAGGTATTTTATGTTTTTTTTGTGTGCAACTGTAAATGGGATCGATTATTTGATTTCTTTTTCTGTTGCTTCATTGTTGGTGTATAGGAATGCAACCGATTTCTGTGTGTTGATTTTATATCCTGCAACTTTGCTGAATTCATGAGTCAGTTCTAGCAGATTTTTGGTGGCATCTTTTGGGTTTTCCATATAGAGTATCATGTCATCTGTGAAAAGTGAAAGTTTGACCTCCTCCTGGCCAATTTGTATGCCTTTTATTTATTTGTGTTGTCTGATCACAGAGGCTAAAACTTCCAATACTATGTTGAATATCAGTGGTGAAAGTGGCCATCCCTGTCTTGTCTCTAATCTTAGGGGAAAGCTCTCAGCATTTCCCCATTGAGGATGATATTAGCATTGGGTATTTCAGATATTACTGTTATGATCTTGAGGTATGATACTTCTATACTTGCTTTCTTGAGTTTTTTTTTTAATCAATAAATGATGTTGTATTTTGTCAAATGCTTTCTCTGCATCTATTGAGAGGATCATGTGGCCTTGTCTTTTCTTTTATTGATGTGATGTATCACATTGAATGTTTTGTGGATATTAAACCAGGCTTTCATCTCAGGTATAAATCCCACTTGGTCATGGTGAATAATTTGTTTAATGTATTGTTGGATCCGGTTGGCTAATATCTTGTTGAGGATTTTTATGTCCATGTTCATCAGGGAAATTGGACTAGAGTTCTCTTTTTCAGTGGGGTCTTTGTCTGGTTTTGGAATCAAGGTAATGCTGGCTTCATAGAAAGAGTTTGGACGTTTTCCTTCCATTTCTATTTTTTGGAACAGCTTCAAGAGAAGAGGCGTTAACTCTTCCTTAAATCTTTGGTAGAATTCCCCTAGAAAGCCATCTGTCCCTGGACTCGTGATTTTTGGGAGATTTTTGATTACTAATTCGATTTCTTTACTGGATATGGGTCTCTTCAAATTTTATGTTTCTTTCTGTTTCAGTTTTGGTAATGTATATGTTTCTAGGAACTTGTCCATTTCTTCCAGATTGCCCATTTTATTGGCCTATAATTACTCGTAATATTCTCTTATTATTGTTTTTATTTCTGCTGTGTTGGTTGTGATCTCTCCTCTTTCATTCTTTATTTATTTGGGTCCTTTCCTTTTTCTTTTTGATCAATCTGGCTAGTGGTTTATCAATTTTGTTAACTCTTTCAAAGAACCAGCTTCTGGTTTCATTGATCTGTTCTACTTTTTTTTTTTTTTTTGATAGAATTGATTTCTGCTCTAATCTTTGTTATTTCCTGTCTTCTGCTGGTTTGGGGTTTTATTTGCTCTTCTTTTTCCAGCTCCATAAGGCGTAAGGTTGGGTTATGTATCTGACCTTTCTTCCTTCTTTAGAAAGGCCTGGATTGCTATATACTTCCCTCTTATGACTACCTTTGGTGGATCCCAGAGGTTTTGAGCTGTGGTGTTTTATCATTTTCATCAGCTTCCATGTACTTTTTCATTCCCTCTTTGACTTCTTGGTTAGCCCGTTCATTCTTCAGTAGGATGTTCTTTAGTCTCCAAGTATTTGTTACCTTTCCAATTTTTTCTTGTGGTTGATTTCCAGTTTCATAGCGTTGTGGTCTGAAAATAAACATGGTATTTTTTCCTGCTCTTTGTTTTGGGGTGCATTCCTTTGTTTCATCATTTTGAAGGAAGAAAATAATAAGGTAAAAAATAAAATTATAAAATTAAAAACAGCACCAAAAAAACCGAACCAAATAAATGATGCTAGATCCTAGGTGTGTTTTGATCTGGTTGTTAAAATGAGCTTGATAGATTAGAGAGAAAAGGTGGGGGAGAAAAAAAATAAAAAGATTAAAATTTGAAAAAATGACTACAATGAAATAGAATAAAATGAAATGATGGAAGTAAAATAGAATTTGAAAAATTTACCAAAAAGTAAAAAATATAGAAGAAATTAAAGAGAAATTTTTTTTTTTTTTAATTTTTTTTTTCAATGTTTATTTATTTTTGGGACAGAGAGAGACAGAGCATGAACGGGGGAGGGGCAGAGAGAGAGGGAGACACAGAATCGGAAACAGGCTCCAGGCTCTGAGCCATCAGCCCAGAGCCCGACGCGGGGCTCGAACTCACAGACCGCGAGATCGTGACCTGGCTGAAGTCGGACGCTTAACCGACTGCGCCACCCAGGCGCCCCTAAAGAGAAATATTTTTAATAAAAATTGAAAATAAAAATAAATTTTTCTTTCTGTATTCAAGAAAAAGAAAAGAAATGAAAAAGAAAAAAAAAAAAAAGAAAACTGAATAGATGGACCAGAGAACAGACTGAAATAAAATGGAAATTACGTCTTTTTTTCCTAGAAGTTAAACTATGAAATACCTTATCATCCGTAAACTAAGCAGGAGAGACTTGTGGTGTTCCTGAAGAGGGACGGTGGCCCAATTGGGCGGGACTCCGTCCCCATTAGATGGCACTGCTTAGCTTACTGCAGTGGATTGTTGTGGCCCTTTTAGGTGTGTATGCACACGCATGGAAGCAGTGAAGATGGTATCACCCACCTACCCAGTCTCTAGTAAAGAAGCTCTATTCTCCCTGATCAGCGATTGCACACCTGTCCTTTGTCTCCAGCTTCCTTCCACTCCCCGTTTTTACACTGTCCGTGACCAAGCCCCAGGCAACACCACTCTCCTGAGTTTTATCTTACATGTGGCTGTTTTTCCCCACCCCTCTCTTCTGAGGGACTGCGGCTTTGACCCACTCAGACCTTCTGGGGGAGTGACTCACTGAGCAATGGCCAGGTGCTAGCCACACCCAGGAATGTTCACGGGACTGTCCTGCTGCTGATGGCCAGAGACTGTGGCTGGGTGCCAGCCCTTCCCAGAAAAAGTTCACGGGATCATGTAGCAGCGGCATTTCAGGGATTATGGAAAATCACAACACACATCTGGCACCAGGCTTCATCCTTAATGAACTTGTTCCAGCAGCAGTGAATGTGGTTGTTCTCCTAGGTCCACTGGGGGCCTTTGCCTGGGGGGAGGCCACACAGCCTCTATTAGACATCCTCCCAGCAGGGGAACCACCTCTCCTTGTGTGGTCTGAACCCCCAGACTTCACTCTGCTCCTGGGGATTTACCCTTCTCACCAGAGCACCACCAGGTATCCAGCTGTGGAGTTTCGGACTCCGCACTCCCCGTTTATAGAGTCTTAATGGAATTTAAACCCTCTCCTTTCTCCCTTTTTAGTTCAGTCCCTGTGGCTATTTCCACTTTTCCACTGTCTCTCCAGCTGCTTTGGGGGGGGGGGTTCCCATATTTTCCACCCGCCCATCTCTATCCTCTCTCCACAAGCAAAACAGCTCCCTGTTCTTCTTGGCCTCTCTCTCCACCAGTTCACCTCTCAGTGCTGTGTACCTGCTGAGTTCTATGGTTCAGGTTGTGCAGATTGTTGTGCTAATCCTCAAATCAGTTTTCTAGGTGTGCAAGTTGGCTTAGTGTTGATCTGGCTGTATTTCATGGATGCAAGAAATACTTCCTTGCTGTTCTGCCATCTTGGCTCCTCCTCCCCACATGGGTCACATTTCAAGAGCCATGTGTGGATCACATGACTGCTGAGGTGATCCTGAGGGAGAAGTTCCCCCACAGTGGGAGAAGTTGCAGGGCTCATACACTGCACAATATTGTCCTGTATGCACACGTGGTAGCTCCCTGGGTCCATGCACTTACAGTGCTGCAGGCACATTCGACATGGGTAGGTCTCCTATTCTGAAGCCACAGCTTGTCTTGGCTCAGGTGGGAGACGTCATGGAGGCCTTGCCACGCATGTCACAGGTGTGCTTCTCCTGGATGTGCTTTCTACAGTAGGTCCAGGTTACCCTCTACCCGACGACCAGGGTCTTTCCCTCCCCCACCAGCTAGCTCAGCTGGGGACACTCAGGGGACTCAGGGGCACCACCGTGGGCATCTCCATAGCACCTGAGGAGTGCTGGCTACAGACCTTGGCTTGTGTGTGGATGGCCTGATGCCTCAGGATGTTGTAGCCATCTGGAACTCCTTGGAACAAGGGCACATGTGTAGGACCACTTGCTCTTTGTCTTCTCCCAGGCAGGTCTGACCCAGGCCACAGAGACCATTGAGATTGGGACTAACACGGCAGTGGCATGGGTGTGGCGATTGTGTGCAGAAACAAAGGTGCAGCCTGGGCATGTGGCATCAACACCTGTGGGGGCAGGGGCAGGGACTTCAGTCTTTCCACTTTCCACTGTTGGGACAGTGGCTGTGTCCATTATCAAGTGGGAGGCCTGGCCAGGGGTGCAACAGGAGGGGCAGCAGTGGTGGGGCAGACTCCTGGGTGGCAGTGAGAACCCAGAGCATGTGAACCTGGAGGAGCCCAGCCACAGACACTGGTGCCTGGCTGGTGGTGCTGGCATGGCCTGGAATGGAATCCCCTGGGAGACAAAAAAGAGGAACTGGAGCTCAGTCCTGACCTGAAAGGGGTTTGGGGTGTGACTCGGTGGTGGGTGGAAGGTGTTCATGAGGCCACCTACCCCAGGGAAGTCCAGGCCCTGCTGGGGAAAAAGGGTGGCAACAGCGTGCTAGGGAGTATAGGAAACATGGCCTTGGCCACTGATGGGCCCCAAGGGGCTCAGTTGAAGCCAGGAGCACAAGCTCCAAAGGGCCCAACCCTGGTCTGCCAGACTGGGTCAAGCTTAAAGCATGGCCTTAGGGCCCTCAGGCTGCCTGAGCACCTCTGTTGGGCTATGGGAGGTAGGGAAGGAGGGATCCTGGGACAGTTTTTTCACTACCTGGTGATTGTCTGGGGGCCCTGGTATTTCCCCAGCCACCCACCTCTACCTAAGGCAGTGAATAATATAGGGAGAAAGGGGAAAAGATTGCTCTTGGGACCCGATACAACGATACACAGACCCTCCCCCTGATTTTTCCCTTATTTCTCTGAGGCAAATTCACATTTGGGAAAAATCGCAGCTCAAGGCAGAGGAAGATAGCCTAGGAACATTGAAACAGACACAAATGAAACCCCCAGGTCTCCCTCCCCCAGTGTTCTGCCCTGACAGTGATCCTTCCAATTCCTGCCTGTCTCCTTTGCCTCTAGGAATTTTGGCTCTGTAGTCCTGGCTGGGCCACTCATCCACAACCAAGCATAGCACCTGGAACAAAGGAGGTTCTTAATTCGTGCCTTTGGTCCATGCCTATGGGAGGTGTGTTAGGGCAGGGTCAATGTGATTTGTAGGCTTTCCTCCGTTGGAGGTTCTTCCTGACATCTGTAGCAATTCTTTCTGTTCAAATTTCAATGTTTTGTCTTAGTATATTTAGTATACTCTGTTCCTTTAGGGTCCTGATGCTACTCTTCTCTCCCTTCCCTCCATTTCCACTGCAGTGTTTAAGGAACCTAATTTAGGGTTTAGGGAAATCTCAGCACTATCAGGAGAAGGCAGTGGTGCCTCTTTTCCATGAGACCGATGGCTTCTTGGACCCATCACTTCTGCATTCAGCCCTCGGTCTTTAAGTAGGCCCCACTTTCTCCATCTCTGAGAAGTCTTGGCTTCTGTTTGATGATTAGCATTCTCGGAAATGTCCTTTGGCCATTGTTTCAGGGTCTTGGAAGCCCTACGTTTTGAATGTCTAGAGCAGGAAGCTCTCTAGGTAGGAACTATATCTTTTTCTTTACTTCCTCCAACAAAATGCCCAGTGCATGTTCTGTTAGAATATGCTATGAATGCTGGGTGACTGTGTCAGGAAATCCCTTGAGGTGAAGCTTAAGCAAATTCCCTTTTAGTTTTAATCCTGGAGTGAAGTGAATGCTGAATGAGGGAGTGGGGATGTGTGGTGCTGATAGAGGAACCTAGTAGGAGATTGTGAGAGGTGTCTTTGGTGGTGCGTCTATCCTTGTTTACAGGACTGCTGAGTGGGCTCCTTAGCTGCATCTAGGACTGGCCTCCAAATCATCACAGGCTAGTTCCACATGGCTCCCCACACTCTCTTCCTGGCAACCAGGACCTCCTCCATACACTGTAAAGCTTGTTTACTTGTACGTGCAGATCTTGGGCCAACAAAGTTTCCAACAAGTCCCATTTAAGCCCTCAGTCCACCTCCTTACCCATGCAGGGTCCCACTAGTTTTCCCACTTCCAGCTTTCCCCCAGGATTCTGCCTAATCCACCTCCTTCACAGTTCCCCACCCTTCTCATGAGCCCTCCTCCCAGGCACACCAGCAGTCTGTTGGCCCTGCCTCCTGATGGCTCTGCTTTCCTGAGGGCCTGGCCTCCCCAGTGCCCCAATGCCCTGAGGGCCCCCTCTAAGCTCCACCCCAAGTCCTGACTCTGTTTGTCAAGCTCCTTACCTCCTTCTCTCTCTCTTGGTTTGACTTGCACTTTCTTCTCAGGTCTTTCTCCTCTGATACAGAAACAGCCCATGGGTAAGTGATTTCTCATGTTTATAGATTTGGCATGAAAACTGAGACAGAGCCAGAGAGGAAGAAGGCTGGGCACTAAGTGCAGCTGTCTGTGAAAGCCCTGTGGGGTTTAAGCAGAGGATATTTTATGGCACCAGAGCTAGACAGTGGATTGGGAGAGGGGGGCACAGAGAGGCCTTGTGAGTTTGGGAAGGGCAGGTGGGTTTGTTGGGCTCAGAGTGATTTGGAGGCCTACGCTCTGTTCTCTTCCAGACCAGAAAGGTTCTCAGCTCTGCTGAGGAAAATATGAAGTAGGGGAGGTTATTCTTTGGCAGTTCTCCTCCAGAGTCCTTCCCACCTCTTTTCACTGCCCTTCTTCCTGGTCTTTCCTTTCTGACCTGGTACAGAGCGCTTGCTTTATTCATCTTTGTCTTTTCCACCGGGCCTAGCACAGAGTACGCTTAGACATGTTCCTTGAATGAATGAAGATTCTTCCTCCTGGCTCTGGTGTCTCTTTCATGTTTTGCCAGGTTTTCTCACTGGAGATTCTGAGAGGCTCTGTGTCCTATCTTCTTAGGGAGGGCATTGTTGTGGAGCTTGCAGATTAGCAGGTCTAGTTTGATAAGGTGATCCACCATCACCAGAGGGGATGTGACTGTTTGCTTCCTAGATGTTCAAGGAGCTAGATATCTATTTTTTACTGCTGAAGGTACCTCACTGCCTTGCTTATCTAATTAAAAAAAAAGTTGCCTGGTGGGGATTGATTATAGGCCAGGTCAGGCTGCAGGAGGCAAGATTACCAAGTTCCCCTGGGGTGTGACTGCTTAGTAGTCTTTCAAACACTGTAAGAAGGCCTCTCTGTGGTCCCAAACATATTATAAATGAGTGAGTGCTAAATAACCTTGAAACTTGATGGCTTTGTTCTTTCTCTTGTATTCTATCAATTTCATGTACATGATAGGCATATTTCATTGATTGATAAAGTCTTGGAGGAGAAGCCTGAAATAGGTCTGGCTTCCTGGGTTTCCAAGAGGAAAAAGAGAGTTTTCTGTTATCTCAGAACATATTTGCAACTCTTTAACTTTAAAGGCCTTGGGAGTCTTAAACTATTCTCCACCCTCCACCCTCTCTACTGCCTTGTACACTATGGGCTGTACCCAACACCAGAAGCCCAGATAACAGTTATCCATGCACAAAACCTGTTTTATTGATTATATGTGGCAAATGTCAATTTCTAGGTTGTCTTTCTTGTTCCCTCTAGCAGTTAGTTCTGGGCAACTTCTCTCCATTATCAATGGATAGGTGTTATGTTCTTCTAGAAGCAGATTCATTTTAACATTAATTTAAGCAAAAGCATGTGGAAAGGCCAATTCCTTCACATGTATGCACTAAATTGACAAATATGATTTTTGGAATATATGTTCATTTTATCCTCCTCCTTTTTTTTTTCTTGTATTATCCCAGAAATCACAAAGCAGAGTGGGGAATAGAAAGACCTGGGGAAGAGGGATAAAAGTGTCCCTTAAATAGTGGTGTAGATTTGTTGCTTGAGCTGGGGTAAGGAGGATGAGTCTTTCTTTTTATTTTATTTTATTTTATTTTATTTTATTTTATTTTATTGTATTTTTTTGTTTCTTTATTTTTTTTATTTAAAAAAATTTTTTTTTCAATATATGAAATTTATTGTCAAATTGGTTTCCATACAACACCCAGTGCTCATCCCAAAAGGTGCCCTCCTCAATACCCATCACCCACCCTTCTCTCCCTCCCACCCCCCCATCAACCCTCAGTTTGTTCTCAGTTTTTAAGAGTCTCTTATGCTTTGGCTCTCTCCCACTCTAACCTCTTTTGTTTTTTCTTCCTTCCCCTCCCCCATGGGTCTCTGTTAAGTTTCTCGGGATCCACATAAGAGTGAAAACATGTGGTGTCTGTCTTTCTCTGTATGGCTTATTTCACTTAGCATAACACTCTCCAGTTCCATCTATGTTGCTACAAAGGGCCATATTTCATTCTTTCTCATTGCCACGTAGTACTCCATTGTGTATATAAACCACAATTTCTTTATCCATTCATCAGTTGATGGACATTTAGGCTCTTTCCGTAATTTGGCTATTGTTGAGAGTGCTGCTAAACATTGGGGTACAAGTACTCCTGTATCCCTTGGGTAAATTCCTAGCAGTGCTGTTGCTGGGTCATAGAGTAGGTCTATTTTTAATATTTTGAGGAACTTCCACACTGTTTTCCGGAGAGGCTGCACCAGTTTGCATTCCCACCAACAGTGCAAGAAGGGAGGATGAGTCTTGAGGGAGAAGTCATATGATCTATATTTGAACAGGAACTCAGGACTTTGATGCATGATACCAGTTTCATATGACTCAGATGATCTAGATCTTTCCTACAACAAAACAAAGCAAAACAAATTAACTTCCAAAGGGAGATGATGGCGGTGTGGAGCAGCTACCTAGGGCTGTGAGAAGGACCAAGCACAGTGTTTTGAGAGAGGACAGACAGAGAGAGAGAGCCGAGTACTTACACGGAGGACAGGAGGACACATTTGAAGATATGAAGTAAGGTGACCAGAGAGAGTCAGCCTTTCCTAAGCCACCTTGTATGCAGTGTATTACTGAGGGTATATATTGGGAGGAAGTACATGGAAGAAGGAGCCATAACCTCTGACCACTCACAACTGCTAGTCTGAAAGTAGAGACAGGATGTAGTGTTGGGTGGGACCACTGGGTGGATAGATTCTTAGATCTATAGATCAGGATTAGATCCTTACAAGGAAAGGAAGGATCTGAGGGGGAAAAACAAAGCTGCTTAGGATGACTTTTTAGAAAAAATGATTGTGTATCAATGCTTATTCTAGACAAAGACCATCCTACCTTGCAGGGTTTTTGTTTGTTTTTAGTTTTGGACAATTAGGTGGACAAGCAGTTTGATTTCCTTCTACTGAATTCTCCTGAGAACTTTTATTAGGTGTTCTGTGTTGACAGGATTTGGAGTTGGGAAGAAAGAGTAGTCAATTGTAAGGGAATCAGAGAAGAAACTGATTTTCATCATTGACATTCATGTATCACATCACTTTCCAGTCCCTTAATTGCACACCCTTCCTGGATTATCCCAGATCTCTTTTTGATTCCTGTTTGGAAAATCTAATTCTGATTCTTCCTGGTTGCCCATGTAATTTCTGAAGACCTCTAGAAGCAGAAGTTCAGGTTTTTATGATTTTTCAGGTTGATCATCTTGTTTGGTGTAATAGAAATATTAAGAATCTCCAAAACTAGATTCTGACTCAAACAAAACCTGTAAATGTGTCAAATCATGAATAAGGAGTGTCACACTTAACTCTATCTTCTCTGTAATTATTCCAGAAGGACTAAAGAAGGGTGCCTTGTTCACAACTATCCCAGAATATTACTAGATTATATGGAGTCCATATAGCCTCTAGAGAAGCCCTGGCTGTGTGATTGTTTACCCAAATAATGGTGCAATGATACTAGTGTGATGTCTGCATGTGGCAGGGACCCCATAGATGTTGTGAGAAGGAAGCAAAAATGTTTTGTTCTATATTTACATAAATTTTGACCTATAATTGAGTGGATGGATTTGGTTTACCTGCAGTTGGTCTGTAGTGTGTTAATTTGCATCAGGATGGGTTTTCACTGAATTGCAATTCAGCCTCTGCCAGACTGGGATGGGATTTGAGAGGTGTGCTTTGTTAGTAGGGCAAGTGGGTGAGTTGGAGAGGTGGCTGTGTTTCCTCTTGGTCTAATGAGTGGACAGTTTGGGGGATACTATGCTTTCAAGTTCAAGTCTTGGTTGCACCTAGTAATATATCCTTGCAGAATTAGCTTCATTGAAAGAACATGAAGCAGTTTCTATCCTATGGAGTTTTAATTTTAGAAAGCTCTTCCCAGTAACATGAAAACAGAATACAGCACCAAGTAAGATCCTAGTTGGGAGGATGCCTTTTAAGTGTTTTGCGTGGTGAGGTTGTTTTCAGAAGACTCCTGGGAGATAAGTTTGGATATGAATTTTCTTTAGTATAAGCTGAATTTGTTTACTTCAGATTTCTTTCCAACCTTTGAGGGAAGCTATCTGACCTTTCTTCTCTTTACCCAGGGGAGAAGTTAAACCTTTATTACTACTGCAATAGTTTCACTCTCTTTTCCTTTTCAGCAGAGATTAAGACTGAGAGTTGTTGTTATTATTATTATTATTATTATTATTATTATTATTATTATTACATCTTATTATCTAGTTCCATAATATCTGTAGCAAATATTTGAAAGGATCTATCTAGTTGGGCAAACTGGATTCACTAGTTCCAGGTGTGGTGGAGTTTGTACTTTTTGGTGGGGGACATGTAAGGAGGGTCTAAAAGAGACTTTATTTATTGGATCGTGGCCCAAGCTGAGTATGTAGCTTGAACTAATGTTGTTTTTTTTTTGGGGAAACAGTTATAAAAAACCCAAGATGGGGTAATTCTTCCCTCTTCCATGCAGTCTTCTTAGGCTGACACACGGTACAGAGAAGATACTCACTAGTCTTATTCATAATGGAAAATGAGGTCCTTAATACTTTTACTTTCCATCAACTATGAAACCGTCTGGGATTTTCACATGCTATTGTCTTGAGTATTCATTTCTGACTTAGGAATACACTTCCTCATTTATACTTTATGCATCTTTTACTTCTTTTGCCAGATGGGGAGGTATTCATGAAATGTCCTTAACTGAAAATTCCCAGATAAGGGAATTCTGTATTTGCCACCATTGTCTTGCACTGTGTGTAACTGAGTGCATGATGATTTCTGAGTAATGGTGGTGGTGTTGATAATTTAGGGGAAAAAATGTTGCTTTTTCTTGAGGTTTTTTTTCCCCACAAAGTATCACCATGGTGCCTGAATTTTCTCATTTGGAATTGTCTTTGTATTCATTTACACTTAATTGAAAACTGATATTTAATAGGTTGAATCCAGTGTTTCTCACTTGGACTTTTTGTGGTTTCGACTTGAGGGACCATCCAAAGTCTCACTTTAGACCCAACCCCACGTACACAGAACCCATCTGTGTAGTTATTTATAGAT
Source organism: Leopardus geoffroyi (assembly GCF_018350155.1). NCBI lineage: Eukaryota > Metazoa > Chordata > Mammalia > Carnivora > Felidae > Leopardus > Leopardus geoffroyi. Next base: position 55,261,608 of record NC_059341.1, on the reverse strand, counting down.
AGTATAAGAAAAATGGTAGCAAATACAGAAAATTATTTTCTGGGAGATAATAATATAAGGGCATTTGATGGATACTTCCCTATCCAACAGAAACAAGTGAAATCTTATTCTACACCCCATTCAATCAATTGACTATTGTCCCACTCATCCCTTCTGCAGGCCAGCCTTAAATGTAGTTATTGCAGTTTGAGTATCATGTCATGTTTTCTAATGCCAAAACATTAGAGAACTTATTTTACAAACAAACTAAAGTGGTGAAAGTAGTAAAACTGTGTTGTCTGTCTGTTCCATTGTCACACATTACAAGGATGACACTGATATAAATCATGAATGTCGCTGATGATGTACATTCCCTTGGCTGACTTGGGTTACTTCCTTTGTACTTTGACTTTGTTGTGATGAAAGAGACTTGGACCTCAGTTCTTGTGTCAGATCTCTGACAACACCAAATTGGGCTATAGATCCTGGGGTACTTCTTGGCTGTCACCAATTAACTCTTTGCACCTCAGGCTTCAGCTGGGGAGGGAAAGGCAAGCTAAAAGCATCATCAGGCAGAAGCTGTGCTCCTAGGCTCCACCTCAGCACTTACTCTTTCTACCCTCTTCCCTAACTGGGAATTTCTAGGCCAGTGAGTTATGCCACTGGACATTAATGAGGAAAGAGAAAGGGGCAAGGAGACCATACTGGAGAGATCAGATACCTATCTGTAGCTGTGACCAGAGAAGTTTCCAGGAGGAGGGTCATACTGAATGGAGTTGGGAAGGAGCATATTCTAGGCAGAGGACAGTCTGTGTGAGAGCTGATGTAAATGCCAGCAAGACATGCATGTGTGGGGAAAGATTTGTGCAGTAGGAGCCACATAAAAGTTTAATAGTGTGAGTAAGTGGGAGAACAACAGTGAAAAGAAAGCCTTGGAAATACAATCTTAGAAGTTTGGACTTAATAGAGAGCAGGAAACTGCAGGTTGGTTGGGAGTATGTGTGTGTGTGTGTGTGTGTGTGTGTGTGTGTGTGCGCGCGCATGTGCGTATGTGTGTGTACGAGTGTCTTTATAGACTTGAAGAAAGTGTCATTTCCAGAAGGAGCACTCACACTTCAGTTATCTTCTGCATGTAGTGATCAGGAAGAATGTGGTTTAGGGCTTTATCCTGCTTCAAGGGCAACACTCTCTGGTGACTGCTGAGTGAATCTGAGTGAGAGTCTAGAGGATCTCTGTTTAGAATTACCAACTTTATGGACCAGAAGGGTGGACTAGGGAGTATGGCAGGTGGCTGGCCCTGGATATGCAGTATTTGCAAACCATACAAATCTACTAGATAGAGGACTAGTGTGGACAAGATGCTAAGTGTCAAATGACTTCATGTCAGCTGACTTGAATTGAGGGCTAGGCTAGTGATTTCCAAATACCTGGAACCAGTGAGGTTCAGGTGGAATTCCTTGCATTTATTCCAAGTTTTTATGCAATTTCCCTGGATAAGATCAGGATCCTAAGAGGCTGCTTTGCCAACCCCCTTGTTTCTTAACAAAATTTGGATTTTCTTCCTTTTGAAATTAAAACAGAAAGGCAATCCTTTATCTTCTCTGTTGATCTCCCTATACAAATAGCATGTTCAGAACACCTACTATTCCTTCTCTCGTGTTCATATTCCTTCATAACTTTAAAAAAATAGCAAGGAGTCCAAAAGTAGCCATAGAGGTCTATATTCATGCCTTATGTTCATTGGTCTTTTCTCTTATTTCCATGGATGATTAATAAATACTAACGATGCTCAGAGTTGGTCACAGGTATGAGTCACCATGGGGGATACAAATGTCCATTTTATATATTCTAGTTGGTCAGATGTCTTGTTGTCAACAATAGCCAAGCCAGAATGATCAATCTGACATAGCTGAAATCTTTTTTCCAGCATCCCCCTGATGTTTTACTTCTGAAATGGGTTTAATCATACTTTGGAGTGACTGTTGAACTGATATTCTTCTGGTACTGGATCTTCTGAGTTAAGGATAAGAGGACATTGCCATTCTCTGGCAAACATTCCCAGTCTGCTCCTCATTGGCAGCCCGACCTGGAGAGCAAATGGCCAAGTGAGATAGAAAGCTTAAAAAGAGGTTTTTGTTAGGTGCACCTGGGTGGCTTGGTTGGTTAAGTGCTAGAATTGACGGGGATCATGATCTCAAGCCCCACGGGTTTGAGCCCCGCATCAGGCTCTGTGCTGACAGCTCAGAGCCTGGAGCCTGCTTCAGATTCTGCGTCTCCCTCTCTCTGCCCCTCCCCTGTTCATGCTCTGTCTCTCTCCATCTCTAAAAAATGAATAAATATCAAAACAAATTTAAAAGAAAAAAAGAAAAGTAAAAAAAAAAAAAAAAAGATGTTCCATTAAACCACTCTCATTAAACTGGAGGAATCTACCCTCCTGCCCTTCTCTGTCCCAGTTGGGGCTGTCCTTTGTGACAGAAGTTTCCTAATGGTGTGTGCTGGCTGCATCTTGAAGCCATGAGTGATGGCTGAGGTTTGGGAAGCTCAAACCTGAAAGGAATTAGGTTGTCAGGGAAATTGAAACCATCTTCTTGCCATTGAGCTCCCATTTTAGAAATGTCTGCTCCCCTGTCTGCCTATATTTCTTTACACAATGAAAATCAAGGTTTCATTTTCTTCTCTAGAATTCCCTAAGCTGCCCTGAAGATGGTTCTTTTTCTTCTTAAGAAGGAGGCAGTGACCAGAAAAGGTTTGGAATAGAGTGGGGAAAGAATTGGATGATGAAAGAAGTCTCAAGAGTGTGACTTATATTTGGCATCTAGAGATCTATTATCCTGTATTTTCACTAAAAGCCAAGCAAAAGAAGATAGGCTAATGTTGTGGGCAGGATTTTACAAAAGTTGTAGAATCTTATCTGGGAACTATTGGAATGGATATCAGATGATTTGGAGACTTTCTCGGCATCTCAAAGTCCCTAGATTAGGTTTAGATTTTAGTAAGACATGACTTAGATGGAGCATTCAGATTTAACATCCCAACACTTTTTTTTAAGTTTATATATTTATTTTCAGAGAGAAAGAGACAGCACGAATTGGGGAGGGGCAGAGATAGAGGGAGAGAGAGAATCCCAAGCAGGCCCCTCGCTGCCAGCACAGAGCCTGATGTGGGGCTCAAACTCATGAATCCGTGAGATCATGAGCTGCGCCCAAACCAAGAGTTGGATGCTTAACCAACACCACCACCCAGGCATCTCTCCCTCACCACCTCCCCCCCCCCGCCCTTTTAAAGTTTGGTCCCAGCACTTCTAACTGGCTCATCAGTTTCTATTTGGGAGGAGAGGGAAGACATCAGCAGAGTGTGACCTGTGCACAAAGGTAAGAAGTGGCTTAAATACTCATTTAATAGCCATGCCCTTGAATTGTGTTTCTTTGTGGATGTCAGGTGCTGGAGGAGAAAGAACATGGTTGCTGAAGGAACAAAGAACCAAGTTCAAATACCAGTTCTTCTTTGTACCTGAAATAGTACAAAGAATCAAGTTCAAATTCCAGCTCTTCTTTGTACTGGCTAAATAGTAGTTGCCTAATATCTCAGATAGTAAGTGGGTAAAAATACTTACTTTATTGGGTTGTTATGGGGCTTAAATGAAATAATGTATGTACATTACTTGCAGCTCAACAAATCTGGTTCTCTTTCACGGATCTCTCCATGTATCCCTAATTCTTGCACATATACCTGGTAACCTTATTTGCCAGATACCATTTTCCTCTGTCTTAAGCCTCTGCATATGTTCCCTTAATGCCTCTAGAGCTCAAGTCTAGGGCTCTGGTTTATTAGTGTGTATTAATCCCACAAAATGTCAATGAGAGCATGAAGTTTTTATAAGCATACTTACATGAGGCAAGGCTGTTGTGTCTTTCCAGTCATTTTTGTTTGCTGACAATTTTGATTGTAAATCAAAGACAAAGGAGTTCTATCTTCCCACCCAATCCTCTGATCTAAAGTTACTGATTTGAGGCTAAAACATTCTGGGTCAGATTTGGTTATAACCAAAAATCATATCAAACTTGTTTATAAAGGGCATTCAGGGAGAAGAATCCATAAACTTTACTTCTGGGACATTCTTTTTTTCTTCCTACATTTTTAGTGTGCAAAATATCAATCCTACAGAAAGTTGCAAGAACTTTGCAACATTTATTTTTCGCTAGGATTGACCAGTTGTTAACATTTTGCCACATTTGTTGCTGTGTCCAGTGTGTGTGTGTGTGTGTGTGTGTGTGTGTGTGTGTGTGTGTGAAATATGGTCCATAGTCTAACTTTTCTAATTGTCCATTTTTTTTTTATTACAGTATTTCTCCATGATCCAGGTTCAATCCTTGGTTATGCGTTGCATTTCATTGTTATGTCTCTTTATTTTCATTTAATATGCAACATTTCCTCAACCTGTCATTCCTGACATTGACAGTTTTGAAAAGCAAAGTTCACTTGTTTTATAGAAAGTCAACTTTCTGTACAAAGTTGTTTTGTAGACTGATTGCTTGTATCATCAGATTAGATTACATATTTTGGAGGGAATATTATATAAGAACATGTTAAAGACAATGAGTGCCATGTATACAGGGAACATATCTTTTCCTCCCAGTTGTGTTTGTAACATCAAGCACTAGGAGTGGTATTTAGAAGGTGTTTAATATTTATTGAATGAATGAATAAATGAATGAAATAAGACTTTTGCTGCCACTTAGGTCTATTATTTTTCTACTTGAGGAAGGGGGAGGAGCAGCCTTCTCCTATATCTTAGTCCCGGTTTTATTATAAACGTGTGAAAGCTTAAGGATAACTCAGGACATCTGTAAAGACCTACAGAGAGCGGAAATTAGATGGACAGTATGTTGTGAGGCAACCTGTGGAGTCTCTTTACCCTGGGGGTGGGTGGCGATCATACTGTGTTGCGAGTGGTTGATGAATTAGGTGGTTGTCAGCTAGAAAGAGAACCAGCACAGAGAACCTATGGGAACGTGGCCTATTTCTTTGAAAGAGAAATTAATTATTTAGGCTTCCATATTTTACTATAATTATCTCCATTAACACCCATTTGAATCCTAAGAATACCATAGTGAAAATTGGTTCTGTGTCCCTTTCCCGCAGGAACAACCCCATTATTCTCTCCTTATCTACCCTCCATGTCACCCCCGCCCCCATTCACATACATGTGTATTTATAACATTTTTGAATGGTGGTTCATTAGTCATTCTCTCCAGATTATTCGTTGTTGAGAAAATATATAACTCCTTGGACTTCTCATGTGGATGTAGAAGTTTTCATTGCTCTTTCCCAGGGGGAAATGAGGTTATGAGAAGTATTGTTTACCTCTCAGAAATGTATTTTCAGACTTCCCTCTGGGGCCCTTTCTCTCTCCAGCCGTGAGCTACTCAGATGCTTCTGCCATTCCTTCCTGAGTCATCTGGGGCTTGGGAGTGGCTTAACCTATTCAATTTTTCAAGGCTTGCAAGTGACTGATGCACATGGTTACTGTCCCATTTCTGAGAGTCTCACTACCCATATCTTTGCAGTCCTTAACTTCATAAGGTTCTGGAAAACCCACCCTTTATCTCCATGTCAGCTCGTCATTATTCACAATAATGGTGGAAACCGTCTAAAATAACGAATGATACTAAAATGACTTTTGTTTGGTATTTAAGTATTTGAGTCCTGCCTAGAGATAATCCAGGGAGTGGACATTTACAGTAAAAGCAATCCATAATGTTACTCTCCCATAGTTATCTGTATGACATCTCTCCCGTGGCATGTAGAGAGGGAGGCAGCAGCAGGAATACAGGAGTACAGGAGAGCAGGAATACAGGAGAGCAGGAATGTCCAGCTCTCATTGGGTTGTTAGATGCATCAGACATCTATTAAGAACTCTGCAAAACTTGTCTCCACACTTTGTCTTCAAAATCTGGAGGAGGCCTTTCCTTAACCCAATACTTAATTCACAGAACATGAAAATCAGTAGGCAACCTGTGAAACTGTCACTTTTTCTAGGGTCTTCATCTACCCAGAGTCAAACAGCCAAAGTCCTCACAGTGACTCATAGACTATACATGAAGGGTCTATCTTCCTGCTTTCTCTCTGACATCATCTGCTACTGTTTCCCCTGTCACTCACTCTGTCCTGACCCATTGGCCTCCTTGTATTCTTGAAAAGTATGCAAGTATCACTTCACACCTGTTAGGATGGCTAGTATTAAAAAAAAAAAACAGAAAATAATAAGTGTTGGGGAGGATGTGGATAAATTGGGACACTTGAGCGTAGCTGGTGGGAATGTAAATGATGCATTCATGTGGAACACACTATGGTGATATCTCAAAAAACTACATATCCGATTACCATAGGATCCAGGAATCCCACTTCTGGTTGTTGTCCCACAGAATTCAAGGGAAGGACTCAAGAAGATATTTCTATTCACATATTCATAACAGCATTATTCATAACAGCCATTCATTCCGCCAGTGGATGGAATGTGAACAAGATGTGGGAGATACACAATGGAGTATTATTCAGCCTTAAAGAGGAAGGACATTCTGACATATATTCCAACCCGGATGAACCTTGAAGACACATGCTAAGCGCAATAAGTTGGTCACAAAAGGAGAATATTGTGTGATTCCACTTATATGAGGTACCTACAGTAGTCAAATTCAGAGAGGGAAAGTAGAATGGTGGTGCCAGGGACTGCAGAGAGGGAAGAATGGGGAGTTAGTGTTTATGGGTACAGAGTTTCATCTGAGGAATATGAACAAATTCTGTGCAACAAGTTTCACAACAGTGTGAAGGTGAGGCTCTCTTAGATCACCCATTTTATAATCACAACACCCACTCTGAACACATCCTAACCTTTTCTTGCTTCCCTTTTCTCTGCAGCGCTGATTGCAAATCCAACACAATGTATATGCATACAACTTATTTGTTTATTGTTTGCTTTCAACTACAGGATGTAACCAAATTGTATGGAGGGATTTCTGTGCTTTTTCTGCTTTATCTGCAGTGCCGAGTAAATGAGAATCAGTATATTAGTTGAACAGATAAAGGAAAGACCATGATTGGACACAGACTTGAAGAGAAGCCCAAACAGAAGGAGAAATTGGGAAGATTCCATTTTTCATTTGATTTTGTAAACCAATTTCTTTTATCCTTGGGTATGAGACTCAGCCCCAGTGTTCATGGTGGCTTTTGTTCTGTTTGCCTTTTCATATGCCTTGTGAACTCTTTCACTCTTGGACATGTTGCTGTACATGTACACAACATTTACCTTTACTGAAAACTCTTGCCCTGAACTCAAACTTCTACTCCTGTATTCATGACTGCCGCTATCCCAGTTGCAGGGCTGCTTGAGTTAGGACTTGAGAAAATCTGGGGTAGCTCAGCTTTCTAAAAACCTTTATAGTTGAGTGTTTGGGAGTCACTAGTTGGATTGGCTCCAGAGTCTTCATTGTCCAGAAATTTTAATGAGGAAGAGAGTTTTCGTATACTTTAGGTTAGAAAGGATTTATGTTTGGACACAGAGTATTGATATGATCTCTGCAGATGTTACATTTAAATCCACTTCTCTGGAAGTTTGGGAAGTAAAATAATTATTTAACAGCCTCATTAGCCTTCCTCTCAAGTCTTTATCAAATTTCTAGCAAAACAACTGGTATCCAAACTCTCTTTGAGGCTATTCAGGAGGAAACACTAGGCCAACTTCCTGTTGGGCAAGAGTGTTAACACCCAGCCAGAGGAGCCAGTAAGAACTTACTGTCTTAGAAAATGTTTTGAAAAGGAAATGTCCAGATGAGGGCTGTACCCTTCTCAGAGACAGAGCAGCGAACACAATGACCTCTAGGATAAAGAGCAGTGGTTGGGGCTGGCTGGGAGGGGAAGGAAGACAGACTGCAATTTAATGGGTGGATTGTTGGACTTGACAGGAGTTGTTGTGGGAGACTTGGGATGGAACTTTGGTTTTGGAGTTTGGAAGGAGTTCAGAGACTGAGAGAAATACACGGAGGAGAGGGAGGGAAGGGGGAGTTGGGGGCATTGTGGAATTCATACAAGCTGACTTCATGTTCCCTGGCCTTTCTCTGCATTTCTTTCAGCACCTCCTATGCACCAAGCACCTCCTTTGGAGAGACTGTTTCCTAGTTAAAATGAGATTCACAGACCCAGGGCCCTCATTAGGGAAATATCCTGGAAATGTACTTGAAATAGATGATGGTGCTTGTTCTATTCTCCTGTTTACACCTCTGTTTGGCCCTTTCTCTCTTTCAAAAACAAAAACAGGGGCGCCTGGGTGGCGCAGTCGGTTAAGCGTCCGACTTCAGCCAGGTCACGATCTCGCGGTCCGTGAGTTCGAGCCCCGCGTCGGACTCTGGGCTGATGGCTCAGAGACTGGAGCCTGTTTCCGATTCTGTGTCTCCCTCTCTCTGACCCTCCCCCATTCATGCTCTGTCTCTCTCTGTCCCAAAAATAAATAAACGTTGAAAAAAAAAATTAAAAAAAAAACAAAAACAAACACAAATACCCAAACAAATAAACAGAAAACAAAACAAGCAAAACAAATTATATATATATATATATATATATATATATATTTTTTTTTTTTTTTTTTTTTTTTTTTTTTTCTCTGTCCTAAATGCCTCTCATGGTTGCTTCATATGATTATGAGCAGATTCTTGTCCTGGGTAGTGAGGTTGGAAGTGGGAGTGTGGATGCCAGAAGAAGGAGATAGATAGATCCTGGCCCTGCCCTCTGGAAGCTTTTTAGAGTATAAAGGAATTTAAGTGACACAAGCAGGACACCAGCACACAGAAAGGGAAAATTAGTTTTAGCTGAGCATCAGGATGGACCTTAAGTGCGGATGGGTATTGAAGGGAGGTTGGAGATGGGACCAGTCAAGATGACTTAGGAAATGCTTCACTTACACAAGGGAAAACATTGTAGAATAGGACTGAGAAGACCTAGAACATGACGACAGGATAAAAGGGAGTGAGGAGGGCATCCCTGGCAGGACAGGCAATTACTGAGGCCAAAGGCTCATCCCAGGAGGGGTAAGTCAAGATGTGAGGAGCTGAGTTAGGAGAGAGGTGATGGGCCTGGGAGTAGAGGAAGATTTAGGGCAGGGTTCTGAGAGGTGGGTCAGAGAGTCTGGACTGAATATAAAGTATTGGAATAATTGTAAGTTACTGCACAGAGAAAGGGCCTTTCTGAAAATAGCATTTGAGGATGATGTTTTTGTGTATTGTTATAAACTGGATTTGTGGTAGGCTTTCTCAGGATTCCCAATCATGGCTTTGCTTTGTCTTCTATAAGCTTGCTTGTTCATTTTTCTTCTGCCTGCTTGTGTTGGAGTAATGAAATGTGATTAATTTAATTCCCAGATGTTTTGTTCTTCGGGTTGTTTCTCTGGTATCTTCATACTTTGTCTGCAGCCCACCGTCCCTCATCTTCAGTAAATGTGGGAAAAGCACAAGGACCACCCTGCACAACATAGTTGAGGGAAACAGAAATGATCAAAAGGCTTACCCATCTCCGACTCTGCTATTTAGATGGTCCTCCTCTGGGATTCCTGCTCAGTGTCTATGAATGGACTTCAGAAGTGTGTAGGACATTTTTTTGAGGTGACTGACCTCAGAGGGGTCTGTGATTCAGCAAATGACAAGCACCACTGTTGTATCTTTGTTGGAAGGTTGGCAGCTGGAAATGGTTCCCCAGAGAGAGAAACATGGTACAAGCATCCTTAGTGCCCAGTAAGGAAACTCTACAGATAGTTGCAGGAGCTGAAGGAGAAAGAGGAATTGGGAAAAGGGAAATGGGTTCAGAAGGAACGGGTAGGAGGGGTGCCCCATCTTCCGTTGTTCTCCACCCTCTTTCTAGCAGGATTTCCTTCTCTGTGTTCTCCATGTGCTGACAATTACAGGGTACAGTTACCCTTCAACTTAACTCCCACAACATTATCTCATGCAATTCCTTGTTGAATCTGAAGTGCGCAGAGTGGAGTCAACCCCTCCCTCAGTCATGGACTGAGCATCATTGCTTCCTATCGGGCCCCTTTTCAATGCATTTTATTTTACCCCTTTCATCTTGATCTCTATTATTTCCCCTCCTCACTGGAGGCACTTCTTTCAGTGTATATAACAAATGTTCTCCCAATCCCTGCTCTATATGTGTATTTAGATACATTCCTTCACTCTACAAATACACAGTTGTAGTGTGGGGACTAGGCAGAGAAAAAAAACAATAAAAAATGCCTTGCTTTCATGGAACTTACATCTTTTGGTGTGAGGAAATAATAAACAATTAAGTAAAACATATAGTACCTTGAATAGTGAAAAGTGGTATGAGGAAAATGAGGGCATGGGGATAAGGGATGGCATGGGTGGTTAGGAGCAGATTGTAGTTTTATATGTGGAGCTTAAGGAAGGCTGTGCTATATTTGTTCTTTTACCAAATGCAGTGAAGTGAGCAACCATGGGGCTATCTGGGCTAGAAGTGGTATGGTTATAAGGAGAGCAAGTACAAAGGCCCTGAGGTAGGGTCTTGCCTGGTATGTTTAGAGACCAGAATGGTTAGAAGGCTAGAGAAATAAGAGTGGGGGAGAGAGAGAAACAGAGGCTGAGTAGCAGGTGGGTCAGTGACAAATACTGTAGGACTTTGTAGGTCATTGTAAATGCAAACATTGGCTTCTACTCTGCATAAAAGGAGAAACCAGTAGAAGGTTTTATCAGAGAATGACAAGAAAATTTTAACAGGTATGTGCATATCCTTGACAAATAGGCAATGCTCTTTGGCTGTTTTGTAAATGTATATAAATGTAACTGCTGTATACCTCATCCTGCTTCTACTTCAGTTACTTAACATTGTTTCTGAAATGTACCCATGTTGTTATCTTTAATCTACTTTTTACAATTTCTGACTGCTGTGTAATATTTCATTGTGTATATATGGCACATTTTACTTACACATTCCTCTAGTAACAGAGGCTGGCATAGCTCCAAATTCAGAAACAGTCCTGTGATGACCTTGCTCATATGAGCCTCCTTATAAACTCAGGATAGAGTTTCCCTGGGGTGTATATATCAGAGAGGGATTTCGGGGTGGGAAGGTGTGTGCATTCTTAATTCCACTGATTGTGCTTCAGGATGGTGATCCCAGCTATACTCCTTCCAGCAGTGGGTGATGTTTTATATCTTCTCATCAAATTTTTATGTGGATCCTGTAATGGAAGTGAAGTAAGGTTCTTTGTGGGTGAGGAAACCTGAGGCTTAGAGAGATCAAGCAAATAACCCTGGTTTATATAGTGAAGTGGAAGAGGCAAGGCTCAAATCCAAAATTTCTGACATAACACTCATTGCTCTTAGCACTATAGGACCCAGAACCGTCCCTTCTCGGAATAAGATGAGGCATCCATAGGCAAAAATATTGATGATGATGATGATGATGATGATGATGATGATGTTGTTGTTTAAGGCTTTCATTTTCTTGATGCCTGAACTAACCCAGTGAGCTTAGAACCTCCAAGTGTTTAACACCATGTAGGGGGGTGTCTAATTGGGGTACTTAGTATTTCAAGGCAAAATATATGGAATAAAGCTGTTTTCATTGTTTCATGAGGGCAAGCTAACAGGCTCGAATTTCAGTGGATGATTTTGGGGCTAGAGATTTATAAAGACTAACTGATTTTCAAATTTGGGAATTTGGATCAGATTTCAATATTAAACATTAGGCAGATTACATTAATTACATATTGTTTGCTAGGCACTGAGCTAACTACTTTATAGACATCATTTCTCTTATGCCTCACAATTACCCTATGAGGTACTTTTACTTTCATTTGACTGTTATTGAAACTAAAGCACCGAGAGGTTAACTAATTTGTCCAGAGTACTCAGTATAAGGTTGAGTTGTGATTTGACCCTGAATCATGTACCTGCAGAGCCTTTACTCCTAAATGCTAAACTGTGCTGCTTTCCTGTGAAGGAAGCTTTTGTAATCTCTTCCCTTTGAAATTGAGGACAATTTCTTGTCATTTGGGGTGATTTAGAGCAGCCATGGGAAGCACGGGGTTAGTGGACAAGAATCTCCAGAGGGACAGGATATGAAGTTTGAAAGTGTTCCCCATTGTCTTCATTATGCCTCCCTCTGTCCCCCAAAGTAAGAACCTCTGCCTTAGGACATCCCACCGAGGTTATAGGGCCTGATATCTTCAAAACATTTGACATTTCTTTGTCACCATGTGTGGCTTATACCTGCCATGAATGATGTACAGTCAAGGTTTCATCAGTTTGTCTTCCCTTCACACTTTTCATTTTGCTTGCCTTCTACAAGGATTAATATGATTTATATCTTTACCTAAATCAGGATTACAAATACTGTTTGGCTACAAAGTATGTATCTCGCAAAGGCAATTAGGTAGGAATTCTGGATTATATTCTCTTTCAGATTTGTATTCTCAGTTTATTTGTTCAATAAGTATCTATTGAGCATCTAACTCACACTTTGATAGAAGACACAGGCAGCTGAGCAGAAATTCTGATACATTAGGATAAATGGCACATGGGGTAAGCTAGGTGCTATAAGAACACACAGGAAGGGCAGCATAAGATCAGGGGAGGCTTCCTGGGAAAGCAACTTCTGAGCTGGGAACTAAAGAGAAGTGGGGTTAGCTACGCAAACTGGACAAGAGGACATTGGAGGCAAGGGAACAGGTTGAGTGTTGATTCTTGCAGCTGCAGCAGGAAGTGGACAGGGGATGAGGCTGGAAGAATCAACACAGATCAGATGATGAAGGAAGGAAGAAAGGAAGGAAAGAAGGTGGGAGGGAGGGAGCAAGGAAGGAAGGAAGGGAAGAAGTGGAAGGAAGGAAGGAAGGAAGGAAGGAAGGGAAGAAGGAAGGAAGGAAGGAATAGGAGGGAAAGAAGGAGGGAGGGAGGGAGGAAGGAAGGAAGGAAGGAAGGAAGGAAGGAAGGAAGGAAGGACTATGAAGGAAGGGCAGTGGGGAACCACTGAAGGATTTGAAGCCTGGGGGTGGGTGGGCAACATGTCAGTGCTATTCATAATGTAGCAAGATTCCATGAGTTAAGTATTGACTCTGTCTATGTCGTGTGCTTCTTAGTAAATCATAACCTTGGAACTGGTGGGTAGCAAATAAGGAGTCTAGATGGATTTGTACACAGAAGCTTTGACTCATAACATTAGGATTCCTTTTGATAATCTGTAGAGAAGACTTCAATTTTGACTTGGTCTTTCTGCTTTTAAAACCCTCTGACAATATTTCCTAAAATTCTCTCAAAACCAAAGCCCAAGTAGCGAGGAGAATGGGGACTGCATGACTTTGTTTTCTCTGTTTTTCTCTACTCATGTCTGAGACATTGCTGTGAATTTTTCATCAAAGTCTTGCTCCATTTGATGGAGGGGGCCATTTGAAGAGCAGCAGTGGAGGAAGGGCAAGGAGGAACCACATGTAGGGCTCCTTGATTAACAAAACGTGTTTGGCATATTGAGACCATGGTTTGAGTGAGTGGAAAATAACTATGGTAGAAAATTAAGAGGGAGTTACAAGTTAGTGTTTTAATATAAGCTCACAGAGCAGGGCAGGGTCTCCAGGTGGCTGGCTGCTGACATCACAGATGGCCCAGGGTGTTTATAGAGCACAGTGTGGCCAGTGAGGAGACTGTCTGCAGAAGTGAGGTCACCTTCTCTCCTGGAACCCAGAGAGCAAAGAGACAGAAGGAATTGTTTTGGTTGTGAGCTACTGAGCTAGGTGACCTACTTCTTTCCTTCCTACCCATCACACTCTCATAACTGTGGACATATAAACTGCAGTAAGTTTTGCCTGGTTGTTTTGGGTGAGGTTTACTGAATGTCAGAATTCACAAAATGGCCTTTCTGGCTCTTCTCCATTAGTAATGGATACTTGGTTGGCATATGCACCTGTTTCTCCAGTGTTTCCTCATCAGACAGTCTTGTCCTCTAGTTCTTGCAGGTAGTTATGAAGGCCCTGCCTCTTTATCTGTCTTCCTCTCTTCTCACATTGCCCCCTGTGGTCCTAGATGGGTAAAGGGAAGGGTTAGACTGTACTTTCCTTGCCATCAGTACAGCTAAATGGATGATGCAGGATGAGGAGAAAGGGGGCCATCTGATCTTGGGTACTGATTTGGGCATAAAGAGTTTTAAGGAAGTGATACCAATATTGTATTTTAAATTGAGATTTTATTTAAGAAATTGTTCTGTCACTGCAACAAGGCTCTATAGTCCATGAATTAATATCATAACTTATGCTCAAGTACCACACAAACATCCCATGTGTAAATTACTGCACAAGAAATTCATGCCCTATTGTGTCCTACAGCTTCATTAGTCCATGAAGCTACACGAGTTAGATGAACCCAAAGGGGATTTTGTCATGTGGTGTGTAAAAGGAGAATGTCGGGAGATATTTGACACTTTTCTGGGGTGGGGGGGGACAAGGTTGATTTGTTATGATCTTTTATTTCAGTTTCTGTGATACTCAGGCTGCAACAGGTGACATGGGACTCATGAGCTGTGGTTGTAAACTTTTGTTAGTTTGTTGAACACCATCGTTCAGTAAATATTTATTGTTTATTTAGGATTTATGAAGGGCTATCACATACCAGACGAAATACAAAGCAGGAGCATTGAAGCCTGAGTAATGGACCTTGTCAGTCCCAACTCAACTTGGCTAAATGTAGCCTCTCTGAACCTGATCCGAGACTCTGCTTCCTGGGCTTGCTGCAGCTCTCTGATCCTGGAATCCTCTTCAGTTCCAGCTAGATGCTGTGTCAGGCACTTCGTAGATTTGGTAAAAAACTGGTACGCGGACCTACGCTGAAGGAACCGGTGGCTGAGAATGACCCACGGAGAAGACTGAGCACTCTGGATTTAGTGGCCCTGGGTGTAGGCCGCACAGTGGGTGTAGGTGTGTATGTCCTGGCTGGTGAGGTGGTCAGAAATCAAGCAGGACCATCCTTTGTGATTTGTGTTTTGGTGGCCCTCCTGTCTTCTCTATTGGCTGGGATGTGCTATGCAGAGATTAGTGCCCGGGTTCCCCAATCTGGCTCTGCATATCTCTACAGCTATGTCACTATAGGTGAACTCTGGGCCTTCGTCACTGGCTGGAACCTCATCCTCTCCCTTGTTGCTGAGAAAGCCATTGCGTTCAGCACATGGGTCTTAATTTTTGACAACCTGCGTGGAAACCAGGTCTCTCAGACTGTGCAAGAGAGAATCTCAGGGCACATTTCCCATTTCCTTAGAGAATATCTAGAATTCTTTGTTCTTGGTTTTTTGGTGGTGTTCATGGAGATCAGGTATTTATGGTATTTCTGGCCATTTTCAACTTCCACACTTGCTAAAGTGTTCACATTGGTGAAAATTCTGGTTCTCAGTTTTGTCATCATCTCTGGTTTCGTTAAGGGGGACCTGCACAACTGGAAGCTCACAGAAGAGGACTACGTAAAGGCTGGACTCAATGACACCTCAAGCTTGGGCCCCCTGGGCTCTGGAGGATTTGTGCCTTTTGGGTTTGAGGGGATTCTCCGTGGAGCAGCTACATGTTTCTATGCATTTATTGGTTTTGAGAGTATTGTTTCCAGAGTTGAAAAAGCCCAGAATCCCCAGCGTTCCATCCCCATGGGCATTGTGGTTTCACTGTTCATCTGCCTTCTGGTATATTTTGGTGTCTCTTCAGCACTTACGCTCATGGTGCCTTACTACCAGATTCCTTCTGGGAGCACCTTGCCTGAGGTATTTCTCCATATTGGCTGGGTCCCTGCCTACTATGTGGTAGCTTTTGCATTGCTGTGCATTCTTTCCGCCAGCCTTTGGGGCTTTGTGAGGCCGATGCGTCGGGTGTTATACATGATGGCAAAGGATGGCCTCCTGTTCCATGTCCTTACCCGTATCTCTTACCAACAATACATCATTATCATAATAATTGTGATGATTGGAACAGTTGCAGTCATTATATCATTCCTTGGCGTCACTGATCTCTTGGACCTCGTGTCGGTTGTGTCCCTGATTTCTTACTCCCTAGTTGCGATTTGTGTTCTCATCCTCAGGTATCAGCCTGAGTGGAGGAATGGGGGAAATGAAGCAGAGGAGCAGGAGGAGAATGGACCTGCAGAAGAGAGGCTGACTCTACAGCAACTACTTTTTCCAGGCAGCTCCTCCCCTACTCCACTCTCTGGCCGGGTTGTCTATGTTTGTTCTTCACTGCTTATTCTGCTAATTATTCCTCTTTGCTTGGTGCTGACCCAGTGGCCAGTTCTGCTTTCTGGAGACCCAGTGCGGATTTCAGTGATTGTGCTTCTCCTGGCGCTCATCACTGGGCTCACTGGGGTCATCTGGAGACAGCCACAGAGCTCCAGTTCCCTTTACTTTAAGGTCCCTGCTCTGCCTCTCCTCCCACTACTGAGCCTCTTTGTGAATGTTTGCCTTATGATGCAGATGACAGCTGGCACCTGGATGGTATTTGGTGTGTGGATGCTGACTGGGTTTGTTTTCTACTTTGGCTATGGGGTCCATCACAGCTGGGTCACTAACCTAACTTAAGTTTGGCCAAAAGTGTAGACCTTGAACTCAGCTGTGTCAGTACATATGCAGTTGGACATCATCACACCTGAATGCAGTCAGGTCCCCCTGCCTAATAATGCAGTACTCTTGATCACATGGAAAGTAGGCCTCCCATGGGATGCTGGTGGGTGAACACTAATAGAGCTCTGTGTATATTGTGGAGTGAAGGATGTGCCTTTACTCATTCTTTTTTTTTTCTTTTCTTTTCTTTTTTCTTTTTCCTTTTTGACTTGTCTACTTGAATTGCATCTATAGTTGGTTACAGGCTTTAAAATATTATTATTAAAAGAAACTAGAAAAAAACTTATTTCCTTGGTTAAATATCCAGTAGCTGTGGGGTGTCTGGCTGGCTAAGTCAGTAGAGCATGCAATTCTTCTCTCGGGGTGGTAACTTTGAGCCCCATGTTGTGTATAGAGATTATTTAAAACAAATAGCCAGTAGCAGAATTACTGGATCATAGGTACTTTTATTCTTAATTTTTTGAGGAACCTGCATACTGCTTTCCACAGTGGCTGCAACAAGTGACATTCCCAACAATAATATCTGAGTGTTCCTTTTTCTCCATATCCTGGACAATACTTGCTTATCTTGTCTTTTTTGATTTTAGCCATCCTGGCAGGTTTAAAGTGATATCCAATTGTAGTGTTAATTTACATTTCCCTGTCATTAGTGATGGTGAACACCTTTCCAAGTGTCTGTTGGCCATCTGTATGTCATCTTTGGAAAAATGTCTACTTAGTTTCTCTGCCCATTTTTTAAGTGGACTGAGTTGTACAAGTTCTTTCTGTATTTTGTGTATTAACCCATTATTGGACATATCATTTACAAATATCTTCCCTTATTCAGTGGGTTTCCTTTCTCTCTTGATGCTGGTTTCCTTTTCAGGGAAAAAGCTTTTTAGTTACATGAATTCAAAAAGATATATGCACCCCTATGTTTATTGTGGCATAATTTACAATAGCCAGGACATGGAAGTAACCCAAATGTCCCTTGATAGATGAATAAAGAAGATGTAATATCTATCAAATTATCTATCTATCTATCTATCTATCTATCTATCTATCATCTATCTATCTGTCATGGAATATTACTCAGCTATAAAAAAGAATGGAATCTTGGCATTCGTAACAACATGGATGGACCTAGAGGAAATAATATGATGTGAAATAAGTCTGTTCAGAGTAAGACAAACACCAGATGGTTCCACTCTTATACCAATTTAAGAAATAAAACAACAACAACAAAAGAGGAAAAAGTGAGACAAACAATAAAAACAACCTCATACACTCAAATATAGGGCAAAATCTGTTGGTTGTCAAAGTGAAGTGGGTACAAGGATGGGTGAAATAGATCAAGGGAATTAAGAGTATACTTATCTGGATGAGCACTGAGAAATGTGTGGAATCAATAAATCATTATGTAGTACACCTAGAATAATATAATGACACTGTATGGTAATTATACTTCAACAAAAACAACAAAAAAGGAAACTAGAATCAAACAAACAAACAAAAAAAAAACAAACAAAAGATGAAATATGGCCCCTGCCCTTAAGGGGCTTATATTCTAATACAAGGGGTAAAGCATAGCTGTAACACAAAGTAGAAAGTGTTGTCATAATAAGTAATATACAAATAAAGTGTCCTGGGAATTCAGAGTGCTGGAGGATCACATGGGGTTGGCACAGTGGTGAGGGTTGATTGGTGAAATCAGAGAAGACTTTGTAGAGGAATGGCATTTGAGTTGGCTCTCTCCAAGACAGGTTAGGATTTTCCCACATGTGGGCAGCAGTGAGAGACTGTAGGCTGAGAGAACAACACTTGGAGAAGCACAGGAAAATGAAGCAGTGTTCAGAACACAATGAACACACTGTAGAGTGTGTAGCCTGAGCCTTGGCTGTGAGAGGGGCCAACAGAACATGCACAGGTGGATTGGAGCCAGAGCTCTCCTCTGAGCACAAAACACTTGGATTTGAACCCACTACCCATAATGAAAATCCCTAGGGTTGGTTCTTCTACTTGGCAATATCTGTGTTCTTGGACTTGAAAGTTTCTCTACTCTTGTCTGCTTTGGTCCACCTGCTCAGAAAGTGCACAGCTGGGAGCCAAGTATCCTGGATTCTGCTCTTGTTCCCACCATTAACTAGCAATGTGACCTTGAGCAAGCTTTTTGGTTCCTTCAATGTTTTCCTTATTTATTTTTATGTTTTTGTAACACGAGATGTCAGAACTGATTATTTCTAAAGTTAGGTTCACTTACAGAATTCTAGGATTTCCTCTGGTTCTTGTGTCTTGTTATTCTCTCAGCTAGGTCTCTCTACTGCAGGCAACCTGAACCTGCATCCTGCCCACTTTTCACTACAACCCATGTTGGAGTTATAAGGATGCGATAAATAACACCCCATTTCTCACTCCTATATTTGGAACCAACTGATAATCAAGACATAGAGACAGTTGATTAAACACTTAGCTTTTGATCTGTAGCTCAATTGGCTTGCTAAGCGTGCATCACTAAATTAAACAGACTTATTCCTCATCAGAAGTAATGCGAAGCAATCTCCACAAGACGCCACAGGAAAGATTCTGCTTTAATTAGATTTTTTATGTATGAGCAGGTTGTAATGCATGTGTTTCGGTCAGTTTGGCACTGGATAAAAAAGGAAAACCAATAAAAAATGGAAGGGGCTGAGCTGGGCATGATTAGTGCTGTTGCTTTAACTCACTAATCAAAGTGACAGTGAGGGGGCAGTACTATTCCTTGAGTGGGGCCAGGAATAGTACTCTGTCAGTGGTTCTCAGTCTTCAGCAGGTGTCACCATACCTTGAGGACCTGTGACAAAGCAGATTGCTGGTCCCTGGCCCCAGCATTTAGAATTCAGTAGGTCTGGGTGGAGCCCACAACATGTACTTCTAACAAGTTCCCAGTTGATGCTGATGCTGTTGGTCCTGGGACCACATATAGAAAACCAAGTCTCCACATGGAAAGATGGAAGTGTAGGACACAAAGTTGCCTTTTGAACACTTACCTTCATTTCATGAAACATTTAGATTAAAATACAATTGTTAATCCTATCACCTTGGGGAAATCATTGTGAATCATTTCACAATGTATATGTATGCCAGATAACCACAATGTATACTTTAACTATCTTAAATTTTATGTCAATTGTACATAAATAAAGCTGAAATAAAAATGAAATACCACAGTTATCTGAGTGTCTTTATTTTTGTATATTGTTCCTGATTGTAGATCATAGATAAGGAGTGTATCTTGTTCGCTCCCCCAGAGCATCCTCCTGTATCCAGGCACACAATGAGCATTTAATAATTCATGGTGAATTGAATAGAGCTTTACACATTTCTTTGGTACAGAAATTCTCCTTCCTTTTAGGCTAGCACTGTGTTTCTCCTTTAAAACTATCTTCCTGGAGCCTTGCTTGACACACAGCATTTGTCTCCACCCAGAACTACATCTAGAAGTGTATCTAGATCTGTACCCAACATCTAGAACTGTACCCCAGCACTTGTAGTTTTGCCTTTGTGTGGCTCTGCCTGGAGTTCTAGTGACTGTCCTGTCTGTTCCATCAGAGTGGAGTCTTGCTCAGAACAAGGAGCAGATTCTCTACTCCCTCTAGACTCAATGGTAAGAACAATGTTCACTCAAAGAGCAGCTGCCCTGGAGCAGCTGATTGCCTGACATGACCTCTCCTGGTCTTGCTGCATCCATACTCATGGGACTTGGAGAGGGTCCAAGGTACCAAAATTAAGAGAAGTCTACTGACTCCAGGGAATCCCTGAAGATGAGACTGGCTCCAGCTTGGGCACAACAGGCATCTTTCTTGAAGAGTCAGAGTTTTATGGTTGGCATATGGGAGCCAGTGTTTTCCTCTTGTATTTATGTATGAGGCCTTACTAGAAAAGAAGGATGGGAAGCTACTTTCTTACTTGTGGAATCTGTCACTTTTCCAACAGAAAGTATGTGCCTCCCGGGAATCCTGCTAGAGGCAGGTTTACCCATATACTTATCCCTTCCTTTAGATGCTTTCTTGGGAGACTGGTGCAAAAATCTTGTAGAAGCATCTTCAATTCTTTTGGGTAAAGAGAATTTACACCCCAAATGGGAAGAAAAATGAACTGAAATAGGAGGAATTACTAACTGGACAGGGATTGAGATATCATTACTTTGGAAGGGAAGGTATGAGTAGAAACTGAGAAAGAGGTGTTGGTCAAGTGTCACTTCCTGGAGAGGGTGCCTATGGAGCAATTTGGGAAGTAGAAGAAGGACAGATGAACTGGAAAAGAAATGGGACAGTATTCTAGGCTACATGGACCTCTAGGAGGCATGAAATATTGAGACTTTTGTGAGGGATGTGTGTTGACATTTGCAGGGAATTTATGAGCCACGTTTGTATTGTGTATTGTGCATCGTGTCATGGAGTAAGGTTTCTGAATCAGGAAGGAATGAGAGGAGGAGTTAAGATGGGGGAGACGTAGCTGGAACCTGGGCTTTCCTCATCCCTCAAACACAGCTGTCAGATCACTTGGAAAACCAGGAAACCTATCTGCAGAGTGGCAGAAGGATTTCCACAGTTAGAAGGAGAAAACTTGGCAGGTGTGAGGTATGCGAAAGTGAATTGGGAGAAAGATGGCAGGCTGTAGAGGGGAGGGAACCCTTTCCATGGAGAGACAAAAGAGAGAAAAAGAGACCCAGTTTGAGAAAGTGCTGCATCAAGTTCACACAAGGGGAAAAACCCTCTCTGGACCATGGGCTGGGGAGTGAGAAGTCCTGAGTGTCCCCGTTATTTTTTTGCTTGCATTTGGGGCTCAAAGTCTGAAATTTTGGAATTGCACAACTTTCTAGAGTTGAACTGTAGAGCTGTTGCTTGTGCTCATGGTGAGGTGGGAGCTGGCCCCACAGTGCTAGCTTGGTGTAGGGATCTCTGGGATGCACTGTGACAGAAACAGTCCCCTTCCTGGAGTACTTTTGGAAGATATATTGCCTCCCCAAGGACAAAATACTCTGCAGGTGTCAGCAAAAGGCCTTTCATTAGCGGGGGACAGAGGCACACTCAGATGGAATATAACCTTTGCGGTTTTTAGCAGTGCTACTCCATAGATCCCTAACACTGCTCAGGTGTGGGACAGTTTTTTAGGGACAGAGAAATTCCAACATGGAGAGGCTCTACTCTGGAGGAGGGGAGTGGATCTGCACAGTGCCAGTCTCACACTGGGGTGCGAGAGTCCCAGACCTGGATGAGAGACTGGGGTAGTGCCATTTTCCCCCTAGCACCAACATGGTGGGACTTCAGAGATCAGACAGTGGCGCTCAGTAGAGTTGGGACCTGCGTACACTGAACCCTGGTCCCGTGCTGGCAGCTGCTTATTAATTGCGGCAGGACTGACTCTGAGCCAATGCAGCAGACCTCTCCTCCAGAGCAGCACAGCCAGCACCTCTCATGCACCAAGTGCACTGAAAATGAAGCGCTTCAAAATGACGCCTGCAGTCCTTTTTTCTTTTTTCCTTCTTCTTTTCTTTGGAGTCAGGCTTATAGTTTCTTGTTGGTTTCATTCAGTTGCCTTTCTTTTTCCCGATTTTTTTTGTGTAACAGGCTTCTCCCTCATCCCTTTTATCCATGGTTACTTCAACAAAGAAACCAAAGCACACCTAGTTAAAGGTCCAACACTCCAACAATGAGTGCAAGGAGGAACTCTGCAGAGGACTGACCAGTGGGAAAGAGCAGCCAAAATGCAACAGCAGAGTGCACACCAAAAATACTTACTGGAGTGCCAGGCTCTGGGCAGTGTATGGCCCCGTTTTAATATAGTAGTAACTCTCAGTGGTAGGAAACACAACAAGCTTTTATTTTTTTATTACTTACTTATTTATTTAATTTTTAAATTTTATTTATTTATTTATTTATTTATTTATTTTTTAATATGAAATTTATTGTCAAATTGGTTCCATACAACACCCAGTGCTCATCCCAAAAGGTGCCCTCCTCAATACCCATCACCCACCCTCCCCTCCCTCCCACCCCCCATCAACCCTCAGTTTGTTCTCAGTTTTTAAGAGTCTCTTGTGCTTTGGCTCTCTCCCTCTCTAACCTCTTTTTTATTTTTCTTCCCCTCTCCCATGGACTTCTGTTAAGTTTCTCAGGATCCACATAAGAGTGAAACCATATGGTATCTGTCTTTCTCTGTATGGCTTATTTCACTTAGCATCACACTCTCCAGTGCCATCCACGTTGCTACAAAAGGCCATATTTCATTCTTTGTCATTGCCACATAGTATTCCATGGTGTATATAAACCACAATTTCTTTATCCATTCATCAGTTGATGGACATTTAGGCTCTTTCCACAATTTGGCTATTGTTGAGAGTGCTGCTATAAACATTGGGGCACAAGTGCCCCTATGCATCAGTACTCCTGTATCCCTTGGGTAACTTCCTAGCAGTGCTATTGCTGGGTCATAGGGTAGGTCTATTTTTAATTTTCTGAGGAACCTCCACACTGCTTTCCAGAGCGACTGCACCAATTTGCATTCCCATCAGCAGTGCAAGAGGGTTCCCGTTTCTCCACATCCTCTCCAGCATCTATAGTCTCCTGATTTGTTCATTTTGGCCAGTCTGACTGGCGTGAGGTGATATCTGAGTGTGGTTTTGATTTGTATTTCCCTGATAAGGAACGACGTTGAACATCTTTTCATGTGCCTGTTGGCCATCCGGATGTCTTCTTTAGAGAAGTGTCTATTCATGTTTTCTGCCCATTTCTTCACTGGGTTATTTGTTTTTCGGGTGTGGTGTTTGGTGATCTCTTTATAGATTTTGGATACTAGCCCTTTGTCCGATATGTCATTTGCAAATATCTTTTCCCATTCCGTTGGTTGCCTTTTAGTTTTGTTGGTTGTTTCCTTTGCTGTGCAGAAGCTTTTTATCTTCATAAGGTCCCAGGAATTCATTTTTGCTTTTAATTCCCTTGCCTTTGGGGATGTGTCGAGTAAGAGATTGCTACCGCTGAGGTCAGAGAGGTCTTTTCCTGCTTTCTCCTCTAGTGTTTTTATGGCTTCCTGTCTTACATTCAGGTCCTTTATCCATTTTGAATTTATTTTTGTGAATGGTGTGAGAAAGTGGTCTAGTTTCAACCTTCTGCATGTTGCTGTCCAGTTTTCCCAGCACCATTTATTAAAGAGACTATCTTTTTTCCATTGGATGTTCTCTCCTGCTTTGTCAAAGATTAGTTGGCCATACGTTTGTGCGTCTAGTTCTGGGGTTTCTATTCTATTCCATTGGTCTATGTGTCTGTTTTTGTGCCAATACCATGCCGTCTTGATGATGACAGCTTTGTAGTAGAGGCTAAAGTCTGGGATTGTGATGCCTCCTGCTTTGGTCTTCTTCTTCAAAATTCCTTTGGCTATTCAGGGCCTTTTGTGGTTCCATATAAATTTTAGGATTGCTTGTTCTAGTTTCGAGAAGAATGCTGGTCCAATTTTGATTGGGATTGCATTGAATGTGTAGAGTGCTTTGGGTAGTATTGACATTTTGACAATATTTATTTTTCCAATCCATGAGCAGGGAATGTCTTTCCATTTCGTTATATCTTCTTCAATTTCCTTCATAAGCTTTCTATAGTTTTCAGCATACAGATCTTTTACATCTTTGGTTAGATTTATTCCCAGGTATTTTATGCTTCTTGGTGCAATTGTGAATGGGATCAGTTTCTTTATTTGTCTTTCTGTTGCGTCATTGTTAGTGTATAAGAATGCAACTGATTTCTGTACATTGATTTTGTGTCCTGCAACTTTGCTGAATTCATGTATCAGTTCTAGCAGACTTTTGGTGGAGTCTATCAGATTTTCCATGTGTAATATCATGTCATCTGAAAAAGCGAAAGCTTGACTTCATCGTTGCCAATTTTGATGCCTTTGATTTCCTTTTGTTGTCTGATTGCTGATGCTAGAACTTCCAGCACTAAGTTAAACAACAGCGGTGAGAGTGGACATCCCTGTCGTGTTCCTGATCTCAGGGAAAAGCTCTCAGTTTTTCCCCATTGAGGATGATGTTAGCTGTGGGCTTTTCATAAATGGCCTTTATGATGTGTAAGTATGTTCCTTCTATCCCGACTTTCTCAAGGGTTTTTATTAAGAAAGGGTGCTGGATTTTGTCAAAGGCTTTTTTTGCATCGATTGACAGGATCATATGCTTCTTCTCTTTTTTTTTTTTATTAATGTGATGTATCACGTTGATTGATTTGCGAATGTTGAACCAGCCCTGCATCCCAGGAATGAATCCCACTTGATCATGGTGAATAATTATTTTTATATGCCATTGAATTCTATTTGCTAGTATCTTATTGAGAATTTTTGCATCCATATTCATCAGGGATATTGGCCTGTAGTTCTCTTTTTTTCCTGGGTCTCTGTCTAGTTTAGGAATCAAAGTAATACTGGCTTCATAGAATGAGTCTGGAAGTTTTCCTTCCCTTTCTATTTCTTGGAATAGCTTGAGAAGGATAGGTATTATCTCTGCTTTAAACGTGTGGTGGAACTCCCCTGGGAAGCCATCTGGTCCTGGACTCTTATTTGTTGGCAGATTTTTGATAACCGATTCAATTTCTTCGCTCGTTATGGGTCTGTTCAAGCTTTCTATTTCCTCCTGATTGAGTTTTGGAAGAGTGTGGGTGTTTAGGAATTTGTCCATTTCTTCCAGGTTGTCCAATTTGTTGGCATATAATTTTTCATAGTATTCCCTGATAATTGTTTGTATCTCTGAGGGATTGGTTGTAATAATTCCATTTTCATTCATGATTTTTACCTATTTGGGTCATCTCCCTTTTCTTTTTGAGAAGCCTGGCTAGAGGTTTGTCAATTTTGTTTATTTTTTCAAAAAACCAACTCTTGGTTTCGTTGATCTGCTCTACAGTTTTTTTAGACTCTATATTGTTTATTTCTGCTCTGATCTTTATTATTTCTCTTCTTCTGCTGGGTTTAGGCTGCCTTTGCTGTTCTGCTTCTAGTTCCTTTAGGTGTGCTGTTAGATTTTGTATTTGGGATATTTCTTGTTTCTTGAGATAGGCCTGGATTGTGATGTATTTTCCTCTCAGGACTGCCTTCGCTGCATCCCGAAGCGTCTGGATTGTTGTATTTTCATTTTCGTTTGTTTCCATGTATTTTTTAATTTCTTCTCTAATTGCCTGGTTGACCCACTCATTCGTTAGTAGGGTGTTCTTTAACCTCCATGCTTTTGGAGGTTTTCCAGACTTTCTCCTGTGGTTGATTTCAAGCTTCATAGCATTGTGGTCTGAAAGTATGCATGGTATGATCTCAATTCTTGTATACTTATGAAAGGCTGTTTTGTGACCCATTATGTGATCTATCTTGGAGAATGTTCCATGTGCACTGGAGAAGAAAGTATATTCTGTTGCTTTGGGATGCAGAGTTCTAAATATATCTGTCAAGTCCATCTGATCCAATGTATGATTAGGGGCCCCTGTTTCTTTACTGATCCTGTGTCTAGATGATCTATCCATTGTTGTAAGTGGAGTATTAAAGTCCTCTGCAATTACCACATTCTTATCAATAAGGTTGCTTATGTTTGTGATTAATTGTTTTATATACTTGGGGGCTCCTGTATTCGGCTCATAGACATTTATAGTTGTTAGCTCTTCCTGGTGGATAGACCCTGTAATTATTATATAATACCCTTCTCCATCTCTTGTTACAGCCTTTAATTTAAAGCCTAGTTTGTCTGATATAAGTGTGGCTACTCCAGCTTTCTTTTGACTTCTAGTAGCATGATAGATATTTCTTCATCCCCTCACTTTCAATCTGAAGGTGTCCTCAGGTCTAAAATGAGTCTCTTGTAGACAGCAAATAGATGGGTCTTTTTTTTTAATCCATCCTGATACCCTATGTCTTGGTTGGCACATTTAATCCATTTACATTCAGTGCTATCACAGAAAGATATGGGTTTAGAGTCATTGTGTTGTCTGTAGGTTTCATGCCTGCAGTGATGTCTCTGGTACTTTGTGGTCCTTGCAACATTTCACTCACAGAATCTCCCTTAGGATCTCTTGTAGGGCTGGTTTAGTGGTGATGAATTCCTTCAGTTTTTGTTTGTTTGGGAAGACCTTTATCTTTCCTTCTATTCTAAATGACAGACTTGCTGTATAAAGGATTCTTGGCTGCATATTTTTTTCTGTTCATCACGTTGAAGATTCCCTGCCATTCCTTTCTGGCCTGCCAAGTTTCAGTAAGTAGATCTGTCACTAGTCTTATCAGTATCCCTTTATATGTTAGAGCGTGTTTATCCCTAGCTGCTTTCAGAATTTTCTCTTTATCCTTGTATTTTGCCAGTTTCACTATGATATGTCGCACAGATGATCGATTCAAGTTACGTCTGAAGGGAGTTCTCTGTGCCTCTTGGATTTCAATGCCTTTTTCCTTCCCCAGATCAGGGAAGTTCTTAGCTATGATTTGTTCAAGTAAACCTTCAGACCATTTCTCTGTCTCTTCCTCCTCTGGAATCCCTATTATACGGATACTGTTCCATTTGATTGCATCACTTAGTTCTCTAATTCTCCCCTCATAATCCTGGATTTTTTTGTCTCTCTTTTCCTCAGCTTCCTCTTTTTCCATAATTGTATCTTCTAATTCACCTGTTCTCTCCTCTGCCTCTTCAATCTGAGCTGTGGTCGCCTCTATTTTATTTTTCACCTCATTTATAGCATTTTTTTTTAGCTCCTCCTGACTGTTTCTTAGTCCCTTGATCTCTGAAGCAATAGATTCTCTGCTGTCCTGTATACTTTTTTCAAACCCAGCGATTAATTTTATGACTATTATTTTAAATTCATGTTCTGTTATATTGCTTAAATAGTTTTTGATCAATTCGTGAGCTGTTGCTAACATTAGCTGTATCTATTGAGGAGAATTCTTCTGTTTTGTCATTTTGGATAGTCCCTGGAGTGGCAGGGACCTGAAGGGAACTTCCCCTGTGCTTTCTGGAGTAACTTGTGTTGGTGGGCAGGGCCGCAGTCAGACCTGATGTCTGTCCCCAGCCCACTCCTGGGGCCACAGTCAGACTGGTGTGTACCTTATCTTTCCCTCTCCCAGGGGCAGGACTCACTGTGGAGTGGTGTGGGCCCTGTCTGGGCTACGTGCACACTGCCAGGCTTGTGGTGCTGCTTCTATGGGTTCTGGTGTATTAGCTGTGGTGGAGCTGCAAGGTTGACAGGGGCAGGAGGGGTAGGCTTAGCTTGCTTTGCCATTGGTGGTCCCCTGCCAGAGAGGCCCTGCATAACTGGGAGGGAGGCAGGCAGATCCGTTGGAGGGAAGGATCCACAGAAGCACAGTGTTGGGTGTTTGCATGGTGCAAGCAAGTTCGGTGACAGAAACTGGTTTGTTTGTGGTTTCAGCTGGGGGATGGGCAAGGGAGATGGTGCTGGCCAGTGCCTTTGTTCACTGTGGAGCTGAGCTCTGTCCTCCAGGGCTCAACAACTCTCTCTCCCATTGTACTCTAGCCCTCCAGCTCTCCGAGCAGAGCTGTTGACTTATAACATTCCAGATGTTAAGTCCCACTGGCTATCAGAACTCATGCAGTCTGGCCCTTCTGCTTTTGCAAGTCAGACTTGGGGGCTCTGCCTTGCTGGGGGGGCTGCCCCTCCACCGCCCCAGCTCCCTCCTGCCAATCTGTGTAGTGCGCACTGCCTCTCTGCCTTCCTAGCCTCTTCCGTGGGCCTCTTGTCTATGCTTGGCTCCAGAGAGGCTGTTGTGCTAGTCTTCCGGTGGTTATCTGGGTTTTTTAGACAGATGTGTGTGTAATCTCAGCGATCAGCAGGACGCAGTGAGCCCAGCATCCTCCTATGCCACCATCTTGTCCTTGCTCTAAATTTTTATTTATTTTTGACAGAGAGAAATACAGAGCATGAGCATGGGAGGGGCAGGGAGAGAGGGAGACAGAATCTGAAGCAGGCTCCAGGCTCTGTGCTGTTAGCACAGAGCCTGACACGGGGCTCCCACAACAAGCTTTTATATCACATAAAAGACAGAAACTTAGCCAAAATGACAAGACATAGGAATTCTCCCCAAAAGAAAGGTTAAGAAGAAATCTTAACCTGTTCTATCAAACAGATAGAAGCAATATATCTGAACAAGAATTTAGAACAACAGTCATAAGACTACTAGCTGGGCTTGAAAAAAAAAAAAAGCATAGAAGACACCAGAGAAACCCCTGATGCAGAGATCAAGTACCTAACAACTAGTCAGGATGAAATAAAAATTGTTATACCTAGGGGGGCTGGGTGGATAGTTGTTTAAGTGTCTGACTCTTCATTTTGGCTCAGGTCAAGATCTCCTGATTGTAATTCGAACCACACATCACGATCCCCACTGACAGTGTGGAACCTGCTTGGGATTCTCTCTCTCTCTCTCTCTCTCTCTCTCTCTCTCTCTCTCTCTCTCACACACACACACACACACAATTAAAAAACCATATAAACTTTTTAAAATTGCTGTAACTGAGATGCAAAACAAACTGGATACAGTGACAATGAGAATTGAAGAAGCAGAGGAGAGAATAGGTGATATAGAAGACAAAATTATGAAAAATAATGAAGCTGGAAAAAAAGAGGGAAAGGAAATTATTAGATCACAAGCGAGACTTAGAGAACTGATTCCTTGAAACGAAAAAATATTCATATTATGGGAACCCAGAAGAAGAGTGAGCAAAAGGGGTAGAATATTGATTTAAACAAATTATAAGTGAGAACTTCACTAATCTGGGGAAAGAAACAGGCTTTCAAACCCAAGAGGAACAGAGAACTCCCCTCAAATGAACAAAAACAAGGCAACACCACAACATAGCCTAGTGAAACTTGCAAAAATACAAATATGAAGATAATTCTAAAAGCTGCTAGGGATAAATTATCCTTAACCTACAGGGGTAGACTTTTAAGGTTAGTAGTACACCTGTACATGGAAACTTGGGAGGCTAGAAGAGAATGGCAGGAAATATTCAATGTGTTGAATGGGAAAAATGTGCAGCCAAGAATCCTTTATCTAATAAGGTTCTCATTCAGAATGGAAGGAGAAAAAAAGACCTTCCCAGACAAACAAAAACTAAAGGAGTTTGTGACCACTAGACCAGCCTTGCAGGAAATTTTAAAGGGGACTCTCTGAGTGGAGGAAAAAAAAAAGATCAAAGCAACAAGACTACAAAGTACCAGAGAACGTCACCAGTAACAGCAACTCTATAGGTAACACAATGGCACTAAATTCATATCTTTCAATAATCACTCTTAATGCAAATGGACTAAATGTTCCAGCAACAGACATAGGGTATCAGAATGGATAAACAAATCAAGATCCATCCATACATTGCCTACAAGAGACTCATTTTAGACCTAAAGGCACCTGCAGATTGAGAGTGAGGGGATGGAGAACCATCTGTCATGCTAATGGAGGTCAAAAGAAAGCTAGATTAGCCATACTTATATCAGACAAAGTAGATTTTAAACCAAAGACTGTAACAAGAGATGAGGAAAGGCATTATCTCATAATTAAGGAGTCTATGCATCAGGAAGATCTAACGATTGTAAATATTTTTGTCCCAACTTGGAGCACCCAAATATAGAACTTAATAACAAACATGAAGAAAATCATTGATAATAATACAATAGTAGTCGGGGACTTTAATACCCCAATTACAAGAGTGGACAGATCATTTAAGCAGAAAATCAACAAGAAAACAATGTCTTTGAAAGACACTGGACCAGATGGACTTAACAGATACATTCAGAACATTTCACACTAACGTTCTTCTCAAGGGCACATGGAACATTCTCCACAATAGATACCATACTGGGTCACAAATCAGCCCTCAACAGGTAAAGAAAGATTGAGATCATACCATAGAGTTTTTCAGAGCATAACACTACGAAATTTGAAATCAACCATCAGAAAAAATTTGGAAGGCCCTCAATATATGGAAAGTTAAAGAAAATCTTACTAAAGAATGACTGGGTTAACCAGGAAATTAAAGAAGCAATAAAAAAATTACATGGAAGCCATTGAAAATGAAAACAGGACAGTCCAAACCCTTTGGGATGCAGTAAAGGCAGTCCTAACAGGAAAATACATTTCAATCCATTCTTATTTCAAGAAGCAAGAAAAGTCATAAATACACAAGCTAAGCTTACACCTAAAGGAGGTAGAAAAGGATCAGGAAATGAAGCCTAACGCTAGCAGAAGGAGGGAAATAATAAAGATTAGAGCAATAATAAAGGATTTGGAAAGAAACAAACAAAAAACCCAAAAACCCGGTAGAACAGATCAATAAATCTAAGTGCTGGTTCTTTGAAAGAAGAAAGAAAATTGAGAAACTCATAACCAGACTTACCATAAAGAAAAGAGAGAGGACCAGATAGATAAAATCACAAATGATAGAGGAGAGATCACAGCCAACACCACAGAAATACCAACGTTATAAGAAAATACTGTGAAAAAATTAAATGCCAACAACCTGGGCAGCAAATGGACAATTTCGTAGAAACTCACAAACTACCAAAATTGAAATAGGAAGAAATAGAAAATTTGAACAGCAAGGTATCTATTATCAGAAATTCCAACAAATGAGTCCTGGGCCAGATGACTTTCCAGGGGAATTCTACAAGATATTTAAAGAATGGTTAATACCTATTCTCCAACTGTTCCAAAACATAGAAATGGAAGGAAAGCTTCCAAACTCCTTCTATAAAGCCGGCATTACCTTTATTCACAAACCAAAGACCTGACTAAAAAGGGGAATTAACAGGCCAATATCCCTGATGAAACTGGATGCAAAAATTCTCAACAAGATACTAGCAAATTGAATTCAATAGTACACTAAAAGAATTATTCAACATGATCAAGTAGGATTTATTCCTGGGCTGCAGGGATGGTTCAATACCCACAAATTAATCAACATTATATATCACATTAATAAAAGAAAGTATAAGAACCACACGATCCTCTCAATAGATGCAGAAAAAGCATTTGACAAAACACAGCTTTCTTTCTTTGTAAAAAACAAAAGCAAAAACAAAATCTTTATAAAGTGGGTATAGAAAGAACATACCTCGAGATCATATAGGCCATATGTGAAATACCCACAGGTAATATCATCCTCAATGGGGAAAAACTGAGAGTTTTCCTAAGGTCAGGAACATGACAGGGATGTCCACTCTCATGAATGTTGTTCATGGAGTGTTGGAAGTCCAAGCCTGAGCAATCAGATGACACAAAGAAATAAAAGGCATTCAAATTGGCAAGGGAGAGGTCAAACTTTCACTCTATGCTGACGACATGATACTCTACATGGAAAACCTGAAAGACTCCATGAAAAAAATACTAGAACTGACACATGAAATCAGCCAAGTCATAGGATAAAAAAAAAATGTACAAAAATCTGTGGCATTTCTATACACCAATAATGAAACAGCAGAAAGAGAAATCAAGGAATTGATCCCATTTGCAATGGACCAAAACCCATAAAATACCTAGGAATAAACTTAACCAAAGCGGTAAAAGATTTATACACTGAAAACTGCTCCCAAAGCCAAGACTACACTGTATACACTGTTGAATAAAAGTGTCTGGTTTGTCTGGGTTCTGTTTCATTATGTGCAAAACGGCTCTGTTATTTTCCAGGAAAGAATGCACAATATATAGGTATACAAGAGAACATTAATCAATCATATGGGCTAAGGGTCCTGGCTAAAGCTTCAAGACTACTAACTTGATTGCAGTGGCCCAGGCAACTCAAAGAGGTCGCCTAAGATTCTGCCAGAATGAGGGCATTCACCCTGGTGTCCTAGGTGAAGAAGGCTCAGAGATCTGGGAGCCCTGGCTGAACAGAGGGTGTATGTTGCTGGTGGGGTGGGAGTACAGTGGCCTGAGCTCTTGGAGATGTGTGTCCTGGTGTCCTGAGCTGGGCTGGGTGGAGGTGGTTGGAGGGGAGGACAACCCCACCAGCTTAGGGAGGACTCCAGGCTCAGGGTCTGTCTTAGAGCATATTCTCTCCAGGAGGCCCAGAGGGGAAGAGAAGAGAAAGGGAAACAGACATTTCAGACCCATCCAGCCTCATTCCTTCCCCTCTACCCTCCCTCACCTAGCTTCGTCCAGCCTCTCAATGGGCCATTTCACACATATTACACACCCACTGTGTGTAACAAGCTCCAAAGTGTGCTTGGCCCATTCTCACCCCAGGAACCACTGCCTTCCCCTTGCAACCACACGGATCCTCAGTCTTCTCAGTCCCTAGCTTGATCTCAGAGCCCAGAAGCCTCTTTGAAAGCCTGGGATGTGGAACCTAGATATTTGGGACATACCATGTAGACCCTGAAGAAGTGGGGGAAGGGAAGGTTGGGAGAGAGCCCCACGATTTCTTGAGGACAGGATGATGGCTTACATTAGCAAGAAAGATTCAAGTGAGAGTAGATGAAGAACTTCTCTTGAGCAGACAGCACTACTTGTTTCTGAAGCTAAAATCCTGATACAGGGATGGAGTAAGATGAATAGGGGCCCACAGAGAGAGATCCTCTCCTAGGAGTGTTTGGGCTAAGCAAGGTGTGGTGGGGGAAGGGGAGACCACCTGGAACAAACAGTTGGTAAACAAGGTGAGACCCTGGAGGAATCTGTGATTTCCATGTGGAGGCCCAAGTCCTGTCCTGCACACACCCTGTAATCGCAAAATTATGCAGAGTTCTCTGGACTCTCAAGACATCAGTGATGTCTTGGGTGTAGGGATGCTGAGAGGATAGGGGGTAAAACTGGTGAATCACAGATGGGTCAGACATATCCTGGGCAGGAGGGCCATGATCAACAGGGCAGATTCAGAGAAGGGAGTTCAGAGCTCACTGCTTACAACACTCACACTTTACAGACAGGAGCCAGAGGCCCTGCAGGAGGGAACACTCAGTGTCCCCTGCTATGTGATGGCTGCCTCTGGAAAACCTGCCCCTGACTCCTAGTCTAGGAGTCCTTCTTGTTCCCCATTTGGAGGGCCCTGGACTCTTCCCATTCTCTTGGCTTTATGGGATGGGAAGAGGAGGAGAAGGACTTCAGCTAGACTGGGGTGATATTCCCCTTCCTCCTCCTCTAGTGACTCCTTTCCAGCCTTCCAGCTAGACTTCTAGGCCTCCCATCCACTGACACCCATTCCTTCTCCTTCCCGCCCTCCCTCCACACTCTCCCAGGATCTGGTCTCTTAGCTCCGTCCGGGCAGCCATTGCAGTGTTTAGTCCTCCCTGCCCTGCTCTAGCCTCATAGTCTGACTCCAGTCTGAACCACCCCCTCTCCTCCTCTTCTTGCAGATTACCCTCCTAGTCCTTTGCAAAATCACTGCTTACTCTCCTCCTCTGGGATGTCTTCCGTGATTAATTCTCCTGGTTCTGGATTCCACACTGTTTCTTTCTAAACCACAGGAAATGTACCTGCAGGCCTTTCCTTGTTCTGGTCTCTTCTGTTTCCTGACTGGTTTTCCTGGTTTTCTCCTTTCTCTCAGGACTCCGTGTATGCACCAGGAGGGCCAGGACTGCCCTGGAGAATTGCCTGAGCCCCTCCCTGTTTTCTGTGTTCTGGGAATGGCAGAGATAATGATGTCCAACTGGGTCTCACCCCAAGGACGGAGGTGGCAGTGCAGACCCTTCCCTGTCTGTATCTTAATGTTTTATTGGGGTGTAGACTTCACCTCCAGGTTGCATCCTCCTCCTGTTCCTGGTTGCCCTTCACCCAGTTAACAGGCTTCTTAAGGCTGCTGCCCTGGAGCTCCTGGGATGCTGGGACAGGTGTGTGTTGCAGGGAGTATGGCCAGAGTCGCAAAAGATGAGTCCATAAACAAAATACAGTTAAGTGAAGGTCCTCATACTCATGTTGGAATGAGGCTCCGACTCCAGAAGGAAGCTTCTTTTTATTAGGATACTTGCTAAAGACTATGTGCATAAAGTCAGCTAAGCATGTGTATTAATCAATTTACTGGTTTAGCTTTTCAAGGTTGAATTTCGAGTTAATTGGTTTCTATAACACTAGGAAGGGTCAGGTGGGAAGAAGGATCCGGCCCTGGACAATGTTAATAGCTCTAGGCGTTCCTTGTTCCTTAGGGAGCTGCAGCCTGCTTTCAGCTGTGTAAACGCGTCCTAAGGCCTTGCACCTTCTCCAGCCTTTCCCTTTTGAAGTCTCTTCTTTTGATGCTTCTCTTCTGCATCTCCCACAGGTGTGGGGAGTGGCAGGCAGTCCAACTATGATTTCTCAACTTGGGCTTCACACTGCACCTGACCACTTGCTTCCTGGTTGGGTCTCTGCAGACCCATTTTCCCTCTCAGGCTTGTCTTCCACCCTCACTTTCCTTCCTCCACTCTCTCCTCACACAGCCCACCTATCTCCAAAGCCTGAGTTCTCTCTGGAATCTCTCTCTTTCCTGAGAACCTTGGGGTTGGCCTCCTGCCTGGCAAGGAGGATGTGTGGATTGAGATCTGGGTGGAGGAGATCTGGGTCCTGGCTCTGGTGAGGCACCAGGCCTAGCTCTGGGCCCACCTGTGCATTAGTTGCCACCTTATGGCCATTCTGAGAACTGCAGGATTGGGGGTCCTTGCTGAGAAAGGAAAGGGGGAGGGCCTGGTTGGGTTTTAGAGGGAAGCAGGCCTCAGAATTGCTAATTGACATTGGAGGTTTTCTCAGGGAGCCTTTGAATTCCTACCTGGCCTGGGAGTGGAAGCCAGGGAGGAAAGTCAAGTAGCAGGGATACACCTAGATGGAGAGAGATAATTGAAACTCTGTCCTCAAGTCTCAAACCTACAATTCAAATTCTCCCTCCCCAAAAGTGCCCTAAAAGGGAAACAATCTGAAACTAAAGCAGGAGGAGGTGATATCTGACCTGAGAACTTCCCAATAAATTCCAAAGTATTGGGATGCCACTACTTGTGACAGTTGCCCAATTTTACAATGCCTCGGGTCCCAGTGAGTGGCTCCTCCTCCTTCCCCAGGCTCCTGATCTCATCACGCTCAGCTCATTGTGCCTATTCAGAAAAGCCCAGTTTCCTCAGCCTTCCCTACTCCAGTCTGAGTGTGGCTATGGGCAAGATGTTAATCTGGTAAGTCCCTTCTGTGGTCTAACTGCAGTCCTGCCTGGAGCACTGGAAGTGGAGAGAACCTCCATATGCCCAGAAGAACTGCAGATGGGAAGGAGGCCAGAGAAAGGACCCTGCGAGGAAGGTTCTGAGGGAGGGCAGTTCTACCTCAGGTTCCCCTCCATCCTCCTCTCTCCTACCCCACTGGGTCTGTGGAGATGAAGACCATGGAACTCTCTCTGCTTGGGCTTCAGGATTCACAGGTGCTGGGGGGAGGGGAAGCTGAGTTCCATCATGGCCCTTGTTATTGTCTTCTGTAGAGTGGGTATATTGGGGAGGGGAGAGGGGAGGCAGTGTTTGTCTCAATCAGCCTGAGTCCTTTTGGTCTCACCCAGAGTCCCTTTGAAGCCTTTTTCTCTCCAGGCACCAAAATCCAGTCCCTCATAAGCTCCCATGATGATACATCCTCCTCTACTCCTCCCACCCCCACCAAGTACAGCACCCTTTACTGGGGGCTGAGAATCACCAAATTCTCCTGACTACCCCCCCCCCCCCCCCGTTTCTGTTGTCACTGCTTGGACATCTTGGCCAGGAGCCCTGGCTCTATGCACGCAAGGTGGGGACTGTGTCCAGGCACCCTCCCTCTGAGGTACCATTTTTCCCTTGCCTCATTTTCGCCACCCACCTTACTGAGTTAAATTAAACAGTAATACTCTGTATGGCTCCAGCCCCATGGAGCTGGACTCTGGGAAGATGAAAACAATTCCTGGTCCTTCTCATCTGGCTGCCTTATAGTTTTTTTCCCTGCTACCTCATTTATATATGTGATAATATCAGAATGGTTTTGACCTCAGGAATTTATAGTAGAATGGGCACCTTGAGAGCCCCTAAAGGTGATTGGCATTTGTCTCAGTCCTTAGCAAGGAGGAGGCTCTGTCTGCTGCCTCTTCCATTCTGGGGAAGGTTTGTGGGAGCTGCACCCAGAGGGTCCAAGGGGAAAATGCAAACATCAGAGTGGATTAGGAGGCACATGGTGAGAGGGAAAGAAAGGGGGAGGGTTTTATCTTTTCAGGTTTCCCCCATGAGTGGAAAGTTGGAATAAGGTGTTTGAAATCCTGGGATGTTTTTCTCTTCTTGTTTTCTAAGGACAGAGTCCTGGATTGGGGAATGACATGGAGTTCTTGTGTGTGATGGACTATGCAGAAGGGGTTGTGTGTGGCACGCCTGCATGCACATATTCACCCATCAGTTCACCAGTTTGCACATGTGCCCCCCCTCCCCCAAACTGGCCCCATTCCATGGAGTCAATGCATTCAATCTAGTTACTATCACTTCCTCACCTTAGCTCCTAGGAGAGGGGAGGAAGTAAGGCTAGTCAGAACACTGGGTCATACTCAAGCCAGGGTAAAGGGAACAGGACAGAGCCTTCCCTTGGTCTGCAGTTAGGTTTTCTTCCCTGTCCCTCCTATTCTTCCTTCTCTCTCCTTTCAGTGTCACCTCCCTAGTAGACCCAGCTTTTGAGGTTAAAAGAAGGTCAGTGGCAGCAAGAAAGATCTGGAGGAGGAGTCAGTAGGTGAGAAGAGGGATGGAAGGAGCAAGGAGCATTGAAGGGCCTGATAGAGAGGATCCCTGGGAAGAGAGAGTTGAGGACCCTGAATGGCCCCTCCTCTCCATGTGTACAGGGCTGTGGTGGGAGGGAACAAGATTAGAACAGGAAAAGCACATTTCTGTCTATAACTCTGAAGAGCCTCTGCAAACACAGGACAAAGAGAAAATAATGAATGAAGAGAAGTTTCTCTTGCAGCTCAGGAAGTAGGAAGAGAGGGGCAGGGGCCGTGGGACTCTGAGGGGCAGAGGGGTGTGTGTGCTGAGGGTGAGGGTGTGCACTGCATGGTGTTTGTGGTGTACGTGTCTGTGCTCCGTGGTTAACAGTCTTGTGTGCATTCTCATGTGTGTAAACATATCACGTGGGGAAGGGTACAGCTTGACATGCTCACAACAAGTGAGGTGAGCAGGCTTCCCACTGGGGCCTATGAAGTATGCTTCTCTGTTCGGAGCAGCAGTCAGCACAAAATGGGAAGACCCTTGGATTGAGAATCAAGAAAATGTGGGTTCAAGTTGTGACTCTAGCTGTCAGGTGGGACACTGTGAAGCATCACCTGTGTGAGCTGGGATGTCACCTGCTGAACAACCATAAAGTAAAAGCCATGTGGCCCTTCTGTGTCAGCAGCCCAAGTCAGGGGGTCCAGAAAAGGCAAAGGGACTGGATGGGTGATGGCATTTCAGGGGCCAAAGACAATATGGGATGCTAGTGGGAAGGCTGTTAAGAGGAGTTTCCTGAATTCAGAAATTCACAGGTTCTTGCTGGAGCCAAGGACTCCAGCCTGCAGCCCAGCCCTATCTCAGTACCCAGGGCTCAGGGCTGGCTCCGCAGGGAGAGAGCCCTTCTCTGCCGCCCTCTTGTGGCCACCAAGCCTATCGCAGGTCTCTACTGACAAGGTTCTGCTCAAGTTGTTCTAGCCAAGTCCCTTGTCCCCTGGTGGAAATTGTCTATATCAGGAGAAGGGACCTTTGCTCCTCTAACCTCATCTTTCCCCCCATCTCCCCTGGTTTCTGGAAACATTCACATCTCTTTACGTGTGGGATAGTCTTCCTGAGATTTCACCCTCTTTACCATTGCTTGAAGATTTAAGCTCTACTTTTGGGGATGTGTGGTGGAGACAAGGGGCTGAGATCAAGATATTGAGCAGAGTTCCTCCTTGGGTTCCATCTACATCCTCAGCTTCCCAGAATTTTGGAGTTTTCAGGTAAAAACTTCAGGAGTAGTGACATTCCTGGGGGAAATTGGTGTGGAGCAGACCAGGCATTATGTGTCTAGGCTTCTGTGAATTTGCACCTGAGCTCAGTCCCTCAGCCTCAGCAGGGAGGTGGATTGGCAGGAGCCAGGATCAAGAGACAGGGATGCTGGAGGGAGATGATGTATTTGACAGATGCTGATGGGACTCCTTATCTGCTAGCTCTGGAAGCCCCTCCCACCCACCAGGCTGCCCTTGACCTGCTCCTTCTAGTGCTCAGTGCTCATTAGTGACTGCCTGTCTTTGAGGGAGACATCCAGGGGGCCAAGTGCCATTGGTTGGGGAAGGGGGAGGTGAGGAGGAAGGAGGGACATGAGGTAAGTGATGGAGGAGGAGGGGTAGGAATGACTGGGATTCAATCTGGGGTCCAATGATCACTGGGGTGCTTGGAAGTCTTGGTAGCGCAAACTGTCCTGGGTGAGTGAGGGTGGGGCTGGGAAGGATTATTTATAGGGGTTGCATTCCACTGATTATGGCACTGTTTTGGTTGTGAAATATGAGCCAAGGCCTTTATTGAGAGCTTCTTATGTACAAGAAGGGTTACAGGTGCCATGAGGGAATAAAAGAAGGAAGGACACACATATTTTTTGTTCCCCATTCCCATATTTGAAGCCCAGCCCCATCTCCTCTCTGGATTGATTCACCCATGTGGGCCTGTCTGAGTGTTGCAAAGAGTCACTAAGCAGTTCTGGTCCAGGGTGCAGGAGCAAGGGTCTCAGACTTTCTGTTCTGGACACCCTGTCCCCCTCTGGCAAAACATCTGCAGTGGGTCTCCGGTCTCTCCTCACTCTTCTTCTCACAGAATACTCCAGTCATGTAGATACCTGGCCAAAGGGAACCTGGAGTACCCTTCCAGAATTTCCAGTGGCTCCCAGTGGAAGGGTTAGGGAGGGGAAGGGCCCAGCCTCAAGGTCTGTCGGGCCAGCATAGCAGGAAGGGAAGTGACCTGTATCTGGATCCTGGGGAATGTTCTGTGAGAAGCAGAGTGCTGCAGTCAGAGCTGGAAGTGCGTCCTAACCTGGCACAGACCACCTTCCACACAAAGGGCTGCCCTCATCTCTGTGCCCTCTGAGCCAGCCCACCTCTGGAATTCCAGGGCAACAGGGGGAGGGTGCACAAAAGGGGAGAGATGGACATAGGGACAGGGACAGAAAGGCTCAGTAAATTCAAGCCAAGTCCAACAGTTGGGACTTGTAAGGCAGATCAGGTTCTAGCACCCTGAGTGTCCAAGAGACCAAGACACAGAGTCAACAGAGACAGTGGGCAGTGAAACAGAGACAGGCAGTCAGACCCAGAGACAGGAGAGAGGAAAGAGAGGAACATCCAGAGAGCAGAAAGAAAGATCCAAAATAGACACCCACACACACCTAGAGGCCAGAGATAGTAGGGTCATACAGGGACTCAGAGACAGCAGCTGGACTCAGGCTCAAGGGGTAGCCATAGACCCAAAGCCAAAGACCAATCCATGGACATGGGGCCAGGGCTGAGGAGGAACCCAGAGAAGTGCAAGCAGAGATGGAGGGAGAGGGAGATAGAGAAGGAAAGGAGGGGGTGGGGGGCAGAGAAAGAGGCAGTGAGAGGTTGCCGAAAGTGGGATGCGGACTCTGAGTCAAGGACTCTGCTGCTGCTGCTGCTGCTGCGTGTGTGTGTGTGTGTGTGTGTGTGTGTGGCAGGAACACAACAATTCAGAGCTCCATAAAAAATGGCAGAGTCCTCCAGTGCTGAAGGAGACCCCACACCCTGCCTGAAGGACTGCTCTGAGCAGTGGAGGTGGAGGGGAGGAGAACAGGAACAAGATGCGAGTTACAGAAAGACTGAGATAGACAAGAAATGGCAGAGACTGAGATCAGAGGTAGAAAAGGCGATAGTGGAGAAGAGAGTAGAGAAATGGACAGAAGACAGAGGAAGACAGGAGGAGAAGGAATATGATGGAGGAGGGTGTGCAGAGAGACAGCGAGAGGGAGGGTGCCTCTCACTGCAGGAGGGAGAGAGGGGCAGGGAGAGAGACAGGCTGTGGAGAATCAGATGAGGGGAATGGGGGAAAGCAAGGAGGGCACCTGTCTCCTCAGAGGGGCTGGGCTGGGATGAAACAGCCCTGTGGGGAGGTGGGGAGGTGGTCAGTGAGGGCTTTTTAGGGTTACCTTGTCTCTCTCTTGTTTTAAGTACAATGAACCTATTCCACACAACCATCTTCTTCACTGGA
The DNA here is from genome assembly GCF_018350155.1 of Leopardus geoffroyi. Taxonomy (NCBI): domain Eukaryota; kingdom Metazoa; phylum Chordata; class Mammalia; order Carnivora; family Felidae; genus Leopardus; species Leopardus geoffroyi. The sequence continues at coordinate 55,220,851 of NC_059341.1, read as the reverse complement.
GCACTTACAACTGCTGCTGCAGGTGCCTGGTTACCTGGCATCCTCTGTGGGGATCGTCTTCACAGCCTGCAGCACAGCTCTGAGCATCCTCACCAGAGGCACATGTTTGTCCTTTAGGGTGGATCTAATTATTGAGAATTGTCAAGTGTTCTCCGAGGCTGGAGAAAAAGTGGAGGATCCAGCTGGGAAGCCATATTTCCAGTTAAATACAAGGTGAATGTGGGAGGACACAGTGGAGGATGTGCCCTCCTCTAAAATGGCTCTGAAAGGTCATTGTGAAGGAGATGCTTGCAGCATGTGACAGAGGGAGACATTCGTGGTGGCTGCTGGGGCCCGGCATAACTTTTCTATCTGTGAAACCAGGTAATAATACTCCCAGGAACATTCCAAGCCTGGTACTGGACCACTGAGACCAGCATTTGCCTGAAATAGTTGGTCAAGTGGTCCTGCCCTTGGGGAGCTTACAGTTCCCTCCCTGTGAACTAATATGCAAAGTAACCTGGTGACACTGACCCAGTACAGACCACCAAGTGCAAAGGACAATGGCAAATTCAGAATCAGAGTCAGTTAGTTCATCAGGAAAGGCTGCCTGGAAGAGGGGATTCATGAGTGGGGTGTAGAAGGAGAAAGTCAAGAGAGCATGGGATGGAGGAGGAAAAGAGGAGTAGAATCTCTTTTGCTTCTGAAGTAGGGTAAGCAAACCATACGGCAGGCAGGAGACAGCTTTACTGGCCTGTACTAAATACTTGGATTGGGAACCAGCATGAAAGGTAGTGAAGAGTGGCAGATATTGACAGCCATGCTGGGTGTTTTCAATTTGCTAGCAGAGATATTGGAGCCCACTGCAGTGTGCCCTGAGATGTGTTAGGCAGTGATGTGGATGTGCACAATTGTCTGGAGAAGTGTATACCCAGGTTTGCATGTCTTCTGTGTGCGTATGTGTTGTGGGGCAAGATATACATCCAGGTGATGTTGCATCAAGTGGCTTTGTGCCCCAGGCTCTTATCTCTCCATGTGTGTGGGTGATTGTCATGTTCATATGTCTGAGTACCTTTGTTCATTTGTGTGTCTTCTGGTCCTGTGTGATTGCAAGTGTATCATTTTTTTTGTGTGTATTTTCTTTGGCTGCATGCTGTGGTGGATAGCTGTGTGCAAAGGTGTATGCTGTGTATGTGTCTGTGTTTATGTGTGTGTGTGAGTGTGGGAGCTCCTGTCTGCAGTAGGAGTGGGGGAAGTACTAACTGCCCAAGCATCACCTTCTCTCTCCCTCCCTGGCTCCATCTGTCCCTGCTGAGGTCATGGCAAGGAGGCAAACAGCAAACGGGCAAAGTGCTTTTCCTGGAGAGACTAGAAAGAGTGTAAATGAATCACAGACTCCTGCTGCTGAGGACAAACTCATTAAGAGGAAGAGGAGAACAGACATAGAGTCCTGCAGGCAACAGGCTGCTCCTTGGAGCAGGTGCACTCACATGCACACACACTCTCAGGTACCCATAGGCCTGCCAGGCACAGAAGGACACACACACACTGGCTCATGACCTCCCTCTCTCTTCCCACTGTCTGAGCCCTAAGGCCCTTTGATCAATCCCATCCAAACACTTGCCAGGGTTTGGGATGATGTGGCTGGGGTGCTGTCTTGGATCTTGGAACCAATGACCAGACAATTGCTTTGAGGTGTGTGTGTGCACTCATGCACTCCTTCCTTCACTCCTTCTGCTATTCTGCCATCTCACTCCCATTTCTTTCCCTCCTCACTGATGACTCTGACTCCCCCTCTGCACAATTAGCCTCTAACCTGGGTTCCTCCACTTACCTCAATCCCATATCTCTTCCACAGGTCCTCTCCCTCCCTCCTGCTTTTTATCCTTTCACCTGGACTTTATCTTTCCTTCCCTGTGCCACTGCTATTTCCCCCGCCTTGCTGTCCTGGATCTGTAGCATGGTTACTCCAAGTCACCGCACTTCTGTCTATACCTGCCTTGGCTGCACCCTGCAGGTGCTTCTTCCTCAGTCCTGTGCTCTGCCCCTGGCTGCCTCCAACTCCCCTTCCCATATCTGCCCTAGTGGTGTTTCTGACCTGGTTCTTTCTCTGACTGGCCCTTCTCCCATTGGGTTTCAGGTGTGGTCCCTGGCCTTTGCCCATGTTGCATCCATGGGGGCTCTTCTGGCCCCTCCAGAGTTCCAGTTTTGCCTGTGTCCTCCTCCCCATCCTGATGTGAAGCTTCAGGCATTGACTTCTGGCTCCCAGTCTCTGCCAGGACTCCCCTGGTTGTGGGGGGCTGTGGCAAAGCAGGAGGTCTTGAGCTGAGCTAGAATCCCAGCCCTGTTCCTCCCCATGTAGCCTCTCCACCTGGACCCACTCACCTATAAAAGGTGGGAAATAATTGCAGGGTCTTCAGGAAATAATTCCTGGGACTGTAGTAAAAAATAACACTGTATTAAGGATGCAAAATGCTGGGTACATAGTAAGCACTCAATATATATTAGCTCTTATTATTTGCCCTTCTTCAGTCTGCTCCCCTGTCTCCTTAGCCTGTGTAAAAAAATGTTTAGAAGAGAGAAAAGCAAAAGCAGTGGACTGTAGAAACTACAACCAACTGATTACCAGGAATTTCTTATGGTTCAGCCTAACAAGTGCTCTAAGCTCTGAACACAGGAAATGCCTGTGAGTGTGGACAAAAAGGGAAGATGGGGACTGGACTGAAGCACAGAACACAGAAAACCATGTGAATTGTACCATGGTTGGAGCAAATTCAAACCCAGGGAGGATGGAGTCTGCCCAGGGTCCAGCATGCATTCACCTATGGTGGCAGCGCTGGCTGCCCTCTGTCCCTGCAGTCATGGGCCTGTGTCTGCTGGGGCTGCAGAGGGTCTGGGAGTCTAGCTTCTAAATACTCTCACCTCCAGACAGGACCTGGGCTGCTGGAGTTTCACAAACACATCCTCCTTTCCCCTCTGTGCATGTTAGGTGTGTGTGCATATATGTGCGTGCATACACACACACACCCTAGGATCTCTAAAGGAAAGCACTGCCCCACTAGAGATGGATTCCCTCCAGCTGCTTGTTTTCCTGGCACTAAACCTCACAGGACAGTGTAGGCTAAGATGATGTCCCTGATTGGTTTTCTTCCTCTGTTCCCTCTTTTATCCTAGGGAGCTGAATCAGTGAGTCACACACTCTGCCTTCTATGTGTTCTGGACACTGAGGGGAGACCCAGAGGGAGAATCAAGGGCCTTACCATGTGGGAGCTCCTGGCAGCTGGTAAGATGAAGCTGAGAGCCAAGACAGAGAGGCATAGTGCTCTGGGTGCTCCCTCAGCAAATGTTTGTGAGCTGAGTTGGTCAAGGACAACTGGACCAGACCTCATGACTTGGATGATGGGAGACTGGCAGTGACCAAAGATGGGATGATGGAGGAAGACACACAAGTCTAGAAGGTTTCCTAGGAGACAAGGAGAATGATACTCATTTGGTTAACAAGGAGCAGAGAAATGGAAAGGAGAGGATGAGATAAGTCAGAGCTCTCAGTAAATGCATGATCTTGGGGGTAGGGAAAGTGGACCTTGGATGAGAAGGAAGTGTGTGTGTGTGTGTGTGTGTGTGTGTGTGTGTGTGTGTGTGTGTTTTGGGAAAAGTGTGTTAGAGGGATGGAGGAAACAGGATCTGCTGGAGAGACATAAAACTTGGAGAGCCAGGAGAGCCCACCCTCCAGTGGTGGGATGTGATGGGTGTCACAGGTGGTAGAGATGTGTAGCAGAAATGTAAAATATTCCATGGTTGTAGCTCCCCAGTGACTCTTGGCTGGGTGGGCAAGATGCTGGGAAGCTAGGCTGATGTCTCTGGCCTTGATGTGTCCTCATAGGCTGTGAGGCTGACTGAGCCTTGACTGCATAGGATAGTGAGCCATGGCTGGGGGAGACAGCTTCCAGGACTTAAGCAGGTGGGGAAGAGGACCCTGAAGGTCAGGAGACAGAAAGAGGGAGAGGGAGACAGGAATGGGGATGGGGAGGGGTACTGGGAAGACTGAAGGCTTTGAGAACTTTATCCTGGCTACACCCTTCACCTACCCTTTTCATGGACTGAATTCTGTGTTTTAAAACTCAAAGACCTTCAGTAAATGATCTGGTTTAGCCTTTCATCTTCAGAAGGTAAGGTATGACTTCCCCACTTTCCAGATGAGGCCCCAAGTTGGCCAAGCTCTTCCAGGCAGAACATGCTGAGAAGGGCCACAGGAGGCAGGTCTTTTGCCCTCTGGGGAGTAATTTTTCCCTCACACACCAGGCTCCAAGACTAGCTGCTTCCCAGGGCAGAAGTTGCAGGACTCACCTGCAGGAGTGGGCATCACACTGCAGTCATTTGATTCTTTGCTCTGCTCCTTACCAGCTCTGTGACTTGAGGCAAGTTACTTAACCTCTCTGTGCCTTAGTTTCATTATCTGTAAAATAGAAGTATTAATACCTGCTTCTGTTGCCTGTTATTGAGCATAAAATAAAAATATATGCAAAATAAATGTGTATAGTTGAAGAGATTTATAAAACTAAATATTCTAGGCATTTTCTTATTATCAATGAGTCTCTGAATGTTTATGATTAATTGATTTATGTATTTGCGGGCTTAAATGTTTACAATTGTTAGGTCTTCTTGGTGGATAGACCCCATAATGATATAATGCCCTTCTTCATCTCTGTTAAGGTATTTTTGTTTTGTTTTGTTTTGTTACAGTGTTTATTTTAAAATTATATTGTCTGATATAAGTATGACTACTATGGCTTTCTTTTGATGACCGTTAGCATGATAGATTGTTCTCCATCCCCTTACTTTCAATCTGAAGGTGTCTTTAGGTCTAAAATTGGTCTCTTGTAAACAGAATATAGATGGATCTTGTTTTCTTATCCATCCTTTTACCCTATGTATTTTGATTGGAGCATTTAGTCCATTGACATTTAGAGTGAGTACTGAAAGATATTAATTTATTGTCATTGTGTTCCCTATAGAGTTGGAGTTTCTGGTGGTGTTCTCTGGTCCTTTCTAGTCTTTGTTGCTTTTTTTGTTTGTTTGTTTTGTTTTGTCTAATCTTTTCTCCTCTCAGAGAGTCCCCCTTAAAATTTGTTGCAGTGCCAGTTTAGTGTTCATGAACTCCTTGTTTTTGTTTGTCTGGAAACTTTTTATCTCCCCTTCTATTTTGAATGACAGCCTTGCTGGACAAAGAATTCTTGGCTGCATATTTTTCTAATTCAGCACATTGAATATATCCTGCTACTCCTTTCTGGCCTGCCAAGTTTCTGTGGATATGTCTGCTGCAAACCTGATCTGTCTTCCCTTATAGATTAAGGACTTTTTTTTTTCTCTTGCTGCTTTCATGATTCTTTCCTTGTCTGTTTATTTTGTGAACTTGACTATGATGTGCCTTGTTGATGGTTGGTTTTTGTTTGACCTAATGGTAATTTCCCGTGCTTCTGGATTTTGATGTCTATGTCTTTCCCCAGGTTAGGAAAGTTTTCCACTATGATTTGCTCACATAAACCTTCTACCCCTTTTTCTCTCTTCATCTTCCAGGAACCCTATGATTCAGATGTTATTCCTTTTTAAAGAGTCATTGAATTCTCTAATTCTTATGTCGTGCTGTTTTGCCTTATTTTCCCTCTCCTTTTCTGCTTCATTAGTCTCCATAAGTTTGTCCTCTCCATCACAGATTTGCTGCTCTGCCTCATCCATCCTTGTCGCCATGGCATCAATACACGATTGCAACTCAGTTACAACATTTTTAATTTCGTCCTGACTAGATTTTACTTCTTTTGTCTCCACAGAAAAGGATTGTATACTTTTTTCAACCTCAGCTAGTATTATTATCATGATTCTACATTCTGATTCAGATATCTTGCTTGTATTTGTGCTGATTAAGTCCCTGGCTGTCATTTCTTCCTGTTCTTTCTTTGGGGGTGAATATCTTCATTTTGTCATTTTGGAGGAATAAAAAGAATTAATAAATTAAAAAATAAATTAAAAACAACACAAAAAATCAAATATAGAATACTATATCATAGCTGTGTTTTGGTCTGGCTGTTGAAAGAAGCTTGATAGAATAGAGAAAAGGAAAGAAAATGAAAAAGAAAGGAAAAAGAAAAAAAGGAAACATTTGAAAATAAAAAAAGAAATACAATAAAATAGAATAAAATGAAATGATGAAAGTAAAAAACAATTTAAAAATTTTGTAAAAAAGTAAAAAATAGGGGCACCTGAGTGGCTCAGTTGGTTAAGTGTTTGACTTTGATTCAGGTTATCTCGTGGTTCATGAATTCAAGCCCCATGTTGGGCTCTGTGCTGAGAGCTCATAGCCTGGGTCCTGCTTCAGATTCTGTGTCTGTTTCTCTCTCTGCCCCTTCCCACTCGTACTCTGTCTGTCTCTCTCAAAAATAATAAAAAAACATTTAACAAATTAAAAAAATAAAAAATATAGTAGAAAAAAGTAAAGAGAAATCTTTTTATAAAAATGGAAAATAAAAATAAATTTTTTCTTTCTGTATTCAAGAATAATAAAAGAAAGAAATTGAATAGATGGACCAATGATTAGAATGGAATACGATTGAAATTGAAACCCTAGAAGTCAATCTATGAAGCACTTTATAATCCCTAAACTAAGCAGGCAGAGAGAGTTGTGGTGTTACTCTAGAGGGTGGTAGGCGCAGTTGGACAGGGAGTGGTGTAACAGCTCTTTCCTCCACTAGATGGTGCTTCTTAGCTTGCTGGCGTGGATCTTTGTGGTGTGCGTGTGTGTATGCGCATGCATGGGAGAGGTGAAAATGGCTTTACCCAGCTACCCAGTCTCTGGTATCAGAACTCTGTGCTCCCATTGACTGGCAATCAAGCACCCCTCCTTTGTCTCTGGCCTCCATCCACTCCCTGCTTCTACCCTGTTCACAACCAAGTCATCAGCTTCCAGGAGGCAGCTCCCTCCTGAGTTTTATCTCAGATGGGGCTGTGTTTCCATACCCCTTACTTCTGAGGGCCCTGCAGCTTTGACCCACTCAGACCCTCTGGTGGAGGGTCTCACCCAGCAATGGCCAGGTCCAAGCTTGCTCTCAGGAACGTTTGTGTGATCATGTAGCAGCAGTGTTTCAGGGATTATGGTAAATCACAACACACATCTGGTGCCAGGCCTTCACTGCCTTTTAAAGTCCTTTTTCCAACACCAAACGTGGCTACTCTCCAGGGTTCACAGGGATCTTTGCCTATGGAGAGGCTGCACAGGCCTTTCTTGCCCTCCCTTCCATCTCTCTTTCTTGCTTCTCTTATCTCTGTCTCTTCCTGCCTCTTCCCCTGTCTCTGGTTCACATCCCTGCCTCCTTACTTCTTCCCTCACCCCTCAATTTTCAGATACTTCATGTGAAATCACATGCATGGGCCCCACCTTCCATGTTGCCACATTGTGTCCACTCCTCCAAGACAGAATTATGACCCCAACTCTTTATCATCTAATTCCCCCCACCCTGCCAGTCTTGGTCACTTCTTTTCATTTCTACTTTTTTTGAATTAAAATATTGTAATGGGGCCCACAAAAAAGGAGGGAGTGAGGGTGGGGAACATGCAGGGGACAGAGGAACACAATGACATGGCAAGGCCACAGCTTCTGTCCTATGGGAGGGGGATGAGAAAAAAAGGCCAGAGCTGGAGCTGGAGGGGAAGAGGAATGGAGACACTGTGGCTTCATACCCCCACTTCTGGTAAGCATCTATAGTCCCTAGATTCTCCCCCACCCCAGTTTACCCTGAACACCAAAATTCAATCTCTTGTCCTACCTCTGGCCCTAGTGGTTCTTTCTTTTGCTCCCTTGACTTGTCTTACTCTGATAGTTATACTAGTAAAATGATGTTTAGGGCCTGGCCCCAAACAACCCCACCTTATGAACTTACCACAGTTGCCTTCCCTGCTTCTGCCCCTACTCCAAGTCTCACGTTTTTTTGGTCTGTGTGACAGAATCTTTGAGTCCCTCCCTTCTCCCCCCCCTTAAAGAAAGAAAAACACCAATTCCCCAGGGAGAGGCAGCAGAGAGTAGTGGGGATGGAAGAGGAAGAGGAAGGACCATCAAGGAGGGGCTCGCACATCCCTGGAAGGGCAGGGCAGGGGGAGGGTGGAGGGAGGAGAAGGGTGAGGACACTAGCCACTCCTGTGCTCTTCCAGTCCTGCCCACTACCCGGGACTTTAACACAACTGAGGGGACAGGTGTGTGTGGGTTCAGGGAGGAGAGAGGTGCAGGAGAACCAAATCCTTAAAACCTAGTGAATTCCCCTAAGAAAGATGTCTTCCTCCTTTCCTTCTGGAGGCTATATGGTTGATGGGGAAAGTAGAGAGGAGGTGTTGGGAAGAGAGAGGGGAAGAGGAGAGGACTCCAAGGGACCTTCCTACACTTTGCACTCTCCCTGCCTCCAAAGGATAGTTCACCAGGGCTGGGAGGGAAGTGGCTGAGAGGCTGCCCCTTGGGCTTAGAGGGAGCCCACAGCTGGGGGGAGAGGGTGCCACTGCCACTGCAGCTGCTGCTCTAAGACAGACCTCACCAGTACCTTGGTTGCAAAACTCACAGACATGATGAGGGTCCTGGCAGTGCACCTTCCTGTGGTCCAAAATATAAGCCGAGATCGCATCTTGCCTCACACATGACATGGCACCTTCTCCTTGAGTCACACTGTGTATGCCCACAGTGGGTCCTTCTTGGCAAAAGCTGCCTCACATGGGTCACATTTGAAGGGCTGTCTGTGGAGGGCACTTGTGGGACATGGCTGTTGAGATGATCTTGAGGGAGATGGTCTCCCACAGTGGGAGTAGTTGCAGGGCTTGTGCACTGTGCCATCCTGTCCTGTAGCATGGGAACACGTAGTAGCCCCCACCGTCATTGCACTTGCATCACTGTAGAAACATTGGTCATGGGTAGAACTCCTCATCTGAAGCCATAGCTTGTCTAGGCTTGGGTGGGAGATGTCACCAAGGCCTTGCCAAGCATGTCACAGGCGTGCTTCTCTGCATGTGTTTTCCAGGTTGGGTCCGGGTCACACTCCACCCAACACAATGGCCTCTGTGGCCCCTGTGACTACTCAACTACTTGCACTCTCATCTTTCCCTCCCCCACTGGTCCACTCAGCTCAGCTAGGGATGCTCAGGAGACTTAGGGGGACCATGGTGGGCATCTCCATAGTACTGGAAGGGATCTGGCCAGCCTTGGCGCCTGTGTGGATGGCCTGATGCCTCAGGAGATTGCAGCCGTCTGGAACTCCTTGACGCAAGGGCCCACGTGTAGGGCCCTTTGCTCTTTGTCTTCTTCTCCCAGTCAGGTGCCACCCAGGCCACAGTGGCAATCCAGATTGGGGCTATGATGGTGATGTCATGGCTGCAGTGTTGGTGACCACAGAGACAGGAACGTGGTCTGGGCTACTGGCGTGGACACTGGTGGGGGGGCAACGGGGACTTCAGAGCCACTGTGTCCACTGTGAAAAGGGTGGAAAGGCCAAGGGTGCAGCAGCAAGGGCAACAGTGGTGGGGGTAGACTCCTGGGTGGCATCGTGACCTGTAGCACATCCACGTGGAGAAACCTGCAGTGGTAGTGGGAGGGGCTGTGGCCTGAATGGGGGCACCGGGGAGGGCTGGAGTGGACTTGGGTGAGCCCTAGGAAGCAAAGAAGATGGTTGGAGTAGAGCTCAGTCCCAACCTGCAGGGGATTCTGGGCGAGACACTAAAGTGGGTAGAAGAAGTTCATGAGGTGCCCACCAGGGGGGTTGAAGCCCTGCGAGGAAAAGGGGGCAGCAACATGCTAGGGAATATGGGGAACATTGTCTCCACCACTGAGGGGTCCCACAAGGCATAAGCCCTGCAGGGCCCAGGCTCTGGGTCAAGCCTAAAGCATGGCCTAGTGCCTCCAGGCTGCTTGAGCACCCCTGCTGCCCAAAGGCAGGTAGGGAAGGAGGGCACCTGGACAGGTTCTTTCATTACCTGCTGATTGTCTGGGGTCTATGGTATTTCTGTAGCCCCCACCCTCTACCCAGCAGGTAGTGAATAGCATAGGGATAAAGGGAAGGATTGCTCTTGGGATGGCATACAAGGATAGACAGATTTTCCTCCTGCACCTGCCCTTCTTTCCTTTAGCAGATGCACATCTGAGGAAGTCTCAGCTTGAGGCAAGGGAATAAAGCCTAACGCTGTTGGAACAGACACAAATGAAACCCCAGGTGCCCCTCACCTACTGTTCTGTCCTGAAAGCCATCCTTCCAATTCCAGCCTGTCTCCTTTGCCTCTAGGATTGGCTCTGTAGTCCTGGTTGGGCCTCTCATCCACCACCCAGAATAACACCTGGAACAAAGAGGGGCTCAATTAGTGCCCTTGGTCCATGACTACTGGATATGTGGTAGGGCAGGGTCAATGTGAATTTTAGGTTTTCTTCAGTTGGAGGTTCTTTCTGACATCTGGAGCAATTCTTTGCTCAATGTTCTCTGTCTTAGTATACTTAGTATAGACTCTGTCCCTTTATGAAATTCCCACTACCCTTCTCTTACCCCCTTCACATCTACCCCAGTGTTTAAGGAACCTAATTTAGGGTTTAGAGGCATCACAGCACTATTAAGAGAAGGCAGTGGTGCTCCTTTTCCTGGAGACCTATGCCTTCTTAGGCCATCACTAGTGCATTCAGTCTTTGGTCTTTAAGTAGGTCCCACCTCCTCCATCTCTGAGAAGTCTTGCCTCTGTTGGATGATTAATGTTCTGGGAAATATTCTTTGGTCACTGTTTCAGAGTCTTAGAAACTATGTTTGGAATGTCTAGGGCAGGAAGGTCTCTAGGTAGGGGCTATATATTTTCCCTTACTTTCTTTAGCCCAGTGCTCAGTGCATATTCAGTTAGAATATGTGAATAACTGTCTCAGGAAATCCCTTGTGGTGAAGCTTAAACCAGAAACCTTTTGGTTTAATCCTGTAGCGATGGGAAACATGGGTGATGGGTTGGGAATGGGTGGTGCTGGTAGGGGAACCTAGTAGGAGATTCTGAGAGAGGAGGCTCATGGAGAGGTTGCTTCTACCCTTAATTAAAGGACTGCTGAGTGGACACTTTGGCTGGATCTGGGACTTGCCTTCAGATCACCACAGGTTGGCTCCACCTGGCTCCCCACACTCTACTTCTGAAAATCAGGACCTCCTCCATGACCAGCACCCTGAGAAGCTTACCTCTAAGTTCACATCTTGAAAAAGTCTTCTTTAAAACTCGGTCCACCTCCTTTCCCATTCACGGCCCCACTATTCGTCCATTGTCCACCTCCAACTTTCCTCCAGGATTCTGCCTAATCCATCTCCTTCACAGTTTCCCACCCCTCCCTTGTGCCCTACTGTCAGGCTTCCCAGGCTCATAATAGCCCTGCCTCCTGATGACCCTGCCTCCCTGTGGGCCCTGCCACCTTGAGTTCACCCTCTAAGCTCCACTCCAAGTCTTGACGCTGCTTGGCCAAGCTCCTTCCCTGTCCCTGGGTTTCACTTAAACATTCTTTTCAGGTCCTTCTCCTCTGAGGCTGAAACAGCCCATGGGTAAGTGATTTCTTCTATTTATAGTGTGGACAAGAAAACTGAGACAGAGCCAGAGAGGAAGAAGGCTGGCTTGGACTGCAGTTAGATGCCCAAACCCTATGGGGTTTGAGCAGAGGTTATTTCATGGTTCCAGAGATAGACTTTGGACTGGGAGTGTGTGCAGACCAGAATCCTTGTGAGTTTGGGCAAGACAGGTAGATTTTCTGGGGTCAGAGTGATTTGGAAGCCTATACTGTGTTCTCCTCCAGACCAGAAAGGTTCTCAGCTCTGCTGAAGAAAATATGAGTTAGGGAAGGTTGTTCCTTGGCGCTTCTCCTCCAGCTTCCAACCCACCTCTTTGCTTTGCCTTCCTTTCTGGGCTTTCCTCTCAGACCTGGTACAGAATTTGCTTTATTTAGCTTTGTCTTTCACTCTGGGCCCAACACATAATATGCATAGACATTTTCCTTGAATGAAGATTCTTCCACCTGTCTCTGGTGTCTCCTTCATGTTTTGCCACACTTTCTCACTGGAGATTTTGAGAGTCTCTGTGTCATCTATTCTTAGGGAGGACATTGTCATTGACTTGGCAGAATAGCACATCTGGTTTAATAAGGTGGTTCCCTGTCACCAGAGAGGAATTGAGGTCTTCGTCCTCTAGGCCTTAGGAGTTAGATATCTATTTTTACAGCTGCTGAAGGTACCTCCCTGCCTTTCTTATCTAATTTTAAAAAGTTTGGGGTGACTGGTTACAGGCCAGGTCAGGCTATAGGAGGAAAGATTACCAGTTCCCCGGGGATGTGTCTGCCTAGTGGTTTTTAAAACACTTTTGGAAGGCCTCTCTGAGGTCCCAAGTATATTATAAATGAATGAGTGCTAAATAACCTTGAAGCTTGATAGCTCTGTTATTTCTTTTGGAGTCTATCAACTTTATGTACACGATAGGCTTTTTATTGATTGATAAAGGCTTGGTGGAGAAACCTGACATAGGTCTGGCTTCCTGGGTCTCCAAGAGGCAGTTTGCTGTTATCTCCGAACATATTTGCAACTCTTTAATGTCAAAGGCCGTTCAATGAACATAATGTCAAAGAATATAAACTGTTCTCTCCCCTCTCTCCCCTCCCTACCACCATGTACACTGTGGGCACTACCCCAACACCAGAAACACAGACAACACTTATCCATGCATGACACCTGTTTTATTGATTATAAGTGGCACATGTTTCTTTCTAGATTGTCCCTCTTTTGCCCTCTAGCAGTTCTTATGCGACGTCTATTATCATTTGATAACTGTTATAGGCTTCTCAAAGGCAGATTCATTTTAACCTTAGTTTAAGCAAAATCATGTGGAAGGGACAATTTCCTTTACAAGTATATTTCAAATGGGTAAATATGATTTTATGGAATATATTCTTTTATTTAATCTTAGTCCTTGTTTCTTGTTTTATGCCAGAAATCACAAAGCAGTGTGGAGATTAGAAAGAACTAAGGAAGAGGGATAAAGAATGTCCTGTAAAAAGTGGTGGTAGATGCTCTTTGTTGCAGATTATGTTGCCCAAGCTCGGATTAGGCAGATGGGTCTTGAGGGTGAAGTCATATGGCTCTGTATTTGGATAGGAACGCAGGAGTTTGAGGCATGATACAACTTTCATATGACTCAGATTATCTGGTGTCTTGCCTACAGCAAAACAAAGGAAAACAAATTAACTTTTCTTTTTTATTTATTTATTTATTTTTTTTATTTTTTTTTATTATATGAAATTTATTGTCAAATTGGTTTCCATACAACACCCAGTGCTCATCCCAAAAGGTGCCCTCCTCAATACCCATCACCCACCCTCTCCTCCCTCCCACCCCCCATCAACCCTCAGTTTGTTCTCAGTTTTTAACAGTCTCTTAAGCTTTGGCTCTCTCCCACTCTAACCTCTTTTTTTCTTTTTTCCTCCCCCTCCCCCATGGGTTCCTGCCAAGTTTCTCAGGATCCACATAAGAGTGAAACCATATGGTATCTGTCTTTCTCTGTACGGCTTATTTCACTTAGCATCACACTCTCCAGTTCCATCCACGTTGCTACAAAAGGCCATTTTTCATTTTTTCTCATTGCCACGAAGTATTCCATTGTGTATATAAACCACAATTTCTTTATCCATTCATCAGTTGATGGACATTTAGGCTCTTTCCATAATTTGGCTATTGTTGAGAGTGCTGCTATGAACATTGGGGTACAAGTGCCCCTATGCATCAGTACTCCTGTATCCCTTGGATAAATTCCTAGCAGTGCTATTGCTGGGTCATAGGGTAGGTCTATTTTTAATTTTCTGAGGAACCTCCACACTGCTTTCCAGAGCGGCTGCACCAATTTGCATTCCCACCAACAGTGCAAGAGGGTTCCCGTTTCTCCACATCCTCTCCAGCATCTATAGTCTCCTGATTTGTTCATTTTGGCCACTCTGACTGGCGTGAGGTGATATCTGAGTGTGGTTTTGATTTGTATTTCCCTGATAAGGAGCGACGCTGAACATCTTTTCATGTGCCTGTTGGCCATCCAGATGTCTTCTTTAGAGAAGTGTCTATTCATGTTTTCTGCCCATTTCTTCACTGGGTTATTTGTTTTTCGGGTGTGGAGTTTGGTGAGCTCTTTATAGATTTTGGATACTAGCCCTTTGTCCGATATGTCATTTGCAAATATCTTTTCCCATTCCGTTGGTTGCCTTTTAGTTTTGTTGGTTGTTTCCTTTGCTGTGCAGAAGCTTTTTATCTTCATAAGGTCCCAGTAATTCACTTTTGCTTTTAATTCCCTTGCCTTTGGGGATGTGTCAAGTAAGAGATTGCTACGGCTGAGGTCAGAGAGGTCTTTTCCTGCTTTCTCCTCTAAGGTTTTGATGGTTTCCTGTCTCACATTCAGGTCCTTTATCCATTTTGAGTTTATTTTTGTGAATGGTGTGAGGAAGTGGTCTAGTTTCAACCTTCTGCATGTTGCTGTCCAGTTCTCCCAGCACCATTTGTTAAAGAGGCTGTCTTTTTTCCATTGGATGTTCTTTCCTGCTTTGTCAAAGATGAGTTGGCCATATGTTTGTGGGTCTAGTTCTGGGGTTTCTATTCTATTCCATTGGTCTATGTGTCTGTTTTTGTGCCAATACCATGCCGTCTTGATGATTACAGCTTTGTAGTAGAGGCTAAAGTCTGGGATTGTGATGCCTCCTGCTTTGGTCTTCTTCTTCAAAATTCCTTTGGCTATTCGGGGCCTTTTGTGGTTCCATATGAATTTTAGGATTGCTTGTTCTAGTTTCAAGAAGAATGCTGGTGCAATTTTGATTGGGATTGCATTGAATGTGTAGATCGCTTTGGGTAGTATTGACATTTTGACAATATTTATTTTTCCAATCCATGAGCAGGGAATGTCTTTCCATTTCTTTAAATCTTCTTCCATTTCCTTCATAAGCTTTCTATAGTTTTCAGCATACAGACCCTTTACATCTTTGGTTAGATTTATTCCTAGGTATTTTATGCTTCTTGGTGCAATTGTGAATGGGATCAGTTTCTTTAGTTGTCTTTCTGTTGCTTCATTGTTAGTGTATAAGAATGCAACTGATTTCTGTACATTGATTTTGTATCCTGCGACTTTGCTGAATTCATGTATCAATTCTAGCAGACTTTTGGTGGAGTCTATCGGATTTTCCATGTATAATATCATGTCATCTGCAAAAAGCGAAAGCTTGACTTCATCTTTGCCAATTTTGATGCCTTTGATTTCCTTTTGTTGTCTGATTGCTGATGCTAGCACTTCCAGCACTATGTTAAACAACAGCGGTGAGAGTGGGCATCCCTGTCGTGTTCCTGATCTCAGGGAAAAAGCTCTCAGTTTTTCCCCGTTGAGGATGATGTTAGCTGTGGGCTTCTCATAAATGGCTTTTATGATCTTTAAGTATGTTCCTTCTATCCCGACTTTCTCAAGGGTTTTTATTAAGAAAGGGTGCTGGATTTTGTCAAAGGCCTTTTCTGCATCGATTGACAGGATCATATGGTTCTTCTCTTTTTTTTTGTTAATGTGATATATCACGTTGATTGATATGCGAATGTTGAACCAGCCCTGTATCCCAGGGATGAATCCCACTTGATCATGGTGAATAATTCTTTTTATATGCTGTTGAATTCTATTTGCTAGTATCTTATTGAGAATTTTTGCATCCATATTCATCAGGGATATTGGCCAGTAGTTCTCTTTTTTTACTGGGTCTCTGTCTGGTTTAGGAATCAAAGTAATACTGGCTTCATAGAATGAGTCTGGAAGTTTTCCTTCCCTTTCTATTTCTTGGAATAGCTTGAGAAGGATAGGTATTATCTCTGCTTTAAACGTGTGGTAGAACTCCCCTGGGAAGCCATCTGGTCCTGGACTCTTATTTGTTGGGAGATTTTTGATAACCGATTCAATTTCTTCGCTGGTTATGGGTCTGTTCAAGCTTTCTATTTCCTCCTGATTGAGTTTTGGAAGAGTGTGGGTGTTCAGGAATTTGTCCATTTCTTCCAGGTTGTCCAATTTGTTGGCATATAATTTTTCATAGTATTCCCTGATAATTGTTTGTATCTCTGAGGGGTTGGTTGTAATAATTCCATTTTCATTCATGATTTTATCTATTTGGGTCATCTCCCTTTTCTTTTTGAGAAGCCTGGCTAGAGGTTTGTCAATTTTGTTTATTTTTTCAAAAAACCAACTCTTGGTTTCGTTGATCTGCTCTACAGTTTTTTTAGACTCTATATTGTTTATTTCTGCTCTGATCTTTATTATTTCTCTTCTTCTGCTGGATTTAGGCTGCCTTTGCTGTTCTGCTTCTATTTCCTTTAGGTGTGCTGTTAGATTTTGTATTTGGGATTTTTCTTGTTTCTGGAGATAGGCCTGGATTGCAATGTATTTTCCTCTCAGGACTGCCTTCGCCGCATCCCAAAGCGTTTGGATTGTTGTATTTTCATTTTCATTTGTTTCCATATATTTTTTAATTTCTTCTCTAATTGCCTGGTTGACCCACTCATTCGTTAGTAGGGTGTTCTTTAACCTCCATGCTCTTGGAGGTTTTCCAGACTTTTTTCTGTGGTTGATTTCAAGCTTCATAGCATTGTGGTCTGAAAGTATGCATGGTATAATTTCAATTCTGGTAAACTTATGAAGGGCTGTTTTGTGACCCAGTATATGATCTATCTTGGAGAAGGTTCCATGTGCACTCGGAAGAAAGTATATTCTGTTGCTTTGGGATGCAGAGTTCTAAATATATCTGTCAAGTCCATCTGATCCAATGTCTCATTCAGGGCCCTTGTTTCTTTATTGACCGTGTGTCTAGATGATCTATCCATTTCTATAAGTGGGGTGTTAAAGTCCCCTGCAATTACCACATTCTTATCAATAGGGTTGCTTATGTTTATGAGTAGTTGTTTTATATATTTGGGGGCTCCGGTGTTCGGCGCATAGACATTTATAATTGTTAGCTCTTCCTGATGGATAGACCCTGTAACTATTATATAATGTCTTTCTTCATCTCTTGTTACAGCCTTTAATTTAAAGTCTAGTTTGTCTGATATAAGTATGGCTACTCCAGCTTTCTTTTGGCTTCCAGTAGCATGATAAATAGTTCTCCATCCCCTCACTCTCAATCTAAAGGTGTCCTCAGGTCTAAAATGAGTCTCTTGTAGACAGCAAATAGATGGGTCTTGTTTTTTTATCCATTCTGATACCCTATGTCTTTTGGTTGGCGCATTTAATCCATTTACATTCAGTGTTATTATAGAAAGATACGGGTTTAGAGTCATTGTGATGTCTGTATGTTTTATGCTTGTAGTGATGTCTCTGGTATTTTGTCTCACAGGGTCCCCCTTAGGATCTCTTGTAGGGCTGGTTTAGTGGTGACAAATTCCTTCAGTTTTTGTTTGTTTGGGAAGACCTTTATCTCTCCTTCTATTCTAAATGACAGACTTGCTGGATAAAGGATTCTCGGCTGCATATTTTTTCTTTCTAGCACACTAAATATCTCGTGCCAATTCTTTCTGGCCTGCCAAGTTTCAAAAGAGAGATCAGTCACGATCTCTTATAGGTCTCCCTTTATATGTGAGGGCACGTTTACCCCTTGCTGCTTTCAGAATTTTCTCTTTATCCTTGTATTTTGCCAGTTTCACTATGATATGTCGTGCAGAAGATCGATTCAAGTTCCGTCTGGAGGGAGTTCTCTGTGCCTCTTGGATTTCAATGCCTTTTTCCTTCCCCAGTTCAGGGAAGTTCTCAGCTATTATTTCTTCAAGTACCCCTTCAGCACCTTTCCCTCTCTCTTCCTCCTCTGGGATACCAATTATGCGTATATTATTTCTTTTTAGTGTATCACTTAGTTCTCTAATTTTCCCCTCATACTCCTGGGTTTTTTTATCTCTCTTTCTCTCAGCTTCCTCTTTTTCCATAACTTTATCTTCTAGTTCACCTATTCTCTCCTCTGCCTCTTCAATCCGAGCTGTGGTGGTTTCCATTTTGTTTTGCATTTCATTTAAAGCGTTTTTCAGCTCCTCGTGACTGTTCCTTAGTTCCTTGATCTCTGTAGCAAGGGATTCTCTGCTGTCCTGTATACTGTTTTCAAGCCCGGCGATTAATTTTATGACTATTATTTTAAATTCACTTTCTGTTATATTATTTAAATCCTTTTTGATCAGCTCATTAGCTGTTGTTATTTCCTGGAGATTCTTCTGAGGGGAATTCTTCCGCTTGGTCATTTTGGATAGTCCCTGGCGTGGTGAGGACCTGCAGGGCACTTCCCCTGTGCTGTGGTGTATAACTGGAGTTGGTGGGCGGGGCCGCAGTCTGACCTGATGTCTGCCCCCAGCCCACCGCTGGGGCCATAGTCAAACTGGTGTGTGCCTTCTCTTCCCCTCTCCTAGGGGCGGGATTCATTGTGGGGTGGCGTGGCCAGTCTGGGCTACTTGCACACTGCCAGACTTGTGATGCTGGGGATCTGGCATATTAGCTGGGGTGGGTAGGCAAGGTGCACAGGGGCAGGAGGGGCAGGCTTAGCTCGCTTCTCCTTAGGTAATCCACTTCAGGAGGGGCCCTGTGGCAGCGGGAGGGAGTCAGATCCGCTGCCGGAGGTTTGGCTCCGCAGAAGCACAGAGTTGGGTGTTTGCGCGGAGGGAGCAAGTTCCCTGGCAGGAACTGGTTCTCTTTGGGATTTTGGCTGGGGGATGGGCGGGGGAGATGGCGCTGGCGAGCGCCTTTGTTCCCCACCAAACTGAGCTCTGTCGTCCGGGGGCTCAGCAGCTCTCCCTCCCTTTGTCCTCCAGCCTTCCTGCTTTCCGAGCAGAGCTGTTAACTTATGACCTCCCAGACGCTAAGTCGTGCTTGCTGTCGGAACACAGTCCGTCAGGCCCTTCCGCTTTTGCCCGCCAGACTCGGGGGCTCTGCTTGGCTGGCGAGCCGCCCCTCCGCCCCGGCTCCCTCCCGCCAGTCCGTGGAGCATGCACCGCCTCGCCGCCCTTTCTACCCTCTTCTGTGGGCCTCTCATCTGCGCTTGGCTCCAGCGACTCCGTTCTGCTAATCCTCTGGCGGTTTTCTGGATTATTTAGGCAGGTGTAGGTGGAATCTAAGTGATCAGCAGGACGCGCGGTGAGCCCAGCGTCCTCCTACGCCGCCATCTTCCCTCCGTTCCCCAAATTAACTTTTCAAGGTAGATGGTGACAGTGTGGAGCAGCCACCTAGGGCTGTGAGATGAACCACGCAGGGTGTGGTGAGAGAGGACAGAAAGAGAGAGCTGAGTACTTACAAGGAGGAGTGAAGGGCACATTTAAAGAACTAATATTACCAGAGCGATAGTTAGCCTTTTCTAGTCCACCTCGTGTGGACCACTCACAACTGCAAGTGTAAAAGTGGAATAGGATATAGTGTTGAGTGGGATCACTGGATGGATGTCCAGAATCAGCTTACAAGTTGAAGAAATATTTGAGGGGAAAAACAAAGTTGTTGAGCATTACTTGTTAGAAAAAATGATTGTGGATCAGTGCTCATTGGAGACAAAGGTCATCCTGTCTACAGTTGTAGTTTGGAAAATAAGGTGGATAGGCAGATGTATTTCATTGTTCTGCTTTCTTCCTATAACTTTATTAAGTGTCCTGTGTTGACAGGATTCAGTGGTTGTTAAAAGTGAGTAGAGAATCATATAGGAAATAGAGAAGAAATTGATTTTCACTGTTGACATCATTGTGTCACATCACTCTCTAATCATTATTGCCCACCCTTCCTGGCTTTTCCTAGCTGTCTTTCTGATTCCTGTTTGGAAAATCAAATTCTGGTTCTTCCTGGTTGCCCATTCAAGTCTCTGAAGGCCTCTAAGTGCAGAAGCTCAGTCCTTTCTGATTTAGCAGGTTGAACATCTTGTTTTGGTGTGATAGAAATGTTAAGAATTTCAAAAAGTAGATTCTCAATGAAGCTAAACTTGTAAATGTCAAATCATGAATGGGGAACATTGCGTCTACCTCTGTCTTCTGTGTAGTTATTCCGGAAGGACTAAGACAAGGTGCCTTGTTGACAACCATCCCAGAATGGTAGTAGATTATATAGAGTCTATACAGTTTCTAGAAAAGCTATGGCTCTCTGCTTGTTTACCCAAACAATGGTGCAATGATACTTGTCTGGTGTCTGCATATAGGAGGGACTCCATATGTATTGTGGGGAAAAAAGCAAAAGCAGGTTGGTCTACATCTATGTAGATTTTGGTCTACATTAGAGTGGATGGATTTGGTCTGCATACAGTTGGTCTGAAGCGTGTTATGTTGCATCAGGATGGATTTTCACCAACTTGGAATTCAGCCTTTGTCAGACTGGGGTGGGATTGTGAGGTGTAGGGCTGAGGGTGGTAGGGTAGATAGATGAGATGGAAGAGGTGGCTGTGTTTCCTCTTCGTCTAATGAGTACACAGTTTGGGGGCTGCCATGCTTTCAAGTTCTAGTCTTGGATGTGCCTATTAATATTTACCTGCAGAATTAGGGTTCCTAGCCTCATTGAGACCAGGAAGCAGGTTCTATCCTGAGGAGTTTTATTTTAGAAAGAGAGACAAAGGCTTTTTCCTAGTAACATGCAAACAGAATATAGTACAAAGTGGGAACATATGTAGGAGGATGCCTGGTAAGTAATCCGTTTGTGAGGTTGTTCCCAGAAGACTCCTGGGAGATAATGTTCGATATTAATTTTCTTTGTTATGCCCTGAACTTGTTTACTTCCGTATTTTTCCAACCTTCGAGGGAAGTTATCTGACCTTTCTTCTCTTTCCCCTGGGGATAAGTTACACTTTTAATACTAGTGCAATAGTTTCTCTTTCTTTTCCTTATCAGCGGACCAAGATGAGAGCTGTTGTTGTTGTTGTATCTTAGTATATAGATCCATATAAATATCGGTAGCAAATATTTAACTAGATCTTGTTTAGTCGGTCAAACTGGACTTACTGTTTTGAGATGTGGTGGATTATTTTTTGTATTTTGGTGAGGGACATGGAAGGAAGGCCTAAAAGAAGTTCTATTTATTAGATCATGTCCAAGCTGAAGAGATACTTAAACTGAGGTCTTACTGCAAAACAGTTATACATAATGCCAAGATGGGGCAATTCTCTGCACTTCCATGCAGCCTAGTCAGGTTGACTAACAGTGCACAGAAGATACTCACTACTCTTGCCAACACAGAACATGAGGTCCTTACTACTATTACCTTCCATCAACTAAGAAGCCATCTGAGATCTTAATATGCCTTAGCCTTGACTGTTTATTTCTGATTGAGGAGTACCTGTTCTGGTTAAAACCTCATGTATCTTTTATTTACTTAGGCATTTGGGAATGTATTCTTGAAATGGCCTTACTTGTAAGTTCCCAAAGAGGGGAATTCTGTATTTGCCACTACTGTCTTGCACTATGTGTAACTGAGTGATGATGATTTGGGGGTAATGGTGGCGGTGGTGATGATTTAGGGGAAGAAAATTGTTGCTTTTGCTTGACTTATTTTGCACAAAGAATCAGTGTGGTGCCTGAATTTCTAATTTGGAATTTGCCTTTGTATTCATGTACAATTAGTTGAAATCTGATCTTTAATAGATTGAATAAAGTCTTTCTCACTTAAAAACTTATTATAGTTTTGACTTGAAGGACAATCTAACTTCTCATTTTAGTCTATATTAAAAGTATACATTGAAAGTATACAGAACCTACCTGTGTAGTTATTTACAGAATGTGCAGGAAAAATGGTGGTAAATACAGAAAATTATTATCTGTTGGAGCTTTCAATAATTTTTTTTAATGTTTCTCTATTTTTGAGAGAGAGAGAAAGACAGAGTCTGAGCAGGGAGGGGCAGAGAGAGAGGGAGGCACAGAATCTGAAGCAGACTCCAGGCTCTGAGCTGTTAGCACAGAGCCCGACACTTTGGTCTAACTCAGGAACCATGAGATCACGACTGGAGCCAAAGTCAGATGCTTAACCAACTGAGCCACCCAGGCACCCCTGGGAGCTTGCAATATAAGGGCAAAGCAAGGCAATATAAGGTACCATTCCATTAATTGACTATGGTACCACTCCTCCCTTCTGCATGTCAGTCTTAAATGTTTCAATCTGAGTCTTGTGTTATGATGCCTAATGCCAAAGCATTACCTGACCTATTTTCCAAATAAAGAAATGAAAGTAGTATAATTCTCTGTTGTCTATATGTTCAGTTGCCACACATTAAGGTGATGACACTGGTGTAATTAATGACTCTCTCAGATAATGTATATCCTCTAGGCTCTTGGGTTACTTCCTCTGTACCTTCACTTTGTTGTGGTAAAGGAGACTTGGACCTCAGTTGTGTCAGATCTCTGACATCGCCAAATTGGGCTGTACATCCTGGGTTACTTCCTTGGCTGTGGCACATTAACTCTTTGTACCTCAGGCTTCATCTGGGGAAGGAAAGGCAAGTGGAGAGCATCATCATGCAGAAGCTCTGTTCCTCAGCCAACATCTCACCACCTTTTTCTCCTATCATCTTCCTTAACTGTGTTCTCCCAAGGAGAAATTCTAAGTCAGTGAGTTGTGCCACTGGGTATAAATGAGGGGAGAGAAGAGGACAAGGAGAACATACTGGAGACATCAGATATCTATCTTCAGGTATGCCCAGAGAAACTTCCAGAAGGGGGATCATGTTGAACAAGGTTTGGAAAGAGTGTTCTAGGCAGAGAGGAAAAGTCTGTGTGACAGTGATGTTAATAGCAGCAAGATGTGCATGTGTGGGGAAAGATTTTCCTGTTCAAGCAGGAGCCACAGAAAAGGTTAATAGTAGGAGTAAGTGGTAGAAGAACAGGGAAAAGAAAGGTTTGTAAATACAACATTAGAAGTTTGGATTTAATAGAGAATAGGAAATTGCAGGTCTGGTTGAGAGTGTGTGTGTGTGTGTGTGTGTGTGTGTGTGTGCGCGCGCGCTCATTTGTGTGTGTGTGTGCACACATGTGACTTAAGACTTGAGGAAAGTGTTATTTTTCAGAAGGAGAACAACCATAGCTTATTATTCTTTTTTTCTTCCTACATTTTTAGTTTGCAAAATATCAATTCTACAGAAAGTGGCAAGAATAGTATAGTAAACACCCATTTATTTTTCATTAGGATTGAACAGTTGTTAATATTTTGCCACTCTGTCCAATGTATTGTGTAAGTGTGTGGGTGCATGTATTTATGAAATATGGTCTACAGTTTAGGTTTACTAAATTCCTATTTTTTTATACTAAAGTGTTTCTCCATGATCCAGATGCAATCCAGGGTTATGCATTGCATTTCGTTGTTACTATGCCTCTTTATTCTCATTTAATCTGTAATAGTTCCTAGGCCTGTCATTCCTGACATTGATAGTTTTGAACAGCACATGTCAGTTGTTTTATAGAAAGTCCACTTTCTTTACAAAGTTGTTTTGTAGACTGATAATTTTTATCACCAGGTTTAGGTTACACATTTTGGACAGGACTATTATATAAGAACATGTTAAAGACAACGAGTGCCATGTATGCATGAACATTTCTTCTTTCCTCCCAGTTGTGTTTGTCGCATCAAACAGTAGAACTGACATTTAGAAAGTGTTGAATGTTTATTGAATGAAAAAATAAATGAATGAAATAAAACTTCACTGCCATTTAGGTCTCTTATTTTTCTACTTGAGGAAAGGAGGAGGAGCAGCCTTCTCTTATATCTTAGTCCCTTTTTATGCTAAATGTGTGGAAGCTTAGGGATAACCCAGGACATCTGTAAAGACCCATAGAGGAGAGAAATGAGATTGACACTATGTTGTGAGACACCTGTGGAGTCTCTTCACCCTGTGGGTGGGTGGTGATCATACTCTGTTGCGGGTGGTTGATGAATTAGATGGTTGTCAGCTGGAAAGAGAACCAGCACACAGAACCTATGAGAACATGACCTATTTCTTTGAAAGAGAAATTAATTAGTTAAGTTTCCAGATTTTCCTATAATTAACTCCACTAACAGCCATTTAAATCCTAAGAATGCCATAGTGAAAATTCATTTCTGTCTTTCTTCCTTTTCCAGCAGGAACAACCCCATTATTATCTCCTTCTCTCCCCTCCATGTCTCCCCGCTCCCAATCACACACATAAGTGTGTATTTCTAACATTTTTGAATGGTAGTTGATTAGCCATTCTATCCAGATTATTAGCTGTTGAGAAAATCTATAACTCCTTGGAGTTTTCATCTAAATGTAGAAGCTTTCATTGCTGTTTCCTTGGGGGAAGTGGGGTTATGACACGTATTCCTTGCCTCTCAGAAATGTATGTTCAGGCTTCCCTCTGGGGCCCTTTCTCTTTCCAGTCGTGAGCTACTCAGATGCTTCTGACAGTCCTTCCTGAGGCATCTTGGGCTTTGGAGGGGCTTAACCTAGTTAATTTTGCAAGGCTTGCAAGTGCCTGTGCACATGGTTACTGACCCATTTCTGGGGGTCTCCCTGCCCCTGTCTTTCCAGTCCTTAATTTCACAAGGTTCTGGAAAATGTGCCCTTTATCTCCATGTCAGCTCTTCATTATTCATAATAATGGTGGGAATAACCTAAAATAGTGAATGATACTAAAATGACTTTCGTTTGATATTTAAGTGTTTGAGTCCTTCCTAGAGATAATCCAGGGAGTGAATAGTTCCAGGAAAAGCAATCCATCATGTTACTCTCCCATGGGTAGCTGCATGGAATCTCTGCACTGTCATGTAGAGAGGGAGGCCGAGGCAAGAACACAGCTTGTCCAACCATCATCGTGTTTTCAGATGCATCAGACATCTATTGAGAACTCTGCAAAACTTGTCTCCACACCTTGTCTTCAAATTCTGGAGAAGACCTTTCCTTAGTTTAAGAACGCAATACTTAATTCACAGAACATGAAAATCAGTAGGCAACCTGTCAAACTATCACTTTCTTAAAGGCTTCCATCTCGCCCAGAATCATGCAGCTGAAGTCCTCACAGTGACTCTTGACCCTACATGAGGGATCTGTCTTCCTGCTTTCTCTCTGACCTCATGTCTTACTGGTTACCCCTCACTCACTCTGTCCTGGCCCCACAGGCCTCAACAGTTGATAAGTACCACTTCACACCTGTTAGGATGGCTAGTATTAAAGAACAAAACAAAACAAAACAAAACAAAACAGAAGATAAAAAGTATTGGGGAGGATGTGGAGAAATTGGGACGCTTGTGCATTGCTGGTCAGAATGTAAAATTGTGCTCCATGGGGAACACACTATGGTGATTTCTCAAAAAACTACATATCCAATTACCATACGATCCAGGAATCCCACTTCTGGGTATATATGCCACAGAATTGAAGGGAGAGACTAAAAAAGACATTTGTATACATGTATTCATAACAGCATTATTCATAACAGCTAAAAGGTGAAACAACCCACATGCCCATTAGTGGATGGATGGATAAACAAGATGTGGGATATACACAAATTCAGCCTTAATGAGGAAGGACGTTCAGACATATGCTCTGACATGCATGAATCTTGAAGACTTTATGCTAAGTGAAATAAGCTGGTCACAAAAGGACAATATTGTGTGATTCCACTTATATGAGGTACCCACAGTAGTCAAATTAAGACAGAGAATGAACAATCATGGTTGCCAGGGGCTGCAGGGAGGGAAGAATAGGGAGTTACTATTTAATGGATACAGAGTTTCAGCCGAGGAAGATGAACAAGTTCTGGAGATGATGGTGGTGACGCTTGCACAACAGTGTGAAGGTGAGTCTGTCTTAGATCAACCATTTTATAATCAAAACACCTACTCTGAGCACATCCTTACCTTTTCTTGATTTCTTTTCTCTGCATCACTGATTGAAAATCCAACACAGTAAATATTCATATTACTTATTTGTTTATTGTTTGCTTTCAACTTAAGGATGTAACCAATTTGTGTGGAGGGATTTCTGTGCTTTTTCTGTTTAATCTGAAGTGCTGAGTAAATGAGAATTAGTGTATTTGTTGAATGGATAAATGAAAGACCATGAGTGGACACAGACTTGAAGAGAAGGCCAAAACAGAAAGAGAAAGTCCAAAGATTCCATTTTTCATTTGATTTTGTAAACTAATTTCTTCTACCCTTGGGTATGAGACTCAGCCCCAGTGTTCATGGTGGCTTTTGTTCTGTTTGCCTTTTCATATGCCTTGTGAACTCTTTCACTCTTGGACATGTTGCTGTGCATGTACACAACATTTACCTTTACTTAAAACTCTTGCCCTGAACTCAAAGCTTCTACTCCTGTATTCATGACCGCCCCCTACCTCATTTGCAGGGCTGCTTAAGTTAGGACTTGAGAAACTCTGGGGAAGTTAAGTTTCTAAGGAGCTTTATACTTGAGTGTTTGGGGGTGCTAGTTGCATTGGCTCCAGAATCTTCATTGTCTGGAAGTTTTAAAGAGGAAGAGAGTTTTCATATACTTTAAGGTTAGAAAGGATCTATGCTTGGATACAGAGGATTGATATGATCGCTGTAGATGTTGTATTTAAATCCACTTCTCTGAAACTTTGAGAAGTAAAATAATTATTTAACAGCCTCATTTAACAGCCTTCCTTTCAAGTCTTTATCAAACTTCTAGCCAAGCAACTGGTACCCAAACTCTCTTTGAGGCTATTCAGGAGGAAACACTAGGCCAACTTCCTGATTGGCAAGAGGGCTAACACCCAACCAGGGGAGCCAGTAGAACTTACTGTATCAGAAAATGCTTTGAAAAAGAAATGTCCAGAGTGAGGGCAGTGCCCTTCTCAGAGACAGAGGGGTGAACACAATGACCTCCAGGACAAAGAGGAGTGGTTGGGGCTGGTTGGGACAGGAAGATAGTCTGCAATTTAATGGGTGGATTGTTGAACCTGACAGGAGTTGTTCTAGGAGACTTGGGGTGGCACTTTGATTTTGGAGTTTGGAATGAGTTCAGAGACTGAGAGAAATTCACGGAGGGGAGGGAGGGAAGGGGGAGTTGAAGGCATTATTGAATTCATACAAGCTGGCTTCATGTTCTCTGGCCTCTATCCACATTTCTTTCAGCACCTTGCATGCACCAAGTACCTCCTTTGGGAGAGACTGTTTCATAATTAAACTGAGATTCGCAAACCCAGGGCCCTCATTTGGAAATACCTTAGAAATGTGCTTGAAATAGATGATTATGCATGTTCTAGCTCCTGTTTACACCTCTGTTTGGCCCTTTATCTCCTTCAAAAAAATCCAAACAAACAAATAAACAACAAAACAAAACAAATTCCCTCTAGGAATCTCAAGATATAGTAGTTGATCAATACATCTGTATATTCATATTCTATGTCCTAAATGGCTGTTATGGTTTCTTAGCACATTTATGAGCAGATCCTTGTCCTGGGTAGTGAGGTTGGAGGTGGGAGTGTGGAATCTAGAAGGAGGAGGTATATAGATCCTGGCCCTGACCTCCGGAAGCTTTTGTATTATAAAGGAATTTAAGTGACACACACAGGACACCAGCAGACAGAAAGGGAAAATTAGTTTTAGCTGAGCATCAGGATGGACTGTAAGTGCTGATGGGAATTGGATGGAGGTTGGAGATGGGGACCGGTCAGGATGGATTAGGAAAGGCTGACTAATCACCAGGGAAAACATTGTAGAATAGGACTGAGAAGGCCTAGAGCATCAAGACTGTACAGAAAGGAGTGAGGAGGGCATCCCTGGCAGGGCAGGGTAAAGGCTTATCCAAGGAAGGGTGAGTCAGGATGTAAGGAGCTGAATTAGGAAGGAGGGGATGGGCCTGAGGGTAGAGGGAGAATTAGGGCAGGATTCTGAGAGCTGGGCCAGAGAGTCTGCACTGAATATAAACTATTGGAATAATTGTAGATTACTGCACGGAGAAAGGACATTTCTGAAAATAGTGTTTGAGGATGATGTTTTTGTGTACTGTTATAAACTGGATTTGTGGTAGGCTCTCTCAGGATTCCCAATCATGGCTTTGCTTTGTCTTCTATAAGCTTGCTTGTTCATTTTTCTTCTTCCTGCTTGTGTTGCAGTAATGAAATGTGATTATTTAATTCCCAGATGTTTTGTTCTTTGTGTTGCTTCTCTGGTATTGTCATACTTTGTCTGTAACCCACTCTCCCTCATCTTCAGTAAAAGTGTGAAGAGCAAAAGGACCGACCACCCTGTAAAACACAGTTGAGGGAAACAGAAATTATCCAAAGCCTTACCCATCTCTGACCCTGCCATTCAGATGGTCCTCCTCTGGGATTCCTGCTCTGGGTACACAGATGGACTTCAAGAGAATGTAGGACATTTTTTTGAGGTGACCAAACTCAGAGGGTTCTGTGATTCAACAAATGTTAAGAACCACTGTTTTGTCTGTTGGTAGGGAGGTGGCTGGGGACGGTTCCCCAGAGGGAAAAATGTGGCACAAGCATCCTTAGTGCCCAGTAAGGAGCCTCCAGAGACAGTTGAAGGAGGTGGAGGAGAAAGACGAATTGGGGAAAAGGAAATGGGTTCAGAGGGAACTG
This sequence comes from Leopardus geoffroyi, assembly GCF_018350155.1. Lineage (NCBI taxonomy): Eukaryota > Metazoa > Chordata > Mammalia > Carnivora > Felidae > Leopardus > Leopardus geoffroyi. Next base: position 55,192,292 of record NC_059341.1, on the reverse strand, counting down.
GTAGGAGGGGTGTCCCATCTTCCCTTGGTCTCCGCCCTCTTTCTAGTAGGCTTTTCTTCTTTGTGTTCTCCATGTTCTGACAATTACAGGATCCAGTTACCCTTCAATTTAACTCACAACATTATGTCATGAAATTCCTTGTTGAAACTGAAGTGCACAGAGTGGAGTCAATCCCTCTCTCCGCCATGGACTGTTAGCATCTTTGCTTCCTGTCAGGCCCCTTTATAATGCATTTTATTTTCCCCTTTCATCATGATCTCTATTCTCATTTCCCATCCTCACTGGTGGCACTTGTGTTAGTGTATTTAACAAATGCTCTTACAATCCATGCTCTATATGTGTATTTAGATACATTCATTCACTTTACAAATACACAGTTGTAGTGTGGGGAATATAGCCAAGAGCAAAACAATAAAAATGCCCTGCTTTCATGGATCTTACATCTCTTGGTGTGAGGAAATAATAAACAATTAAGTACAACATATAGTACCTTGAATAGTGACAAGTGCTATCAGAAAAATGAGGGCATGGGGGTAAGGTGTGTTGTGGGTGGTTAGGAGCAGATTGTAGTTTTATATGTGGAGCTTAAGGAAGGCTGTGCTACACATGTGCTTTACCAAATGCAGTGAAGTGAGCAACCATGGGGCTATCTGGGTTAGAAGTGGTATGGTTATAAGGAGAGCAAGTACAAAGGCCCTGAGGTAGGGTCTTGCCTGGTATGTTTAGAGACCAGAATGGTTAGAAGGCTAGAGAAATAAGAGTGGGGGAGAGAGAGAAACAGAGGCTGAGTAGCAGGCGGGTCAGTGACAAATACTGTAGGACTTTGTAGGTCATTGTAAATGCAAACATTGGCTTCTACTCTGCATAAAAGGAGAAACCAGTAGAAGGTTTTATCAGAGAATGACATGAAAATTTTAACAGGTATGTGCATATCCTTGACAAATAGGCAGCGCTCTTTGGCTGTTTTATAAATGTATATAAATGTAACTGTGCTGTATACCTCATCTTCTACTTTTGCTACTTGTTTCTGAAATCTACCCATGTTGTTATCTTTAATCTACTTTTTAATTCTGACTGCTGTGTAATATTTCATTGTGTACATGTGGCACATTTTACCTGTACATTTCTCTAGTAACAGAGGTTGGCATAGCTCCAAACTCAGAAATAGTCCTGTGATGAACTCTCTCAGCTGAGCCTCCTTATAGACTCAGGAGAGAGTTTCTCTGGGGTGTTTACCTCAGTGAGGGATTGCAAGGTGGGAGATGCATTATTAATTCCTTGAGGGATTGCAAGGTGGGAGAAGCATTATTTTTTTTTAATTTTTTTTTCAACGTTTATTTATTTTTGGGACAGAGAGAGACAGAGCATGAACAGGGGAGGGGCAGAGAGAGAGGGAGACACAGAATCGGAAACAGGATCCAGGCTCTGAGCCATCAGCCCAGAGCCTGACGCGGGGCTCGAACTCACAGACCGCGAGATCGTGACCTGGTTGAAGTCGGACGCTTAACCGACTGCGCCACCCAGGCGCCCCGGGAGATGCATTAATTCCACTAAGATTTTGCTTCAGGATCATGACCCCAGTTACAGTCTCACCAGCAGTGAGTGATATTTTGTATCTTCTCATCAAATTCTTATGTTTATCCTATAAGGCAAGTGAAGTAGGTAAGTTTCCTTGTGGGTGAGAAAACCTTAGAGACATCAAGCAAATAACCCTGGTTTATATAGTGAGGTGGAAGATCCAAGGCTCAAATCCAAAATTTCAGACATAATGGTTGTTGCTCTTAGCAGAGTACCCAGCACTGCCCCTTCTATGAATGAGACATCCATAGTCAAAAATATTGATGATGATGATGATGATGATGATGATGTTTGAGGTTTGCATTAACAAATTTTTTTAATGTTTATTTGTTTTTGAGAGAGACAGAGACAGCATAAGCAGGGAGGGGCAGAGAGAGAGGGAGACACAGAATACGAAGCAGGCTCCGGGCTCTGAGCTGTCAGCACAGAGCCCAACATGGGGCTTGAACCCACGAAGTGTGAGATTGTGACCTGAGCCACCCAGGTGTCCTGAGGCTTGAATTTTTTTCATTACTGGACTAACCCAGTAAGCCTAGGGCCTCCAAGTGTTTAGCACCATGTAGGAAGGTGTCTAATTAGGGTACTTAGCATTTCAAGACAAAATATATGGAATAAACTGTTTCATTATCTCATGAGGGAGAGCTAACAGGTTCAAATTTTTGTGGATGATTTTGGGGCTAGAAATGTATCAAGACTAATTGATTTTCAAAGTTTGGGGATTTGGATCAGATGTCAATATTAAACATTAGGTAGATTATATTAATTACATATTGTTTGGTAGGCACTGAGCTAACTACTTTATAGGCATCATTTATCTTAAACCTCACAATTACCCTATGAGTACTTTTACTCTCATTTGACTGTTATTGAAGCTAAAGCACCAAGAAGTTGACTATTTGTCCAGAGTACCTATTCTAAGGTTGAGTTGTATTTGAACCTGAACTGTGTACCTGCATAGCCTCCTTACTCCTAACTAAACTGTGCTGCTTTCCTGTGAAAGAAGCTTTTATAATCTCTTCTTTTTGAGATTGAGGACGATTTCTTGTCATTTGGGGTGATTTAGAGTAGCCATGGGAAGGACAGAGCTAATGGATAAGAATCTTCAGAAGGGCAGGGTATGAAGTATGAAAATGTTTCTGAGTGTCTTCATTATCCCTCTCTCTGTTCCCTGAAGTGGGAACCTCTGACTTAGGACATCCCACCTATATTATAGGGCCTGAGCATGATGCCTTCAAAAAATTTGGCAATTCGTTGCCACCCTGTGTGGCTTATACCTGCCATGAATGACGTGAGGTCAAGGGTTCATCAGTTTGTTTTTCCTTCACACTTTCAATCTGCTTGTCTTCTACAAGGAAGGCAATACCATTTATATCTTTACCTAGATCTGTATTATAAATATTGTTTGGCTAAAAAGCATGTATCTCAAGTCAATTAGATAGAAATTCTGGATTATGTTCTCTTTCAGGTTTCTATTCTCAGTGTGTGTATTTGTTAAACAAGTTTTTGTTGAGCATTAATTGAGCATCTAACTCACACTTTGATTAGGACACAGGCAGCTGAGCAGGAATTGTGACACATGATAAATGGCACATGGGGTAAGCTGGGTGGTATGAGAGCACATAGGAAGGGCAGCATGAGGGTCAGGGGAGGCTCCTGAAAAGCAACTTTTGAGCTGGGAACTGAAAGAGAAGTAGGGGGTAGCTAAGTGAAGGGACAAGAGAGCATTAGAGACAGGTAACAGGGTGAACATGGAATTTCTCAGCTGGAGCAGAAGCTGGACAGGGTGTGAGGCTGGAGGAAACAGCACAGGTCAGATGATGAAGGAAGAAAGGACTAGGAAGGAAGGGCAGTGGGAAGCACTGAAGGGTTTGAAGCCTGGGGGTCGGTGTGGGACATATCAGTGACATTTACAGTGTAGCAAGATTCCATGAGTTAAGTATTGACTCTGTCTATGTTATGTGCTTATTAGTAAATCATAACCTTGAAACTGGTTGCCACTGGTGGGTGGTAAATAAGGAGTCTAGATCGATTTGTACACAGAAGCTTTGACCCATAGCGTTAGGATTCCTTTTGATAATCTGTAGAGAAGACTTTTCAATTTTGACTTGACCTTTCTGTCTTTAAAAACCACTGATGACATTTCCTAAAATTCTCTCAAAATCAAAGCCTGAACAGTAGGAGAGTGAAGGCTGTTCAACTTTGTTTTCTCTGTTCTTCACTACTCATTTCTGGGGCATTGCTGTGAATTGTTCACCAAAGCCTTGTTCCACTTGAGGAGGGGTCCATTTGAATTGCAGCAGCAGAGGAGGAGGAAGGAGGAACCACATGTAGGGTAGTGTTTCTTCATTAAGAAAATATCTTTGGCATATTGAGACCATGATTTGAGTGAGTGGAAAATAACTACCATGGAAAGTTAATAGTGAATTACAAGTTTGTGTTTTAATATAAGCTCACAGAGTAGGGCATGGTCTCCAGATGGCTGGCAGTTGACATCATAGATGATGCAGAGTGTTTATAGAGCACAGTGTGGCCAGTGAGGAGACTGTCTGCAGAAGTGAGTTCTTCTTGTGTCCTGGAGCCCAGACAGGGAGGATACAGAAGGAATTGTTTTGGTTGTAAGCTACTGAGATAGGTGACCTACTTCTTTCCTTCCTCCCTATCACACTCTCACAATTGTGGATGCAAAAATTGTATTAAGTTTTGCCTGGGTACTTTGGGTGAGGTTAACTGAATGCTCAGAATTCACAAAATGGCCTTTCTGGCTCCTCTCCCTTAGTAATGGACACTTGGTTGGCTTATGCACCTATTTCTCCAGTATTTCCTCACCAGGCAGCCTGGTTTCTCTAGTTCTTACAGGTAGTTATGAAGGCCCTGCCTCTTTCTCTACCTCTCTTCTCACAGCGCCCCCTGTGGGCCTGTATGGGTAAAAGAAAAGGTTGGACTGTACATTCTTTGCTGCCAGTACAGCTAAATGGATGATGTCGGATGAGGACAAAGGGGGACATCTGACCATGGGAGCTGATTTGGAGCTAAAGAATTTTAAGACTCTGGGACCAATATTTGTATTTTAAACTCAGAATATATTTACGAAATGGTTCTGTAACTGCAACAAGTTCCTCTAGTTCATGAATTAACATGTCATAACTTATGCTCAAGCACCACACAAACATCCCATGTGTGAATTATTGCATAATAAATTCATACCCTATTGTGTCCTACAACTTAATTAGTACATGAAGCTACATGAGTTAGATGAACCCACATGAGATTTTGTCATGTAATGTGTAAAAAGGAGAATGTTGGGTGATATTTGACACTTTTCTCAGGGGAAAGCAGGGTTGAGTTTTTTTAGTAATCTTTTGGTTTCAGTCTCTGATACTCGAGCTGCAACAGGTAACATGGGACTTCTGGGCTTTGGTTAGTTGGTTGAAGACTGTTGTTCAGTAAATATTTATTGTTTATTTAGGCATTGTGAAGAGCTATCACATACCAGAAAATACAAAGTAGCAGCGTTGAAGCCTGAGTAACGGACCTCGGCAGCCCCAACTCAACTTGGCTTAACTCAGACTCACCAAACCTGATCCCAGACTCTCCTCCCTGGGCTTGCTACAGCTCTCTGATCCTGGAATCCTCTTCAGTTCCAGCTAGATGCTGCGTCAGGCACTTCGTAGATTTGGTCAAAAACTGGTACGCAGACCTACGCTGAAGGAACCGGTGGCTGAGAATGACCCACGGAGAAGCCTGAACACTCTGGATTTAGTGGCCCTGGGTGTGGGCCGCACACTGGGTGTAGGTGTGTTTGTCCTGGCTTGTGAGGTGGTCAGAAATCAAGCAGGGCCATCTTTTGTGATTTGTGTTTTGGTGGCCGGCCTATTTTCTATGTTGATTGGGCTGCACTACGCAGAGATTAGTGCCCGGGTTCCCCATTCTGGCTTGGCATATATCTACAGTCATGTCATTATAGGTGAGTTCTGGGCTTTCATCACTGGCTGGAACCTCCTCCTCTCCATTGGTGCTAATGCAGTCATTTTTTTACACATATTCTTCTTAGCTTTTGAGCACCTGCGTGTGACCCTGCATGAAATTATCTTACCACACGTTTCCCACCTCCTAGAAGACAATCTAGACTTCATTATTATATTTCTTCTGTGGTATCTCACAGAGTTGTGGTATATTTGCATTTCCTCAGTTATCAAAATATTCACATTGGTGAAAATTTTGGTTCTAAGCTTTGTCATCATCTCTGGCTTCATTAAAGGGCACCTGTACAACTGGAAGCTCACAGAAGAGGACTATGCAATGGCTGGACTCAATGACACCTCCAGCTTGGGCCCTCTGGGCTCTGGAGGGTTTGTGTCTTTTGGCTTTGAGGGGATTCTCCGTGGAGCAGCTACCTGTTTCTATGTATTTACAGGTTTTGAGGAAATTGTTACTAGAGTTGGAGAAGCCCAGAACCCCCAACGTTCCATCCCTAGGGGCATTGTGATTTCACTGTTCATCTGCTTTGTGCTGTATTTTGGTGTCTCTTTAGCACTTACACTTATGGTGCCTTACTACAAGCTTAAACCTGGGAGCATCTTGCCTGAGTCATTTCTCCTTATAGGCTGGGCCCCTGCCTACTATGTGCTAGTGTTTGTATTTTTGTTTTTTTTTTTTAGAAATAGGTCTGACCTTATTTTATTCACATATCAACTGTTACACAATATGGCAGTAGATGGCCTCCTGTTCCCTGTCTGTACCAGGATCCTTACCTGGAGTATCCCCCAGCGTGGGATTATTGTAATTTTTTACATTATTGCAGTAATCATGATCTTCTTCTTTGGACTCACTGATCTTGTGGACCTCATGCTTATTGGGTCCCTGATGTCTTACTCCATGGTTGCTATTTGTGTTCTCATCATCAGGTATCAGCCTGAGAGGAGGAATGGGGGAAATGAATCAGAGGTGCAGGAGGAGAATGGACATACAGTAGAGAGGCTGACTCTACAGGGACTACTTTTTCCAGGCAGCTTTACCCCCACTCCACTCTCTGGCCGGGTTGTCTATGTTTGTTCCTCACTGCTTGCTCTGCTGCTAATTCTCCTTTGCCTGGTGCTGGCCCAGTGGCCAGTTCTGCTTTCTGGAGACCCAGTGTGGATTTCAGTGGCTGTGCTGCTCCTGGTTCTCATCACTGGGATCACTGGGGTCATCTGGAGACAGCCGCAGAACTCCAGTCCCCTTCACTTTAAGGTCCCTGCTCTGCCTTTCCTCCCACTACTGAGCGTCTTTGTGAATGTTTGCCTCATGATGCAGATGTCAGCTGCCACCTGGGCCCGATTTGGTGTCTGGATGCTGATTGGGTTTGCTATCTACTTCAGCTATGGGATCCAGTACAGCCTGGTCTCTAACTGAACTTAAACTAGGTCCAAAACTGTAGACCTTGAACTCAGTAGTTCCAGTATCTATTATTTTTATTATTATTATTTTTTACTTATCTAATTTTCTGTTGTGCCTGTAGCTGCTCACTGGCTTTTAAAAATATATTATTAAAAATGGGGCACCGGGGTGGCTCAGTCAGTTAAGCATTTGACTTCAAAGCTCAGGTCATGATCTCATGGTTTGTGACTTCGAGCCCCATGTTGTGCTCTATGTTAATAGCTCAGAGCCTGGAGCCTGTTCTGATTTTGTGTCTTCCTCTCTCTCTCCCCCTCCCCACTCACACTCTATCTCTCTCTGTCTCTCAAAAATAAACATTAAAAAATATAAAAATATTATTTAAAAAACTATAAAAAATGTTTTTCTTTTCTTTGATAAAATATCCAGTAGTGGTGGGGTGCCTGGCTGGCTCAGTCAGTAAAACATGTGACTCTTGAACTAAAGGGTGATGAGTTAGAGCCCCGCATTGGGTGTAGAGTTTACTTAAAAAATATGCAGTAGCAGAATTACTGGATTACAGAGTATTTCTATTTTTAATTTTTTGAGGAACCTGCATACTGCTTTCCATAGTGGCTGAACCAATTTACATTCCTACCAATAGTACATGAGGATTCCTTTCTCTCCTGATCCTGGCCAACATTTTTTTTTCTTGTCTTTTTGATTTTAGTCATTCTGACAGGTATGAAGTGATATATTATTGTAGTATTAATATATATTTCCCTGATGATTACTAGGAGTGAATATCTTTCCCTGTGTCTATTGACCATCTGTATGCCTCTTTGGAAAAATTGTATATTCAGATAGTCTGACCATATTTTTAATTGGATTACTTGGTTTTCTGGTGCTGACTTGTATACGTTATTTATGTGTTTTGGATATTAACCCCTTATTTGATGTATCATTTACAAATATCTTCTGTTCAGTAGGTAGCCTTTTTGTTTTGTTGATGGTGTCCTTTTCAGGGCAAAAAAATTTAGTTACATGAATTAAAAAAGATAGATGCATCCCTTTGTTTATTGCAGCATTATTTATAAAATCCAAGATATGTGGGAGGAAAAAGATGAAATATGGCCCAAGCCATTATGGAGCATATCTTCTAATCCAAGGGGTAAAATATAGCTGTAACACAAAGTAGAAAGTGTTGTCATAAGGGAAATGCAAATAATGTGTCTTGGGTATTCAGAGTGCAGGATGATCATTTGTGGCTGGCACAGTGACTAGTAAAATGAAAGAAGACTTTGTAGAGGAATGGCCTTTGAGTGGGCTCTCTACAAGGATGGATAGGATTTTGTCACATGTGGGCAAGAGGGAGGAGCTTAGGCACAGAGAACAACAGGAAAAGCACAAGAAATGAAGCAGTGTCAGAACACACTGAGCATGCAGTGTAGCCTGAGCCTTGGCTGTGAGAGGGGACAACAGAATGTGCACAGGTGGATTGGAGCCAGAGCTTTCCTCTGAACACAAAGCACTTTGGCTTTGAACCCACTACCCATGCTGAATATTCCTGGAGTTGGTTCTTCTACTTGGAAATATCTCCATTCTTGGACTTTAAATTTCGGTACTGTTGTCTGCTTTATTCCACCTGCTCTGAAAGTGCACAGCTGAGACCCAAGTGTCTTGGGTTCTGGTGTTGTTCCACCATGAACTATCAATGTGACCTTGAACAAACTGCTCAGTTCCATCAATGCTCTGCTTATTTATCCGTAACATGAAAGGTCAGGACTGATCATTTCTAAAGTTTCATTTACTTAAAAATTCTAGGACTTCTGATTCTTCTTTCCTTTACTTTCTCCACTAGATCTCTCTACTGTGTGGGGTCTGAATGTGAATCCCACCCACTTTTCACTACAGCCCATTGTTGGTGCTGTAGAGCTCCAATAAATAATACCCCATTTTACCCTCCTCTGTTTAGAACCAAGTGATAATCAAGATATAGAGACATATGATTAAATAATCAGCCACAACCTAATTGGTTTGCCAAGCCCGCATCATTAAATTAGACAGACTTACTCCTCATCACAAGAAGTGCTGGACACACCCTGCCTCCCACCACAAGAGACAGTCCGCTTTTATTAGATTTTCTGTTGTATGAGCAAGTTGGCATGCAAGTGTCCTGTGGACAAGTTGGTTCTGGATTAATAAAGAAAATCAACACAAGAATGGAAGGGGATGAGCTGGGCATACTCACAGTTGTCTCTTCAACTCACTAATCAAATTCTCAGTGAAAGAGGGTGTGGAGAGAGGCCAGGAATAGTAATCTGCTCAGTGATGGCTCAAACTTCAGCTCCTGCAGCTCACTTGGAGGGCTTGTGAGAACCTGCTCCCAGTGTTTGGAATTCAGTAGATCTGGGTGGGTAGGGGGCAGAACTTGTAATTCTAACAGTTTCCAGGTGATACTGATGCTGCTGGTCCAGGGACCACACTTTGAAAACCAAGGCTCCAGCTGAAGCCTCTCCACATGTAAAAATGAAGGGAAGCAAAAAAAGTGCCCTTTTAACATCTACCTTCATTTTTGAATTTTTTTTCAATGTTTTATTTATTTTTGGGACAGAGAGAGACAGAGCATGAACGGGGGAGGGGCAGAGAGAGAGGGAGACACAGAATCAGAAACAGGCTCCAGGCTCTGAGCCATCAGCCCAGAGCCCGACGCGGGGCTCGAACTCACGGACCGCAAGATCGTGACCTGGCTGAAGTCGGACGCTTAACCGACTGCGCCACCCAGGCGCCCCCATTTTTGAAACATTTAGATTAAAATACCATCATTAATCTTTTCACAGTGGGGAAATCATAGTGAATGATTTCACAGTACATATGTAGATCAAATCACCACAATGTACACCTTAAATATCTTACAGTTTTATATGTCAGTTATACCTCATTATGGCTGAAAGTAAATATATATATACCACATGTCTCTGTGTGTCTTTATTTATTTTGTTCCCTGATTGAAGATCATAGGTTATGAGTGTATCTTGTTCACTCCTCCTGAGCATTCAGCTGGGGCCAGGAGCATAATGAGTATATAATAAATTCATGTTGAATTGAATTGAGCCTTACACATTTCTTTGGTACTGAAAATTCTCTTTCCTTTCAGTCTACCACTGTGCTATTCTTTTAATACTATCTTTTGGGGACTTCCTTGACAAATAGCTTTTCTTTATGTCCAGAACTATATCTCAAACTCTATGTGGAGCTATACCCAGCATCTAGAATTGTACCCAGGCACTTCTAGTTTTGCCTTTGTGTGGCTCTGCCTGAGTTATGGTGACTGTCCTGTCTGTTCCATCATACTGGAGTCTTGTTCAGGTCAAGGAGTAAGTTCTCCCCTTCCTCTAGACCCAAGAGTAAGAACAGTGTTGTCCCTTGAAAGAGCAACAGGGAAAATAAGCCCTGGACAGGAGAATGCCTGACATGACCTCTCCTGGTCCTGCTCCATCTGTTTCTGTGGCATGTGTGGAGGGGCTGGAAATAGTGAAATTGATAGAAGACCCAATTGCTCTACCTGACTTCAGGGAATCACTGAAGAGGACACTGGATACCAGCTTCTTTAGATGCTTTGTTGAGAGACTGGTATATAATTTTGTGAGATAATCTAAGATTCTTTGGGGAGAGAGAAGTTTTCCCCCAAGTGGGGAGAAGCACAGACTGAAATAGGAGGAATTGGGAACTGGATAGGGATGAAGGCATCATTACTTTGTAAGGAAAGGTGTGAGTAGAAACTGAGAAAGATGTATTGGTCAACAGACACTGGAGGTGGACGCCTGTGGAGAAATTTGGGAAATAAAAGATGGATAAAAGAATTGGAAAAGAAATGGGGCAGCAATTCCAGGCTACATGGACCTTTAAGAGTCATGAAAGAATGGGACTTTTGTGAGGGATGTGTTGCTTCACATTTTAAGGGAAATTATGGAACAGGTTTGTACTGTGTATTGTGCCCTGGAGCGAGATTCCTGAATCAGGGAAGGGTGAGATATGGGTTCTCATTGTCATCTGGAAGATAGACAGACAGAAGGATGTGGACACATAGACTCTTCATGGGAGAGAGTTGTGTCAACTGCTATCGTCATCTAGGCCCTTGCTCTTTGACGTGTGCTCCATGGACCAGAAGCATGGCTGTCACGTGGGAACATGCTAGAAATGCAGAATCTGAGGCCCCACCCAGACCTACTGAATCAGAATCTACATTTTTAACAGACTTCAAAGTGATCTCTATGCTCTTTCCAGTTTGAGAGGCACTAGCCTTACATGATGGATGATAGGTGTCTGGCCTCAGATGAGCCTATGGAAGATTTGAAAACTTTGGAACTGGGAACACAAGAGGAGGGGCCTAGGCTTGGAAATTGAATTTTGATTAGAGAGAGAAGGGTGGGGGCCCTGACTGCCCTCCTGTCCCCAGGCCTCTCACACCAGTCACTGTGTTAGGATTTGTCACTATGCCCACTTTAGGAAAATGTCTGCTGTGCCAACGCTGGAGTCTGCCTGGTCCTCAGGGGCTCTCCTGAGGCATCTCATAGGTCAGGACTGCTGCCAATTCTGTTTCCTCTACTTCATATGATGGCCTCAAAGGGATTGTAGAGGCCATATTATTCATGACGAGGCTCAGGGTTGTACTCTCCTAATCAAATGAGTGATAGCTTGATGATACTAATTGAGGAGGTTATAGAGGTTGGGGGGATTGAAGTTGGAGTTCTTAACTTTTCTGTCCTGGAAATTAGGATATTTTCATCCTTCAAAAACTTTCAAAAACTTTAAGGAGAGACAAGATGACTGCACAAGATGACTAAATCCATTATTTTTAAGGAAACTTTTGAAGTTTTTAAATGGTTAATAACAAAATATATGAGACCTATAATTACAGGGACCTGGGATCATTGGCAATGCATCAGTGTTACCAGGTGGGCATTTGAGAATTTTCTTCAGTCTTTGAGGGTTTGTGTACCTCACCCCAATCAGAGTGAGTGTAAAGAGGGACCGGTATGGAAGGAAAACAGATTGAGATAGAAGATGAAGAAGAATTTCTGAGATTAAACAGTGACCAGGGGATATGGGAGGGAGCAGGCTCTCTGGCCATGCACATGGCTGTCTCACTTGGGTTTGGAATGACTTGGATGGACTCCTGTCCAGAAACAGGGTAATGTACAAAATGAGCTCTCAAAATCTTTTCATCTCAAGAATTCTCCAGTCAACTTCTGAAATAAAAGGCTGGGATGGATATTTGGTGTATATCAGGTGGCGAGTCATGGGAATGATGAATGGCAGAAGAAAAAAACAATTTATTAGATCATTGAAATCTGAAAATTTTAAAACACGGATTGGATGTAGGAGAATAAATTGCATGTTACAGTTCAAATAACAGTTTTAGGTTTCCATGTCATTCCTCTCTCTATGTATTTATCTTGTCTCATTGATGAGATTTAAAAACCTCCTAAGGGAAAAGAACATCTCTCTTTTATATATGGCTTGTTTATATCGGCAATGCCCCCAAAACGATGACAAAAATAATAACTACCTTTTGCTGAGTAGTATGCTCTCTATTTTGCTCAATTATTTTGCATAATCACCTATTTCATACAAGAATTGTATGAGGTGAGAATTATTATGCTCATTTTACCAAAGTTGAAACTAATGCTCAGAAAGGTTAATTAATTGCTGCAGGTGAGTCGTGAAGCTAGGATTTGTGCTGAGTTTGAGCAAAACATATGCAAATAAGCCCTGAGCTACACTCTCTGTGGGGTAGTGGCTCAAATGGGGTAGAAGATCACTGAAACTTGATGGCATAGAGGTAATTGAAGGGCTGTGGATAATTCCAAATAGTGAGTCATGAGAAAATAATTTCTTTTTGTTTTGTAGAGTGTAGTTGGAGAAACACTTAGTGACACATGCAAGCTTCTACTCAGACATTTTCTCATTCCCCATCACTGTCCCCAACCCTGCAGTCAGGAGCTTGGACTCCTCACCCAGGAATGAGGCTGGGTACATACATTCATAAAGCACCTCATTAAAGTTATGTATGTGCTTAGTATATGGACATGTTTTATTTTATTTTATTTTTTAAATTTACATCCAAATTAGTTAGCATATAGTGCAACAATGATTTCCAGAGTAGATTCCTTAATGACCCTTACCCATTTAGCCCATCCCCCGTCCCAGAACCTCTCCAGTAACCCTCTGTTTGTTCTCCATTTTTAAGAGTCTCTTATGTTTTGTCCCCCTCCCTGTTTTTATATTGTTTTTGCATCCCTTCCGTTATGTTCATCTGTTCTGTGTCTTAAAGTCCTCGTATGAGTGAAGTCATATGATATTTGTTTTTGACTGACTAATTTCACTTAGCATAATACCCTCCAGTTCCATCCACGTAGTTGCAAATGGCAATATTTCATTCTTTTTGATTGCTGAGTAATACTCCATTGTATATATATATATATATATATATATATATATATATATATATATACCACATCTTCTTTATCCATTCATCCATCAATGGGCATTTTGGCTCTTTCCATACTTTGGCTATTGTTGATAGTGCTGCTATAAACATTGGAGTGCATGTGTCCTTTCAAAACAGCATACCTGGATCCCTTGGATAAATACCTAGTAGTGCAATTGCTGGGTCATAGGGTAGTACTATTTTTAATTTTTTGAGGAAACTCCACACTGTTTTCCAGAGTGCTGCATCAGCTTGCATTCCCACCAGCAGTGCAAAAGAGTTCCTCTTTCTCTGCATCCTTTCTCATTGCTCATTTTATTGGCATTTTATTTGTTGTTGCCTGAGTTGTTAATGTTAGCCATTCTGACAGGTGTAAGGTGGTATCTCATTGTGGTTATGATTTGTATTTCCCTGATGATGAGTGATGTTGAGCATTTTTTTTCATGTGTCGGTTGGTCATCTGGGTGTCTTCTTTGGAGAAGTGTCTATTCATGCCTTTTGCCAATTTCTTTACTGGTTTGTTTTTGGGTGCTGAGTTTGATAAGTTTTTACAGATTTTGGATACTAACCCTATATCTGATATGTCGTTTGGAAATATCTTCTCCCATTCCATCGGTTACCATTTAGTTTTGCTGATTGTTTCCTTCACTGTGCAGAAGATTTTTATTTTGAAGAGATCCCAGTAGTTCATTTTTGCTTTTGTTTCCCTTGCCTCTGGAGACATGTTGAGTAATAACTTTCTGTGGTCAAGATCAAAGAGGTTTTTGCCTGCTTTCTCCTTGAGGATTTTGATGGCTTCCTGTCTTACATTTAGGTTTTTAATCCATTTTGAATTTATTTTTGTGTATAGTGTAAGAAAGTGGTCAAGGATCATTCTTCTCCATGTCGCTGTCCAGTTTTCCCAGCACCACTTGCTGAAGAGACTGTCTTTATTCCAATGGATATTCTTTCCTGCTTTGTCAAAGATTAGCTGGCCATATGTTTGTGGGCCCATTTCTGGGTTCTCTTTTATGTTCCATTGATCTGAGTGTTTGTTTTTGTGCCAGTACCATACTGTCTTCATGATTATAGCTTTGTAGTATAGCGTGATGTTTGGGATTGTGATGCATCCTGCTTTGCTTTTCTTTTTCAAGATTGCTTTGGCTATTTGGGGTCTTTTCTGGTTCCATACAATTTTTAGGATTGTTTTCTATAGTTCTGTGAAGAATGCTGGTGTTATTTTGATAGGGATTCCATTGAATATGTAGATTGCTTTGGGTAGTATTGACATTTTAACAATATTTGTTCTTCCTATCCATGAGCATGGAATCTTTTTCCATTTTTTTGTGTGTCTTCTTCAATTTGTTTCATAAGGTTATAGAATTCAGTGTATAGATTTTTCACCTCTTTGGTTAGATTTATTCCCAGCTATTTTATGATTTTTGGTTCAATTGTAAATGGGATTGATTCCTTGATTTCACTTTCTGTCGCTTAATTGTTGGTGTATAGGAATGCAACCGATTTCTGTGCATTGATTTTATATCCTGCAACTTTTCTGAATTCATACATCAGTTATAGCAGTTTTTTGGTGGCATATTTTGGGTTTTCCATATAGGGTATCATGTCATCTGTGAAGAGTGAAAGTTTTACCTCCTCCTGGATGATTTGGATGCCATTTATTTCTTTGGGTTGTCTGATTTCAGAAGCGAAGACTTCCAATACGATGTTGAATAACAGTGGTGAGAGTGGACATCCCTGTCTTATTCCTGACCTTAGGGGTAAAGCTCTCAGTTTTTCCCCAATGAGGATGATATTAGCGTTGGGTCTTTCATATATGGCTTTTATGATCTCTAGGTATGCTCCTTCTATCCCTAATTTCTTGAGGGTTTTTATCAAGAAACGATGCTGCATTTTATCAAATCCTTTCTCTGCATCTATTGAGGGGATCATATGGTTCTTGTCCATTCTTTTATTGATGTGATGAATCATGGTAATTGTTTTGTGGATATTGAACCAGCCCTACATTGCAGGTATAAATCCCACTTCGTCATGGTGAATAATTCTTTTAATGTATTCTTGTATCCGATTGGCTAATGTCTTGTTGAGGATTTTTGCATCCATATTGATCAGGGAAATTGGTCTATAGTTCTCCTTTTTTAGTGAGGTCTCTGTCTGCTTTTGGAATCAAGGTCATCCTGGCTTCATAGAAAGTTTGGAAGTTTTCCTTCCATTTCTATTTTTTTTGGAACAGCTTCAAGAGAATAGGTGTTAACACTTCCTTAAGTGTTTGGTAGAATTCCCCTGTAAAGCCATCTGGCCCTGGACTCTTGTTGTTTTGGGAGATTTTTGATTACTAATTCGATTTCTTTACTGGTTATTGGTCTGTTCAAATGTTCAATTTCTTCCTGTTTCAGTTTTGGTAGTGTATATGTTTCTAGGAATTTGTCCATTTCTTCCAGATTGCCCATTTTATTGGTGTGTAATTGCTCATAATATTCTCTTATTATTTGTATTTCTTCTCTGTTGGTTGTGATCTCTCCTCTTTCATTCTTGATTTTATTTATTTGGATCCTTTCCTTTTTCTTTTGACCAAAATGGCTAGTGGTTTATAAATTGTGTTAATTCTTTCAAAAGAAACATCTTCTGCTTTCACTGATCTGTTCTACTGTTTTTTTTTTTTTGTTGTTGTTGTTAGTTTGTTTGTTTTGATAGAATTAATTTCTGCTCTAATTTTTATTATTCCTGTCTTCTGGTTTTGGTTTTATTTGCTATTCTTTTTCCAGCTCTTTAAGGTGTAAGTTTGAGTTGTATATCTGTGACCTTTCTTCCTTCTTTAGGAAGGCCTGGATTGCTATATAATTCCCTCTTATGACTGCCTTTGCTGTGGCCCAGAGGTTTTGGGCTGTGGTGTTTTTTCATTTTCATTGGCTTCCATGTACTTTTTAATTTTGTCTTTAACCTCTTTGTTAACCCATTCATCCTTTAGTAGGATGTTCTTTAATCTCCAATATTTGTTACATTTCCAAATTTTTTCTTGTGGTTGATTTCGAGTTTCATAGCGTTGTTGTCTGAAAATATGCACGGTATGATTTCGATCTTTTTGTAGTTGCTGAAGGCTGATTTGTATCCCAGTATGTGATCTATTCTGGAGAACATTCCATGTACACTGGAGAAGAATGTATATTCTGCTGCTTTAGGTTGGAATGTTCTGAGTATATCTGTTAAGTTCATCTGGTCCAGTGTATCATTCAAAGCCATTGTTTCCTTGTTGATTTTCTGATTAGATGATCTGTCCATTGTTGTAAGTGGGGTGTTGAAGTCCCCTACTATTATGGTATTATTATCAATGAGTTTCTTTATGTGTGTGAATAATTGATTTATATATTTGTGTGCCCTCACATTTGGGTGTAAATGTTTACAGCTGTTAGGTCATCTGATGGATAGACTCCTTAATTATGATATACTGCCCTTCTTCGTGCCTTGTTACAGTCTTTATTTTAAAGTCTAGATTGTTACAGTCTTTATTTTAAAGTCTAGATTGTCTGATGTAAGTATGGCTACTCTGGCTTTCTTTTGTTGACAATTAGCATGGTCGATGCTTCTCCATCCCCTACTTTCAATCTGAAGGTGTCTTTAGGTCTAAAGTCAGTCTCTTTTAAACAGTATGTAGATGGATATTGTTTTCTTATTCATTCTTTTACCCTATGTCTTTTGATTGGAGCATCTAGTCCATTGACGTTTAGAGTGAGTACTGAAAGATATGAATTTATTGCCATTATGTTGTTTGTAGAGCTGGAGTTTCTGGTGGTGTTCTCTGGTCCTTTCTATTCTTTGTTGCTTTTGGTCTTTTTTTTTTCCATCTTTTCTCCCCTCAGAGAGTCCTCCTTAAAATTTCTTGCAGTGCTGGTTTAGTGGTCATGAATTTCTTTAAATTTTTTTGTCTGGGAAACTTTTAATCTCTCCTTTTATTTTCAATGACAGCCTTGCTGGATAAAGAATCCTTGGCTGCATATTTTTTCTGATTCAGCACATTAAATGTATCCTGCCACTCTTTTGTGGCGTGCCATGTTTCTGTGGATAGGTCTGCTGCAAACCTGATTTGTCTTCCCTTGTAGGTAAAGGACTTTTTATCCTTGCTGCCTTCATGATTCTTTCCTTGCCTGAGCATTTTGTGAATTTGACCATGATATGCCTTGTTCATAGTTGGTTTTTGTTGAATCTAATGGGAGTCCTCTGTGCTTCCTGGATTTTGATGTCTGTTACTTTCCCCAGGTTAGGAAAATTTTCTGCTATGATTTGCTCACAAAACACTTCTACCCCTTTTTCTCTCTCTTCATCTTCTGGGTCCCCTAAGATTCCAATGTTGTTCCTTTTTAATGCGTCACTGATTTCTCTAATTTTTAAATCATGCTCTTTTGCCTTAGTTTCTCCCATTTTTTCTGCTTCATTATTCTCCATAAGTTTGTCTTCTATATCACTAATTTGCTCCTTTGCCTCACCATCCTTGCTGCCGTGGTATCCACTCAAGATTGAAGCTCAGTTATAGAATTTTTATTTCATCCTGACTAGCTTTTACTTCTTTTATCTCCACAGAGAGGGATTCTAATCTATTTTTGACTCCAGCTAGTATTATTATCATGATTCTAAATTCTGATTCATACATCTTGCTTGTATCTGTGTTGGTGAAGTCCCTGGCTGTTGTTTCTTCCTGCTCTTTCTTTTGTGGTGAATTCCTTTATTTCCTCATTTTGATGGGAATAAAGGAAATAATGAGGGTAAAAAAATTAAAATTAAAACATTAAAAACAACACACACACACAAATACACACACGAAATCAAATAAATGGTGCTAGATCCTAGGTGTGTTTTGGCTTGGGTTTTGAAAGGGGCTTAATAGATTAGAGAGAAAAGGAGGGGGGGGGGGAAAGGAAATCATTTCAAAATTTGACAAAATGAATACACTGAAATAGAATAAAATGAAATGATGTAATAAAACAGAATTTGAAAAATTTACAAAAAAGTAAAAAAATATAGTTAAAAAATTTAAAAAATATATTTTTAATAAACCTAGAAAATAAAAATAGATTTTTTTTCACATTCTGTATTGAAGAAATAGAAAAGATACAAAAAAGAGATAGGAAAAAAGAAAATTAAATAGGTGGACCAGCGAACAGGCTAAAATATGATTGAAATTACTGCATTTTCCTGTAGAAGTTCAACTATGGAGCAGTTTATAGTTGTAAACTAAGTAGGCGAAGAGACTTATGTTCCTGAAGACCGAGGTTGGTCCAGTATGTGGGACTTAGTGTAATGGCTCTGTTCTCCACTAGATGGCACTGCTTAGCTTACTGGGGTGGATTTTTGTGTCAGGTGTATGCGTGTATGCGCATGCACGGGAGAGGTGAAAATGGCATCACCCAGCTATCCAGTCTCTGGTAATGGAGCTCTGCTCTCCCTGATTAGCAATCGCACACCTGTCCTTTGTCTTCAGCTTCTGTACATTCCCCACTTTTATGCTGTCTGTGACCAAGCCCCAGGCAACACCTCCCTCCTGAGCTTTATCTCAGATGCAGCTGTGTTTCCCCACCCCTTACTTATGAGGGACTGTGGCGGTAACTTGCTCAGACCTTCTGTGGAAGGGTCTCACAGAGCAATGGCTGGGTGCTGGCTGCACCCAAGAACATTTGTAGGACCATGCTGCTGCCAATGCCCAGAGACTGTGGCTGGACATCAGCTCACCCCAAAAACTGTTCTCCTGATTCTGTAGCAGCAGCGTTTCAGGGATTATGGAAAATCACAACACATCTAGCACTAGGCTTCACCCTTAATGACTTTGTTATAGCACCAGAGAATTTGGTTGTTCTCCTGGGTCCACTGAGGCCTTTGCATGTAGGGGGTGTTACAAAGCCTCTAGCATATGTCCTCCCAGCAGGAGAACCACCTCTCCCCATGTGGCCTGAAGACCCCTAGACTTCACTCTGCTCCTGGGGATTTGCCCTTCTCACCAGAGCACTGCCAGGTATCAAGCTGGGGAGTTTCCGATTCTGTGCTCCCCCTGTTTACAGGGTCTTAATGGAATTTAAACCCTCTCCTTTCTCCCTTTTTAGTTCAGTCCCTGTGGCTGTTTCTACTTTTCTACTTTCTCTCCAGCTGCTTTTGGGGGACTGCTTTTCCTATATTCTCCCCCACACACATACACACACCATCTCCATCCTCTCTTCGCAGGCAAAAACAGCTCCCTACCCTCTGTAGCTTCTCTCTCCCCCAGTTCACCTCTCTGTGCTGTGTACCTGCTGAGTTCCATGGTTCGGGTTGTGCAGATTGTTGTGTTAATCCTCAAATCAGTTTTCTAGGTGTGCAGGATGGTTTAGTGTTGGTCTGGCTATATTTCATGGACACAAGAAAAACTTCCATGCTCTTCTGCCATCTTGACTCCTCCTCCCCTCATGGGTCACATATGAAGGGCCATCTTTCGATCACACAACTGCTGAGCTGCTTCTGAGGGATAAGCTCTCCCACAGTGGGAGCCATTGCAGGGCTCATGCACTGTGTGATTCTGTCCTGTATGCACATGTGGTATCTCCCTGGGTCCCTGCACTTGCAGTTCTGCAAGCACCTTGGATATGGGTAGGTCTCCTCTTCTGAAGCTACAGCTTGCCTAGGCTTGGTGGGAGATGCTGTGGAGTCCTTGCCATGCATGTCACAGGTGTGCTTCTCCTGGATGTGCTTTCTAGAGTGGGTTCTGGTCACCCTCAACCCGCTGCCCAGAGCCCCTGCGGCCCCTGTGACTGCCCAACCTCTTGTACCACTGTCTTCCCCTCCCCCACCAGCTCACACAGCTAAAGACGCTCAGGAGGCGCAGGGGCACCACTGCAGACATCTCCATAGCACCTGAGGAGTGCTGGCTGCAGGCCTTGGTTCGTCTGTGGATGGCCTGATGACTTAGGATGTTGTAACCATCTGGAACTCCTTGGCACAAGGGCACAAGTGTAGGGCCCCTTTCTCTTTGTCTTCTCCCAGGCAGTTGCTACCTAGGCCACAGTGACCATTGAGATTGGGGCTACCATGGTAGTGGCATGGCTGCAGAGATGGTGAACGCAGATAAAAAGGTGCGGCCTGGGCATGTTGTGGGGACACTCGTGGGGGCAAGGGTGGAGACCTCAGATTGGCTGTGTCCATTGTGAAGTGGGAGGCTGGGCCAGGGGCACAGAAACAAGGGCAGCAGCAGTGTGGCAGACTCCTGGGTGTCAGTGAGAACCCAGAGCAGGTCCACCTGGAGAAGCCCCGCCATGGGGACTGGGGCCTGGCTGGTGGGGCTGGCACGGCTTGGAATGGAATCCCCTGGGAGGCAAAAAGGGAACTGGAGCTCAGTCCTGACCTGAAAGGGGTTCTGGGTGTGACTCTGGTGGGTGGAAGGTATTCATGAGGCCGCCCACTCTAGGGAAGTCCAGGTCCTGCGAGGGAAGAGGGTTGCAGCAGTGTGCTAGGGAATACATGGAACATGGCTTTGGCTACTGACAAGCCCGAAGGAGCTCAGTTAGAGCCAGGGGCACAAGCCCTGAAGGGCCCAACCCTGGCCTGCCCGACTGGGTCAAGCTTAAAGCGTGGCCCTAGGGCCCCCAGGCTGCCTGAGCACCTCTGCTGGACTATGGGAGGTAGGGAAGTATCCTGGGCCAGTTTTTTCATTACCTGGTGATTGTCTGGGGCACTGTTATTTCCCCAGCCACTCACCTCTACCAAAGACAGTGAATAGCACAGGGAGAAAGGGGTAAAGATTGTTTTTGGGACCTGATACAAGCATACACAGACCCTCCCCCTGCACTTCCCCTGAAGTAGATGCATACTTGGGAAAACTCCCAGCCTGAGGCAGAGGAATATAGCCTAGGAATATTACAACAGACACAAATGAAACCCCCAGGTCTCCCTTCCCCAGTGTTCTGTCCTGAGAGCCATCCTTCCAATTCCTGACTGTCTCCTTTGCCTCTAGGAATTTTGGCTCTGTAGTCCTGGCTGGGCCACTCATCCACAACCAAGCATAGCACCTGGAACAAAGGAGGTTCTTAATTCGTGCCTTTGGTCCATGCCTATGGGAGGTGTGTTAGGGCAGGGTCAATGTGATTTGTAGGCTTTCTTCCGTTGGAGGTTCTTCATGACATCTGTAGCAGTTCTTTCTGTTCAAATTTCAATGTTCTGTGTTAGTATAGTTAGTATAGACTCTGTCCCTTTAGGGTCCTGCTGCCACTGTTTTCTCCCTTCCCTCCATCTCCACTGCAGTGTTTAAGGAACCTAATTTAGGGTTTAGGGAAATGTAAGCACTATCAAGAGAAGGAAGTGGTGCCTCTTTTCCATGAGACTGATGGCTTCTTGGACCCATCTCTTCTGCATTCAGCCCTTGGTCTTTAAATAGGCCTTATGTTCTCCATCTATGAAAAGTCTTGGCTTCTGTTTGATGATTAACATTCTCAGAAATGTCCTTTGGTCACTGTTTCAGAGTCTTGGAAGCACCACATTTTGAATGTCTAGAGCAGGAAGCTCTCTAGGTAGAAAGTATATCTTTTTCTTTACTCCCTCCAACAAAATGCCCAATGCATGTTCAGTTAGAATATGTTATGAATGCTGGTTGACTGTGTCAGGAAATCCCTTGAGGTGAATCTTAAGCAAATTCCCTTTTAGTTTTACTCCTGGAGTGAAGTGAATGATGAATGAGGGAGTGGGGATGTGTGGTGCCGATAGAGGAACCTAGTAGGAGATTGTGAGAGGTGTCTTTGGTGGTGCGTCTATCCTTGTTTACAGGACTGCTGAGTGGGCTCCTTAGCTGCATCTAGGACTGGCCTCCAAATCACCACAGACTGGTTCCACATGGCTCCCCACACTCTCTTCCTGGAAACCAGGACCTCCTCCATACACTGAAAAGCTTGTTTACTTCTAAAAGCAGATATTGGGTCAACAAATCTCCAACAAGTCCCATTTAAGCCCTCAGTCCACTTCATCACCAATGCAGGGTCTCACTTGTCTTCCTTTGCCCATTTCCAGCTTTCCTCCAGGATTCTGCCTAATCCACCTCCTTCACAGTTCCCTACCCTTCTCATGAGGCCTCCTCCCAGGCACACCAGCCCTCTGATGGCCCCACCTCCTGATGGCTCTGCTTTCCTGAGGGCCTGGCCTCCCCAGTGCCCCAACTCCCTGAGGGCTCCCTCTAAGCTCCACCCCAAGTCCTGACTCTGCTAGGCCAAGCTCCTTCCCTCTCCCTTGGCTTGACTTGCACTTCTTTCTCAGGTCTTTCTCCTCTAATACAGAAACAGCCCATGGGTAAGTGATTTCTCATGTTTATGGAGTTGACATGAAAACTGAGACAGAGCCAGAGAGGAAGAAATCTGGGCACAAAGTGCAGCTGCTGTGAAAGCCCTGTGGGGTTTAAGCAGAGGATATTATATGGCATCAGAGCTAGACAGTGGATTGGGAGAGGGGGCTGCAGAGAGGCCTTGTGAGTTTGGGAAGGGCAGGTGGGTTTGCTGGGGTCAGAGAGATTTGGAGGCCTACATTCTGTTCTCCTCCATGCCAGAAAGGTTCTCAGCTCTGCTGAGGAAAATATGAAGTAGGGGAAATTATTCCTGGAGGATATTATTCTCCTCCAGAGTCCTTCCCACCTCTTTGTCCTTACCTGTCCTTCCTGGCCTTTCCTTTCTGACCTGGTGCACATCTTCCTTTATTCATCTTTGTCTTCCCCACAGGGCCCAGCACAGAGTATGCTTAGACATGTTCCTTGAATTAATGAAGATTCTTCTTCCTGTCTCTGATGTCTCTTTCATATTTTGCAACACTTTCTCACGGGAGATTCTGAGAGTCTCTGAGTCCTATCTTCTTAAGGAGGACATTACTGTGGACCTTGCAGAATAGCAGGTCTAGTTTGATAAGGTGGTCCACCATCACCAGAGGGGATGTGAGGGGTTTATTCCTAGTTATTCAAGGATCTAGATATCTATTTTTACTGCTGAAGGGATCTCCCTGCCTTTCTTATCTAATTAAAAAAAGTTGCATGGTGTGTAAGCCATACAGAGAAAGACAGATACCATATGTTTTCACTCTTATGTGGAGCCTGAGAAACTTAACAGAAACCCATGGGGGAGAGGAAGGAAAAAAAAGAGGCTAGAGTGGGAGAGAGCCAAAGCATAAGAGACTCTTAAAAACCGAGAACAAACTGAGGGTTGATGGGGGGTGGGAGGGAGGGGAGGGTGGGTGATGGGTATTGAGGAGGGCACCTTTTGGGATGAGCACTGGGTGTTGTATGGAAACCAATTTGACAATAAATTTCATATATTGAAAAAAAAAAGTTGCATGGTGGGGATTGATTATAGGCCAGGTCAGGCTGTAGGAGGCAAGATTACCAAGTTCTCCTGGGTGTGGCCGCTTGGTGGTCTTTCAAACACTTTAAGAAGGCTTCTCTGTGGTCCCAAATATATTATAAATGAGTGAGTGCTAAATAACCTTGAAACTTGGTGGCTTTGTTCTTTCTCTTGGATTCTATCAATTTCATGTACATGATAGGCATATTTCATTGATTGATAAAGTCTTGGAGGAGAAGCCTGAAATAGGTCTGTCTTCCTGGGTTTCCAAGAGGAAAAAGAGTTTGCTGTTATCTCAGAACATATTTGAAACTCTTTAACTTTAAAGGCCTTGGGAGTCTTAAACTATTCTCCACCCTCCACCCTCCCCAGTGCGATGTACACTATGGGCTGTACCCAACACCAGAAGCCCAGATAACACTTACCCATGCACTACACAAAAAAGTAGTGTAGATTATGTTGCCTGAGCTGGGGTAAGGAGGATGAGTCTTGAGGGAGAAGTCATGATACATGTTTCATATGACTCAGATGATCTAGTGTCTTTCCTACAACAAAACAAAGCAAAACAAATTAACTTTTCAAGGCAGATGGTGACAGTGTGGAGCAGCTACCTGGGGCTATAAGAGGAACCAAGCCCTGTGTGTTGAAAGAGGACAGAGAGAAAGAGACAGCTGAGTATTTTCATGGAGGACAGGAGGACACATTTGAAGATATGAAGTAAGGTGACCAGAGAGAGTCAGTCTTTCCTAAGGCACCTTGTATGCAGTGTATTACTGAGGGTATATATTGGGAGGAAGTATATGGAAGAAAGAGCCATAACCTCTGACCACTCACAACTGCTATTCTGAAAGTGGAGACAGGATGTAGTGTTGTGTGGGACCACTGGATGGATATTCAGGATCAGATTCTTACAAGGAAAGGAAGGATCTAGGAGAAAATATCAAAGCTGCTTAACATGAATTTTTAGAAAAAAATGTGGCTCAGTGCTCATTGTGGCTCATTGCTTTGTGGCTCAGCACAAAGGTGCTCCTATGTTGTTCGTTTTTATTTTTGTTTTTTTTTGTTTGTTTGTTTGTTTTGAAAATAAGGTGGAAAAACAGATGGATTTCCTTCTACTGCTTTCTCCTGAAAACTTTTATTAGGTGTTCGGTGTTGACAGGATTTGGAGTTGGGAAGAAAGAGTAGTCAATTGTAGGGGAAACAGAGAAGAAATTGATTTTCACCATTGACATTGATGTGTCACATCACTTTCCAATCCCTTAATTGCACATCCTTCCTGGATTATCCCAGATCTGTTTTTGATTCTTGCTTGGAAAATATAATTATGATTCCTCCTGGTAGCCCATCTAGTTTCTGAAGATGTCTAGAAGCAGAAGTTCAGGCTTTTCTGATTTGCAAGGTTGATCATCTTGTTTGGTGTAATAGAAATGTTAAGAATTTCCAAAACTAGATTCTGACTGAAACTAATCTAAATGTGTCAAATCATGAATGAGGAGTGTGGCACTTTACCTTGTCAGCAGTTATCCCAGAAGAATTAAGAAAGGGCGCCTTATTCACAACCATTCCAGAATATTACTAGATTTTATGGAGTCTATACAGCCTCTAGAGAAGCCCTGGCTCCCTGATTGTTTACCCAAATAATGGTGCAATGATACTAGTGTGGTGTCTGCATGTAGCAGTGACTCCATAGATGTTGTGAGAAGGAAGCAAAAACGTTTTGTCCTATATTTACATAGATTTTGGCCTATAATTGAGTGGATGGATTTGGTGCACATACAGTTGGTCTGGAGTGTGTTAATTTGCATCTGGATGGGTTTTCACTGATTTGGAATTCAGCTTCTGCCAGACTGGGATGGATTTGAGAGGTGTAGTACTTAGGTAGTAGGACAGGTGAGCGAGTTGGTGGAAGTGGCTGTGTTTCCTCTTGGTCTAGTGAGCAGACAGCTTGGGGGCTGCCATGCCTTCCAGTTCAAGTCTTGGTTACACCTAGTAATGTATCCTTGCAGAATTAGCCTCATTAAAGGAACAAGAAGCAGTTTCTGTCCTACGGAATTTTTTATTTTAGAAAGCTTCTTCGCAGTAACATGCAAACAGAATACAGCACCAAGTAAGATCCTAGTTGGGAGGATGCCTTTTAAGTAATCCATTTGGTGAGGTTGTTCTCAGAAGACTCCTGGGAGATAAGATAGTTTCTCTCTCTTTTCCTTTTCAGCAGAGACCAAGACTGAGAGTTATTATTATTGTTATTATTATTATTATTTTAGTTATTATTATTACATCTTACTGTCTAGTGCCATGTTAATATATAGTTCCAAAACTGAGAGTTATTGTTGTTATTATTATTATTATTACATCTTACTATCTAGTTCTATATTAATATCTGTAGCAAATATTTAAATGGATTTATCTAGTTGGGCAAACTGGATTTACTGGCTCCAGGTATAGTGGAGTTTGTTTTGTATTTTTGATGGGGGGGCATGGAAGGAGAGTCTAAAAGAAGCTCTACTTATTGGATCATGGCCCAACCTGAGTATGTAGCTTGAACTAATGTTTTCCTGGGAAACAGTTATGCACGATGCCAAGATAGGGTAATTCTTCCCTCTTCCATGCAGTCTTCTCAGGCTGACACACAGTACACAGAAGATACTCACTAGTCTTATCAACAGTGGAAAATGAGGTCCTTACTACTTTTACTTTCCATCAACTATGAAGCCATCTGGGATTTTCACATGCTATTGTCTTGAGTATTCATTTCTGAGTTAGGAATATATATCCTCATTTATACTTTATGTATCTTCTACTTCTTTTGGCAGGTGTGGAGGTGTTCATGAAACACCCATCATTGAAAAATCCTAGAGAGGGGAATTCTGTATTTGCCCCCATTGCCTTTCACTGTGTGTAACTGAGTGTGTGATTATTTGTGGGTAATGGTGGTGGTGTTGATAATTTAGGAAAAGAAAAAATGTTGCTTTTGCTTGAGGTTTTTTTTTCCCACAAAGAATCACTGTGGTGCCTGAATTTTCTAATTTGGAATTGTCTTTATATTTATTTACATTTAATTGAAATCTGATCTTTAATAGGTAGAATTCAATATTTATCACTTGGACTTTTTGTGGTTTTGACTTGAGGAGCCATCCAAACTCTCACTTTAGACCCAGACCCAAGTACACAGACCTATCAATGTAGTTATTTATAGATAGTACAAGAAAAATGGTAGCAAATACAGACAATTATTTTTCTGGGAGCTTATAATATAAGGGCATTTGATGGATACTTCCTTATCCACCTGAAACAAGTGAAATACTATTATACAGCCCATTCAATTAATTGACTATGGTCCCACTCCTCCTTCTTCAGGCCAGCCTTAAATGTAGTTATTGCAGTTTGAGTATCGTGTCATGTTTTCTAATACCAAAACATTAGAGGACTTATTTTACAAATAAGGTAAGCAGTGAAAGTAGTAAAACTCTGTGTTGTCTGTCTGTTCCATTGTCACACATTAAAAGGATGACATTGGAATAAATCATGAATGTTGCTGATGATGTACATTCTCTCAGTTGACTTAGGTTACTTCCTTTGTACTTTGACTTTGTTGTGGTGAAAGAGACTTGGACCTCAGTTCTTGTGTCAGGTCTCTGACATCACCAAACTGGGCTGTATATGCTGGGGTACTTCTTGGCTGTCACCAGTTAACTCTTTGCACCTCAGGCTTCAGCTGGGGAAGGAAAGGCAGCTAAAAGCATCATCAGGCAGAAGCTGTGCTCCTTGGTTTCACCTCAGCACTTACTGCTTCTACCCTCTTCCTTAACTGGGTTTTTCCCCAATGCATAGTTGTAGGCCAGTGACTTATGTCCCTGGACATTAATGAGGAAAGAGAAAAGGACAAGGAGACCATACTGCAGAGAGCAGATACATATCTGTAGCTGTGACCAGAGAAATTTCCAGAAGGAAGGTCATACTGAACAGAGTTGGGAAAGAACATATTCTAGGCAGAGAAGGACCGTCTGTGTGATAGTTGATGTTAATGCCAGCAAGACGTGCATGTGTGGGGAAAGATTTGTGCCAGTAGGAGCCACATAAAAGTTTAATAGTATGAGTAAGTGGGAGAACAACGGTGAAAAGGAAGCCTTTGAAATACAATCTTAGAAGTTTTGACTTAATAAGGAGCTGGAAACTGCAGGTTGGTTGGGAGTGTGTGTGTGTGTGTGTGTGTGTGTGTGTGTGTGTGTGAGTGTGTGTGTATGTGTGTGTACTAGTGTCTTTACAGACTTGAGGAAAGTGTCATTTCCAGAAGGAGCACTCACACTTCAGTTATCTTCTGCATATAGTAATCAGGAAGAATGTGATTTAGGGTTTTATCCTGCTTCAAGGACAGCACTCTCAGAACTGACCTTCTACTGGTACTGGCTTTCCTGGCAAAGGATAAGAGGACATTGCCATTCTCTGGCAAACATTCCCAGTCTGCTCCTTATTAGCAGCCCAGTCTGGGGAGCAAATGGCCAAATGAGATAAGAATCTTAAAAAGATGTTTCGTTAGGTGCACCTGGGTGGCTCAGTTGTTCAAGCGTTGTAATCAGCTCGGGTCATGATCTCATGGCCTATGGGTTCAAGCCCTGCATCAGGCTCTGTGCTGACAGCTCAGAGCCTGGAGCCTGCTTCAGATTCTGCGCCTCCCTCTCTCTGCCCCTCCCCCATTCATGATCTGTCTCTCTCCATCTCTGAAAAATGAATAAACGTTAAAAAAGTTCAAAATAAAAATAAAAAAAAAAAAGACGTTCCATTAAACCACTCTCATTAAACAGGAGCAATCTACCTCCTGCCCTTCTTTGTCCCAGTTGGGGCTGTCCTTTGTGACAGAAGTTTCCTAATGGTGTGTGCTGGCTGCATCTTGAAGCCATGAGTGATGGCTGAGGTTTGGGAAGCTCAAACCTGAAAGGAATTAGGTTGTCAGGGAAATTTCAACCGTTTTCTTGCCATCAGGCTCCCATTTTAGAAAACGTCTGCTCCCCGTATGACTGTATTTCTTTACACAATGAAAATCAAGGTTTCACTTTCTTCTCCAGAATTCCCTAAGCTACACTCAACATGTAGCTTAAGGATGAGGCAGTGACTAGAAAAGATTTGGAATAGAGTGGAAAAAGAAGTATCAGGAGTGTGACTTATATTTGTCATCTGGAGATCTATTATCCTGTATTTTCCCTAAAGGCTAAGTAAAAACAGATAGGCTAACGTTGTGGGCAGGATTTTACAATAGTTGTAGAATCATATCTGGGAACTATTAGAATGGATATGGGACGTTTTGGAATCTTTCTTGGCATGTAAAAGGGCCTAGATTAGGCTTAGATTTTCGCAGGACATGGTTTAGATGGAGCATTCAGATTTAATGGTCCCAGAACTTTTTTTTAAGTTTGTTTATTCATTTTGAGAGAGAAAGGGACAGCATGAGTTTGAGAAAGGGAGAAATAAGGGGGCAGAGACAGAGAATCCCAATCATGCTCCATGCTGACAGATCAGACCTGATGTGGGGCTTGAACTCATGAAGCCATGAGATCATGACCTGGGCAAAAACCAAGAGTTGGATGCTTAACTGACATAGCCACCCACGCATCTCCCCCTCATCCATCTTTCTTCTTTTCTTTTCTTTTCTTTTCTTTTCTTTTCTTTTCTTTCTTTTATTTTCTTTCTTTCTTTCTTTCTTTCTTTCTTTCTTTCTTTCTTTCTTTCTTTCTTTCTTTCTTTTTCTCTTTCTTCTTTCAAGTTTGGTTCCCGTGCTTCTAACTGGCCCATCAGTGTGTATTTGGGAGGAGAGGGAAGATATCAGCAGAAGATGACCTGTGCACAAAGGTGAGAAGTGGCTCAAATACTCCTTTAATAGTCGTGCTCTCAAATTGTGTTTCTTTGTGGAAGTAGGGTGCTGGAGGAGAAAGAACATGGTATTTGAAGTGACAAAGAACCAAGTTCAAATTCCTGCTCTTCTTTGTACTGCTAAATGCTAGTTGCCTAATATTTCAGTCAGTAAGTAGAGTAATAGTACTTATTTTATTGGGTTGTTATGGGGGTTAAATGAGATAACATATGTGCATTACTTGCGGCTCAACAAATCTGTTTCTCTATCATGGCTCTCTCCATGCATCCCTAATTCTTGCACATATACCTGGTAACCTTATTTGCCAGATACCATTTTTCTCTATCTTCAGCCTCTGCATATGTTCCCCAATGCTTCTAGAGTTCAAGTCTAGGGTCCTGGCTTATTAGTGTGTGTTAGTCCCACAAAATATCAATGAGAGTATGAGGTTTTTATAACCGTACTTACCTAAGACAAAGTTGTGGTGTCTTTCCAGTCATTTTTGCTTGCCGACAATTTTGGTTGTAAATGAAAGACAAAGGAGTTCTATCTTCCCACCTGATCCTCTGATCTAAAGTTACTGATTTGAGGCTAAATCCTTCTGGGTGGGATTTGGTTCTAACCAAAAATCATGTCAAACTTGTTTATAAAAGGCATTCAGGGAAGGAGAATCCATAAACTTTACTACTGGGACATTCTTTTTTTCTTTCTACATTTTTAGTTTGCAAAATATCAATCCTACGGATAGTTGCAAGAATATTATAGTAAATACCCATTTATTTTTCTCTAGAATTGACCAATTGTTAATATTTTGCCACATTTCTTGCTCTGTCCAATGTGTGTGTGTGTGTGTGTGTGTGTGTGTGTGTGTGTGAAATATGATCTATAGTCTAAGTTTACTAATTGTCCATTTTTTTTACTAGAGTATTTCTCCATGATCCAGGTACATTCCAGGGTTATGCATTGCATTTTGTTGTTATGTCTCTTTATTTTCATGTAATCTGCAACAGTTCCTCAGCCTGTCATTCCTGACATTGACGGTTTTGAAAAGCAAAGTTCACTTGTTTTATAGAAAGTCAACTTACTGTACAAAGTTGTTTTGTAGACTGATTGCTTTTATCATCAGATTTAGGTTACACATTTTAGACAGGAATATTATATAAGAACATGTTAAAGACATGGGCATGCCTTTTTTTCTCCCAGTTGTGTTTGTAACATCAAGTGCTAGGTAGGAGTGGCATTTAGAAGGTGTTTAATATTTATTGAATGAATGACTAAATGAATGAAATAAGACCTTCATTGCTACTTAGCTCTATTATTTTTCTACTTGAGGAAAGGAGGAGGAGCAGGTTTCTCCTATATCCTAGTCCCTTTTTTATTATACATATTTGAAGGCTTAAAAATAACCTAGGACCTCTGTAATGAACCCACAGGAAAGGAAAGTGAGATCAGGACTATGGCATGAGGCAAGCTGTAAAGTCTCTTTACCCAGGGTGTGGGTGGTGATCACAGAGTGTTGAGAGTGGATGGTGAGTTAAGTGGTTGTCAGCGGGAGTGAGAAATAGCACACAGAAGTTAGGAGTACATGACCTGTTTTCTTGCTGAGAGAAATTAGTTATCCAGGTTTACATATTTTACTATACTTCTCTCCCCTAACCCCCAATTGAATCCAAGAGTGTCATAGTTAAAATTAATTTCTCTCTTCCTTTCTCAGCAGGAACAACCCCATTATTCTCTCCTTCTCTATCCTTTACCCCCACTCCCAACTCATACACATAAATGTGTATTTCTAACATTTATGAATGATGGTTGAGCAGCCATTATATGGATTATCTCCAATAATCTGGAGAACCAGGTTATTAGTTGTTGAGAAAGTAGATAACTCCTTGGAATTCTCATTTATGTAGAGCTCTCATCCCTGTAACTTGGGGGAAGTGAGATTATGACAGGTATTCTTTGCTTCTCAGAAATGTGTAGTCAGTCTTCCCTATTCGCTCCTTTATCTCTCCAGCTCTGAGCATCTCAGACATTTGACTGTCCTTCCTGAGGCATCTGGGGCTCAGGCCTGGACTCAA
The DNA here is from genome assembly GCF_018350155.1 of Leopardus geoffroyi. Lineage (NCBI taxonomy): Eukaryota > Metazoa > Chordata > Mammalia > Carnivora > Felidae > Leopardus > Leopardus geoffroyi. Next base: position 55,160,627 of record NC_059341.1, on the reverse strand, counting down.
GTATTTAATTCTGTAAGGCTTGTGAGTGCCTGATGCACATGGTTCCTGCTCCCTTTCTGAGAGTCTCCCTACTTCTGCCTTTGCAGTCCTTAATTTTACCAGGTTCTGGAAAAAGTGCCCTTTATCTCCACGTCAGCTCTTGATTATCCACAATAATCGTGGTTATAACCTAAAATAGTGCATGAAACTAAAATGATTTTGTTTGGTATGTAAGTGTGGGAGTCCTGCCTAGAGCCTGCCTAGAGATAATCCATAAGTGAACAGCTTCATGAAAGCAATCTGTCATGTTACTCTGCCATGGGTGGCTGTATAGCATCTCTGCTTTGGCATCTAAGAGGGAGGCAGATGCAAGAATGTGTCTTATTCAGCCCTCATTGTGTTGTTAGAAGCACCAGACATCTAATGAGAGTTCTGCAAAATTTGTCTCCATGCCTTGTTTTCAAACTCTGGAAGAGGCCTTTCCTGGAAGAGGCCAAACTCCTTGGTTTGAGAACCTAATACTTAATTCACAGAACATGAAAATTTGTATGCAACCTGTGAAATTATCACTTTTTCAGTGGTTTCCTTCAACCCAGAATAAGAGCCAAAGTCCACACAGTGACTTTCAGACCCTACGTGAAGGATCTGGCTACTTGCTTTCTCTCTGACCTCATCCCCTACTGCTTTCTCTTCACTCATTCTGTCCTGGCCCCACAGCCCTTCTTGTTATTTCTTAAAAATAACCAGGTACCACTTCACAACTGTTAAGATGACTGCTATTAAAGAAAAAAACCCAGAAGATAACAAGTGTTGGCAAGGATGTGGAAAAATTGGGACACTTGTGTATTGCTGGTGGGAATGTAAAATGGTGCAGACACCACAGAAAACAGTATGGAAATTTCTCAAAATATTACATGTACAATTACCATATGATCCATCAATCTCACTTCTAGGTGTATATCCCAGATAATTGAAAGGAGGAACTCAAAAAGACATTTTTACACTCACATTAATGATAGCATTATTCACAACAGCTAAAAGGGGAAACAACCCATACACCCATCAGTGGATACACAAGATATGGGATATACACACAATGAAATATCATTCAGCCTTTAAGAGGAAGGACATTCTGACATATACTCCAACATGGATGAACCTTGAAGACATTATGCTAAGTGAAAAAGGAGGTCACAAGAGGACAATATTGTGTGATTCCACTTATATGAGTACCTACAGTGGTCAAATTCAGAGAGATAAAGTAGAATGGTGGTGCCAGCGGCTGTGGGGAGGGAAGGTGGAGTTACTGTTTAATAAGTACAGAGTTTCAGGTGAGGAAGTTGAACAAGTTTGGAGATGGATGGTGGTGACAGTTGCACAACAGTGTGAAGGTGAGGCTGTCTTGGATCACACATTTTTAAAATAATAATACCCACTAGAGCACATCCTAACATTTTCTTGCTTTCCTTTTCTCTGCAACACTGATTGCAATGCCAATGCAACATATATTTTTATTACTAATGTGTTTATTGTTTGCTTCCAACTGCAGGAGTATAGCAATGTGGGCGGAGAGATTTTGTGATTTTTCTCCTTTATCTGCAGTACTGAATACATGAAGACATGTATATTTGTTGAATGATAAGTGAAGGACTGTGATTAGACACAGACTTCTAGAGAAGGCACAAACAAAGAGAAAATGGGAAGATTCCAGTTTTCATGTGATTTTGTTCACTAATTTCTTCTACCCTTGAGTATGAGCTCAGCCCCACTATTCATGGTGGCTTTTGTTCTGCTTACCTGTTCACATGCATTGTGAACTATTTCACCTTTGGACATGTTGATGTGCATGTACACAACACTTACTATTATTTAAAACTCTTTCCATGAACTCAAAGCCTCCACTCCTGTACTCATGACTGTCCCCACCTCAGTTGCAGGGCTGCTTGAATTGGGACTTGAGAAACTCTGGGGAAGCTCAGCTTTCTAAAAAGCTTTATACCTGATTGTTTGGGAGTCACTGGTTTGATTGGCTCCAGAGTCTTCATTGTCTGGAACTTTAAGGAGGAAGAGAGTATTCATATACCTTGAGATGAGAAAGGAGCTGTGTTTGGATACAGAGGGTTGATATAATCTCTGGAGATGTTACATTTAAGGTTCACTGCTCTAAAACTTTGAGAAATAAAATAATTATTTAACAGCCTCATTAGCCTTCCTCTCAAGTTTTTATCAAAATTCTAGCAAAGCAACTGGTATGCAAACTATCTTTGAAGCTTTTCAGGAGGAGACACAGGGCCAACTTCCTGATTTGCAGGAATGTTAGCACCCAACCATGGGAACCAGTGGGACTTATTGCCTTGGAAAAATGTTTTAAAAAGGAAAGGTCCAGAGGAAACTAGGTGGCTCAGTTGGTTAAGCATCTGACTTCAGCTCAGATCATGATCTCATAGTTTGTGGTTCATGAGATCATGAACCACATGAATCACATGAACTACATGTGGTAAGCTGTGCTGACAGCTCAGAGTCTGGAGCCTGCTTCAGATTCTGTGTCTCTCTGCTTCTCTGCCCCTCACCTGCTCATTTTATCTCTCTATCTCAAAAATAAAAGTTAACATTAAAAAATTTAAATAAATAAAAAAGAAAAGAAAAGGTCCATAGTGAGGGCAGAACCCTTCTAGACACAGAAGAATAAACACAATGACCTCCACGACAAAGGGGAGTTGTTGGGGCTTGCTGGGAAAGGAAGACAGCCTGCAATTCTGTGGGTGGATTATTGGATTTGACAGGAGTTCTTCTTGAGTACTTGGAATGGAACTTTGGTTTTGGAGTTTGAAAGGAGCTCAGAGACTGAAATACATGGAAGATGAGGGAGGGAAGGGGAGAGATGAGGGTATTATGGAATTCATGCAAACTGGCTTCTCACTCCCTGGCAACTCTGCCTTTTCTTCAGCACTTCATTTGCACCAAGGACCTCCTTTGGGAGAGACTGTTTCTTAATTAAACTGAGATTCACAGACCCAGGGCCCTCATTAGGAAATGACCTCAGGAAAGTGCTTGAAATAGATGATGGTGCATGTTCTAGTCTCCTGTTTAGACCTGTGTTTGGCCCTTTCTCTCTTTCCAAATAAACAAACAAACAAAAAACCCAAAATGACAAACCTTTCCTTTAGAAAGCTCAAAATATATTAGTCAATAAATACATGTATATATTCATTTTCTCCATCCTATATGCCTCTTATGGTTGCTCAGTACGATTATGAGTGGATTCTTATTCTGGGTAGTGAGGTTTGGAGGTGGGAGAGTGGGATTCAGAAAAAGGAGGTATATTGATCCTGGCCCTGCCCTCCAGAAGTTTAAAGGAATTTAAGTGACATACCCAGGGCATGAAAGGGAAAATTAGTTTCAGCTGAGCATCAGAATGGTCTGTAAGTGCTGGCAGGAAGGGGAGGAACTTTGGAGATGGGGACCAGTCAGGATGGCTTAGGAAAGGCTTCTGAGATGTGGGTGGAAAAGTTGTAGATTAGGGTTGAGAAGACCTAGCATTAAGACTGGACAGAAGCATTAAGACTGGAAGGAGAGACAGAAAGGAGTGAGGAGGGCATCCCTGGCAGAGCAGGATTTACTCAGGCCAAAGATTCATCCCATCCCAGGAAGGGTAAGTGAAGATGTGAGGAGCTGAGTTAAGAAAAAGGTGATGGTCCTCAGGGTAGGGGGAGAATTAGGGTAGGTGCTCTGACAGTTGGGTCAGAGAGTCTGAACTGAATATAAGCTATTCGAATAATCATAGATAATTGCACAGAATGAGGGCATTTCTGAACATGGTGACATGGTGTTTGAGGACAATGTTTCTCTGTGTTGTTAGAAGCTGGATTTGTGATAAGCTCTCTAAGGATTCCCAATCATGAGTTTGCTTTTCTCTTCTATAAGTTTGGTTGTTCATTTTTGTTCTGCCTCCTTCTGTTGGAGTCATAAAATGTGATTATTTATTCTCAGATATTTTGTTCTTGGGTTGCTTCTATGGTATCTTCATACTTCATCTGTATCCCACAGTCTCTCATCTTCAGTAGAAGGGAAACAGAAATTATCAAAAGCATTACCCATCTCCGATCCTGCCATTCAGATGGTCCTCCTCTGGGATTCCTGCTCAGGGTCCATGGATGGGCTTCAGAAGAATGTATGATATATTTTTTCTTTTATTGAAGTGACCAACCTCACAAGGGTGTGTGATTCAGCAAATGTTAGGAACCACTGTTGTGTCTTTGTTGGGAGGAGACGGCTCCCCAGGAGAAATGTGGGACAAGCATCCTTAGTGCCCAGTAAGGAGCCTCCAGAGACAGTTGAAGGAACTGAAGGAGAAACAGGAATTGGGAAAAGGGAAATGGGTTCAGAGGGAACTGGTGGGAGGGATGCCCCTCTTCCCTTGTTCTCCACCCTCTTTCTAGCAAGTATCCCTTCTCTGTATTCTCCATGTCCTGATGACTACAGGATTCTGGTTCCCCTTCGATTTAAATCTGTTAGGTGTCCACTATTTATCAGGCTCTGAACCAGATCCTCTCACAACATCACCTCAGGCAATTCCTTTGTTGAACCTGAAGTACACAGAGTGGAGTCAACCCCTCCCTCAGTCATGGACTGTTAGCACCATCGCTTCCTGTCAGGCCCCTTTTCAATGCATTTTATTTTCACCTTTCATCATGATCTCTATTCTTATTGCCCCTCCTTACTGGAGGCATTTGCTTTAGGGTATTTAACAAATTCTCCTCCAATCCATGCTCTGTACATTTATTTAGATACATTCATCCACTCAACAAATTCACAGTTGTAGGTGTGGGGAATACAGCCAGGAGCAAAACAATAAAAAAGTCCTGCTTTCATGGAACTTACATCTTTTGGTGTGAAATAAATCATAAACAAGTAAAACACATAGTACCTTAAAAAGTGATAAGTGCTATGAAAAAAAAAAGGGCAAGGAGACCAGGTATGTTGTGGTTATTTAGGAGTAGATTTCAGTTCCATGTGGAGAGAATAAGGGAGTCCTTGCTACAAATGTGCTATTTCACCAACTGTAGTAAAGGGAGAAACCATGTGGATATGTGGGATAGAAGTGGTGCAGTTATAGGGGACAACAAGTACAAAGGCCCTAAGGTAGGGTCTTGCCTGGTATGTTAGGAAGCCAGAATGGCTGGGAAGCCAATGGCTAGAGAAAAATGAGTGGGAAGAGAGAGAAACAGAAGGCTGAGAGGTATCTGGGTCAGAGACAAGTACTGTAAGACTTTGTAGGCCTTTGGAAATGCAGACTTTGGCTTTTACTCTGGATAAAAAGGGAAACCAGTGGAAGGTTTTGAGCACAGGAATGATGTGACATTTTTAATACATATGTGTATATCAGCTATTTTTGGCTGTTTATAAATGTATATAAATGGAATTGTGTTGTACCATCCTGCTTCTACTTTTGCTTCCTAACATTATTTCTGAGATCTACACATGTTGTTATTTGTAAATCTACTGTATTTGTGACTGTTGTGTATATTTCATTGTACATATATGGCACATTTTACTTCTATATTCCTCTAGTGACATATGCTGACATAGCTTCTAACTCCCTGCTACCACAAACTGTCCTGTGATGAACATGCTCATATGGGCCTCCTTATGGACTCAGGAGAGAGTCTCCTTGGGGTGTTTACCTTGAAGGTCCATTGTGGGCTAAGAGGGTATGTGCAATCTTTTTTTTTTTTTAATTTTTTAATGTTTATTTGTTTTTGAAGGAGAGAGAGAGAGACAGAGTGTGAGTGGGGGAGGGGCAGACAGAGAGGGAGACACAGAATCCAAAGCAGGCTCCAGGCTCGAGCTGTCAGCACAAAGTCCGACACGGGTCTGGAACCCACAAACTTAGAGATCGTGACCTAAGCCAAAGTCGGAAGCTTAACCGACTGAGCCACCTAGGACTCCCAGTCTCTTTAATTTTTCATTAACGTTTTATAAGGAGTCTTTTTGTTTTTAATTTTTTTTTAATGTTTACCTATTTTTGACAGAGAGAGAGAGACAGAGCATGAGCGAGGGAGGGGCAGAGAGAGAGGGAGACACAGAATCCAAAACAGGCTCCAGGCTCTAAGCTATCAGCACAGAGCCCAACACAGGGCTTGAACTCACGAACTGTGAGATCATGACCTGAGCTAAAGTCGGACTCTTAACCAACTAAGCCACCCAGGCATCCCAGGTGTGTGCGTTCTTAATTCCACTAAGTCTGTGCTTCAGGATGGTGGCCGCAGTTACACTACCACCAGCAGTGCATGGTGGTTTGTATCTTCTTTTGTTGTTGTTGTTTATTTTTTATTTTTTAAAATTTACATCCAAATTAGTTAGCATATAGTGAAGCAATGATTTCAGGAGTAGATTCCTTAATGCCCCTTACCCATTTAGCCCATCCCCCCCTCCCACAACCTCTCCAGCAACCCCCAGTTTGTTCTCCATATTTATGAGTCTCTTCTGTTTTGTCCCCCTCCCTGTTTTTATATTATTTTTGTTTCCCTTACCTTATGTTAATCTGTTTTGCCTCTTAAAGTCCTCATATGAGTGAAGTCATATGATTTTTGTCTTTCTCTTACTGACTAATTTCACTTAGCATAATACCCTCCGGTTCCATTCATATAGTTGCAAATGGCAAGATTTCATTCTTTTTGATTTGTGAGTAATACTCCATTGTATATATATATACCACATCTTCTTTATCCATTAATCCATTGATGGATATTTGGGCTCTTTCCATACTTTGTCTATTGTTGATGGTGCTGCTATAAACATGGGGGTGCCTGTGTCCCTTTGAAACAGCACACCTGTATCCCTGGAATAGATGCCTAGTAGTGTAATTGCTGGGTCATAGGGTAGTTCTATTTTTTGTTTTTTAAGGAACCTCCAGACTGTTTTCCAGAGTGGCTGCACCAGCTTTCATTCCCAGGTTTGTATCTTCTCATGGAATTTCATGTTGATCTAGTAAGGAAGTCAGGTAAGGTTCCTTGTGGATAAGGAAACTGGGGCTTAGAGAGATTATGCAAATTACCCCAGTTTATACAGTGAGGCAGAAGAGCCAGGGCTCATATCCAACATTTCTGACATAATGTTCATTGCTCTTACCTCTATAGTACTCAGCACTGCTTCTTCTAGGAATAAGATGAGGTATCCATAGGCAAAAAAAAAAAATATATATATATATATATATAATATAATATAATAATATAATAATAATTATTATATATATATGTATATATATAATATATATATAATAATTATTATTTGTTATTATATTTGAGGCTTGCATTTTTTGATGCCTGGTCTAAGTCAGTAAGCCTAGGACTCCCAAGTGTTTAGCACCAAGTACAAGGGGGTCTGTCTAGAGTACTTACTGTTTCAAAGCCAAATGTGTGGAATAAAACTATTTTCATTGTCTCATGAGGACTAGTTAACAGGCTCAAGTTGTAGTGGATGATTTTGAGGCTAGACATTTATAAAAACTAATTGTTTTTCAAAGTTTGGGGATTTGAATCATATTTCAATATTAAATTTTAGGTGGATTATATTAAGTAGATATTGTTTGCTAGGTATGGAACTAACTACTTTATAGGCATCCTTTAACTTACTGCTGACAACAACTCTATGAGGTATTTACTTTTACTCTCATTCGACTGTTTTAGAAACTAAAGCCCTAACAGGTGAACTAATTTGTCCAGAGTCATCCGGTATGAGATTGAGTTGTGATTTGAACATGAACCATCTAGCTGCAGAGCTTTACTCCTAACTACTAAATTGTGCTGCCTTCCTGTAAAGGAAGCTTTTAGAATCTCTTGTCTTTGGAATTGAAGACAACTTCTCATTTGGGGTGGATTAGATCAGTCACAGGAAGTACAGGGCTATTGAACAAGAATCTCCAGAAGGAGAGGATCTGAAGTTTGAAAATGTCCCCAGGTGTCTTTACTATCTCTCTCTCTGTCCCAAAGTGAGAACCTTTGCCTTAGGACATGCTACCTAGATTATAGGGCCTGGGCATGATGCCTTCAAAAAGTTACAGCTTCTTTAGCTGGGTGTGGGTGTCTGGTTGCCTGTAACCCAAATCAGCCTGATATTTAAAACAAGTGTCCTCAAATGCAAACATTCTTTAAAAAAATTAAGTTATTTATTGAGAGAGAGAGAGAGAGAGAGAGAGAGAGAGCAAACAAATGAGCAGAGAAGGGGCAGAGAGAGAGGGAGAGAGAAAATCCCAAGCAGGCTTCATGTGGTTAGTGTGCAGCCTGATGTGGGGCTTGAACTTCAGAACCATGAGATTATGACCGGAGTCAAAATCAAGAGTCACACGCTTAACAGACTGAGCCATTCAGATGCCCCACAAACAATTCTTTATCACCCTGTGTTGCTCATACCTGCCATGAATGATGTGCAGTTAAGGTTTCATCAGTTGGTTTTCCCTTCACACTTTTCATTTTGCTTGCCTTCTACAAGGAAGGTAATTCCATTTATATCCTTACTTGAGCCAGGATTATAAAGACTGCTTGGTTACAAAGTATGTATCTCAAAGTCAATTCTGGATTGAATTCTGGATTATGTGCTCTTTTAGGTTTCTCTTCTCAGTTTGTTCATTTGTTCAATAAATATTTATTGAGCACCTAACTCACAGTCTCATAGATGACATACACAGGCAGCTGACCTTGAATTTTGTTACATTAGGGTAAATAGCACATGGGGGAAGCCTGGGTGTTATGATAGCACATAGGAAGGGCAGCATACGGGTCAGGATAGGCTTCCTGGGGAAGAAACTTCCGAGCTGGAAACTAGAAGAGAGGTGAAGCTTAGCTAAGTGAAGGGACAAAAAAGCATTAGAGGCACAGGGAACAGTTTGGATGTTATATTTTGCAGCTGGAGCAGGAACTGGGCATGGAATGAGGCTGGGGGAATCAGCACAGGTTAGATGATGAAGAAAGGAAGTATTATGAAGGAAGAGCAGTGGGGAACCACTGAAGGGTTTCAAGCCTCAGGGTGGGTGGGGACACGTCAATCATATTCATAATTTAGAAGGTTCCATGAGTTAAGTATTCACTCTCCTTATCTATGTTGTGTGCTTGTTGGTAAATCATAACATTGGAACTGGTGGGTGGCAAATAAGGAGTGTAGATGGATTTGTACACAGAAGGTCTGACCCATTTCCCAAGGGTTCATTTTGATTATATACAGAGAAGACTTTTCAATTTTGACTTAATCTTTCTATTAAAACCTCTGACAACATTTCCTAAAATTCTCTCAAAATAGGAGCCTGAGTATGGGGGAGAGTGGGGACTGCATGACTTTGTTTTCTCTGTTCTCCACTTCTCATTTCTGGGGCATTGCTGTGAATTGTTCACCCAAAACCTTATTCCCTTTGAGAAGAGGCCCATTTGAATAGCTTCAGTGGACCACATCACAGACAGTGTAGGGTGTTTATAGAACACAACGTGGCCAGGGAGGAGACTGTCCATAGAAGCAAGGTCTCCTTCTCTCCTGGAACCCAAAGAGGGAGGAGAAAGAAGGAATTGTTTTGGTTTTGAACTACTGAGCTAGGTGACATACTTCTTTTCTCCCTGCCCATCATTACTGTGGACATAAAAGTTATAGTAAATTTTGTCTGGTTGCTTTGGGTGAGGTTTATTGAATGTCAGAATTCATCAAGTGACATTTCTGGTTCTTCTCCCTTCTTACTAATGGATGCTTGATTGACTGCTACACCCATTTCTCCAGTGTTTCTTCACAAGACAGCCTGTTCCTCTCATTATTGCAGGTAGTTATGAAGGCCCTGCCCCCTTTGCTCTCTTCTCCTATTTTCACAGCACCCCTGTTGGCATAGTTAGGTAAAGGGAAGAGTAGGACTGTACACACTTTACCATCAGTACAGCTAAGTGGATGACACAGAATGGGGAAAGAGGGGACCAAAGTGACATCTGACTTTGGGTACTGATTTGGAGGCAAAGAGTTTTAAGACAGAGGAACCAATATTTGTATTTCAAATTCAAATGTAATTTAAAAAATGGTTCTGTAATTGCAAAGACACATGAATTAATGTGTCATATCTCATGCCCAAGCACCACGTAATCATCCTGTGTGTGAATTATTGCACAATACATTCATTCCCTGTTGTGACGTACAGCTTAATTAGTACATGAAGCTACATGAGTTAGATGAATGTAAAGGGATTATGTCCCGTAGTGTGCAATAAAGGAGAATGTTGGGAGGTATTTGGCACTGTTTCTGAGGGGAAATCAGGGTTGATTTTTCTATGATGTCTTTTGGTTTCAATTTCAGTGATACTTGGGCCGCAACAGGTGAAATGGGATTTCTGAGCTACAGTTGGTTGGTTGAACACCACCATTCAGTAAATATTTCTTGTTTAGGCATTATGAAGGGTCAAATGAAATACAAAGCAGCAACTTTGAAGTGTGAGTAATGGACTTCGGCAGCCCCAAGTCTACTTGGCTTCACTGAGTCTCACTGAACCTGATCCCAGATTTTCCTCCCTGGGCTTGCTGCAGCTCTCTGATCCTGGAATCCTCTTCAGTTCCAGCTAGGATGCTGCGTCAGGCACTTCGTAGATTTGGTCAAAAACTGGTACGAAGACCTACACTGAGGGAACCGGTGGCTAAGGATGACCCACGGAGAAGCCTGAACACTCTGGATTTAGTGGCTCGGGTTGTGGGCCGCACAGTGGGTATAGGTGTGTATATCCTGGCTGGTGAGGTGGCCAGAAATCAAGCAGGACCATCCATTGTGATCTGCTTTTTGGTGGCTGGCCTATCTTCTGTGTTGGCTGGGCTGTGCTATGCAGAGGTTAGTGCCCGAGTTCCCCATTCTGACTCTACATATCTCTACAGCTTTGTCACTATAGGTGAACTCTGGGCTTTCATCACTGGCTGGACCCTCATCCTCTCCCATGTTGGTGATAAAGCCATTGTGGCCCGTGCATGTATCTTAGCTTTTGACAACCTGCGTGGGAACAAGATCTCTCAGACCCTGCGTGAGAGCATCTCACCACATGTTCCCCGTGTCCTTACAGAATATGTAGATATCTTTGTTGTGGGTCTTGTGTTTTTGCTCATAGAATTCCGGAATCTGAGGTATGTTTGGTCTTTCCCAGTTACCAAAATGGCCACATTGGTGAAACTTTTGGTTCTCAGTTTTGTCATCATCTCTGGCTTCATTAAGGGGGATCTGCACAACTGGAAACTCACAGAAGAGGACTATGCAATGGCTGGACTCAATGACACCTCGAGCTTGGGCCCTCTGGGCTCTGGAGGATTTGTGCCTTTTGGCTTTGAGGGGATTCTCCGTGGAACAGCTACCTGTTTCTATGCATTTATAGGTTTTAGCAGCATTTTTGAAAAAGTTGAAGAAGCCCGGAATCCCCAGCATTCCATCCCCATGGGCATTATGATTTCACTGTTCATCTGCTTTTTGGTGTATTTTGGTGTCTCTGCAGCACTTACACTTATGGTGCCTTACTACAAGCTTCGACATGGGAGCACCTTGCCTCAGGCATTACTCCATATTGGCTGGACCCCTGCCTACTATTTTCTAGCTTTTGCATTTCTGTGTATTGTTTCTGCCAGGCTCTTGGGCTTTATGTTTCCCATACGTCGAGTATTACACAGGATGGGACAGGATGGTCTCCTGTTCCCTGTCCTTGAACGAATCCGTTCCCGCCCATTCATCCTTATAATGACCACTGTGATCTTGAGCATTATTACAGCAATCATGGCAGTCTTCTTTGGGCTCACTGATCTCCTGGACCTTAGGTCAGTTGGATCCCTGATACCTCACTCCCTGGTTGCTACTTCCATTCTCATCCTCAGGTATCAGCCTGAGGCAAAGAAAGGGGAAAATGAATCAGAGGTGCTGGAGGAGAATGGACATATAGTAGAGAGGCTGACTCTACAGGGACTACTTTTTCCAGGCAGCCCCACCCCCACTCCACTCTCTGGCCGGGTTGTCCATGTTTGCTCCTCACTGCTTGCTCTGCTGCTAATTCTTCTTTGCCTGGTGCTGGCCCAGTGGCCAGTTCTGCTTTCTGGAGACCCAGTGTGGATTTCAGTGGTTGTGGTGCTTCTGGTGCTCATCACTGGGCTCACTGGGGTCATCTGGAGACAGCCACAGAGCTCTAGTCCCCTTTACTTTAAGGTCCCTGCTCTGCCTCTGCTCCCACTACTGAGCATCTTCATGAATGTTTGCCTTATGGTGCAGATGACAGCTGCCACCTGGGCCCTATTTGCTGTCTGGATGTTGATTGGGTTTGCTATCTACTTTGCCTATGGGATCCAGTACAGTCTGGTCTCTAACTCCGCTTAAGTTAGGGCCAAAAGTGTAGACCTTGAACTAAGCAGTACACTGTACATATTTGGTTTGACATCATCACACCTGAATGCAGTCTTGTCTCTCTGCACAATATTGGAGAGTCTCTTGACTGCATGGAAAGCTAGGCCTCCAAAGGGATGTTGGTGAGTGAACACTAATAGAGCTCAGTGTGTATTGTGAAGGATGTGTCTTTGCTCTTTCTCCTTTTTTTTTCTTTTAACCTGTCTACTTTTGAATTGTGTCTGTAGCTGCTTACTGGCTTTCAAATATTATTAAAAGAAATTACAAAAAGTGTTTTTGTTTTCCTTGGTTTAATATCCAGTGGGGTACCTGACTGGCTTGGTCAGTACAACATGCAACTTTTTATCTCAGGGTGGTGAGTTTGAGCTCCACATTGTGTATAGATGTTATTTAAAAAAAAAAAAACGCACAGCAGAATTACTGGATCAATAGGTGGTTTTATTTTTAATTTTTTGAGGAACCTGCATACTGTTTTCCACAGTGGCTGCACCAATTGACATTCCCACCAACAAAACATGAGGGTTTCTTTTTCTCCATATCCTAGACAATACTTGCCTATCTTATCTTTCTTTTTTTAAAATTTTTTTAATGTTTATTTATTTTTGATAGAGAGAGAGAGACAGAGCATGAGTAGGGGAGGGGCAGAGAGAGAGAGGCAGACACAGAATCTGAAGCAGGCTCCAGGCTCTGAGCTGTCAGCACAGAGCCCAACGCAGGACTCGAACTCACAGACCACAAGATCATGACCTGAGCCGAAGGTGGATGCTCAACCAACTGAGCCACCCAGGCACCCCTATCTTATCTTTCTGATTTTAGCCATTCTGATAGGTTTAAAGTGATATCTCATTGTAGTGTTAATTTATATTTCCCTGATGGTTAGTGCTGGTGAACATCTTTTCCAAGTGTTTATTGACCATCTGTATGTGAAAATAGTATGGAGGATCCTCAAAAAATTAAAAATAAAAATTACCCTATAACCCAGCAATTGCACTACTAGGTATTTATACAAAGGATACAAAAATTGCTGATATCAAGGGGCACATGCACCCAATGTTTACAGCAGCACTATTGACAATAGCCAAAATATGGAAAGAACCTGAATATCCATAGACTTATGAATGGATAAAGATGGTGTGGTTTATATATACAATAGAATAATACTCTGCAATAAAAATGAATGGATTCTTGCCATTTGCAACAATGTGGATGGAACTAGAGTGTATTATACTAAGTGAAATAAGTCAGTCAGAGAAAGATAAATATCATATGATTTCATTCAGATGTGGAATTTAAGAAACACAACAGATGAACATAGGGGAAGGGAAGGAAAAATAAAATAAAACTATAGAGGTAACCAAACCATAAAAGGCTCTTAAATAGTGAGAACAGACTGAGGGTTGCTGGGGGGAGGTTGGTGGGGGAATGGGCTGAATGGGTGATGGGCATTAAGGAGGGCCCTTGTTGGGATCAGCACTGAGTTTCATATGTAAGTGGTGAATCACTGGGTTCTACTCTTGAAACCAATATTACACTCTATGTTAACTAACTTGAGTTTAAACAAATTAATTTTTAAAAAGGAAGGGATGAGATATAATTTTCATTGCCATCTGGATAGACAGAAAGAAAGGACATGGACAGATAGACTCCTCAGAGACACTTGTAGCTGCTACTGTCATGTAGATCTTGCTCTTCAATGTGTGGTCCATGGACCAGCAGCATGAGTGTCACCTGAGATCTTGTTAGAAATGCAGAATCAGGCCCTACTCAAACCTACTGAATCAGAATCTTCATTTTTAACAGACTCCCAAGTGATTTGTATGCTCGTTTATGTGTGAGAAGCACTCACTTCAGATGATGGAGGATAGGTGTCTGGCCTCAGATGAGCACTATGGAAGATCTGAAACTTTGGAAGAGGAGGGGCCTGAGCTAGGGAAATTGAATTTTTGGGAACAAGGAGAAGTGTAGGCCCTGGCTGCCCTAGTGTCCTTAGGCTTCCCATATCAGTCACTGTGCCAGGGTTTGTCACTCTGTCCATTTTGGGAAAATGTCTGCCATGCCCATGCTGGAGTCTGCCTGGTCATCAGAGGCTCCCCTGGGGCAAGGATTGTGTGGGTTGGAACAGGTGCCAATTATGCTATCCCTACTTCATATATGTCCCAAAAGGGACTGGGGAGGTCATATTAGTCATGTCGAGCCTCAAGGTTGTACTGTCTCTTAATCAAATGAGTGATAACTTGATGATACTAACTGAAGAGGTTATGGAGATTGGGGGATTGAAATAGGAGTTCTTAACTATCTGTCCTGGAAATTAGGATACTTTCATCTTTCAAAATCTTTAAGGATAGACCAGATGACTGCATAAGGGGTTATTTCCTAGTCAGGGCCAAATTAATTTTTTTAAGGAATCTTTTGATGATTTTTAATGGGTTAATAACAAAAGAGACCAAATTTCCAGAGACCTGGAGGATAGGCAATGAAACAATGTTATCAGATGGTCATTTGGGAATTTTCTTAGGCTTTTGAGGGTCTGTATACCTCGTCCCCAATCAGAAAGAGTGATAAAGAGAGGCTAGTATTAAAGGAAAACAGATTGAGAGTGAGAAGAAGGAAAAATTTTCTGAGATTAGAGGGCGACTGGAGGTGATGGGAAGGTGTAGGCTCTCTGGCAGTGTGCATGGCTGTCCTACTTGGGTTTTGGAATGCCTCAGATGGGCCTTGCCCAGAAACAGGACAATGTACAAAATGAACTCTTGAACTCCCAAATATTTTTTATCTAAAGAATTCTCCTGTCAACTCCTGAAATAAAAGGCTTGGGTGGATAAGTGGTATATATAAGGCAATGAGGCATGGGGACAATGAATGTCAGAAGAGAAACACCAATATTCTTAGAGCATTAAAATTAAAATTAATACAAGGCTTAGATTTAGGAGAATAAGTTGCATGTTAGGGCTCAAATAAGAATTTTAGGTTTCCATGTCCTTCTTCTCTCTATATTTTTATCTTGTCTCACTGATGAGATTTATAAACCTCCTAAGGGAAAAGAACATCTCTTTTATGTATTACTTGTTTATATCTCCCATGCTTACAAAGTGATGATAATAATAGCTCCATTTGTTGAGTACTATGCTCTATGCTGTGTTCCAAGTACTTCACATAATCACCTATTTAATACAAAAGTTGTATGGTGGAATATTGTTACGGTCATTTTACAAAAGTTGAAACAAAGACTCAGAGGCATTAAGTGATTTGTGCAAAGTGAGTGGTGAAGTTAGGCTTTGTACCAAGTTTGAGGGAAGCTCATGCTGCTAGACGCTGAGCTATACTTTCTGTGGAGTAGCAGCTCAGTAAGGGACTGATGATCATTGAAACATGATGGCATAGCATAATTGAAATACAGTGGCTATTTCCAAATAGTGAATAATAAAAAAAATAATTCTATTTGTTTCATGGAATGTAGTCAGAGAGACACTTAATGACACATGCAACTTGTACTCAGACATTCTCTCGTTTACCTTCATTGTGCCCCAACCTGTAGTCAGGAGCTTGGAAAAGGGGTAAGGTTGGGTAAATATATTCATTAAAGCACCACATTCAAAGTCATGTGTGTGTGTGTGTGTGTGTGTGTGTGTGCATATTATATGGACATACCTGTTTGAATTTGAGTAGAAATAGGCACCAAGGTGTGGGCTATGTTTATCTTGGTAGATCTATAAACATGAGCATATTATTTAGATTTTTAGGGTATGGTGTGTGTGTGTGTGTGTGTGTGTGTGTGTGTGTATGTGTGTGTGTACACAAATCTTGAAGGAGTTTAACCACCTATAAGAAATTGGCTACCTTCCTTCCCTGACAATAGTTGGTGTGTTTGTACCAAACCCTGATATTTATTTTCATCACATCTCAAGGGAACCTCAGTGAGTTTTCTTTCTGAGAAGTCTATGGCTAAGATGATGAGTTGCTTGGAGTCCCTATGAATCTGCTACAATCAGAAGAGGTTTGCAGAGAAAGAGAAACAGAAACCCCAAGGAAACGCCCTGCTGTGGTTTACTTTCTAGCCTAACACACAGCCTCCCTTGTATGCACACCACTCATGTAACCACCTCCCCTCTCCTAGAACCCCTCATGGAAGGTACTAAGAGAAGACATTTTATTTATTTCTTTGCTTGCAAGTAGGACTCTCTATCTGAGCCATCCCAGAAAGAAGAGAATTGAAAATTATACCAGTGAAGGAATCTAGAGTTGAGATTGTGAGATCAGGCCCTTTGTGAAACTAACTTCATAGAAAGCAATGGACTTTGATAGAAGCAAGGATGGTAAGAAGAGTTGGTTGTCTCTGTCTACTTCTTTAGAAAACCTGAAACAAAGCTCCTAGAAGCAGGAGGCAGGATGACCTGCACGTGATTTGGAGGTAAACACAGCACAGGAACCTTCTCCCCCACTTTCCAATGCCAGTACTTAGAAGACTATTGTATGAGGATTTTATGACAAACATTACTTTACATTTGACATTTCACAGCATCTCTTCTCCAGAGAAGGAGGAAATATAGATATTGACAATTTGCATCAGTAGATTGAGGAAACCCAAGTATGCAAATTATCTGACTTAATTTGTGTAGTTTATGCTTTTCTGTGCTTTGTGTTCTTCTCAGTAATGAGAGGAAGAAATTCTTTCATTGTTAACAAAGAACATAGTGGAGGGGAGAGAGGATATGAGAGATATATAGATGGAAGTATTATGGGTATCCTGTCCCATATGAACCGTACACCCCTTCCATAAAATCAGGTGGAGAAGAAGTGGGGATAAATGGAACCTGAGCTAGAACCCATGTCCTGGCTCCTGTCTTCTGTATTAAAGGCCTCCAGCTTCTTAAATTTCACTGGTCCTTGTATTTCACTTTCTCATTATGAACAGTAGTTCAATATCAAGTGATGCCCAAAGTCAAGAAATCCTTCCTAGGGGCGCCTGGGTGGCGCAGTCGGTTAAGCGTCCGACTTCAGCCAGGTCACGATCTCGCGGTCCGTGAGTTCGAGCCCCGCGTCGGGCTCTGGGCTGATGGCTCAGAGCCTGGAGCCTGTTTCCGATTCTGTGTCTCCCTCTCTCTCTGCCCCTCCCCCGTTCATGCTGTGTCTCTCTCTGTCCCAAAAATAAATAAACGTTGAAAAAAAAAAAAAAAGAAATCCTTCCTAGTAGGTACGTCTTTTCTTTGTATATCCATCCTCCCTATCTCTGACTACTGAAATGATACACAATCATCATCGTCCAGTTTAAATGTTACCTCCTGCCCAAGCCTTCCTAGATAATCCTAATCAGAAGCAATTCGTTTCCTTTAACCTCCTCTACTCCTTTGTGTTAGTCTTACCATAGCTGTGTTTTTGTACGCTGTCTTCATTTGTGGTTACCCTGTGTCCTCCCTTTATCCCTCACTCAACTGCATGCTTCTAGAGTGAGACTGTTTGTATTCTCTCCATAGTGTTTAACACAGAACTAAAGAATGGTTAACTAACTGTTGTGTATGGTTCACACTTATGGGAAAGAGGCCATGGGTAGAGATGTAGAATAAAGGCTTTATGAATGTTGATTAAATATATTGTTAATAGAGATATGGACATCATGCTTTCAGGTAGAGATCATATTAGTAGGAAATGTTTATCCTACAAATAGATTTATTCTCATAATATATTTATTCATTATTAATTTTTTCCCCTTATTCAAATATAGGTTTTTTTTTCCTCCTGGGAAATGGGCAATAAACAAGAAAACAAACGTTAAAATAATTCTGGACTGTGATGAACACCTGAAGGAAATAAACAGGGTCTTATGATAAAGAATCAGAGGGAGTTTTCTTTAGATAGGAAGGTTAGGAAAGGCCTTTATGGCCACTGTTATATATTTACCTTACTATGATTATGGCTTAATTCAATTTCTAACCTTAGGAGCAATAAAAAAAAAAAATCAATAACAGAATGAGAATAACAGCCTTACCACCAGGAGGCATATTTGTGAACCCAAACTTAGAATTGGTTCTTTCTTTGATCCAACTTCCAACCTCCTCCTGCCTTGGGAAGAGGGCAAGTCAGGCTCTCCCCTTGCCTCAGGATATACCCTGGTACCTCTTCTCCTGCCAAGGAGTTGGCAAGCAAAACAGGTGTTGAGAGCTTTGATCTTGCTAGAGACTTGGAGACAAATCAAGGTAGAAGCCTCCGAAATAATGCTTCAGGATGTGAGAAGCTGGGGAAGAGATGGAGACAGAAGTATGCAAAAGGAGAAGCTAATTGCTGTCACAGAGACTCCCTTTTACCTTGGTCTCAGTGGATTTTGGGCTCTGTACTTCTTGGGGGAGTTGGTCACGGCTCTCAGACATTTGGGAAAGGGGAAGATATCCCCTAGTGACTTTAGAGACAACATCCACCCTTAGTCATTCCTGGATCCCTGCTCCAAGGCTGAAGACAACCACAGCTTTGAGGAGCAAGCCTTCTGCCAGTATCCCAGAAGGCCCAGGACGTTCTTTCATTGCCGGGGTCTTCCTTTGTCTACTTTCCTGCTCCCCTCCTCCTGGCACAAGTTGGTAGCATTAGTTTCTGTCTCTTGCAGAACAGTGGTGACATTAGGAATGGCTTGGGAGTGAGTAAGAAGAATCCTGGAGCTTTTACACCCACTAACCCTTTCCTGACTATGCTTCCTGTTGGGATAACATGTTTTGGTTGCTAGCTCAAGAGCAATAGCTCCCTCTCTCACAAAGGCCTTAACCTCCTTGGTCATACTGAGGGATACCTCAGACTGTTGAGAAGGTGTTATAGAAATTACCATAAGTTCCTCTAATTGAAGTTGTAGTCCTCACTTCTCTTCAGCCTTCCCCCACCCCACTGGGACCAGCTTCTCTACAAGTGGTATCCTACACACTATAAAGGCCGTAATTCTTCAAGAAGAACCCTACCTCTCTGCTCCATAGTTCCCAAAGAACTAACATTGCTTTGTTTTGAGAGATACTTATTGGAGGAGGAAAAGCTATACTCCTCTTAGCTGCTCAGGGTGCACACAAGTCACATTTCTGATCTTCAGACATGGACAGGCAGTTTGGAGTAGTGATACCTAGAGATCTTGAATTCAAGCAAGCAAGTTCTTGTCCAAGTGGGTCCACTTGCATTACCTGACAAGGGATGTCATGCTATGGGTGCAGGGAAGTGAAGTGGCAAAGAATGAACACTGCTTGGAGGAGGAAAAGGAAGAGTGAGGCCAGAACATATATGGAGGCAGTGGAATGGGGGAACTGACTCTTGAACCCAGGTCCTTTCTGGAGTCTCGCTCTCAGGGGCAGCAGCATTACTGGCTCCCTTCTGAGGCAGACAGGATAGGGTATGTGACTCAAGGCAAGCCAGGGCAGATTCTGGTGGGAGAGCTGACATTAATGCAGGTGAATATGGATAGATTTTCCCAGGAGCTTTGTTTTAAAGATAGAGAGGAGAGGATGGGAGACAGAGGAAGGAAGAGGGTCCAAGTATCATCTCTGGGTTCACTGGATTAGGAGATGAGAGAGAAGGGAAGGCTTTAGTCAGAATCATGTCTACATTAACTGCTTTGCTTTCCTACTTGATCCCTTTTCTTTTTAAAAATTTTTTTAATGTTTTATTTATTTTTGAGACAGGGAGAGACAGAGCATGAATGGGGAGGGTCAGAGAGAGGGAGACACAGAATCTGAAACAGGCTTCAGGCTCTGAGCTGTCAGCACAGAGCCCGACACAGGGCTCAAACTCACAGACCAGGAGATCATGACCTGAGCCGAAGTCGGCCGCTTAACCAACTGAGCCACCCAGGCGCCCCTACTTGATCCCTTTTCAACCACAACCTAAGTGATTGAAAATAGGGAGGATATCGTTAATAACTTCCCTGATCTTCCATTCCACATCATGTGAGTTTATCCTGTCATGACTTATGAAGCAGATACTCCTGTGGCCCATCTCTTTCAGGGGAATGCCTTAAGTCCCAAGTCCCTTTCAGAAAATGTTCTGCAACAGCAAAGCAGCATGTGTATTGGGTATTTCTCCCTCACACCTGAATCTATGTTTTTTTTTCCTACAGAAATGCTGTCTGCCTCCCTCCCCATCCCTCTTCCTTCTCCTCTTTTCTCCCCTCACCCAGCCTGTTTCTTTCTATATGCACCTGCTGGAGTTGGGGATAATGTTCTAAATATTTCACTTCCTCTACTCTTGCCTCTTCAGTCTTTTTATTCTTCCCCTGCAATCTCTCCCACACTCCTCCTCCTGCCTGGTCAGTTCTTACCTGCCTTCTTTGTGGGTCATTTCACTTCTTTGTTTCCTCTGTTTCCTTCTTCACCTATGATTACAACTTTGAAGAGATGGGAAGATGAGTTTTAAGAGCACCATCTGTGAGGGAGTTGGCTTTGGACACAGCAAGAGGCATGGTGGTCAGACATCAGGAAGAACCTGATATGTACTGACAGTGTGGCCTAACTTCCTCCTGACCCATATTTCTTAGTAGATGGGGCTGATGTGCACGTGACAGAGACTTATATAAAATTGTTAAATTAAGGATCAAGAAGCCCTCTTTGCCTGATATTTAACCATATCTTAGTTATAAGTAATCACAGGAAATGGAAGAAGACATGTCTGGGGATATGGATGTCCCCAAGGCACCCTCTTTCCTGCCATAAGGAAGGTGGGGCCATCCAGTACTTCCACAGTTCACAGTTAACACCATGGGTTGGAGGGAACTCTGACAATGAGTATCCCACCCACACAGACCTTCTTTCAGACCTGTTCAGTGTTCAAGTAATCATATGTTCCTGGGGTTCTGTTATTATCCCCACAGAATAACAATCATGAAGGTGTCTATACATGAGCTATGTGGCAAATTCTCTGAAGTTCATCTCAAGTTATCTAGATTAGGCAAACAACAAACATTCAAAGACAGCTAATCAGAACTAGAATTTAAAATCCACAAAAGTGACTTGTTGAAACAATTTTTTCTCTCTAAAATCACCCTCATTTCCAAAGAGAGCCAAATAGAGATTATTTCAGTTGAAAAACAAATCCAATTTTAACAAAGTTGGCCTAATTATTTACATAAACTCAGAAAGAGTAATGATTAACCTGATAGATTCTTTCAAACTTGCTTTACTGGAACTTTCATAAGGAATCTCTAAGATTGAACTTTTCATAGCCTCTTAAAGCCAGAAGCCAAGCCAAATATCTGCCATCAGATCTTCCCATGGTACGTGTAGATTTGGGTGCATTCTTCTTCTCGAGGTCCCTTAAATATCCTGAGGTTTCTTGAACCTGCCAAGAAGTGACATTCTTTACTCACCTGGTAAGTCTCCTGGGAACTCTGTAAGCAAGGGATCTGGCCAATATTTCCAAAGGGCTTTATTGGCTCCGTAAAGTCAACCTTAGTTCTTTAAAGCTGTCTGGTCATATCTGAGTCTATTCATGTCTCTCTCAAATATGATATCCCAGTCAGTGCCTTGGCAAGGTAACCAAAATTTCCAATGGAGTCCTGTTATAAGGAGAACAGATTCTCACTGAATTTATGCAAACAACTGCAATTCCCATGAAAGAAGAATACTTACCAAGAGTTTCTGAACTCTGGAAAGTTTCAGGTAGAGGGAAATGTTAAATTTTCCAATTTGCACACAAAGGAATATTTTATCATGTTTCTGTAAGTCACAAATGTCCTAAAAGAAAGTTTTCTTAAATATGGAGAAGCTAATATTAGAGAGCCTGCCATGTTAAACAAGAGTCCTGAAAATTATACTCATCTTCCTCCATTCATTCAGTTCTATGTTACTAATTCTTGTTCTGTTTGATTGCAGTTTTTCCATTTGTTCCAGAAATTCTCATTCAGTTTAGCTTTATGATTTTAAAGATATCAAAACCTGTATTTGTCAAAAGTCAATTCCATGAATCTCCTTGAAGAGGAAACACATTTTTCAAAAGCATCAGAAAATAACTATAAATGACAAAAGACTCAAAAGTTAACATGATTCAAGATCTATAATTGCAGTTGACAAGGAAATCTAATTACTTCCAGGACACACAACATTCCAACAATAGAATGTCAAGTGATGACCCTATGTGAGGATATATTAAAACATCAGGAATTCCATATGTTTGTTAGAACAGTTACAGCATATGCCATACAATACAACCCAAGAAGGTTCAGCACCTTCTTTTTTTTTTTTTTATATAACACTTCCCATGTATTTTAACATAACAAATAAACAAGCCTAATTAGTCAAAAAGATTTTACTTAGAATTTGAAACTTGGGAAGTTTGTAAAAAAAAAACTTAGAAAGTTCTAAAGCACGCACATGAATAGGATTACAGATCATCACAAAACTTAATAATTAATTATTCATTTAACCAAGCTTGCAATAAAATTCTACAGAAAGTTATACAGTTGTTAGCAAAACTTAGCTCCTTTAATATTAAGGAGTTGTATATCTGTTAAGTAATCAAAGACCTGATGAGACAAATCATAAAACTTTGGTTTTCTGGGCAGATAGAGAAAAGAAGAAAAACAAAACAAAACAAAGCAACTTTTATTTATAATTTCTTATCAAGAGCAGACCAACAACCCAAGAAAACTTAGTCTTTTAACAGAGAGAAAAGCAGAATTTTGATCTTATACCAGTGTCCTTTCAAAATCCATTCCTTTCAATATGAGTTAGTCCTAACCATACATAAAATTATTTTCCAAAGCTTTCCCTTCACAAACCTACAACTTCCTTTTTCATTTGGATTTTGTCCAAAAGCTTTCTCTATCTAAATAACCAGTCTCATTTTAGGACAAAATTACTTTTTCACATTAACAAAAAATGTATTCTCATTTCTTCTTTTTAAGTTTATTTTTATTTATTTTGAGAGACAGAGAGGCAGAGACAGAGAGAACAGGGGAACGACAGAGAGAGAGAGAGGGAGCAAGAGAACCCCAAGCAGGCCCTTTGCTGTTAGTGCAAAGCCCGACTTGGGGCTCAATTCCACAAACTGTGAGAGCATAACCTGAGCCAAAATCAAAGTCAGACACTTGGCCGGTTGAGCCACCTAGGCACCCCCCAAAAAATGTTTTCTCACTTCTTATACCTTCCTTATACATCTCCTACTTTCCTACATATTGAGTTATTCTCCTTCTCATTTCCATCGGTCTTAATGACATGTAGTGCAATTTTAACTCTTAGAAACCTTAGTCTCCAAGGAAAATTAAGCAGTAAACAAAGGTGAACTGTCTATAATACCAGAATACTTCAGATTGGAAGTTTATGAGTATATTTTATAATTTCTATAAAACATATGCTTTTCCAGAGTGCAATCTCTAAAAAACATAAAGGATGTTTACCAACAGAGTCAAGTATCTTCAGTTTCTTTGAAATAAAAAGGTCAAAGCAGATAAACCTCTGTTTAGTAACCAATGTTTTAGTGCCTGTTTTATTTGGAGAATACTTAGCCAGTGAACTCAACTCAATTTTTCATTTACCTTAGCACAAATTTAAAATTTCAGATTACCAATATTTTGAAAGCCATAAACTTTTTTATTTATTCAACCTACTTCTTCTTCACAATTATGAAAAAACTTTATGAAACTTTATGACACAGACACAAGTAACCATTATTTTAAGCCACCTTTTTGCTGACAGAAATAACAGGAGCTCCTTTGACTTTTACTAAAACTTGATAGAATAAAGGTTTTATATTTAATGTTGAGAATGCTAATGACATGCTTATTAGCTTTAATAATGGAATATTTTGCACCCACCTGTGTACATGAAAAGTTAATCAATTTGTTCCCTACTGGCAATTTTTACCTGGGGAAGCTATGGGTAATCTGAAGCGTGCAGTTTAAGTCCAAGGTAGCCCATGGGCCCCTTCATGTTGATTTGGGAGGGACTTAGCTTGAATCTTGTAAGGAGGGGGTCCAACAGATTGGGGTGCTTTGCTCCTTGATAGAGAGGTAGGAGGAGAGGGAATCCATGCTGCCCCAGGCACTGAGGATGGCAGAGGAGCTTTGTAAGTAAGCTGCACACATGCTAGTACAGAAACAGGAGGAAAAGGATGAGGTAGAGGTGAAAGGTGCCTCTAGAAAGGCCAGAGGCAAATGCAAAGTTTGGACTAACATTCCTTTTTTTTCTTTTGGTCTCCTGTCTATCCCTCCTGCACAACAGGGTTTTTTTCTGATTGCTTTTCAGTCCTCTACACCATATATTTTAAATATGTCCTAATGAAATTTCTTTGGGAATAGAAGGAGTATCCCATCTTACTGGGGAAAAGTTCAGAAACAACACAGTGGAAACAATGATGCCTTGAGTACTTCTGTTGGCCCAAAAGTAGGGCTCTTGACCTACTAAACCAATGTTTCTCTAGTTTCTGTTCCCTCCCACAAAGTCAGAGTTCTGCTGATTTAAACAAACCAAACCCTCTACTTGGAGGCAACCCAATGTAAAAGAGAGATCCAAGAGAGCCATTTAATGGCATCTTACCTCTGAGCTTAACATACATGACAAGGTGGTATTAGAATAAAGCTTATCTCTTTCTTAGTTACAGGTTCCTGTCTATATTCCTTCCACTTATTCAAAATTCAGTCTAGTGGGTTAATTGGTGGGGTAGAGATGTAGCTTCCCAGTATACACACATTTAACACAACACAACAACCCCCCGCAAGCACATCAAAACAGATTTTTTCCAAATTCCAACTAAATTGACCATTATTCAAGTCTCTTTTAGTTTCTCCTGAAAGCCATGCCCTTCTAATGGGAAAGACATGGACAGCAAAACAAAAGCACACAGTGCTTCATGAATGAGAAACTTGTATCAGTGTGCACTCTGAGGGACTTTCCTGGTCTTGAATTTCCTCAGCTTCCCCAAATGCTCCTTCCTTTGCACTCCAACCAAAATGCAACATTGACAGCTAGCATGGTCTGGAATTAGCAGACAATTTCCCCTGAGACAAAAAGTACTCTGGGCAGCTACACAGACAGATCCCTCAGATTCCCTCCTGGAGAGCAGCTAGCCTGGAACAGCTACTATCCTTCAGTCCTCCAAGTTAATAGCCCAGGAGACAAAGGAGGAAGCCCTGGCCTGGTGCAGGCCAAATGCTCCAATAAAAAAAAAAAAAAAGATTTAATTTTTACTTATTTTTGAGAGAGAGACAGTGTGTGAGCAGGGGAGGAGCAGAGAGAGAGGGAGACACAGAATCTGAAGCAGGCTCCAGGCTCTGAGCCATCAGCCCAGAGCCCGAAGCGGGGCTCGAACTCACGGACTGCAAGATCATGACCTGAGCCGAAGTCAGACACTCAACCGACTGAGCCACCCAGGCGCCCCCCCCCCAACTGCTCCAATTTAGATTTCCAGGGAATTTGACACCCTAGGGGCAGTGGCTCCAGGCTGACTCCTGAAAATTTGTTAACTACATGTACATTCAGCTGTGCATCACTGCAAAAGTCAATAGTCAAGAGAAGAAGCTTTTGGTTTTTTTAATGTTTATTTATTTTTGAGAGGAGGGAGGGGCAGAGAGAGGGGAACAGAGGATCTGTAGCAGGTTCTACACTGACTGCAGAGAGCCCAACGGGGGGCTTGAACCCATGAACCCTGAGATCATGACCTGAGGTGAAGTGTGACACTCAACCGACTGAGCCACCCAGGTGCCCAAGACAAGAGTTTTGATTGGAAAGAATATGAGCTTTATTCAGGAGCCAGCCACCTGGGGAGAAGGCAGACTCTTGTCCAAAGAATCTCTGAGTTTTTTGCCTGGCCTAAGGGTATTTAAAGGAGCTTAGGGCAGTGAATCAGTTAAAGGAGGATAGTGGTCCCTAACATTTCTTGATTACATGCAGACTCCATGGTACCAGCTACCGATGTTGTCTCATTACTCTGAGGTTGTGCAAGGGGATCTGGTTCCTTAGTGAGGGGTGGGTGGAGGGTTGAACAAAAGTGTCTGGTTTGTCTGGTTACTTTTTCATTATGTGAAGAAAGTGTTTGTTGTTTTCCAGGAAAGAATGCACGATCCATAGTTATACAAGGAAATGTTAATCAATCATGTGGGCTAAGGGTCCTGGCTAAAGCTTAAAGACTAGTAAGTTGATTGCACAGACCCAGACAACTCAAAGAAGCCACCTAAGATTCTGCTGGAATAGGGGCATTCAGGCTGGTGTGTAAGGTAAGGGTCAGAGATGTGGGAGCCCTAGCTGAAGAGAGAATATGTGGTTGGTGGGGTGGCAGTACAGGGTACAATGGTTGGGCTCTTGGGGATTGGTGTCCTGGTGTCATGAGCTGGGCTGGGTGGAGGTGGATGGAGGGGAAGACATCCCTTACAGCTAAGGGAGGACTCTAGGCTCAAGGACTGCCTTTTAGCACATTCTTTCCAGGAGGCCCAGAGGAGAAAGGAAGAGAATGGGGAACAGACACTTCAGACCATTCCAGCTTCATTCATTCTCCCCTGCCCTCCCTCACCTTGCTAAGCCCAGCTTCTCAATGGGCCATTTCACACTTATTACACACGTGCTGTGTGCACAGGGCTCCAAAGTGGTTTTGTGTGTGTGTGTGTCATTCTTTCTCTTGCAGTCCACTCAGATCTTCACACTCCTCAGCCCCTGGGTTGATCTCAGGGGCCAGAAGCCTCTTCTGAAGGCTGGGATCTGGAACCTAGATATTTGGGACATGCCATGGGGACCCTGAAGAAGTGGGGGAAGGGAAGGTTGGGAGAGAGTCCCACAACTTTCTGGGGATAGGATGATGATTTATATTAACAAGAAAGATTAAAGTGAGAGGAGAGGAAGAATCTCCCAAGAGCAGACAGTGTGACTGGTTTTCTAGAGCAGAAATCCTAGGCCTGACATAGGGAGGAAGCAGGATGAATAAGGGCCCATAGAGAAAGATCCTCTCCCCAGGAGTGTTGGGGTTCAGCATAGTGTGGTGGGGAATGGGGAGAACACGTGGAACAAACAGGCAGGAAAAAAGGTGACCTCTGGGGGGAATCTTTGGTATATATGTAGAGGCGTCAGTCCTGTCCTGCACACACACTGTAATTGAGAAATTACACAGAATCTGCTAGGCTCTCAGACATCAGTAATCCCAGAGGAGAAAAGATGCAAAGGCTGTACACATTGCTTTCTCTGACTCAAACCTGTGCTAGGAGCTGAGAGGGAGTTTCCCTCCAGCCTGAGTAGAGGTGCGAGTTGTGGGAGGACCTGATGGGAACAATCACCATTTGTCTCTGTCCTCTCCTGAGATGGAGTGGCTTTGGGGTGACTAGGTAATCAGGCTCTCATGTGGTACTGGGGCTGCTAAGAGTCCTTTCCAACCTGGGGTGGGGCTCAGCTATGGACCGAGGGCAGGGGTTCCCCCAGATGGGACAGAACTGCCTGGGAGGTTTTCTTTGGACATCCTATACCTCTAAGCATCCCCACCCATCACTTTGCTGATGGAGACAGGTCTCTTCAGCTCTCCTTCAAACCGACTGGATTTGCCCAGAGGAAGAGAGAAGAGACAGTAGGAAGAGGATAGGAGGACACAGAAGGGGGCAAATTTCCATCCTTTCATTGGGTTCTAAGCCCTGTTCTACTCCCTAGATTTGGAAGGGTGTGAATCATGCAAAGGCAGGTATAGAAATGACTTGAAATGGGGCAAAATGGTAGGATGCAGCAGGGTGGAGAGATGGAGGTAATAGGAAGGTGGAGCCCCCTGGGAGGTGGGGTTGTCTTGGGAGGTGAGCCAGGAGGGGAGGCAAGCTGGGTGGAGTGGAAGGTGGTGAAGGTGGGAGGGGACAGAGTGGGAGGGGGGAAGTGTAGGGGGTCAGAGGGATGGGGGTGGGCAGGGCAGGGAGGTGGAGGAACCAGGATGGGGCAATGCCTGATGGAAACTCAGAGATGGTCAGGGTGGTGGGTTGTCTGGAAGGACTGGAGCAGGATCCCACTTGGAGGAGCCCAGAACCCCCTCCCCCAAGCATGGGAGTAGTTTCTTCTGGATAGGGAAGTGGGTTCAGGGTGTAGGGACACTGAGAGGATGGTTGGGTAAAGCTGGTGGATCACAGATGGGTCAGACCTTCCCTGGACAGGAAGGCCATGATCACCAGGGCAGATTCAGGGAAGGAAGTTCAGAGGCCACCAGGTGCAACACTGTCACTTTACAGGTAGGAGCCAGAGGCCCCGCAGGAGGGAACACTCAGTGTCCCCTGCTACATGATGGCTGCCTCTGGAAAACCTGCCCCTGACTCCTGGTCTAGGAGTCCTTCTTGCTCCCCTTTGGAAGACCGTGGGCTCTGTTCCCATTCTCTTGGCTTTATAAGATGGAAAGAAGGGGAGAAAGACTTTAGCTAGACTGGGGTGATATCTTCCTTCCTCCTCCTCTAGTGACTCCTTTCCAGCCTTCCAGCTGGGCTTCTAAGCCTCCCATCTACTGACACCTATTCCTTCTCCTTCCTCGTCTCCCTCCACAGGCTCCCAGCATCTAATGTCTTAGCTCCTGCTGAGCATCCATAGCAGTGTTCAGTCCTCCCCACACTGCTCTAGGCTCATGGTCTGACCTCAGTCTGAACCATCCCCTCTCCTCCTCTTCCTGCAGATTAGCCACCCAGTCCTTTGCAAAATTGTCCTATAATCTCCTCCTCTGGGAAGTCTTCCGTGATTAACTCTCCTGGTTCTGGATCCCACAGTTTCTTTCTAAACCACTGGAAAGGGTACCTGCAGGCCTTTCCTTGTTCTGGTCTCTTCCTCTTTCCTGGCTGTGAGCTTTATCCCTGTTCCTCCCTCTAACCTCCACCCCCAACATGGACCTTTGCCTCCCCTCAGGCAGGGCTGTTTTTCTCCTTCCTCCCAGGATCTGCTCCATGCACCAGGAGGGCCAGGACTGCACTGGAGAATTGACTGAATCCCTCCCTGTTCTCTGTTTTCTGGGAATAGCAGAGATAATGATGTCCAATTGGGTTTCACCCCAAGTAGGAAGGTGGCAGTGCAGATTCTTCCCTGTCTGTATTCTAGTGTTTAATTGGGGTTTAGGCCTCACCCCCAGGTCTGCATCCTCCTTTTTCCTTGTTGCCTCTGACCCAGTTAACAGATCTCTGGAGCTGCTGCCCTGGAGCCCCTGGGATGCTGGGTCAGGTGTGGGGAGCGGCAGGCAGTCCAACTATGATTTCTCAACTTGGGCTTCACACTGCACCTGACTACCTGCTTCCTGGTTGGGTCTCTGCAGACCTGTTTTCCACTCAGGCTTCTCTTACACCTTCCCTTTCCATCTTCCACTCCCTCCTCACACAGCCCACCTATCCCCAAAGCCTGAGTTCTCAGCAAGCTCTCTTTCCTAACCCTTGGGGTTGGCCTTCTGCCTGGAGAGGAGGATAGGTGGATGAAGATCTGGGTGGAGGAGAGGGTCTTGGCTCTGGGGAGGCACCAGGCCTAGCTCTGGGCTCATCTGTGCATTTGTTGCCACCTTGTGGCCATACTGAGAGCTGCAGGGCTGGGGTCCTTGCTGAGAAGGGAAAGGGGGCTGACCTGGTTGGCATTTAGAGGGAAGCAGGACTTGGGGCGCCTGGGTGGCTCAGTTGGTTAAGCGTCCGACTTCAGCTCAGGTCATGATCTCGCGGTCCGTGAGTTCAAGCCCCGCGTCGGGCTCTGTGCTGACAGCTCAGAGCCTGGAGCCTGTTTCGGATTCTGTGTCCCTCTCTCTCTCTGACCCTTCCCCGTTCATGCTCTGTCTCTCTCTGTCTCAAAAGTAAATAAATGTTAAAAAAAAATAGAGGGAAGCAAGACTCAAAATTGCTAATTGACTTTGGAGGTTTCCTCAGGGAGCTTTTGAATTCCTACCTGACCTGGGAGTGGAAGCCAGGGAGGAAAGTCAAGTAGCAAGGACACATCTAGATGGAGAGAGATAATGAAAACTTTATCATCAGGTCTCAAGCCTACCATTCAAATTACCCCTCCCCAAAAATACCCTAAAAGGGAAACAATCTGAAACTAAAGCAGGAGGAGGTGATATCTGATCTGAGAACTTCCTAATAAATTCCGAAGTGTATTGGGATGCCACTACTTGTGACAGTTGCCCAATTTTACAATGCCTTGGGTCCCAGTGAATGGCTCCTCCCCCATCCCCAGGCTCCTTGATCTCATCAAGCGCAGCTCCTTGTGCCTATTCAGAAAAGCCCAGTTTCCTCAGCCTTCCCTACTCCAGTCTGAGTGTGGCTATGGGCAAGATGCTAATCTGGTAAGTCTCCACTGGAAGTGGAGAGAACCACCATATACCCAGAAGAACTGCAGATGGGAAGGAGGCCAGAGGAAGGACCCTGTGAGGAAGGTTCTGAGGGAGGGCAGTTCTACCTCAGGTTCTCCTCCATCCTCCTCTCTCCTGCCCCACTGGGTCTGTGGAGATGAAGACCATGGGACAGAGTGGTTCACACCCTGAAGAACTCTCTCTGCTTGGGCTTCAGGATTCACAGGTGGTGGGGGGAGGGGAAGTTGAGTTCCATCATGGCCCTTGTTATTGTCTTCTGTAGAGTGGGTATATTGGGGAGGGAAGAGGGGAGGCAGTGTTTGTCTCAATCAGCCTGAGTCCTTCTGGTCTCACCCAGAGTCCGTTCGAAGCCGTTTTCTCTCCAGGCACCAAAATCCCACTCTCTCATAAGTCCCATGATGATACCTCCTCCTCCATCCCGACCACCCAACCCAGCACCCTTTATTGGGGGCTGAGAATCACCGAATCCTCCTGACCATCACCCCTCCATTTTCCCTGTCACTGCTTGGACATCTTGGCCAGGAGTCCTGGCTCTGTGGGTGCAGGATAGGAGCTGTGTCCAGGCACCCTCCCTCTGAGGTACCATTTCTCCCTTGCCTCTTTTGCTGCCACCCACCTTACTGTGTTAAATTAAACCGTAGTGCTGTGTGTGGCTCCAGCCCCATGGACTTGGCTCTGGAAAATGAAGACAATTCCTGTCTCTGTCATCTGGTTGCCTTATAAGTTGTTCCCCTGCTACCTGGCATGCTCATTTGTGTATGTGATAATATCAGAATGGTTTTGACCTCAGGAATTTATAGTAGAATGGGAACCTTGAGAGCCCCTAAAGGTGATTGGCATTTGTCTCAGTCCTTAGCAAGGAGGAGGCTCTGTCTGCTGCCTCTTCCATTCTGGGGAAGGTGTGTGGGAGCTGCACCCAGAGGGCTCAAGGGGAAAATGCAAACATCAGAGTGGATTAGGAGGCACATGGCGAGAGGGAAAGAAAGGGGGAGGATTTTATCTTTTCAGGTTTCCCCCATGAGTGGAAAGTTGGAATAAGGTGTTTGAAATCCTGGAATTTTTTTCTCTTCTTGTTTTCTAAGAAAGGAGTCCTGGATTGGGGAATGGCATGGAGTTCTTGTGTGTGATGGACTATGCAGAAGGGGTTGTGTGTGGCATGCCTGCATGCACATATTCACCCATCAGTTCACAAGTTTGCACATGTGCCCCCCTCCCCCAAACTGGCCCCATTCCACGGAGTCAATGCATTCAATCTAGTTATTATCATTTCCTCACCTTAGCTCCTAGGAGAGGGGAGGAAGTAAGGCTAGTCAGAACACTGGGTCATACTCAAGCCAGAAGTTCCCAGCTGAGGGTAAAGGGCACAGGACAGAGCCTTCCCTTGGTCTGCAGTTAGGTTTTCTTCCCTGTCCCTCCTATTCTTCCTTCTCTCTCCTTTCAGTGTCACCTCCCTAGTAGACCCAGCTTTTGAGGTTAAAAGAAGGTCAGTGGCAGCAAGAAAGATCTGGAGGAGGAGTCAGTAGGTGAGAAGAGGGATGGGAGGAGCAAGGAGCATTGAAGGGCCTGATAGAGAGGATCCCTGGGAAGAGAGAGTTGAGGACCCTGAATGGCCCCTCCTCTCCATGTGTACAGGGCTGTGGTGGGAGGGAACAAGATTAGAACAGGAAAAGCACATTTCTGTCTATAACTCTGAAGAGCCTCTGCAAACACAGGACAAAGAGAAAATAATGAATGAAGAGAAGTTTCTCTTGCAGCTCAGGAAGTAGGAAGAGAGGGGCAGGGGCTGTGGGACTCTGAGGGGCAGAGGGGTGTGTGTGCTGAGGGTGAGGGTGTGCACTGCATGGTGTTTTTGGTGTATGTGTCTGTGCTCTGTGGTTAACAGTCCTGTGTACATCAGTCATATATGTAAACATGTATCACATGAGGAAGGATGTAGCTTTGACAGGTTATTTAATCCAAGGTTGTGAACAGCCTTCCCACTGGGGCCTATGAAGTGTGCTTTTCTGTTAGGAGCAGCAGTCAGCACAGATGGGAAGACTCCTAGATTGGGAATCAAGAAAATGTGGGTTTCAGTTCTGGCTCTAGTTATCAGCTGGGTCACTGTGAAGTATCACTTCTGTGAGGTGGGATGTCACCTGCTGTGACAACCATAAAGGAAAAGCCATGTGGCCCTTCTGTGCCTGCAGCCCAACTGGGATGGGGGGACCAGAAAAGGGAAGGGGACAGGATGAGTGATGGCATTTCAGGGACCAAAGACAATATGGGATGCTAGTGGAAAGGCTGTAAGAGGAATTTCCTGAATTCAGAAATTCATGGGTTCATGCTGGAGCCAAGGACTCCTCCAGCCTGCAGCCCAGCCCTATCTCAGCACCCAGGGCTCAGGGCTGGCTCTGCAGGGAGAGAGAGAAAGAGAGAGAGAGAGAGAGAGAGAGAGAGAGAGAGAGAGAGACCTTCTCTGCTGCCCTCTGTGGCCACCAAGTCTATCGCAGGTCTCTACTGAGAAGGTTCTGCTCAAGTCCTCCTGGCCAAGTCCTTTGCCTCATGGTGGAAATTGTCTATATCAGAAGAAGGGACCTTTGCTCCTCTAACCTCATCTTTCCCCTCATCTCTCCTGGTTTCTGGAGACACTCATGATCCCCTTAAGGCTGGGATAGTCTTCCTAAGATTTCAGCCTCTTTACCATTGCCTGAAGATTTAACCTCTACTTTTGGGGATGTGTGGTGGAGACAAGGGGCTGAGATCAACATATTGAGCAGAGAGTGCAATTTCTCTTCCTCCTTGGGTTCCATCTGCAACCTCAGCTTCCCAGAATTTTGGAGTTTTCGCGGAAAATCTGCAGGAGTAGTGACATTCCTGGAGAAAATGGGTCTGAAGCAGACCAAGGATTATGTGGGTAGGTTTCCATGATTTTGCACCTAAGCTCAGTCCATCAGCCCCAGCAGGGAGATGGATTAGCAGGAGCCAGGAGGCAAGAGACAGGGATGCTGGAGAGAGATGGCATATTTGACAGATGCTGACAGGACTCCTTATCTGCTAGCTCTGGAATCCCCTCCCACCCACCAGGCTGCCCTTGACCCTCTCCTTCTAGTGCTCAGTGCTCATTAGTGACTGCCTGTCTTTGGGAAGGGGGCCAAGAGGGGCCAAGCTGCTTTGGGTGGATAAGGGAGTGAGAAGGAGGGAGGGACACAAGGTACGTGATGGAGGAAGAGGGGTTGGAATGACTGGGACTCGAGCTGGGGCCCCATGGTCACTGGTTTGCTTGAAAGGCTTGTCAGGGGAAACTCTCCTGGGGGCAGATACTGAATTGCTGGAGGTGAGTGAGTGGGGTTGGGGTGGGAAGCAATATTGAAAGGAATTGAGTTCCACTGATTAAGGCACTTTCTTGTGAGACCTGATGAAATATAAGTCAGTGACTTTATTGAGAGCTTCCTATGTCCAAGAAGGGTTACAGGTGTGATGATGGGATAAAAGAGGGACACACACATTTTCTGTCCCCCTTCCAATATTTGAATCCCAGCCCCATCTCCTCTCTGATTGATTGACCCATGTGGGCCTGTCTGAGGGGTGCAAGGAACCACTGGACTCTTCTGGTCCAGGATGCAGAGCAAAATTCTCAGACTTTCTGTTCTGCATATCGCCCACCCCTTTGACAAAGAACCTGCACTGGATCTCCTGCCCCTCCTCATTCCTCTTCTAGCAGAATACTCCAGTCATGTAGATCCCTGGTCAAAGAGACCCTGGAGTGTCCTTCCGGATTTTCCAGTGGCTCCCAATGGAAGGATTAGGGAGGGGAAAGGTCCAGCCTCAAGGCCTCTCAGGCCAGCATAGCAGGAAGGGAAGTGACCTATATCTGGAGTCCTGGGGTATGTTCTGTGAGAATCAGAGTGCTGCAGTCAGGGCTGGAAGTGCATCCTAACCTGGCACAGACCACCTTCCACACAAAGGGGTGCCCTCCTCCTCTCTCTGCCCTCTGAGCCAACCCACTCCTGGAATTCTGGAGCAGCAGGGGGAGGGTGCACAAAAGGGGAGAGATGGACACAGGGATGGGGACAGAAGGTCCCAGTAAATTCAAGCCAAGTCCAACAGTTGGGACTAGTAAGTCTGAGCTGGTTCTAGTACCCTGGAGTGTCCAAGAGACCAAGACACAGAATCAACAGAGACAGCGGGCAGTGGAACAGAGAGACAGGCAGTCAGACTCAGAGACAGAAGAGAGGAAAGAGAGCATCAAGAGAGCAGAGAGAAATTTCCAAGACAGACACAGAGAGACACTGAGAGGCCAGAGATAATAGAGACACACAGGGACTCAGAGACAGGAGTTAGACTCAGGCTCAAGGGGTCCGACAGCCCAAAGCCAAGGACAGATCCATGGACATGGGGCCACAGAGAGTGGGAGGGAGAGGGAGACAGAGAAGGGAAAAGAGGAGGTGGAGACCAGAGGGGGAGGCAGTGAGAAGGGTCAAGTAGAGGTTGCAGACAGTGGGATACAGACTCTGAGTCAAGGGCTCTGTTGGTGTGTGTGTGGGGGGGGGGGCAGGAACACGACAATTCAGAGCTCCATACAAAATGGCAGAATACTCTGTGCTGAAGGAGATGCCACAACCCTGCTGAAGGACTGCTCTGAGCAGTGGAGGTGGAGGGGAGAAACAAGATGTGACTTAGAGAAAGACTGAGATGGACAAGAAATGGCAGATCCCTGACTGAGATCAAAGGGAGAGAAACTGAGAGTGGAGCAGAGAGTAGAGACAGAAGACAGAAGACAGAAGACAGAGGGAGACAGAGCAGGAGAAGGAATATGATGGAGGCAGGTGTGCTGAGAGACAGGGAGAGGGAGGGCTCCTGTCACTGGAGGAGGGAGAAAGGGGCAGGGAGAGAGACAGTCTGTTGAGAAGCAGATGAGGGGAGGGGGAAAGCAAGCAGGGCACTTGTCTTCCCAGAGAGGCTGGACTGGGATGAAACAGCCCTTTGGGAATGTGGGGAGGTGGTCAGTGAGTGCTTTTTAGGGTGATCTTCTCTCTCTCATGTTTTAAGTACGATGAACCTATTCCACACAACCATCTTCACAGGAGCGCTTACAACTGCTGCTGCAGGTGCCTGGTCACCCGGCATCCTTTGTGGGAATCACCTTCACAGCCTGCAGCACAGCTCTGAGCATCCTCATCAGAGGCACATGCTTGTCCTTGTGGTGGATCTGATTTTTTAAATCTGCCAATTTTTTTTTTTTTTTTCTGAGGCTGGAGAATAAGGTGAGGACCCAGCTTGAGAGACATATTTCCAGGTAAAACCCAGGTTAATGTGGGAAGACACAGTGGATAATGTGCCTTCCTCCAAAATGACTCTGAAAGGTCATTGTGAAGGGGATGCTTGCAGCCTGTGACAGAGTGAGACATTCCTAGTGGCTACTGGAGCCCAGATTAATTTTCCTGTTTGTTTGTGAAATCAATTGTAGTAGTGCTCCCAGGAGAATTCTCGGCCTGGTACTGGAGGGTGAGGACTGCATTTGCCTGAAATACTTGGTCAAGTGGTCGTGTCCTTTGGGTCTCCTCCCTGCCAACTGATATGCAAAGTAACCTGGTGACAACCCCCCAGAATAGACCAACAAGTACAAAGGACAAGGAAATTCGGAATCAGGGCCAGTTAGTTGTTCAGGGAAAGCTGCCTGGAGGAGGGGACTCATGGGTGGGTGTAGAAGGAGAAACCCAACAGAATATGGGGTGGAAGAGGAAGAGAACCTCTCTCTGTTGCTTCTGAAGCAGGATGAGCAAACCATAAGGCAGGCAGGAGACAGCTTTGTTGGCCTGGAATAAATAGCTGGATTGGGGAACTAGCATTAAGGTATATGGAAAAAGATCTTATGGCAAGGCTGGGTGTTCTGTATTTGCTAGGATAAGTATTGCAGCCCACTGAAGGGCACTTGAGATGTGTTAGGCAGTGATGTGTATGTGTACAATTGTCTGGAGAAGTGCATACCCAAGTTGTGATGTCTTCTGTGTGTGTGTGTGTGTGTGTGTGTGTGTGTGTGTGTGGCGGAAGTTTAGATGTACATCCAGGTGACTTTGTGCCCCAGTCCTCTTGTCTGTTACATCTGTGTGGGTGATTGGCATGTTGGTATGACTGAGCATCTTTGTTCATTTGTGTATCTCTGTGTGGTCATGAGTGATTGGTATCTTGGTTGCATGTTGTGTACTTTATTTGACTGTATGCTATTGAGGGCAGTGTGTGCAAGGGTGTGTGTCGTGTATATGTGTGTATGTGAGTGTGCATGCACGCGTCTCCATGGGGAGTGGGGCCCGCAGGAAGTCCTGGCTGCCCAAGCATCACCTTCTGTCTCTTTCTCTTCCCTGGCTCCATCTGCCCTCTCTGAGGTCTTGACAAGGAGGCAAACAGCAAAAGGGCAAAGAGCTATGCCAGAGTGACCAGAACCTTTGTAAACCACATGCAGACTCCTCCGAGGGGAAGAAACTGACTTGAAGAGCCAGAGGCCAGCAGACAGACACAGAGTTCTGCAGGCACAGGCTGCTCCTTGGAGTAGGTGACTCACATGCACACACACTCTCAGGTGCCCACAGGACTGCAAGGCACAGAAGGACACACATCAGCTCAAGACTTCCCTCTCTCCTCCCGTCCCCTGAGCCCTAAGGCCCTCTGTTCTATCCCCTCCAAACACTTGCCAGGGTTTGAGGTAATAAGGCCAAGGGTGTTGCCTCTTATCTTGAAGCCAATGACCAGACAATTGCCCTGGTGTGTGTGTGTGTGTGTGTGTGGTGTGTGTGTGTGTGTGTGCGCGCACATGCTCTCAATCATCCCTTCCTTCCCTCCTTCAATCTCCCTCTGACATTTTTCCCTCCTCACTGCTGACTCTGGCTCCTCTTCTGCACAAGCTGCCTCTAACCCCAGGTTCCTCTACTTGCCTCAGTCCCACATCTCTCCCACAGAGTCTCTCCCTCACTCATGCTTTTCATACTTTGGCCTGAACTTTATCTTTCGTCCCCCATGCCACTGCTATCACTCCCTCCTTGCTGTCCTTGACTCTTGTAGCCTAGTTCCTCCAAGTCACCTCCCTTCTGCTCTGTCTACACCCGCCGTGGCCTCCCCCTGCAGGTCCTCCTTCCTCTGTCTTGTGCTCTGCCCGTGGCTTCCTCCAACTCCCATTCCCATCTCTGCCATAATGGTGTTTCTGCCCTGGCTTTTACTCAGACTTTCCCTTCTACCCCTGAGTTGCAGGTGTGGTCACTGGTCTTTGCCCCTACCCCTTACATGGGGGCTCTTTTGGTCCCTCCAGAGTTCCATTTTGGCCTGTTTCCTCATCCCCCTTCCTATTGTGAAGCTGCTGACATTGCCTTCTGGAGCCCAGTCTCTGCCAGGACTTCCAGTGGTGAAGCAGGAGGTCCTGGACTGAACTGGAATCCCAGCCCTGTTCCTCCCCATTAGCCTCTTCACCTGGACTCACTCACCTGTAAAAGGTGGGAAATAATTGCAGGGGCTGTAGGAAATAATCCCTGGGACTGTAGTGAGAATAAGTACTGTGGCAAGGATGCAAAATACTCAGCACATAGTAAGCACTCAATAAATATTAACTCTTGTTATTTGTCCTTCCTCAGTCTGCTCCCCTGTCTCCTTAGCCTGAAGTAAAAAAAAATATGTTTGGAAGAGGGAAGAGTGAAAGTAATAGACTGTAGAAGCCAAAAGCAAGTGTCAGGAATTTCACATGGATCAGCCTAACAAATGCTCTAAGCTCTGAACACAGGAAATGCCCATGAGTGTGGACAAGAAGGGAGGATGGGGACTGAATGAACCACAGAACACAGGAAACCATGTGAATTGTGCACTGTACAGAGCAAATCCCAACCCAGGGAGGATGGAGGCTGCCCAAAGTCCAGCCTGCATTCATCCTGCAGTGGTAGCACTAGTTGCCCTCTGTCCCTGCAGTCATGGGCCTGTGTCTGCTGGGGCTGCAGAGGGTCTGGAGTCTAGCTTCTGAAATACTCTCACCTCCAGACAGAACCTTGACTCCTGGAGCCTCAGACCCACATCCTTCTCTCCCCTCCATGCATGTCAGGTGCACACACACACACACACACACACACACACACATGCACTCACGTGCCCTGGGATCTCTAAAGGAAAGCACTGCCCCACTAGAGATGGATTCCCTCCAGCTGCCTGCTTCCCTGACACTAAACCTTACAGGCCAGTGTAGGCTCAGATGATGTCCCTGCTTGGGTTTCTTTCTCAGTTCCCTCCTTTCTCCAAGGGAGCAGAATCAGTGAGTCACACACTCTACCCTCTATATGTGTGCTGGGCAGTGAGGGGAGACCCAGAGGGAGGAGCAGGGCCCTGTCCTGTGGGAGCTCCTGGGCAGATGGTGAGATGTGGCTGAGAGCCAAGACAGAGAGGCCCAGTGCTCTGGGTGCTCCCTTAGCAAATATTTGTGAGGTGAGTTGGTCAAGGACAACTGAACCAGGCCCCATGACTTGGATGATGGGAGACTGGCAGTGACCAAAGAAGGGAAGATGGAGGAAGACACAGAACTCCAGAAGGTTCCCTAAGAGACAAAGAAAATGATATTCATTTATTTAGCAGGGAGCAGAATGGAGAGGAGAGGATCAGATAAGTTAGAGCTCTCAGTAAGTCCATGATCTTGGGGTAGACAGTATGAAACTTAGAGACAGGTGAGGAGGGAAAAGGTAGGCGTGTGTGTGTGTGTGTGTGTGTGCGCGCATGTGTTGGTAAACATGTCAGGGAGGCAGAGGGATAGAGGAGGCAGGGTCTGCTGACGTGGGCA
Organism: Leopardus geoffroyi; assembly: GCF_018350155.1. NCBI lineage: Eukaryota > Metazoa > Chordata > Mammalia > Carnivora > Felidae > Leopardus > Leopardus geoffroyi. The sequence goes on along the minus strand of NC_059341.1, from coordinate 55,121,254 downwards.
GCAATGTAAAATGTGCATCGGTTGTAGCTCCACGGCTGGGAGAGATCCTCAGCTGGGTGAGCACGATACTGAGAAGCTAGGTTGACTCCATGGCCTTGATGTGTCCTCATAGGCTGTGAGGCTGACTGAACCTGGACAGCATAGGCTAGTGAGCCATGGCTGGGGGGAGACAGCTTCCAGGGCCTAGACAGGTGGGGAAGAGGCCCCTGGGGTCAGCAGACAGAAAGAAGGAGAGGGAGACAGGACTGGGGGTGGGAAGGGATGATGGGAAGATTGGGGTCTTGAGAACTTTATCCTGGTGATCCCCTCACTCACCCCTTCCATGGACTGAATTCTGTGTTTTAAAGCTCAAAGACCTGCAATCAATGCTCTGGGTTAGTTTTTCATCTTCAGAGGGTAAGGTATGACTTCCCCACTTCCCAGATGAGGCCTAAACTTGACAATGCTCTCCTGGGCAGAACATGCTGAGAAGGGCCCCATGAGACAGGTCTTTTGCCCTCTGGGGGTAACTTCTCCCTCACACAACAGGCCTCAAGCCTGGCTGCTTCCCAGGGCAGAACCTACAGGAGGAGGCACTACAGTGCAGTTATTTGATTCTTTGCTCCTCCCTTACCAGCCCTGTGACTTGAGGCAAGTTACTTAACCTCTCTGTGTCTTAGTTCCATTATCTGTAAAATAGCAGCACTAATCCCTGCTTCTGTAGCTTCTTATACAGGATGAAATAAAATTTATACAAAAGAACTGTATGCAGGCATAGAGGTGTATAAATCTAAGTGCTTAGCCATTTTAAACCATACTTGTCCTAATCCTTGATATCTTCTTAGCTTATTCTTTCCAAACCTGCTATGCACATCAGCCTGTCTCCCAAGCCCTTTGCATCCCCAGCCTCTAAGTCTGCCATTTCCTTCCTCCTGATCTTACTTTTTATTCTCCATCTCTGTTTCCATCCTCCTTTCCATAGATACCTCAGCACTCCAAGTTTCTGGATACACTCTATTAACTTCTATATAATATAACTTATATTAACTTTTTCTTTTCTTTCTCTCTCCCTTTCTCTCTCTTTCCCTTTCTTTCTTTCTCTCTTCCTCCATCCCTTCCTTCCTTCTTTTTCCTTCCTTTCTTCCCTCCTCTTTCTTTCTTTCTTTCTTTCTTTCTTTCTTTCTTTCTTTCTCTTTCTTTCTTTCTTTCTTTCTCCTTCTCTTTCTTTTTCTTTCTTTCTCTCTCTCTCTTTCTTTCTTTCTCTTCTCTTCTCTTTCTTTCTTTCTCCCTCTTCCTTCTTTCCTCCCTCTTTCTCCCTTTCTTTCTTTTTTTCTTTCCTTTCTTTTTCTTTTCTTTTCATATCTTTTCTTTTTTTTCTCTTTTCTTTTCCTGTGTATCTCTCTTCTCACATCCCAGAGAACAGGGCCCTGTCTTCTCCTCACTTGGGAGGCTTTCCTCCTCCCTTCCCCCTGGGCTGGGTTCACAGGGTGAGTCCAAGAATGGACATGGAGAGGTTCAGAGAGTTTGAAATCCAACAGTAGAGGGAGGCCTTGTGGAATCAGAGAGCAAACTAGGCTTCTGCATATGGGGTACTTACTTACAAGGTTTGGGATATTTCTTCCGAATGTTTGCCATGACTGGGGGAGGGAAGCAGTTATCTCCCTCTTAGAGCTAAGGGTTAGAGAGACTACATTTTGTTCCCTGATGTGCAACATATCATCGGCAGGTCAATCCCACAGGAAAAGAAATAGCAGTCAAGAGAAGGCTTTTCTTTTCCTGTTTGGGTTCTGTGTGTGTGTGTGTATGTGTGCATGCATGTGCACGCACATATGTGTGTGTGTATGCATGTGCACGCACATATGTGTGTGTGTGTCTCTGCATCTAGAATTTACCAACCCTAGCTATAATGAAATACTTTCTAGAATATTCTAAATTTATTTTGCAGAAATTAAGTCCATCACTTCAGAGGAGGCAGTTTCTAAAGTCCAGATTCTGGTTCAGTGTGTTTCATAAAAGATGTATGTACAGGGTGGAGAAGGATGGTAAAGAGTAGTTTGGAGAAGAAAAGAACTTGGCAAAGAAAGCCTAGCTCCTTGGTTTAATTACATGCAAGCTCTGGACATTCTGAACTTTATTAAATTTCTAAGTGTCCATAGGGGTGGGATGGATCTGGTGGATTTTGCTCCCTGATCTTCTCTGCAGGACCTCTCTAGCAAGTTCCCTCTCCACCCTCCCCACCCTCTTGCTGCAAAGGAGACTCCTAGGGCTCTGGCCTCTAGGACCTTCAAATGTGGCTGGCAGGAATGGGAGCCAGGAGAACCATTCCACTTTAGATTGCTTGAGTTAATGTTCTTAGGGTGTCCCCTGGCTCTGAGAGGAGCTGGGGATCTAGTCTTTGCAGAGACCCAAGAAATCCTGGGGAAAAAGGCAGGGTCCAGCCTGTCATGTTAAGTCTTATGTCTTCACACATTTGTCTGGTTGCTTCACTGCTGGTCCCTTAAACCTAGATTCAAGGATGTACACTGGCCTCAAGATCTCTATTCTCTGCCCCAGTTTCTCTTTTGTGGGTTGCATGTGTATTTCTGTGGGCCCTTTAATGGAGAGCTGCTTGAAGGCATTAATGGTGATGCTCAGAAGGTATCTATGTTGTTGACCCCAAATTAATGGACAGTCACTAGTATCTTATTTTTTTTTTTTATACTTTGCATGGTGCTTATTTAGCTCTCAATGCAGACATAGTCCCAGTCCTTACCCTCTCCTCCCTCTCCTCCAAGTGAACCTTAACCAGTCTGTCCCCAGCACTTTCTCTAGAGCTTGTCAGGCTCCCTTGTCCACATGTCTTTGTTTCTCTTTCTTCTTGGCGCCCACTCTGCCTCGCATTGGTTGTGTCAGGCTGCATTAACTCTGAGAAACTTAGGAATGAGCTTCAGGAGTCTTTTGATTGCAGCATTTGTAGGGAGATGATATGTGAGGCAGTTTTCATATCCATGTAGGGGCCTCTGGGATCCCCAGGTGAGCATTGGGAGGGAGCCTAGGACAGCAATGGCAGTAGCTTCACCATGTCAGCTTTCTGGGCACATCCACCACCCAGCAGCACCTGAGAGAGAACCGCCCTCAGAAGGGGGCCAGGTAAGATGGAAGAGGATCATAAAGCGAAGATATGTCCCTTCCCTGGCCTGGCTCCCTCCTCCTGCTCTATACTTGCCTCCTCTTTGTCTTGCTCCCTCTGCTCCTCCCTGAAGCCCTGTCTACTTCCTTCTAACTTTTCCTCCTTCACCTTCATCTCTGTCAGGCAGATCTGTCTGTCTGTCTCTCCAAGTCCAAATATTTTGTGGTCTGAGATTTTCCAGGACGAGTCTGCCACCAGCTCTTTCTTCTAGTTGTCTCTCTCCCTGCTTCCCTCCCTCAGTCTCTGAGGGTCTCTCTTCCTATCACATCTTTGTGAGTTTCACCCTGTGTGCCTTTTAGTTTCTCCTCACACATCTACTCCCATATGTCTCCTTTTGCATCGCCCCTTTCCCTGTTCCCTCTCTTGCCCTCCCTTCCATTTCATTCCCTGCTTCACTCTCTTTTTAAAAATTTATTTTGAGAGAGGGATGTGATGGGGGCAGGGAGAGAGGGAGACAATATCAAGCAGGCCCTGTGCTATCAGTGCAAAGCCCATTGGGGTCTCAAACCAGGAACCCTGTGATCATGACTGTGAGCTAAAGACTGGGCCACCAAGCACTCCTCCCTGCTTCTCTTATCTCTGTGTCTTTTAGTCCCCTCCCTTGTCTCTGGCTCAAATCCCTGCTTCCTTTCCTATTCTCTCCTCCCACCCCTCAAGGTTGAGGTACTTCATGTGAAATCATTTGGATGGGCTCTGAATGCCAGGTCCCCCATTCTGTACCCTGTCCTCCAGGATAGACTTATGACCCCAATTCTGTATCTTCTGCATCCCCCCATCCCTGAGCCAGTTCTTTTTCTTGCCTGGTGATTGTCTGGGGACCCTGATATTTCACCTGCCCCCTGCCTTCTACCTAGCAGGTAGTGACTAGTGCAGTGAGAAGGGAAAAATTGCTCTTGGGACCAGATGCTCTTGAGACCCTTCCCACTCACTTGCCCTTTTCTTCCTTAAGCAGTTGAACATCTGGGAAAATCCCAGATTGAGGCGGGGAAGACAGCCTAGGACTATTGGAACAGGCACAAATCAAACACCTGGATGCCTCTCCCCTACTGTTCTATCATTACAGCCATTCTTCTAATTCCTGCCTGTCTCCTTTGCCTCTAGGAATTTTGGCTCCATAGACTTGGTTGGGCCAACAATCCACTACCTGTAACATAGAACATAGAACCTGTATCAAAAGAGGTGCTGAATTAGTGTCCTTGGCCCATGACTACTGGAGATGTGTTAGGGAAGGGCCAATGTGATTTTTAGGTTTTCCTCCTTTAGAGGTTCTTCCTGAGATCTGGAGAAGTGGTGCCTCTTTTCTTTGAGATCCATAGCTTCTTGGGCCCATCACTCCTACATTCAGCTCTAGGTCTCTAAGTAGGCTCCACCTGCTCCATCTCTGAGAAGTCTTGCCTTTGTGTGAAGATTAACTTTCTGGGAAGGAAGGGGACCCATCCTTTGGTCACTAGTTCAGGGTCTTGGAAGCCCTATGTTTTGAATATCTAGAGCTGGAAGCTCTCTAGTCAGGAACTGACTTTTACTATACTTACTCCAGCACAATGGTTAATGCATATTCAGTTAGAATATGCTATGGATGCTGAATGACCATCTCAGGAAATCCCTTGTGGTGAAGTTTAAGCCAGTTCCCTTTAGTTTTATTCCTGGAGTGACGGGAAATGTAGGTAATGGGTTGAGAATGGGTGGTGCTGGTAGAGGAAGCTGGTAGGAGATTCCGGGGGAGGTGGCTGGGGTGGGGGGTGCTTCTATCCTTGTTTACAGGACTCCTGAGTCTGTTATCTTTAGCTGGATCTAGGACTGGTTTCCAAGTCTCTCTACAGGCTGGTCTCCACCTAGGTCCCCACACTCCTTACATCTAGGACCTCCTCCATATCCAGGACCCTGAAAAGCTTATTTACTTCTGAATTCAGATCTTGCTGCCAAAAATGTTTCCAGCAAAGTCCCATTTAAGCCCTCAGTCCACCTTCTCACTCAGACAGGATCCCACTAGTCTTCCATTGCCCACCTCCAGTTTTCCTCCAGGATTCCAGCTAAGCCACTTCCTTCACCCTTTCCCACCCTTTGGATGCCCCTGTCTCCCTATGGCCCCAACTCCCTGAGGCCCAGCCTTGCTAACTCTCAGCCTCCCAAAGGCCCCTCCTCCCAAGGGCCACGCCTCCTAGAAGGCCCTGCCTCCCTAGTTCCTCAATTCCCTGAGGGTACCTTTTAAACTCCACTCCAAATATTAACTCTGCTGGGCCAAGCTCCTTACCTGTGTCTGGGTTTGACTTGCATTTTCTTCTCAGGTGTCTCTCCTTTGAGGGAGAAAAAGCACATGGGTAAGTGATTTCTCCTGTTTGTAGAGTTGACATGAAAACTGAGCCAGAACCAGAGAGCAGGAAGGCTGGGCTTGGATCATAGCTGGCTGTGGAAGCCCTGTGGCATGTGAATAGAGGGAATTTCATGGCACCAAAGCTGGACTTTGAATTGGGGTGGGGGCTGTAGAGCAAAGGCTTTGCGAGTTTGGGAAGGACAGGTAAGTGTGAGGGGTCAGAGTGATTTTGAGGCCTATGTTCTATTCTCCTCTAGACCAGAAATTTTCTCAGCTCTGCTGAGGAAAATATGAGTTAGGGGAAGTTATTCCTGGCATTTCTCTTCCAGCATCCTTCCTACCTCTTTGCTCTGCTTCCTTGCTTTTCCTTCCTGACCTGGTGCAGGGCTTGCTTTACTCATCTTTGACTTTCCCACAGGGCCCAGCACAGAGTATGCTTAGACGTGTTCTTTGAATGAAGATTCTTCCATCTGGCTCTGATGTTTCCTTCATGTTTTTCCACACTTTATCACTGGAGATTCTGAGAGTCTCTGAGTCATATCTTCTTAGGGAGGACATTGGTGTGGACTTGGCAGAATGGCAGGTTTGATAAGGTGGTTCCCCATCACCAGAGAGGAGCTACATATCTATTTTTACAGCTGTTGGAGTTATCTCCCTGCCTTTCTTATCTAATTTTAAGAAGTTGTGGTGGGAATTGATTCATATGCCAGCTCGAGCTGCAGGAGGCAAGATTACCAAGTTTCCCTGGGGTGTAGCTGCCTAGTGGTCTTTAACACACTGGGTTTCCAAGAGGCAGTTTGTTGTTATCACAAAACATATTTACAACTCTAAAGGCCCCTGGAGTCTTAAACTGTTCTCCACCCTTCAACCCTCCCAACCACTTTGTATGCTGTGGGCTGTACCCCAAAACTAGAAGTTCAGACAACACTTATCCATAGTTGACATCTGTTTTATTGACTATGTGTGGCAAATATTTATTTCTACATTGTCTTTTTCTTGGCCTCTTTCCCTCTAGCAGTTCTTGGGCAACTTTTCTCCATTATTAAATGATATGTGTTATGTGCTTCCAGAAGACAGATTCATTTTAACCTTAGTTTAAGCAAAATCATGCAGAAAGGTCAATTTCCTTCACAAGTGTATTCCAAACTGATAAATGTGGTTTCTGGATTGTATTCTTTGGGTTTATCCTCGTCTCTACCCCTTCTTTTTGTGTTATTGCAGAAGTCTCAAAGTAAAAAATGGATTCAAAAGAATTAGGAAAGAGGGATAAAGAGTATCCCTTAAAAAGTGGTGTCAGTGGATACTTGTATATTCTGCTGCCTGAGCTGGGGTGAAGCAGATGGGTCTTGGTGGAGAAGTCATATGGATCTATATTTGGATAGGAACCCAGGACTTTGAGGTATGATACAACTTTCATATGACTCAGATGATCTGGTATCTTTCCTACAACAAAACAAAGCAACACAAATTTACTTTCCAAAGGAGCAGGTGGTGGTGTGGAGCAGCTCCCTGAAACAGTGAGAGGAACCAAGCACAGTGTGTTGAGGGAGGACAGAGAGAAAAAGACAGCTGAGTACTTACAAGGAAGGATAGAAGGACACATTTAAAGATATGAAGTAAGATGATCAGACAGAGACTTGGCCTTCCCTAACACACCTTATATGCAGTGTATTACCGAGGGTTATATTAGGAGGAGGTACATGGAAGAAGGAGCCATGGGCTCTGACCACTCACAAGTGCTAGTAAAAGTGGGGAAAGAGTCTAGTGAGAGATTGGACACTGGATGGATCTAGATTCTGTGCTTACAAGGAAAATAAGGATTTGGGGGAAAAACAAAGCTGTTTAGCAAGGTTTCTTGGGAAAAAATGAGTGTGGATCAGTCCTTAATGTAGACAAAATCTATGCTACATTACAGCTGTAATTTGGAAAATAATGTGGATAGACAGGTGGATTTCTTCTAATGCTTTCTCCTGAGGATTAAATTTTTTGTTCTAATTTTAGAGAGAAAGAGAGAGAGAGAGTGGGAGGTGAGGAGCAGAGAAAATCTTTTTTTAAGTTTATTTATTTTGAGAGAGAGAGAGAGCATGAGAAGGGAAGGGGAAGAAGGAGGGGGGAGACAGAACCCCAAGTAGGTCAGCACAGAGCCCCACAGGACACTCAGTCTCATGAAGCGTTATGACCTGAACTGACCATGAGCTGAAACCAAGTGTTAAATGCACACTTAAGCAACTGAGCCACCCAGGCACCCCCCAGAGAGAGAGAATCTTAAGCAGGCTCCCTGATCTGTATGGAGCCAATTCTGGGCTCTATCTCAGGACCCTGGGCTCATGAGAAATCAAGAGTTGGGAGCTTAACTGATGGAGCCACCCAGAAGCCCCTCTTCTGAGGACTTTTATTAGGTGTTCTGTGTTGACATGATTCGGGGTTGAGAAAAGGGAATAGAATATTGTAGGGGGAAGTAGAGAAGAAATTGATTTTCACTGTTGACATCAATGTATCACACCACTTTCTAATCCTTTAATTGCACACCCTTCCTGGCTTTTCTAAGATTTGTTTCTGATTACTATTTGGGAAATCTAACTTTATTTCTTCTTGGTAGCCCACCTAGTTTCTGAAGACCTCTAGAAGCAGAATCTCAGGCTTTTCTGAGTTGTCAAGTTGATCGTCTTGTTTTGGTATGATAGAAATGTGAAGAACTTCCAAAACTGGATTCTGACTGAATATAACCTGAAAATTTATCAAATGATGAAAAATGTTGCACTAAACTCTGTCTTTCCTGCAGTTATCCCAGAGGGACTAAGAAAATCCACCTTGTTCACAAACATCCCAGAATGATACTAGATTATATGGAGTCTATACAGCCTCTAGAGAATCAGGCATCTGCTTGTTTACCCAAATAATGGTGCAACAATACTAGTGTGCTGTGTGCATGTGACAGGGATTCCATAGGTATTGTGGGAAGGAAGCAAACATGTTTTGGTCTACATCTACAGAGATTTTGGTCTACATTTGTGTAGATGAATTTGGTCTACATAGATTTGGCCTGGATCATGTTAGGTTGCATCAGGATGGGTTTTCACTGATTTGGAATTCAGCCTCTGCCAGACTGCTTCATGAGAAGCAACATCTGAACTGGGAATGGAAAGAGGGTTAGCTACGTGAAGGGGCCAAGAGGGCATGAGAGGAAAGGAACAGGGTAAGTGTATAATTTCTCAGCTTGAACAGGAACTGGGCAGGGGATGAGGCTGGAGGAATTAGCACAGGTAAGATGATGAAGGAAGGAAGGACTGTGCAGGAAGTACAGTGGGAACCATTGAAGGGATGAAGCCTGGGTATGGGTGAGGAACACATCAATCACATTCATAGTGTAGAAAGTTCCATGAGTTAAGAACTGACCCTCCTAATCTGTCTTGTCAGCTGGTTGGTAAATCATAATATTGGAACTGGTGGGTGGCAAATAAACAGTCTGGATGGATTTGTACACAGAAGGTCTGACCCATTTCCCAAGGGTTTGTTTTGACCATCTATTAGAGAAGACTTTTTAATTTTGACTTCCTCTTTCTGTCTTTAAAAATCTCTGGCAACATTTCCTAAAATTCTCTCAAAACCAAAGTCTGAATAGGGAGGGAAGTGGGGGCTGCATGATTTTGTTTTCTCTGTTCTCTACTACTCATTTCTGGGGCATGGCTGTGAATTGTTCACCCAGAGTTTTCTCTCCTTGAGGAGGGGCCATTTGAATAGCAGCAGGGGAGGAGGGTGAAGGAGGAGCCACATGCAGTTTCATTCATTAAGAAAATGTATTTTGTAGGGGTGCCTGGGTGGTTCAGTAGGCTAACTGCTGGAGTTTGGCTCAGGTCATGACCTCAGAGCTCATGAGTTGCAGCCCCACATCAGGCTCTTTGCTGTCAGCACGGAGCCTGCTTGGGTTCCTCTGTTTCCCTCTCTCTCTGCCCCTCCCTTGCTTGCACTCTCTCTGTCTCAAAAATAAATTTATTTATTTTTTTTTATAATATATGAAATTTATTGTCAAATTGGTTTCCATAAAACACCCAGTGCTCATCCCAACAGGTGCCCTCCTCAATACCCATCACCCACCATCCCCTCCCTCCCACCCCCCATCAACCCTCAATTTGTTCTCAGTTTTTAAGAGTCTCTTCTGTTTTGTCCCCTCCCTGTTTTTATATTATTTTTGTTTCCCTTCCCTTATGTTCACCTGTTTTGTCTCTTAAAGTCCTCATATGAGTGAAGTCATATGATTTTTGTCTCTCTCTGACTAACTTCACTTAGCATAATACCCTCCAGTTCCATCCACGTAGTTGCAAATTGCAAGATTTCATTCTTTTTGATTGCTGAGTAATACTCCACTGTATATATATACCACATCTGTATCCATTCATCCATAAATGGACATTTGGGCTTTTTCCATACTTTGGCTATTGTTGATAATGCTGCTATAAACATGGGGGTGCATGTGTCCCTTTGAAAGAGCATACCTGTATCCTGTGGATAAATGCCTAGTAGTGCAATTGCTGGGTCGTAGGGTAGTTCTATTTTTAGCATGGAATCTTTTTCCTTTTGTGTGTGTGTGTGTGTGTGTGTGTGTGTGTGTGTGTGTGTGTCTTCAATTTCTTTCATAAGCTTTCTATAGGTTTCAGGGTATAGATTTTTCACCTCTTTGGTTAGATTTATTCCTAGATATTTTATGGGTTTTGGTGAAACTGTAAATGGGATCGATTCCTTGATTTCTCTTTCTGTTACTTCATTGTTGGTGTATAGGAATGCAACCGATTTCTGTGCATTGATTTTATATCCTGCAACTTTGCTGAATTCATGAATCAATTCTAGCAGTTTTCTGGTGGCATCTTTTGGCTTTCCCATATAGATTATCATGTCATCTGTGAAGAGTAAAAGTTTGACCTCCTCCTGGCTGATTTGGGTGCCTTTTATTTCTTTGTGTTGTCTGATTGCAGAGGCTAAGACTTCCAATACTATGTTGAATAACAGTGGTGAGAGTGGACATCCCTGTCTTGTTCCAGACCTTAGGGGGAAAGCTCTCAGTTTTTCCCCATTGAGGATGATATTAGCGTTGAGTCATTCACATATGGCTTTTATGAACTCGAGGTATGCCCCTTCTACCCCTACTTTCTTGAGGGTTTTTATTGAGAAAAGATGCTATATTTTGTCAAATGCTTTCTCTGCATCTATTGAGAGGATCATATGGTTCTTGTCCTTTCTTTTATTGATGTGATGAATCATGTTAATTGTTTTGCTGATATTCAACCAACCCTGCATCCCAGGTATAAATCCCACTTGGTCGTGGTGAATATCTTTTTAATGTATTGTTGGATCCAGTTGGCTAATATCTTGTTGAGGATTTTTGCATCCATGTTAATCAGGGAAATTGGTCTGTAGTTCTCCTTTTTATTGGCGCTCAGTCTGCTTTTGGAATCAAGGTCATGCTGGCTTCATAGAATGAGTTTGGAAGTTTTCCTTCCATTTGTAATTTTTGGAACAGCTTCAAGAGAATAGGTGTTAACTCTTGCTTAAATGTTTGGTAGTATTCCCCTGGAAAGCCATCTGGCCCCGGACTCTTGTTTTTTGGCATATTTTTGATTGCCAATTCAACTTCCTTACTGGTTATGGGTCTGTTCAAATTTTCAATTTATTCCTGTTTCAGTTTTGGTAGTGTATATGTTTCTAAGAATTTGTCTATTTTTCCCAGATTGCATATTTATATACCTATAATTACTCATAATATTCTCTTATTGTTGTTTGTATTTCTGCTGTGTTGGTTGTGATCTCTCCTGTTTCATTCTTGATTTTATTTTGGTCCTTTCCTTTTTCTCTTTTGGTCAAACTGGCTAGTGGTTTTTCAACTTTGTTAATTCTTTCAAAGAACCAGATTCTTTTTTCATTGATATGTTCTGCTGGTTTTTTTTGTTTTGTTTTGTTTTGTTTTTCGGTTTCAATAGCATTGGTTTCTTCTCTAGTCTTTATGATTTCCTGTCTTCTGCTGGTTTGGATATTATTTGCTGTTATTTTTCCAGATCTTTAAGGCATAAGGTTAGTTTGTGTATCTGAGGCCTTTCTTCCTTCTGTAGGGAGGCCTGGATTGCTGTAACTTTCCTCTTATGACTGCCTTTGCTGTGTCCTAGAGGTTTTGGGTTGTGGTGTTATTTTCATTGACTTCCATATACTTTTTAATTTCCTCTTTAACTTCTTGGTTAGCCCATTCATTTTTAGTAGGATGTTCTTCAGTCTCCAAGTATTTGTTACCTTTCTAAATTTTTTCTTGTGGTTGATTTCAAATTTCATAGCATTGTGGTCTGAAAAAATGCATGGTATGATATTGATCTTGTACAATTGGTATTGTACTTATAGGGCTGATTTGTGTCCCAGTATATGATCTATTCTGGAGAACATTCCATGTGCACTGGAGAAGAATGTATATTCTGCTGCTTTTGGATGAAATGTTCTGAATATATCTGTTAAATCCATCTGGTCCAGTGTGTCATTCACTGTTTCCTTGTTGACTTTTTAATTAGATGATCTGTCCATTGCTGTGAGTGGGGTGTTGAAGTCTCCTACTATTATGGTATTACTGTCATTGAGTTTCTTTATGTTTGTGATTAATTGATTTATATATTTGGGTGTTACCACATTTGGCACATAAATGTTTACAATTGTTAGGTCTTCTTGGTGGATAGACCCCTTGATTATGATATAATGCCCTTCTTCATCTCTTGATACAGTCTTTATTTTAAAGTCTAGATTGTCTGATATATGTATGGCTACTCAGGCTTTCTTTTGTTGACCATTAGCATGATAGATGGTTATCCATCCCCTTATTTTCAATCTGAAGGTGTCTTTAGGTCTAAAGTGGGTCTCTTGTAAACACCATATATATGGATCTTGTTTTCTTATCCATTCTGTTACCCCGCGTCTTTTTATTGCAGCATTGAGTCCGTTGATGTTTAGAGTGAGTACTGAAAGATATGAATTTATTGCCATTATGATGCTTGTAGAGTTGAAGTTTCTGGTGGTGGTCTCTGGTCCTTTCTAATGTTTGATGCTTTTGGTATTTATTTATTTATTTATTTATTCATCTTTTCTCCCCTCAGAGAGTCCCCCTTAAAATTTTTTGAAGGGCTGGTTTAGTGGTTACAAACTCCTTTAGTTTTTGTTTGTCTGGGAAACTTTTTATCTTTCTTCTATTTGGATTGACAGCCTTGCTGGATAAAGAATTCTTGTCTGCATACCTTTCTGATTCATCACATTAAATATATCCTGCCACTCCTTTCTGGCCTGCCACATTTCTGTGGATAGGTCTGCTGCAAACCTGATCTGTCTTCCCTTGTAGGTTAGGGACTTTTTTCCCTTGCTGCTTTCATGATTCCCTCCTTGCCTGAATATTTTGTGAATTTGACTATGATATGTCTTGTTGATGGTCGGTTTTTGTTGAGTCTAATGGGGGTCCTCTGTACTTCCTGGATTTTGATGTCTGTGTCTTTCCCCAGGTTAGGAAAGTTTTCCACTATGATTGGCTCACATAACCCTTCTACCCCTATTTCTGTCTCTTCCTCTTCTGGGACCCCTATGATTCTGATGTTGTTCCTTTTTAATGAGTCACTGATTTCTCTAATTTTTAAATGATGCTTTTTTGCCTTAATCTCCCTCTTTTTTTCTGCTTCATTATTCTCTGTAAGTTTGTCCTCTATATCACGGATTCTCTGTTCTGCCTTATCCATCCTTGCCACTGTGGCATCAATCTGTGATTGCAGCTCAGTTATAGCATTTTTTATTTCATTATGACTAGTTTTTACTTCTTTTATCTCTGCAGAAAGGGATTCTAATCTGTTTTTGGGTCCAGTTCATATTCTTATTATCATGATTCTAAATTCTGGTTCAGACATCTTGTTTGTATCTCTGTTGGTTAAATCCCTGGCCGTCATTTCTTCGTGTTCTTTCTTTTGGGGTCAATTCCTTATTTTTGTGATTTTGAAGGGAGAAAAGGAATTAATGAGGTAGAAAAATTAAAAAAAATATATAAAATTAAAGTTAAAATTAAAACCTTAAACACAAACACACACACAAATTGAATAAATGATGCTACATTCTTGGAGTCAAAGGCTCTTCCTCTAGGTGTTGGAAGTGGTTTGACAGGTTAGAGGGAAAAAAAGGGGAAAAGAATGAAATCATTTGAGAATTTGAAAAAATGAATATACTGAAGTAGACTAAAATGAGATGATGGGAGTAAAGTAGAATTTGAAAAAAATTACACAAAAGTAAATAAAGTAGTAGAAAAAAATAAATAAAAATATTTTTAATAAAAATTAAAAATAAAAATGATTTTTTTTCTCTTTCTTCACTTAAGAAAAAGAAAAGAAACAAAAGAGATAAAAAAGGAAAAAAAAGGAAATTGAAAATTTGAAAAATTGAATACACTTGAAGTAGACTAAAATAAAATGATGGAAATAAAATAGAATTTGAAAAAAATTACAGAAAAGTAAAAATATAGTGAAAAATTGAAAGAAAAATATTTTTAATAAAAATTGAAAATAAAAATGAATTTTTTCTTTCTGTATTCAAGAGAAAGAAAAGTGAAAAGGAGAAAAAAAAGAAAGAAAATGGAATAGATGGACCTGCTACCAGATTGAAATAGGACTGAAATTACTTCCTTTTACCATAGAAGTCAGACTATGAAGCACTTTATAGTTCATAAACTAAGCAGGCGGTGAGACTTGTGTTCTTGAAGAGGGAGGTTGGCCCAGTTGGGCGGGGCTCAGTGTAAAGGCTCTGTTCTCCACTAGATGGCGCTGCTAGACTAGTGGGGTGGAATGTTCTCGTGCAAGTAAGTGCCTATGTGCATGTGCGGGAGCGGTGAAAATGTCATCAGCCAGCTACCCAGTCTCTAGTATCAGAACTCTGTTCTCCCCAACCAGCAATTGAGCACCCATCCTCTGTCTTCAGCTTTCATCCACTCCCCGCTTTTTTACTGTCTGTGACCAAGCCCCAGGAAGTACCTGTCTTCTGAGTTTTGTCTCAGAGGTGGCTGTTTTCCTTGACCCCTTACTTCTGAAGGACTGTGGCTTTGACCCGTTTTGCCCCTCTGCAGGAGGGTCTCACTGAGCAATGGCTGAATTTTGGCCGCACCCAGGAACACTTGCTGGGCCCTGCTTCTGCTGGTGCCCTGAGACTGTGGCCAGGTGCCAGCCCACCCAGAAAAAGTTTGTGAGATAGTGTAGAAGCAGCGTTTCAGGGATTATGGGAAATCACAACACACATCTGGCACCAGGCTTCACCCTTAATGACCTTGTTCCAACACCAGCGAATGTGGCCATTCTCTGGGGTCTGATGGGACCAAGTGGTTTCAACAGTCTCTACCAAATGTCCTTCCAGCAATGGAACCACTTTCCCTGTGTGGCCCGAGGACCTCCTGGACCCCATTCTGTTCCTGGGGATTCGCCCTTCCCACCAGAGCACTGCCAGGTATCGAGCTGTGGAGTTGCAGACTTTGCATTCCCCTTGTTTACAGTATTAATGCAATTTAAACCCTCTCCTTTCTCCTTTCTCCTTTCTCCTTTTTTAATTTAGCCTCTGCGGCTGTTTCCAATTTTCTACTTTCCCTCCAGCTGCTTTTGGGGAGGGGTGCTTATCCCGTATTCTCCCCCCACCATTCTTCCTCTGCCCGCAAAAGTCTGTGGCTTCTCGCTCCTCAAGTTCACCTCTCCATGTACCTGTTGAATTCTGTGGTTCAGGTTGTGCAGATTGTTGTGTTAATCCTCCAATCAGTTTTCTAGGTATGTAGGATGGTTTAGTGTTGGTCTGGCTGTATTTCATGGATGCAAGACACAAAAAAAAAGTCCATGCTGTTCTGCCATCTTTGCTCCTCTAGAGGTGTCATTCTTAGTCTTAGGACGTAGGCCTGGCCTTCTAAGTCAGTCTCCATCCTGTCTCACACTGTACCCTCTCAAAGTCATAAGCTCTTCCTAAAGCTAAGTTCTCTCTTATTTCTACTCCTTTTTTACAGTCCCATTGACTAAGTCTCAATATCCCAGTGTCTGCCCCCTCAGTCCCTCCTTTACTACCTCCTAACATCCTTAAGCATTCCAAATTCTTCAGCCTCCAGCCTCCCATCCTATCCCCCACATGTTTTGGTTCTTGAATTAAAAATCCTACTGAAGGGTGGGACCTGCTCATTCTGAACAAGTCTTCTTGTGCACTCCACCTGTATCCAGGAATGACTTAAAACACCTGAAAACAGCAACTAATCTCTGAAAGTAATGACTGAGTCTTCAGAGCTGGAAAGTGACTGGGGGAACCAAAAGCCCTATCCTCAGGCCCTGCAGGTCTCAGTTCTTTCCCATCTCTGAATTGTCTATCTCATGAATTAAAACACAAACAAAAACATAAAGCACCTCTCATTCAAGAGACAAAGGGAAAAGGAAGATATAGGGACAGACAGGTTCTGTCTCTCAGCTTTGTTACTCCAGGATGTCAAGAATCCTGGAGGATGCTTCAAGAGTGGAGTGAAACATTCATCAGGACATGGTGGTGTGGGGAGATGGAATTTGGGAACTTGGAGATGAGAAAGTCCCACACCTTGGTAGGGGATAGACTGGAAGGTGGGAAGTAAGGGGTCCTGAGAAGGGAAATTGCATATAGGATATCAAGAGAAGGGAGAGAGTTCAAAAAGAACCTAACATTCTTTTCTTCAGGTATTGCCAAGAGTAGGACTAGAAACCTGCTGGTGTGACTATATGTGAACCCAGCTCTAGTATTTCTCTCCCCATTTTCTCTCTGCCCCATTTAGCCTCAATTTTAAGTGCCTGGATGGGTAATTGGAGGCATACTATAAGATGGGATTGAGAGAAAGAGGTGTTCCAAGTTTTGTGGGGAGAGTTAATTGAGAAATATGGGGTTGGGTGAGGAAGAACAACAATCAGAACTCCTCAGTCCAGGGTTGTGACATGGCCCGTGTCATCACTGCTCTCCAGCCCACTAGTCTTCATCCTCTGTCGACCACAGTGGACAGCGTCCAATCAGCCATAGCCCCTGGTCATTTGCACACCCTCAAACATCACAACCGCATGCCAGGCTGAAGTCAAGGGGTTGGGTAGGAGCTTTAAAAAATAACAGAAACTCAGTAGAGAAGGAAAGGTGGACCACCTTTACATTTAAAAGAAGCAACTTTTTCCTCCAAAATAAGGATTAGATTGAGAACAAGGTTTCTTTGGGATTTCATCTCTGAAAAACCCCTAGTTAAAATTTGTCCATGTTTTCTCCAAATACAAATCTTTTGGCTTTCTAAGTGGGGATGAATTGTTCCTAAATATTTAAGCCTAGGGAAGCTCAAATACTTCCCACAAATAAAATTCATAACAGTTGTGAACATTCATCAGACATGAAACAATGGTCTTGGTCGGGGGAGGAGTTAGGGTACTAATGCCTTTTGCATAATGCCTTAAAAGGGGCAGGATGTGTTTGTGGTGCACTCTCCTGTTTGCTTTACACAACAGGCTGTGGGATAGGTGGTATTGCTGCCCACACTTTACAGATGAAGAAACTAAAGCCCAGAATGGTTATGGAACTGGTCTAAAGTATCAAAGGTATGAGATGGTAGATCTGCATCAGGGCTGCCTGCTCCATCATGGCTACCTACTATTTAGGGGATGGGGAAGTACTAGCTGTGGTAACAGTTTTTTCTTTGCTTCAATATCAGGGGCAGTCCCTGTAAAACCGTGTGTTGTACACCGCTATATATATTTATATATTATAATATTATAATATATTATGATATTTATGTATGTATGTATGTATGTATGTATGCCAACTTGGTTGCTGTGTCAGGGGCCCACCACTACTCACGCAGTTGGAGGGGGCTTCCCTAGACTGACCTCTAGGTCTAGTAGGGGAAACGATTGCCTGAGGTAGTGGTGGTGATGGGGAGGTAAACAAAGAATAAAGCTGAAAAGAGAGCCTGTAATAATTCAGGACCAGTCACAACTCATAAACAAGCCACTTGGAGGAGCTGGTTTGCCCAAGCCTTTGAACTGGCTTAAATGAATTAGGGTAACATCACATGTACCTCCTCCTGTCTTTGTTTAGGAGAGGTGAAGTTAAATTAAAGACTTGGACATCCTTCTCCCCACCTACTCCAAGCCCCCTTCCTAGATCCTCCAGTTAGTCTGAGGCATTCAAAATGATCTCTCTTCCTATCTCTGTATTAAAGGATTAGAGTGGAAGGATTGATTTGCTCTTCCTGGATGCCTGCTTTAATTCTCTGTTGCACTAAGTTATGCATCTGCCTCTTCCAATTTGTTTGGTAGTATTTTCCTTTTATGACTAAATAGGGTGTCTGGTGCCTGTCCTTGGGTGCCTGTCATCTGAAGATCTCCAAGCATTTAACAAAAAGTCACCGGATTCCACAAACATTAAGGTGACATGTCTATGCCATTAGTCAGGATTTATGAGTTAGGGAACAAGCTGTTGGATAAGGATCCTGCCCAAGGTCCTGGGGTGGGTTAAGAGTGAGGCCTGTTCAGGGACCCAAGTCTCAAGTGTTCTTGGTTTTGTCTTACACTCAGAATAAAGCCCTGGAAGAAAAGTTGATCTCAGTTGGAGTTAAAAATTTCCATGTATTAGGTGCTTATGATGTGATTATACTAAGAATTTTTCCATTTAATACAATAGGCTTATATAGTAGGCCCTATTATTATCTTCATTTTACATATGATACTAACTCCCATTGTTCCAAGGAACAGGACTATTAATCAAGGGACAAATATTCACTGAGCATTTGTGTCTAAGGCATTGGTGATGTGAAACTGACTCATTCAACCAATATGTTTGTGAGGTATTGTGCTAGATATTCAATACATTTTGTTGAAAGAATGAACATAAAATACAGATGTTTGAAGGATGGATTGGATTTGGATGATTTGGCAAGACAAAGTGTAGGAAGGCTAAAGCTTATTCCAGGCTGAAGTAAAGATTCAGAGATGGGAATTTATGATATGTACAGAAACCTAGGAGGTCACATAATAACAGCATATCGATTTCAGCTTTTTGTTTCAAACATAGAGTATTGGCAGTGACTGTCTGAAGTGTCTTAAGGATTCTGAGGACAGAGTTCTGGGATTAATTAGCAATGTCCATAACTGTCAGAGGCATATACATAGGTCAGAAATGAACCTTTGTTGCTGTAAGCCACTGAGATTTTGTGGTTAGTTGTTAATGCAGCAAAGCTGACCGATAGCCATACCTGCATAATGGTATCAATATTGAAAAGTTATTGGTATCATGTTTGGAAGGTCAAATTTAAAAGGTAAGTTTAAGCCAGGGTGTAGAGAATCTTGAATGCCAGGTGAGGCAGAGCTTGCTATGTATTTATCAGAATCTCTTCCTTTCTTGTTCTTGGACACACAACTGGACCACACTTTCCAGTTTCCCTGTAAGTAACGTGTTCCACTTCCAGGCTTGGCCCATGAAGTCTCCCAAGGGAGATCCCTCATGTTCTTTCCTTTTTGGTCTGATGCATATGACCTTAAGCACACTGATCTTGAAGACCAAATGTTAAAGATGGTAGGGTCACAGGTTGGAAGGATCCTAGTTCCTTGAATTGCCACCTGACAGAGAACAGCTTGCTAACCAGGAACATGCGTTTTGGACTTCACTTGACCCATACATCATCCACTTCTGTTTGTTACCACTCTAAAATTTTGGGCTCTATGTCTTACAGTAATTAGTGTTTTCCTAACCAATATGTCAGGTTATCCATCTTTTTCAGACTTCCCACCCCCTCACCACCCAACATTTGTCCAGGGGATACACATATTTGAACATACAATTCACATGCAAAAGTAAGGGATGACCGGCACCCCCCAAGGACATACCACTCATCAAGACCACCCTCACTGCCCATACACAGATGCAGTCTACACCAGGACCAGGCCAATGCTCTCAGGAAGGAAGGCACATGTCTTCCACAGCTGGGGTCCATGTATGTAGTACTTGTGTGTCCCATACAATAGACACAGCATGTCTCTACCATGGGACTAAAGGTTCCATGCAGCAGCAATTCTTGTGCTCCTCCTGTGCCCTGAATATGACAGCCATCACCCCCCCCCCCACAAGACAGATTCGGATGTCCTGACCTACAGTATTCTCTCCGAGTTCACCTGGGGACTGCCTGGGCATAGCTAAAGACCTCTCCCTATCCCTGCCCACACTCTCACCTGGGGAAACAGCCACAGTAGGAAACATACACAAGTCTACAGGCTTTGCACATACATGGAGGGAGAGGAAAAAACATCCCTTGGGATCTGGTAGGGAGTCTTCCTTCACACCACAGCAACCACTGCTGCTTCCTCCCAATACTGTGGGACCCAAGTGCACACTGAGTTGCTCCTCCTCCATGGACTACAGCCTCATGCCCCAGCAGTCCTCCTCAAGGCACGGACAGCCCCCTCCACTGTCAAAGGGTTATGTTGGCATTGGTTTCCAACCCAGAGTGGCTCTTTACACATGACTCTCCACCACTTTAGCCTTGGGAACAGAACTGGGGGAGGGAGGGACCTAGTAAAAGTTCCTTTTAATACCTGTGCCAGTGTGGCAGCTGACACTATGATAGATGGCCAAGAGGCCAGGCTGATGGCCATTACCATGAGGCTTGTGCCCATGGCCACATTGGGGTGGGAATTAGTGGGCTAGATGCCCAGACACTCCATCCTCCAAAATGCAACACAGTCTGTGAATGGAACGAGATAGAAAGAGGGACCCAGATTGATGAAAACAAGAACATCTCCTGAGACCAGACTAAGCCAATCCCCATCCCCATCCTGGGGGAACCAGGAACCAGGATGGGGCAATGCCAGATGGAAACTCAGAGCTGGTCAGGGTGGTGGGTTGCTGGAAGAAGGGCTGGTGGAGGATCCCACTGGGAGGAGGGGAAGACAGACAGCACTTCAGAAGCAGTCAGAGCCTGGAAAGAATGTAGGGAGTACAGGCTGTGACAGGGAAAGCAAGGGTGTTTGTGGGTCCTTGGAGGGTCCCAGGAAGGTGAGGGTAAGACCTCCAGAGCCCCTTCCCACTCAGGCTGAGGCCTGACTCTGGATGGAGCTGAGGAGGCCACCTGAGAAGCAGTGGAAGGGGTGCAATTCCTGCTCCCTTTAGCCCAAGGCACCTGCAGTGTGTGCCCATTAGGGTGGGGTGGGCTGGGCTGCTTCTCAGCTCTGAGCACAGAATATAGTGGGGTTTCTTTGGAGCAATCTTTTAGTATTTGTATGGCGACACAATCTCACCCGCATCTGTTTATCACTGCAAGTCCTTTCCTATAACTGTCTCCTGTTCTTTCTGTCCATAAAGAATGTTTTGGAATAGGAGTAATTCAGAGAAGTTAAGGACTTTCTGCTGGGAGGACTCCCTTGGGGATGATTAACCTTTCATGTTCATCTGATGGGCGAGCCCAGTGCTGCATTGAGAACATTGGGGCATGGGTCATCTGCATAAAAGGTTTTAGGGAAAATGCAACCTGTAAAGGGGCAAGAGGCATGATGCCCCAGGAGGGGATGGGGTAAGGGCAAGGGGGAGGGATGGAACCTGCCAAATCTGAGATCAAATTTCCTCAGGTGTGGGCACCTGGTCATCTGACCCTGAAGGAGATGGGGTTTCTGTTTCAGAGAGAGCAGGACTGTAAGGTTTTGGGGAGATGCTTACCACAGGGGCTGGGAATAGAATGGCATGTCTTTCCACAGGTGGACACATGGCAGATGGAAGCTTTACCTGTCTTTATCTTCACACAATTATTAGGCAAATTTTATTAATCCCACTTTATAGGTTATGAAACTGAGGCTCAGAGAGACTGTGTCAAGGGCCAAGATGACAGATTATTAAAAGAAATTCAGGATTTGAACTCAGGTCCTTGACTCCTGTGCTCTCGCTCTTTCCACCGCACCAATGGGCAGAAGGTCTTACCCAGTTATGTGACCGCTTTGGCTTAGGTGGGAGGTGAGGTGGGTGTTTGAAGACAGGTGTTTGTTGCATGAACAGATGAATTATCTGTGCAGGTTCCCATTTCATGGTTGGGCCTGAGTCCTAGAGACTCTAGAGGCAGGAAGGGAATATAGTAGAAGAGTTCCAGTGTGGGCCATGAACTGGAAATTGATTTCCTGTGGGTCTCTATGCTTTGTCTGGACACTGTAGATCTCTAGAATCTAGAGAACTAGGCACTGGATCCTTAGAAGAAGGAATAGAGTGGGATGTATGTGAGAAACATGTGAGAATGTTTGTGACGTATGGGTTTGTATACATGTGTATTCTGAAGGTATGTATCTGTGTATATGTATAAGGTGTGAGCATATGTGTGTCTATCTGCATGTGTGCAGGTGTGCATGAGTGTGAGTGTCTGTGTGTGTGTATGCATGTATGTGTGTGTGCTGTCCCAGGGGATCTTGAAGATTCATAGCTGAAGATGTCTTTGATGTGGTTTGTGCAAGTTTCCAGCAGGTTTCAGGCTGTGGTATGGGGTAAAGGAGGTGGGAGGCCAGAAGAGAAAGGCTGGCTGTGCTTGGAGTGTGAGAGGTTGGGTAGCCTGGGCAGTCCGTGCCTCTGTCCTGCCAGGCACAGGGGGATGGCATCAGGGTCCCAGGTCTGAGGCTGGGTAGAGACTGTGTCCTGAAGCCTTCACACAGGACTTGCATTGGAAGCGCTCAGAGGCCCTGCTCTGACCAGGGAGGGACTTAAAGAGGTGGGGCCAGGAAGTGAGGTTGGCCAGACTGTGGAGGGTTCAGGCCTACTGTCTTCATACCCCCACCCTCAGGATTTGGGAATGATGTAACCAGGCTGCTATTCCTAACTCTAGGCTCCACCCATTCTGCCTAAGGGCCTTCGAGTCCCCAGAAGTCTCTGTGTGCCACCTCCTGAGGCTGGGATGACCAGAATCACAGTGAAGACTTCTGTCTCTGTCAATACTACCCAGACAGGTCCAAACCATGTCCTTGTATCTTAGAGGCCTTTGATAAAACCATATATGTATTCTGACTGAATTTCACACAAACTGAGGCTTCCATACCCCTTATGATGGGAAGTTCTTACTGAGTCTAACTCAAATCCTCTTGTTGTACTTCATGCCCTACAAGCCCAGACTGAGTTTTCGAAAATGGATCCCAGTGCCCCTCCCCCAAGCATGGAAGTAGTCATTCTGGATAGACAGACAAGTGAGTCAGAGTGTAGGGATATTGAGAAAATGTGGGGTGAAACTGGTGGATGACAGATGGGTCAGATCTTTCCTGGGAAGGAGGGCCATGATCAATAGGGCAGATTCAGAGAAGGGAATTTAGGGACCACCACTTTTCCCTGTTTCCCCTGTCACCCCATATAGTACCAGGGGAAACTGGAAACAGGCTGTGGTAGGAGGGACCAAGATTAAAATGGGAAAAGTGCTGGAGCACCTGCGTGGCTCAGTTGGTTAAGCACCCGACTCTTGGTTTCGGCTCAGCTGTTGATCTCATGGCTCATGGGTTTGAGGCCCACATTGGTCTCTGTGCTGTCAGTTTAGAGTCTGCTTGGGATTCTTTCTCTCTCTCCGTCTCTGTCTGGTCCTCCCCAAATTGTACTCTCCCTCTCAAAATAAATAAGTAAACTTAAAAAAAAAATGGGAAAAGTACTTCCTTGTCCGCAGCTTTGAGGAGCCTCTGGAAACACAGGACAAAGATCAAATGATGGATGAAGAGAAGTTCCTCTTGCAGCTCAGGAAGTAGGAGGAGAGGGGCAGGGACTGTGGGACTCTGAGGGGCAGAGGAGTGTATGTCCTGAGGGTGAGGGTGTGCACAGCACGGTGTTTGTGGTATACATGTCTGTGCTCCATGGTTAATAGTCCTGTGTGCACCAGCCATGTATGTAAACATATCACATGGGGAAGGGTTCAGCTTTGACCTAGGTTTTTTTATTTTTTGTTATTTATTTATTTATTTATTTATTTATTTATTTATTTATTTAGAGAGAGACAGAGAGAGAGAGAATGAGAGAGCCCACAAACAGCGGAGGAGCAGAGAGAGGGAGAGAGAGAATCCCAAGCAGGCTCCATGCTGTCAGCACAGAGCCCCATGTGAGGCTTGAGCCCATGAACTACAACATCATGAACCGCTATATCATGACCTGAGCCGAAATCAAGACTCAGACACGTAACCGACTGAGCCACCCAGTGCCCCTTGATGTGAGGGTTTTCTTGTTGTTGTTGCATTTTTTAAATTTTATTTTTTATTTTTTAAAATTTACATCCAGGGGCGCCTGGGTGGCGCAGTCGGTTAAGCGTCCGACTTCAGCCAGGTCACGATCTCGCGGTCCGGGAGTTCGAGCCCCGCGTCAGGCTCTGGGCTGATGGCTCAGAGCCTGGAGCCTGTTTCCGATTCTGTGTCTCCCTCTCTCTCTGCCCCTCCCCCATTCATGCTCTGTCTCTCTCTGTCCCAAAAATAAATAAACGTTGAAAAAAAATTTTTTTTAAAAATAAAATTTACATCCAAATTAGCATATAGTGCAACAGTGATTTCAGGAGTAGATTCCTTAGTGCCCCTTACTCATTTAGCCCATTCCCCCTGCCACAACCCCTCCAGTAACCCTGTTTGTTCTCCATATTTGTGAGTCTCTTCTGTTTTGTCCCCCTTCTTGTTTTTATATTGTTTCCCTCTCTTTATATTAATTTGTTTTGTCTCTTAAAGTCCTCATATGAGTGAAGGCATATGATTTTTGTCTTTCTCTGACTAAGTTCGCTTAGCATAATACCCTCCAGTTCCATCCACGTAGTTGCAAATGGCAAGATTTCATTCTTTTTGATTGCTGAGTAATACTCCATTGTATACAAATACTACCTATTCTTTATCCATTCATCCATCGATGGACATTTGGGTTTTTTCCATACTTTGGCTATTGTTGATGGTGCTGCTATAAACATGGGAGTGCATGTGTCCCTTCAAAACAGCACACTTGTATCCCGTGGATAAATGCCCAGTAGTGCAATTGCTGGGTCATAGAGTAGATCTATTTTTCATTCTTTGAGGAACCTCCGTACTGTTTTCCAGAGTGGCTTCACCAGCTTGCATTCCCACCAACAATGTGAAAGAGATCCTCTTTCTCCACATCCTCGCCAACATCTGTTGTTACCTGAGTGGTTAATGTTAGCAATTCTGACAGGTGTGAGGTGGTATCTCACTGTGGTTTTGATTTGTATTTCCCTGATGATGAGTGATGTTGAGCATTTTCTCATGTGTCAGTTGGCCATCTGGATGTCTTCCTTGGAGAAGGGTCTATTCATCTTTGTCCATTTCTTCACTGGATTCTTTGTTTTTTTGGGTGTTGAGTTTGATAACTTCTTTATAGACTTTGGATACTAACCCTTTATCTGATATGTCATTTGCAAATATCTTCTCCCATTCTGTCGGTTGCCTTTTTGTTTTGCCAATTGTTTCCCTCACTGTGCAGAAGCTTTTTATTTTGATGAGGTCCCAGCAGATTTTTGCTTTTGTATCCCTTGCCTCCGGAGACGTGTTGAGTAAAAAGTTGCTGTGGCCAAGGTAAAAGAGGTTTTTGTCTGCTTTCTCCTCAAGGATTTTGATGGCTTCCTGTCTTAGATTGAGGTCTCTCATCCATTTTGAGTTTATTTTTGTGTGTATGGTGTAAGAAAGTGGTCCAGGTTCATTCTTCTGCATGTCGTTGTCCAGTTTTCCCAGCACCACTTGCTGAAGAGACTGTCTTTATTCCACTGGATATTCTTTCCTGCTTTGTCAAAGATTAGTTGGCCATGCTTTTGTGAGTCTGTTTCTGGATCCTCTATTCTGTTCCCTTGATCTGAGTGTCTGTCCTTGTGCCAGTACCATACTGTCTTGATGATTACTGCTTTGTAGAATAGCTTGAAGTCTGGGATTGTGATGCCTCCTGCTTTGGTTTTCTTTTTCAAGATCGCTTTGGCTACTCTGGGTCTTTTCTGGTTCCATACAAATTTTAGGATTATTTGTTCTAGCTCTGTGAAGAATGCTGGTGTTACTTTGATAAGGATTACATTGAATATGTAGATTGCTTTGGGTAGTATTGACATTTTAACAATATTTGTTCTTCCTATCCAGGAGCATGGAATCTTTTTCCACTTTTTTTGTGTGTCTTCTTCCATTTCTTTCATAAGCTTTCTATAGTTTTCAGTGTATAGATTTTTCACCTCTTTGGTTAGATTTATTCCTAGGTATTTTATGGTTTTTTGTGCAACTGTAAATGGGATTGATTCCTTGATTTCTCTTTCTGTCACTTCATTGTTGGTGTATAGGAATGCAACCGATTTCTGTGCATTGATTTTACATCCTGCAACTTTGCTGAATTCATGAATCAATTCTAGCAGTTTTCTGGTGGCATCTTTTGGGTTTTCCATATAGAGTAACATTTCATCTGCAAAGATTGAAAGTGGGACCTCCTCCTGGCCAATTTGGATGCCTTTTATTTCTTTGTGTTGTCTGATTGCAGAGGCTAAGACTTCCAATACTATGTTGAATAACAGTGGTGAGAGTGGACATCCCTGTCTTGTTCCAGACCTTAGGAGGAAAGCTCTCACTTTTTCCCCTTTGAGCATGATATTAGCATTGGGTTGTTCACATATGGCTTTTATGAACTCGAGGTATGCTCCTTCTATCCCTACTTTCTTGAGGGTTTTTATCAAGAAAGGATGCTGTATTTTGTCAAATGCTTTCTCTGCATTTTTTGAGAGGATCATATGGTTCTTGTCCTTTCTTTTATTGATGTGATGAATCATGTTAATTGTTTTGCGGATATTGAACCAACCCTGCATCCCAGGTATAAATCCCACTTGGTCATGGTGAATAATTTTTTTAATGTATTGTTGGATCCGGTTGGCTAATACCTTGTTGAGGATTTTTGCATCCGTGTTAATCAGGGAAATTGGTCTGTAGTTCTCCTTTTTAGTGTGGTCTTTGTGTGGTTTTGGAATCAAGGTCATGCTGGCTTCATAGAATGAGTTTGGAAGTTTTCCTTCCATTTCTAATTTTTGGAACTGTTTTAAGATTATAGGTGTTAATTCTTCCTTAAATGTTTGGTAGAATTCCCCTGGAATGCCATCTGGCCCTGGACTCCAGTTTTTTTGGGAGATTTTTGACTACTAATCCAATTTCTTTACTGGTTATGGGTCTCTTCAAATTTTCAATTTATTTCTGTTTCAGTGGTAGTGTATATGTTTCTAGGAATTTGTCCATTTATTCCAGATTACCCATTTTACTGGCATATAATTGCTCATAATATTCTCTTATTATTACTTTTATTTCTGCTGTGTTGGTTGTTATCTCTCTTCTTTCATTCTTGATTTTAATTATTTGAGTCCTTTCCTTTCTCTTTTTGATCAAACTGGCCTAGTTGTTTGTCAATTTTGTTAATTCTCTCAAAGAACCAGCTTCTGGTTTCATTGATCTGTTCTACTGGTTTTTTGGTTTCTATAGCATTGATTTCTGCTCTATTCTTCATTATTTCCTGTCTTCTGCTGGTTTTGAGTATTTTTTGCTGTTCGTTGTCCAGCTTTTTAACATGTAAGGTAGTTTGTGTACCTGAGATCTTTCTTCCTTCTTTAGGAAGGCCTGGATTGCTATATAATTTCCTCTTATGAGCACCTTTGTTGTGTCCCAGAGGTTTTGGGTTGTGATGTTATCATTTTCATCGAATTTCATATACTTTTTAATTTCCTCTTTAACTGCTTGGTTAGCCCATTCATTCTTTAGTAAGATGTTCTTAGTCTCCAAGTATTTGTTACCTTTCCAAATTTTCTCTTGTGGTTGGTTTCAAGTTTCATAGTATTGTGGTCTGAAAATATCCATGGTATGATATTGATCTTTTTGTACTTAGGGCTAATTTGTGTCCCAGTATATGGTCTATCCTGGAGAATGATCCATGTGCACTGGAGAAGAATGTATATCCTGCTGCTTTAGGATGAAATGTTCTGAAGACAGCTGGTCCAGTGTGTCATTCAAAGCCATTGTTTCCTTGTTGATTTTTTTAATATGAAATTTATTGTCACATTGGTTTCCATACAACACCCAGTGCTCATCCCAACAGGTACCCTCCTCAATACCCATCACCCACCCCCCATCAACCCTCAGTGTGTTCTCAGTTTTTAAGAGTCTCTCCTTATTGATTTTCTGATTAGATGGTCTGTCCATTGCTGTGATTGGGGTGTTGAAGTCTCCTATTATTATGGTATTACTATCGATGAGTTTCTTTATGTTTGTGATTAATTAATTTATATATTTGGATGTTACCACATTTGGCGCATAAATGTTTACGATTGTTAGGTCTTCTTGGTGGATCGACCCCTTGATTATAATATAATGCCCTTCTGCATCTCTTGATACAGTCTTTATTTTAAAGTCTAGATTGTCTGATATAAGTATGGCCACTCCAGCTTTCTTTTGTTGACCATTAGCGTGATAGATGTTTCTCCATCCCTTTATTTTCAATCTGAAAGTGTCTTTAGGCCTAAAATGGGTCTCTTGTAAACAGCATATAGATGGATCTTGCTTTCTTAGCCATTCTGTTACCCTATGTGTTTTGATTGGAGCATTGAATCCATTGACATTTAGAGTGAGTACTGAAAGATATGAATTTATTGCCATTACGATGCTTGTAGAATTGGAGTTTCTGGTGGTGTTCTCTGGTCCTCTGGTCCTTTCTAATCTTTGTTAGAAAGATACATATATATATATACATACATATAGATATATATACATACATATATACATACACACATTTATATGTATATACATGTATATATGTATGTATGTGCATATATATGTGTGTATATATGTATATGTGTGTATATACATGTATATATGTATATATATATATGTATATTTGTATATACGTTACATGTGTATACACACACACACAGATATATATATATATATATATATATATATATATATATATATTTCATCTTTTCTCCCCTCAGAGAGTCCCTCTTCAAATTTCTTGCAGGGCTGGTTTAGTGGTCACAAACTCCTTTAATTTTTGTTTGTGTGGGAAACTTTTTATCTCTCCTTCTATTTGAATGACAGTCTTGCTGGATAAGCAATTCTTGGCTGCATATTTTTCTGATTCAGCACACTAAATATATCCTGCCACTCCTTTCTGGCCTGCCAAGTTTCTATGGATAGGTCTGCTGCAAACCTGATCTGTCTTCCCCTGTATGTTAGGGACTTTTTGTCCCTTGCTGCTTTCCTGATTCTCTCCTTGCCTGAGTATTTTGTGAATTTGACTATGATAAGCCTTATGGTCGGGTTTATTGAGTCTAATGGGGGTCCTCTGTGTTTCCTGGATTTCAATGTCTGTGTCTTTCCCCAGGTTAGGAAAGTTTTCTGCTATGATTTGCTCACATAACCCTTCTACCCCTATTTGTGTCTCTTCCTCTTCTGGGACCCCTATGATTCTGATGTTGTTCCCTTTTAGTGAGTCACAGATTTCTCTAATTCTTAAATTGTGCTCTTTTGCCTTAATTTCCTTCTTTTTTCTGCTTCATTATTCTCTATATGTTTGTCCTCTATATCGCTGATTCTCTCTTCTGACTCATCCATCCTTGTCGCTGCTGCATCCATCCATGATTGCAGCTCAGAGCATTTTTAATTTCATTCTGACTATTTTTTACTTCTTTTATCTCTGCAGAAAGGGATTGTGATTTACTTTCAACTCCAGCTAGTATTCTTATTGTGATTCTAAATTCTGGTTCAGACATCTTACTTGTGTCTGTGTTGGTTAAATCCCTGGCTGTCATTTCTTCATTTTCTTTCTTTTGGGGTGAATTCCATCATTTTGTCATTTTGAGGAGAGAAAAGGAATTAATGTAGAAAAATTGATATTAAAAAATTAAAATTAATAAAAATATTAAAATTAAAAATTAAAATCTTACACACACAGAAAATCGAATAGATGATGTTAGATCCTAGGTATGTTATGGTCTGTGTGTTGAAAGTGGTTTGACAGATTAGAGGGGAAAAAAAGGGGGGTAGAAAAAAAAGGAAATCGTTTGAGAATTTGAAAACATGAATAAACTGAAGTAGACTAAAATGAGATGAGGAGGGTAAAGTAGAATTTGAAAAAAATATACACAAAATTAAATAATATAGTAGAAAAATATTAAAGAATAATACTTTTAATAAAAATTAAAAATAAATATGAATTTTTGTTTTTCTGTATTTAAGAAAAAAGAAATGAAAAAGAAAAAATATAAAAAAAGAAAGAAAAAAAGAAAAAAGAGAAAATCATTTGAAAATTTGAAAAAGTGAATACACTCTAGTAGACTAAAATAGAATGATGGAAGTAAAATATAATTTGAAAAAAAATTACATAAATGCAAAAAATATAGTAAAAAATTAAGTAAAATATTTTAATAGAAATTGAAAGTAAAAATGAAGTTTTTCTTTTTCTGCATTCAAGAAAAAGAGAAAAAAAAACAAAGAAAAAATAAAAAAGGAAATTGTTTGAAAAGTTGAAAAGGTGAATACATTGAGGTAGACTAAAATAAAATGATGCAAGTAAAATAGAATTTGAAAAAAAATTGCACAAAAGTAAAAAAAATAGTAATAAAAATTAAACAAAAATGTTTTTATTAAAAATAGAAAATAAATATGAATTTTTCTCTTTCTGTATTCAAGAAAAAGAAGTGTGAAAGAGAAAAAGAAAAAAGAAAGAATGAAAGAAAATTGAATAGATGAACCTGCTAACAGATTGAAGTAGGATTGAAATTTCGTTTCCCCTAGAAGTCAGTCTATGTAGTGCTTTCAAATCCATAAGCTAAGCTGGCAGTGAGACTTGTGTTCTTTAACAGCGAAGTTGGCCCAGTTGGGCGGGGCTCAGTGTAACAGCTCTGCTCTCCACTAGATGGCGCTGCTAGCCAACGGGGTGGATTGTTGCAGTGCTTGTAGGTGTGTATGCGCATGCGTGGGAGTGGGCGGGGCGGGGGGGGGGATGGTGCCACCCAGCTATCCAGTCTGTTCTCCCAGATCAGCAATCGTGCATCCGTCCTGTCTTCAGCTTTCATCCATTCCCCCACTTTTTCACTCTCCGTAACCAGGGCTTAGGCAGTACCTCTCTCCAGAGTTTTACCTCAGATGCGGTGTATTCCCCCGGCCCCTTACTTCTGAAGGACTGTGGCTTTGACCCATTCCGCCCCTCCGTGGGAGGGTCTCACCAAGCAATGGCCCAATGAGCAATGGCCGAATGTCGGCTGCACCCAGAAACGCTTGCTGGACCCTGCTGGTTCCCCGAGACTGTGGCCAGGTACCAGCCCACTCAGAAAAAGTTTGTGAGATAGTGTAGCAGCAGCATTTCAGGGATTATGGGAAATCACAACACACATCTGGCACCAGGTTTCACCCTTAACGACCTTGTTCCAACACCAGCGAATGTGGCTGCCTTCTGGGGTCTGCTGGGACCAGGTGGCTTCAACAGTCTCTACCAAATGTCCGTCCAGCAGTGGAACTGCTTTTCCCTGTGTGACCTGAGAATCTCCCGGACCCCATTCTGTTCCTGGGGATTCGCCTTTCCCACCAGAACACCACCAGGTATCGAGCTGTGGAGTTGCAGCCTTTGCTCTCCCCTTGTTTACACTCTTAATGGAATTTAAACCCTCTCCTTTCTCCCCTTTTAATTTAGTCCCTGCGTCTGTTTCCAATTTTCCACTTTCTCTCCAGCTGCTTTTGGGGAGGGGTGCTTTTCCTGTATTCTCCCCCCACCCAGTCTCTGTCCTCTCTCCTCCCGCAAAAGCCGTTCCCTACCATCAGTGGCTTCTTGCTCCCCAAATTCACCTCTCCGCGCCACGTACCTGCTGAATTCTGTGGTTCAGGTTGTGCAGATTGTTGTGTTAATCCTCCAATCAGTTTTCTAGGTGTGTAGGATGGTTTAGTGTTGGTCTGGCTGTATTTCATGGACACAAGGCACGCAGAAAACTTCCATGCTGTTCTGCTATCTTGGGTCCTCTCTTGATGTGAGTTTTTTAAACCAAGTGCTGTGAGCTGGCT
Source organism: Leopardus geoffroyi (assembly GCF_018350155.1). Taxonomy (NCBI): domain Eukaryota; kingdom Metazoa; phylum Chordata; class Mammalia; order Carnivora; family Felidae; genus Leopardus; species Leopardus geoffroyi. The sequence goes on along the minus strand of NC_059341.1, from coordinate 55,089,741 downwards.
TCCCCCTGGTATCTATGAAGTATGCTTTTTTAGGAGTAGCAGCACCAATTGGAAGACCCCTGGATTAGGAATCAAGAAAACATAGTTCCAATTCTGGTTCTAGTTATCAGCTGGGACCTTGTGAAGCATCACTTGTGTGAGCTGGCATGTCACCTGCTGTGCAACCATAAAGGAAAAGCCATTCTGTTTGCCATCAGCCCAAATACTGGGGACCAATAAAATGAAGGGAACTGGAGTGGGTGATGGCATTTTAGGAGCCAAAGGTAATAAAGCATGCCAGTGGTAAATGCTGAAGGAGGGTTTTCTGAATTAGAAAATCATGAGAATTTGCTGGTACCAAGGATTACCCAGCCTGGGCAGCCCTGCCCTATCTCAGGACCCAGGGCCCAGGGCTGGCTCTGCTTGGAGAGCTGTTCTATGCTGCCCTCTTGTGGCCATCAAGCCCTTCGCAAGTCCTGCTGAGAAGGTTCCCCTCAAGTGCTCAAGGCCCTGTTCCTTGCCACCTGGTGGAAATTACATATGAATCAGGAGAAGTGATCTTTAGTCCTCCAAGAGTGCCTTTCCCCCTCATGTACCCTGGTTTCTGGGGGCATTCACAACCTCTTAAAGGCTGGGGAAGTCTTCCTGAGATTTCAGCCTCTTTACTATTGCCAGATTTTTAACTTTGGCTTTTGGGGATATGTGGTAGAGACAAGTAGCTGAGATCAAGATATTGAGCAGAAAGCAATTTCTCTTCCTCCCTGGGTTCCATCTATAACCTTAGCTACACAGGGTCATTGGGAGTTTTCAAAGAAAGACAATATGGTCTAGTGACATTTCTGGAGAAAATGGGTCTGGAGCAGACCAGGAATTATGTGTCTAGGCCTCTGAGAATTTTCACCTGAGCCCAGTCCCTCAGTCTCAGCAGGGAGATGGATTGGCAGGAGCCAGGAGGCAAGAGATAGGGATGCTGGAGGGAGATGACGTATTTGACAGATGCTGATGGGACTCCTTATCTGCTAGCTCTGGAGTCCCCTCCCACCCACCAGGCTGCCCTTGACCCTCCCGTTCTAGTGCTCAGTGCTCATTAGTGACTGCCTGTCTTGGGGGAGACATCCAGGGAGCAAAGTTGCATTGGGTGGGTAAGGGGGTGAGGAGGAGGGAGGGACATAAGGTAAGTGATGGGGAAAGAGGGGTTGGAATGACTGGGATTGTCTCTGTGATCCCATGATCACTGGGGTGCTTGGAAGGCTTGGCAGGGGAAACTGTCCTGGGGACAGATACTGACTTGCTGGGGGTGAGTGAGTGGGTGTGGGGCTGGGAAGGAATACTGAAAGGGATTGAGTTCCATTGATTTAGGCACTTATTTTGGGAAATCTGGTAAAATATGATCCAAGGACTTTATTGAGTATTCTTATGTACAAGGAAGTTACAGGTGTCATAGGGGATTTTAGAGGGACACACATTTTCTGTTCCCCTTCCCTTATTTGAAGACCATCCACATCTCCTTCCTGGACTCATTGCCCCACATGTGCCTGTATGAGGGGTGCAAGGAGCAGCTGGGCAGTTCTCACCTGGGATGCAGAGGCAAAGCTCTCAGTATTTCTGTTCTACACACACCCTCCCCCCCCTAGGCAAAGCATCTGCAATGGGCCTCCTGCCTCTCCTCATTCCTCTTCTCACAGAATGTTCCAGACTCATAGATACCTGGCCTATGGGGACCTTAAGTGCCCTCCCAGAATTTCCAGTGGCTTATAGTGGATAAACTGGGGAGGGTGAAGGCCAACTGTCAGGGAGGTGAGGCGAATCTCAAGTTCTGGAGAATATTTGATGAGGAGCAGAGGGCTGTATTCAGAGCCTGTGCTGCATCCTAATTTTCCAGCCTTTCATCTTTCACATGAAGGGCTGCATACACAGTCCTCTCTGCTCCCTCTGAATAGCTCACCCTAGGAGCTGCAGGGCAGCACTGGGAGGCAGAGGAGAGGGCAGACAGACACAGGGACAGGGAGAGGGACAGCAAGGCCCAATAAATTCAAGGCAGGACTGACAGAGTGGGACCAAGAAGGCAGAGACAGTCTGGGCACCCTGGAAAGTCCAAGAGACCAAGACACAGAGTCAAGAGAGGTAGACAGTCCAAAGTGGAATAGAGAGATAGGGAGATAAACTCAGAGACAGGAGAGAGGAAGAGAGGAACATCCAGGGAGCAGATTGAAAGATCCAAGACAGACACAGAGAGACACCCAGAGGCCAGAGATAGTGGAAATACACATGGTCACAGATACATGAGTAGGCCCAGGCTCAGGAGGTGGGAAAGCCATGAACCCAGATCCAAAGACAGATCCATGTACATGGGGCCAGGGCTGAGGCGATAGAGAAGTGCACAGAGAGGGAGGGAGAGGGAGACACAGAAGGGAAAGGAGGTGGGGGCCAGAGGGGGAGGCAGTGAGAAAGGGAAGGTAGAGGTTGAAGAGAGTGGGATACAGACTCTGAGTCAAGGTCTCTTCTGCCGGTGTGTGTGTGTGTGTGTGTGTGTGTGTGTGTGTGTGTGTGACAGGAACACAACAATTTAGAGATCCATACAATATGACCTAGTCCTGTGGTGCTGAAGGAGACCCCACACCTTCCCTCTGCAAGATTGCTCTGAGCAGTGGAGGTGGAGGGGGGAGAACAGAAACAAGATGTGAGTTAGAGAAAGACTGAGATGGAGAAGAATTGGCAGAGCCCTGACTGAGGTCAGAGGCAGAGAAACTGAAAGTGGAACGGGGAGTAGAGAAGTGGGCAGAAGACAGAGGGAGACAGATCAGGAGAAGGAATGTGATGGAGGCTGGTGTATAGAGACACAGGGAAAGGGAAGGAACCTCTCACTGCATGAGGGAGAGAGGGGCAGGGAGAGAGAGGCTGTTGAGAAGCAGATGAGGGGAAAGGGGGAGAAAGCAGGGCACCTGTCTTCCCAGAGAGGCTGGGTTTGGATGAAACAACCCTGTGGGAGGTGGGGAGGTGGGCAGTGAGTGCTTTTTAGGGTGACCTTCTCTCTCTCATGTTTTAAGTACAGTGAACCTATTCCACACAAGCATCTTCTTCACGGGAGCACTTACAACTGCTGCTACAGGTGCCTGGTCACCTGGTATCCTCTGCGGGGATTGGCTTCACAGCCTGCAGCACAGCCCTGAGCATCCTCACCAGAGACACATGTTTGTCCTTGGGGTGGATCTGATTTTTCAGAATTGCCAAGTTTTCTCCGGGGCTGGAGAATAAGGTGAGGACCCAGCTGGGAAGCCATATTCTAGTTAAAAACCAGGTGAATGTGGGAAGACAGAGTGGAGGATATGCCCTCCCCCAAAATGGCTCTGAAAGGTCATTGTGAAGGAGACACTTGCAGCATGTGACAGAGGGAGACATTCCTGGTGGCTGCTGGAGCCCAGATTAATGTTCCTGTCCATTTGTGAAGTGCTTCCAGGAACATTCCCAGCTTGGTACTGGAGGGTGAGAACTGCATTTGCCTGAAATACTGGGTCTAGTGGTCCTGCCCTTTAGGAGCTTACAGTTCCCTCCCTGCCAACTGATATGCAAAGTTACCTAATGACAGTCAGCACAGACCAACAAATGCAAAGGACAAAGACAAATTCAGAATCAAGGCCAGTTAGTTCATCAGGGAAGGCTGCCTGGAGGAGGGGACTCTAGAGTGGGGTATAGAAGGAGAAACCTAACAGGACATTGGACAGAGGGGGAAAAGAGGAAGAGAACTTCTCTCTGTTGATTCTGAAGCAGGATGAGCAAACCATAAGGCAAGTAGAAGATTGTATTGGTGGTCTGGAATAAATTGGATTGGGAACCAGCATGAAAGGGAGTGGAGAGGCACAGATCTCATGGCTAGGCTAGAGGTTCTGAATTTGCTGGGAGAGGTGTTGGGGCACCCTGGAGGGTGCCCTAAGATGTGTATTGGCACAATGGCGTGGAGGAGTACCCAAGTTTGTATGTCTTCTGTGTGTGTGTGTGTGTGTGTGTGTGTGTGTGTGTGTGTGTGTATGTGTGTGTTGGGGGGTGGGGGCAAGATATACATCAGGTCACTTTGTGCCTAGTGGCTTTGTGTCCCAGGTGCCTGTCTTTCCATCTGTGTGGGTGTTTCGTATGTCTGAGTGCCTTTGTTCATTTGTGTGTCTCCTTACGGTAACATGTGAATGGTATGTCAGGTGCATCTTGTGTATTTTATTTGGCTGCACGCAGTGGAGGGAAGCATGTGTGCATGGGGGTATGTTGTGTATGTGTTTGTGTGTGTGCATGTGTCTGCAGGAGATGGGGGAGCCCTGGCTGCCCAAGCATCACCTTCTGTCTCTTTCCTTCCACTGGTTCCATCCATCCCTGCTGAAGTCCTGACAAGGCAAACAACAAAATGGGAAACAGTGATGTCCAGAGAGGCCAGAAAATTGTACACCAGGTACAGAGTTCCCCTGGGGGGAGAGGGGGCTCAAGAAGACCCAGGTGGCCAACAGGCAGACAAAGAGTCCTGCAGGCACAGGCTGCTCCTTGGAGCAGGTGCACTCACATGCACACACACTCTCAGGTACCCACAGGCCTGCCAGGCACAGAAGGACATACACACATTCATGATGTCCCTCTCCCCACCCTCCACCAAGCACTGTGGCCCTGCCTTTCATCACCTCCAAAAGCCTCCCAGTGTTTAGGGATATGGGGCTGGGGGTGCTCACTGGGATTTAGAAGCCAATTGCTCCTTTCTTGGAAGGGTGTGTGTGTGTGTGTGTGTGTGTGTGTGTGCACGCCCACCCTCACCTTCAAGCCTTCCCACATCCTCACCTTCCCCAGTGCTCTTCGAGGCTGACTCCTGCTCCCCCGCTCTGAGCACTGTCTCTAACCCTGTGTCTCAGTCCCACATCCATCCCACAGGGTCTCTGCTCCCTGCTCTTGCTTTTCATCCTTTTACATGGACTTTACCTTTGTCACCCATGCCTCTACTGTAACTCTCTACCTAGTGCCCTAGACTCTATAGCAGAGTTCCTTCTGTGACCACCCTTCTGCTCTGTCTACACCTGCCTTGGCCTCCCCCCACAGGTCCTCTGTCCACCCTACTGCATTCTGCCCATGGTTGCCACTACCTACAATTCTGGTCAGAGGCTTGGGTGTGTCCCTGCCCAGGTTCTTCCTTAGATTGCCCTTTTTCATGTTGGTTTCAGGTGTGATCTCTGGGCTTTGCCTCCACTCCTTCCATGGGGGCTCTTCTGCCCCCTCCAGAGTTCCATTTTGGTCTGTTTCCTCCTCCCCCTTCCTGTTGTGTAGCTGCCTGCATTGCCTTCTGACTCCCAGTCTCTGCCAGGACTCCCCTGGTTGGTGGGGGGCTGTGGTAAAGCAGGAGGTCCTGGGCTGAGCTGGAATCCCAGCCCTGTTCCTCCCCATTAGCCTCTTCACCTGGACTCACTCACCTGTAAAAGGTGGGAAATAATTGCAGGGGCAACAGGAAATAATTCCTGGGACTGTAAGGAGAATTAGCGCTGTGGTCAGGATGCAACATACTTGGCACATAGTAGGCACTCAGTAAACATTAGCTTTTGTTATTTGTCCTTCCTCAGTCTGCTCCCCTGTCGCCTTAGCCTGGAGTCAAAAAGATATTAAGAAGAGAGAAAAGAAAAATTGATAGACAGTATAAACCAAATCCAACTAAATATCAGGAATTTTGTATGGTTCAGCCTAACAAGTGCTCTAAGTTCTGAACACAGGAAATGTCCATGAGTGTGGACAAGAAGGGAGGGTGGGTACTGGACTGAACCCAGAACACAGGAAGCCATGTGAATTGTGGACTGGACCAAGCAAAGTCAATCCCAGGGAGGATGGAGGCTGCCCAAAGTCCAGCCTGCATTTACCTGTGGTGGTAGTGCTGGCCACCCTCTGTCCCTGCAGTCATGGGCTTTGTCTGCTGGGGCTGCAGGGGATCTGGGAGTACATCTCCCCCAATAGTCTTAACTCCAGACAGAACCTGGACTTCTGAAGCCTCAGACTCACATCTTCCTCTCTACTCCCTGCATATCAGGTACACACACACACACACACACAGGGCCCCTGATATTTCTTTTTTTTTTTTTTTAAATGAGTTCTTTAAAGCCTATATTTATTTATTTTTTTAATTTATTATTATTTTTTTAAATTTACATCCCATTTAGTTAGCATATAGTGCAACAATGATTTCAGGAGTGAATGCCTTAATGCTCCTTAACCATTTAGCCCACCCCCCCCCCACAACCTCTCCAGTAGCCCTCTGTTTATTCTCCATATCTAAGAGTCTCTTATGTTTTGTCCCCCTCCCTGTTTTTATATTATTTTTGCTACCCTTCCCTTATGTTCATCTGTTCTGTGTCTTAAAGTCCTCATATGAGTGAAGTCATATGATATTTGTCTTTCTCTGACTAATTCTGCTTAGCATAATAACTTCAAGTTCTATCCACGTAGTTGCAAATGGCAATATTTCATTCTTTTTGATTGCTAAGTAATACTCCATTATATATATATATATGTATATATGTATATATATATATATATATATATACATATGTGTGTGTATATATATATATATACACATGTGTGTGTATATACATATATATATATATATATATATATATATATATATATATATACCACATATTCTTTATCCATTTATCCATTGATGGACATTTGGGCTCTTTCCATACTTTGGCTATTGTCGATAGTGCTGCCATAAACATTGGGGTGCATGTGCCCCTTCAAAACAGCATACCTGGATCCCTTGGATAAATACCTAGTTATGCAATTGCTGGGTCATAAGGTAGTTCTATTTTTATTTTTTTTTTTGAGGAACCTCCATACTGTTTTCCAGAGTGGCTGCACCAGCTTGCATTCCCACCAACAATGAAAAAGAGATCCTCTTTCTCTGTATCCTCGCCAACATCTTTTGTTGCCTGAGTTGTTAACATTAGCCATTCTGACAGGTGTGAGATGGTATCTCATTGTGGTTTTGATTTGTCTTTCCCATTCATCTTTGATGATGAGTGATGTTGAGCATTTTTTTCATGTGTCGGTTGGCCATCTGGATGCCTTCTTTGAAGAAGTGTCTACTCATATCTTTTGCCCATTTCTTCACTGGATTATTTGTTTTTTGGGTGTTAAGTTTGGTAATTTCTGTATAGATTTTGGATATTAACCCTTTATCTGATATGTCATTTGAAAATATCTTCTCCTATTCCATCAGTTGCCTTTTAGTTTTGCTGATTGTTTCCTTCGCTGTGCAGAAGCTTTTGATTTTGATGAGGTCCCAATAGTTAATTTTTGCTTTTGTTTCTCTTGCCTCCAGAGACATGTTGAGTAAGAAGTTTCTGTGGCCAAGGTCAAAGAAGTTTTTGCCTGCTTTCTCCTCGAGGGTTTGATGGCTTTCTGTCTTACGTTTAGGTCTTTCATCAATTTTGAGTTTATTTTTATGTATGGTGTAAGAAAGTGGTCCGGGTCTATAGTTCTCCTTTTTAGTGGAGTCTTTGTCTGGTTTTGGAATCAAGGTAATGCTGACTTCATAGAAAGAGTTTGGAAGTTTTTCTTCCATTTCTATTTTTTGGAACAGCTTCAGGAGAATAGGTATTAACTCTTCCTTAAATGTTTGGTAGAATTCCCCTGGAAAGCCATCTGTCCCCGGACTCTTGTTTTTGGTCAGGGTTTTGATTACTAATCGATTTCTTTACTGGTTATGGGTCTGCTCAAATTTTCTTTCTTCCTGTTTCAGTTTTGGTAGTGTATATGTTTCTAGGAAGTTGTCCATTTCTTCCAGATTCCCCATTTTACTGGCATATAATTGCTCATAATATTCTCTTATTATTGTTTGTGTTTCTGCTGTGTTGGTAGTGAACTCTCCTGTTTCATTCTTGATTTTACTCATTTGTGTCCTTTCCTTTTACTTTTTGATCAAACTGGCTAGAGGTTTATCAATTTTGTTAACTCTTTCACAGAACTAGGTTCTGGTTTCATTGATCTGTTCTATTTGTTGTTGTTGTTGTTGTTGTTGTTGTTTATTTGTTTTGATAGCATTGATTTCTGCTCTACTCTTTATTATTTCCTGTCTTCTTCTGGTTTGGGGTATTATTTGATGTTCTTTTTCCAGCTCCTTAACGTGTAAGGTTAGGTTGTGTATCTGAGACCTTTCTTCCTTGTTTTGGAAGGTCTGGATTGCTATATACTTCCCTCTTATGACCACCCTTGCTGTATCCCAGAGGTTTTGGAATGTGGTATTATCATTTTCATTGGATTCCATGTTCTTTTTCATTTCCTCTTTAACTTCTCGGTTAGCCCATTCATTCTTTAGTAGGATGTTTTTTAGTCTCCAAGTATTTGTTATCTTTTCAAATTTTTTCTGGTAGTTGATTTTGAGTTTCATAGCATTGTGGTCTGAAAATATGCAGGGTATTATCTTGACTTTTTGTACTTTCTGAGGGCTGATTTATTTCCCAGTATGTGATATATTCTGGAGAACGTTCCATGTGCACTGGAGAAGAGTATGTATTCCTCTGCTTTTGGATGAAATGTTCTGAATATGTCTGTTAAGTCCATTTGGTCCAGTGTGTCATTAAAAGCCACTGTTACCTTGTTGATTTTCTGTTTAGCTGATCTGTCCATTGTTGTAATTGAGGTGTTGAAGTCCTCTACTTTTATACTATTACTGTCGATAAGTTTCTTTATGTGTGTGATTAATTGATTTATATGTTTGGGTGCCATCACATTTGGAGCATAAATGTTTACAATTGTTAGGTCTTCTTGGTGGATAGACCCTTTAATTATGATATAATGCCCTTCCACATCTCTTGATACAGTCTTTATTTTAAAGTCTGGATTGTCTGATATATGTATGGCCACTCCAGCTTTCTTTTGTTGACCATTAAGCATGATAGATGGTTCTCCATCCCCTTACTTTCAATCTGAAGGTGTCTTTAGGTCTGAAGTGGGTCTCTTGTAAACAGCATATAGATGGATCTTATTTTCTTACCATTCTGTTTCCCTATGTCTTTTGATTGGAGCATTTAGTCCATTGACATTTACAGTGAGTACTGAAAAATATGAATTTATTGCCATTATGTTGCTTGTTGAGTTGGAATGTCTGGTTGTGTTCTCTGGTTTTTTTCTAGTCTTTGTTGCTTTTGGTATGTATGTATGTATGTATGTATGTATGTATGTATGTATTTTCATCTTTTCTCCCCTCAGAGAGTCCCTCTTAAATTTTTTTGAAGGGATGGTTTAGTGGTCGCAAACTCCTTTAATTTTTGTTTGGGAAATTTTTATCTCTCCTTCTGTTTTTAATGACAGCCTTGCTGGATAAAGAATTCTTGGCTGCATATTTTTCTGATTCAGCACATTGAATATATCCTGCCACTCATTTCTGGCCTGCCATGTTTCTGTGGCTAGGTCTGCTGCAAATCTCATCTGTCTTCCCTTGTAGTTTAAAGATTTTTTTTTCCCTTGCTGCTCTCATGATTCTTTCCTTGCCTGAGTATTTTGTGAATTTGGCTATGATGTGCCTTGTTGATGGTCGGGTTTTGTTGGTCTAATTGGGGTCCTCTTTGCTCCCTGGATTTCGATATCTGTGTCTTTCCCTGGGTTATGAAAGTTTTCCATTATGATTTGCTCACATAACCCTTCTACCCCTATTTCTCTCTCTTCCTCTTCTGGGACCCCTATGATTCTGATGTTGTTCCTTTTTAATGAGTCACTGATTTTTCTAATTCTTAAATCATGCTCTTTTGCCTTAATCTCCCTATTTTTCTCTGCTTCATTATTCTCCATAAATTTGTCCTGTATATTGCTGATTTGCTGCAGTGGCTCTTCCATCTTTGCCGCCATGACATCCATTCGAGATTGTAGCTCAGTTATAGCATTTTTTATTTCATCATGAATACATTTACTTTTTTTAATCTACACAAAAAGGGATTCTAATCTATTTTTGACCTCAGCTAGTATTCTTATTATCATGATTCTAAATTCTGGTTCAGACATCTTGCTTGCATCTGTGTTGGTTAAGTCCTTGGCTGTTGTTTCTTCCTGCTCTTTCTTTTGGGGTAAATTCCTTTGTTTCATCATTTTGAAGGGAGAAAAGGAATCAATGAGGTAAAACCAATTAAAATTAAAAACTTAAAAACAACACACACACACACACACACACACATCAAATAAATGATGGTAGATCCTAGATGTGTTTGGTCTGGGCGTTGAAAGGAGCTTGATAGATTAGAGAACAAAAGGGGGGAAAAAGGAAAATGAAAATTTGAAAAATAAATGAATGCAATTAAGTAGAATAATATGGAATAATGGAAGTAAAATAGAATTTGAAAAATTGACAAAAACAGTAAAAATTAAGGAGAAATATTTTTAATAAAAACTGAAAATAAAAATATTTTTTTCTATTTCTGTATTCAAGAAAAAGAAAAGAAAAAAAATGAAGAGAGGGACCACTGAACAGACTGAAATACGATTGTATTGCATTGTTTTCCCCTAGACGTCAAACTATGAAGCACTTTATAGTCCATAAATGAAGCAGATGGAGAGACTTATGGTGTTCCTGAAGTGTGAGGTTGACCCCATTGTGCAGGTCTTAGTGTAATTGGCTCCATTCTCTAAGAGATGGCGCTGCTTAGCTTATTGGGGTGGATTGTTGTGGTGCTTGTAGGTGCACATGGCATGCATGAGAGGGGTGAAAATGGAGTCACCCAGCTACCCATTCTCTAGTATCAGAACTCTGTTCTCCCAATCAGCAATCGGACACCCATCCTTTGTCTCTGGCTTTTGTCCACTCCCCACTTTTACACTGTCCATGACCAAGCAGTCAGACTCCCAGGCAGCACTTCCCTCCTGAGTTTTTTTTCAGAAGCAGCTGTTTTTCCCGCCCCCTTACTTCTGAGGGACTGTGGCTTTGACCCATTCTGTCCCTCTGTAGGAGTGTCTCACAGAGCAATGGCCAAGTGCTGGCTGCACCTAGGAACTTTCACAGGCCCATGCTGCTGCGAATCCCGAGACTGTGGCTGGTGCCAGCCACTCCAGAAAAAGTTTACATGATCATGTAGCAGCAACATTTCAGGGATTATGGAAAATCACAAGACACATCTGTCACCAGGCTTCCCCCTTAATGTCCTTGTTCCAGCACCAGCTGATGTGGTTGTTCTCTGGGGTTTGCTGTCATCTTTGCCTGTGGGGTAGCTACCCAGCCTCTACCAAATGTCCTCCCAGCAGAGGAGCCACCACCTCTCCCTGTGTGACCCAAGGACCCCTCGGACCTCACTTTCTGCTCCTGGGGATACACCCTTCCCTCCAGAGCACACCATGTAATGAGGTGTGGTGTTTCAGACTCTGTGCTCCCCTGTTTATAGAGTCTTAATGGAATTTAAACCTTTTCCTTTCTCCTTTCTCCATTTTTAGTTCAATCCCTGCAGCTATTTCCACTTTTCCACTTTCTCTCCAGCTGCTTTTGGGGGGGGGGTGCTTTCCCCATACTCTCCCCCATCTCCATCCTCTCTCCACAAAAAACAACACTCTGCCCTCTGTGGTTTCTCTCTCCCCCAGTTCACCTCTCTGTATCACATGCCTGCTGAGTTCTGTGGTTCAGGTTGTGCAGATTGTTGAGTTTATCATCAAATTGGTTTTCCAGATGTGCAGGATGGTTTATTATTGATCTGGCTGTGTTTCATGGGTGTGAGACACACACAAAAAAACTTCCATGCAGTTGCGCCATCTTGGCTCCTTCAGGGGCCCTGGGATCTCTAAAGGAAAGCACTGCCCCGCTAAAGATGGATTCCCTCCAGCTGCCTGCTTTCCTGACACTAAACCTCACAGTACAGTTTAGGTTCAAATGATGTCCCTTGGGTTTCTTTCTTAGTTCCCCACAGTCCCACAGGGGCTGTGGACCACCCTGGAGGCTGTGAAGTGGGTAGAGGGCTGGGCTCCTCCCCACCCCTCTGGCCCTCTCTGGTCTGACAGCTTCATCCTTTTCTATGTGGCCTTCATTCTGTTGCTCTATGTCCTGTCCTCTACACTTGGCTCTTGGGTTCCTAGGGCCTGAAGTCACCCTTTCCTCCATCTTCTTGACCTATTTCTAAGTCTCTTATGCAACCCCCATCCCTACCAGTGGTGTCTTCAGCCCCTACACTAATGAACCCTCTCCCCTCACACACACTGATCTCAGAGGCTCCCTAACTGTCTTCCCCCTGTTATGGGGAGATAAATTGCCTATATTTTGTAGATATACCTATATTTTTAGGGGATGCAGGATCCCAGGCTTGGTCCCTGTCTTGTGCATAAATTGTACAGATCACAAAAAAAAAAAAAAAATACAGTGAGTCACACACTCTACCCTTTATGTGTGCTGCACACTGAGTTGAAACCCAGATGGAGGAGCAGAGTCCTGTCCTGTGGGAGGCCCTGGGCAGCTAGTAAGATGAGGCTGAGAGCCAAGACAGAGAGGTCCAGTGCTCTGGGCTGGGAAGCTAGGCTGATGTCTCTGACCTCATAGACTGTGAGGATGGCTGAGTCTGGACTGCATGGGCTAGTGAGCCATGGTAGGGAGAGACAGTTGCCAGGGCCTAGACAGTGGGGACAGAGGCTCCTGGGGGTCAGGAGACAGAAAGAGGGAGAGGGAGACAGGATTGGGGGTGGGGAGGGGTAATGGGAATACTGAAGTCTTTGAGACCTTTATCCTGGCTATCCCCTTACCCACCCCTTCCATGGACTGAATTCTGTGTTTTAAAGCTTAAAAGTCTTCAATAAATGACCTGGTTTAGTCTTTCATCTTCAGAGGGTAAAGCATGACTTCCCCATTTCCAAGATGAGGCCTCAATTTGGCCAAGCTCTCCTGGGCAGAACATGTTGATAAGGGCCCCAGGAGGCAGGTCTTTTGCCCTCTGGGGAGTAACTTCTCCCTCACACAACAGGTCCCAATCCTGGGTGCTTCCCAGTGCAGAGCCTGCAGGAGGGGGTACCACAGTACAGTTATTTGATTCTTTGATCCTCCCTTACCAGTTCTGTGACTTGAGGCAAGTTATTTAACCTCTCTGTGCCTTAGTTTCCATATTTGTAAAATAGCAGCTCTGATACCTGCTTCTGTAGCCTGTTATTGAGGATAAAAATAAATTTATGCCAAAGACCTGTGTACATTTATATTTATAAATTTGAATTCATTAGGCATTTTAAACCATCATCATCTTCATCTTTGATGTCTTCTTAGTGTATTCTCTCCACACTTGCTGAACACAGCAGCCTCTTGTCTGCCTAGTATTTTGCACGCCCCCATCCTCAAAATCTGGCATTTCCTTTCCTCTGATCTTGTTTTGTGTTCTCAATCTCTATTTCTATCCTCCTTTCCATAGGTACCTCAGTACTGGTAGAATCTGACATACTCTATCAATCTATATGCATTTTTCTCTGCCAGGATTTCTTGTCTTGTGTGTCTTTCTTCTCACATCCCAGAATAAAGGGCCTTGTGTTCTCTTTCCTTGGGATGCTTTGCTTCCCTCTGTGCTGAGTCACAGTGTGAGTCCAAAGAATAGACACTACAGGGAGCAGAAAGATTGTGATAAAACAGGAGAGGGAGGTCTTGGGGGTATATAACAGCAATCTAGGCATCTGCATGTGTGGTTCCTACCTATAGGCTGTGTGATCCTTCTTCAGAGTGTTTTCCATGACTGGGGGAGGGAAACAATCATCTCCCTCCAGGAACTAAGGGTTAGAAGGGAATTAATTTCCTAATGTTTAGGGAGACTATATTTTGTTCCCTGATTGGGAAACACCATCTGGAGGTAAATACCACAGAAAAAGGAATACCAGTCAAGAGACGGTTTTCCTTATACTGGATACTGTGTGTGTGTGTGTGTGTCTGTGTGTGTGTGTGTGTGTGTGTGCGCGCGCGCACACATGTGTTTCTCTGGTTCTAGTATTTTCCAACCCTAGGTCTAAGGAAATACTTTCCAAATTGTCTTGTAAATTTCTTTGCTGAAATTAAGACCATCTCTCTAGTGGAGGAAGTTTTTAAAGTCCAGTTTCTGGTTCAATGTGTTCTATAGAAGATGTGTGTCCATGGGTGAGGTGGAAGGTAAAGGGTAGAACTTGGAGAAGAAATATAATTACCCATTTCTGGGCTTTCATTAAATGGAAACCCTGGGTATTTTGAACTTTATTAAACTTATAAGTGTCCATGTGGTGGAATGGACCTGGTAGATTTTGCTCCCTGGTCTTTTCTCTGCAGGATTCTCCAGAAGTTTCCCTCTCAACCCTCCCTCCTGCTGCTAAAGAGCCTTCTTGGACTCTAGTTATAATCAGATATCTGGGACCTTCAAATATGGCTGTCAGGGATGGTGACTGGGAGAACAACTCCCCTTTAGATTGCTTGAGTTAATGTTGTTAGGGTCTCCCCTGGCCCTGAGAGGAGATGGAGGACCCAGTCTTTGCAGAGCCCCAAGAAAGCCTGGGGAAAAAGGCAGAGGCCAGCCTGCCATGCTAAGTCTTGCATCTTCACACAGTTGGATGGTTGTTCATCACTTGTCTCTTATAACCTAGATTCAGCATGTACATTGGCCTCAAAGTCTCTATTATCTGCCTGAGTTTCTTCTTTTGTGGATTTCATGTGTATGTTTGTGGGAGCCCTTTAGTTCAGAGCTGCTTGAAGACATTGATCCTGACTGCTCAGAAGTGTCTACATTGTTGACTCCACATTAATGGACGGTCTCGAATATCTTATTTTGCTTATACTGTGCATGGTGCTTATTTAGTTCTCAATACAGACATTGTCCCAGTCCTTAACCTCTCCTCACTTTTCTCCATGGGATCCATGACTAGTCTGTCCCCAGCACTTACTCCAGAGCTTGTCAGCATGACTTGCATGCCTGCCTCTGTTTCTCCTTCTCATTGGCTCAAACTCTCCATTTCTATGGTTGTGCCAGGCTGCACTTATTCTGAGAAATTCAGGGCTGAGCTTCAGGCCTCTTTTGATTGCAATATATATATATATATATATATATATATATATATATATATACACACATACATACATACATACACATATACATATATATATAGTATATATATATATATATATATATATATACACATATATGTGTGTGTGTGTATA
The DNA here is from genome assembly GCF_018350155.1 of Leopardus geoffroyi. NCBI lineage: Eukaryota > Metazoa > Chordata > Mammalia > Carnivora > Felidae > Leopardus > Leopardus geoffroyi. The sequence continues at coordinate 55,074,635 of NC_059341.1, read as the reverse complement.
TATATTTGTGGAGAGGGTAAGGGAGGCAGTTTTCACATCCATGTAGGGACCTCTGGGATCCCCAGGTTGGCATTGGGAGGGAACCTGGGGCAGTGATGGCAGCAGCTTCACCCTCTCAGCTTTCTGGGCACAGCCACCACCCAGCAGCACCTGAGAGGGGACTGGGCTAAGCAGGGATCAGGTGCAGTGGAAGAGGATCATAAAGCAAATATACATCCCTTCCCTGGCCTGGCTCCCTTCTCCTGCTTCACACTTGCCTCCTTCTCACTCTTTGTCATTTTCCCTCCTCAATCCTTCTTGCAGCCCTGTCTTCTTCCTTCCTACTTTGCCTCCTTTACCTTCACCTCTGTCAGGCAAATCTGTCTGTCTGTGGGCCTTTCTCTTTGACTCCATATAGTTTGTGCTGAGATTTACCAAGACTGAGTCTGCCCTTAGCTTTCCTTCTGGCTGTTTCCCTCCCTGCTTCCCTCTATCAGTCTCTGAAGGTGTCTCTTCCATCACATCTTTGTGAGTTTTACCCTGTGTGCCTTTCAGTTTCTCCACCCACATCTCCTCCTATCTGTCTCCTTTTGCTGTCTCTCCATCCATGTTTTCTCTCTTGCCCTCTAATCCATCTCTCTTCCTTGCTTCTCTTATCTCTGTGTCTTTCATCCTCTTCCCCTGTCTCTGACTCACACCCCTGTCTCTTCTCCTCTTCCCTCCTCTAACCCCTCAAAGTTCAGACACTTCATGTGAAATCACCTGGATGGGCTCTAACTTCTAGGTTCCCCATTTTGTCCCCCCCCCCCCAGGAGACACTTATGGCACCAACTCTGCATGCTCTGCACTCCCTCAGCCCTGGACAAGTTGTCTTACTTCTCTGGTGATTGTCTAGGGCCCTGGTATTTCCCCTAGCCTCTACTGAGGAGGCAGTGTGTAGCATAGGGAGAAAGTTGAAAGGATTGTGTTTGTGACCAGATGCAAGGACAAAGAGACCCTCTTCTTATACCCTTCTTTCCCTCAAAGCAGATGCACATCTGGGAAAAATCGCAGTTTGGGGCAGGGGAAGACAGCCTAATATTGTAACAGACACAAATCAAATACCCAGGTGCCCCTCCCCTACTGTTCTGTCATGACAGCCATCCTTCCAAATCCTGCCTGTCTCCTTTGCCTCTAGGAATCTTGGCTCTGTAGTCTGGCTGGGCCACTCATCCACCACATAGTATAGCACCTGGAACAAAGGAGGTGCTCAATTAGCACCCTTGGTCTTGCCTACTGGAGATGTGTTAGGGCAGGGCCAATGTGATTTGTAGTTTTTTTCTCAGTTGGAGACTCATCGTGAGATCTGGAACAATTTTTTCTGATTCAGTTTTAATGATCTGTCTTAGTATATTTAATGTAGACTTTAGGGACCTGAAGTTACTCTTTTTGCCCCTCCTTCCACTTCCACCCAATTCTTTAAGGAACCTAATTTAGGGTTTAAAGACATCTCAACACTGTCAAGTAGAGGAATCAGTGCCCCTTTTCCTTGACATCCATGCCTTCTTGGTACCATCACTTTTGCATTCATCCTTTGTTCTCTAAGTAGGCCCCATCTTCTCCATCTCTGACAAACATGCCTCTGTTTGAAGGTTACCATCCTGGAAAGGAGGTGGCACCTTCCTTCGGTCACTGTTTCAGGGTCTTGGAAGCACTATGTTATGATTGTCTAGAGCAAGAAGCTCTGTAGCTTGGAACTATATATTTTTCTTTACTTTTTCCAGCACAATACTCAATGCATGTTCAGTTAGAATGTGCTATGAATGACGAATGAGTGACTCAGGAAGTCCTTCATGATGAAGCATAAGCCAATTCCTTTTAGTTTTATTCCTGGAGTTTTGAGACATGTGGGTGAGGGTGCTGGGATGGATGGTGCTGGTAGAGGAACATAGTGAGAGATTGTTGGAGAGGTGGCTGGGGAATGTGACTCTATCATTGTTTATAGGGGTGCTCTTTAGCTGCTCCTGGAACTGGCCTCCAAATCCCACAGGCTGGGCTCCACCTGGCTCCTCACACTCTTCTCCTGCCAATTAGGACCTTCTCTATACCTAGAACCCTGGGAAACTTATTTACTTCTAAATTCACATCTTGCTGCAAATAAAGTCTCCAGCAAAGTCCAATTTGAGCCCTCAGTCCACCTCCTCACCCAGACAGCATCCCACTAGTCTTCCATTGCCCAGCTCCAGCTTTCCTCCAGGATTCCATCTGAGGTACCTCCTTCACCCTTTCCCACCCTTCCCAGGCTGTGACCTCCCCCATGGCCCTGTCTCCTTATGGCCCCGCGTCCCCATAGGCCCCACCTTCTTGAGGGCACCCTCCAAGTTCCACTCTTCGTTCTGACTCTCCTTGGCCAAGCTCCTTCCCTGTATCTGGATTTGACTTGCTTTTTCTTCTCCTATCTTATCCTCCAAAAAGCCTATGGGTAAGTAATTTCTCCTATTTGTAGAGTTGGCAGGAAAGCTGAGACAGAGCTAGAGAGGAAGAAGGCTGAGCTTGGAGTGCTGCTGGGTGTCCAAGTGCTCTGGGGTTTGAGCAGAGATTATTTCATGGCTAGATTGTGAATTGGGGGTGCACACTAGAGGCCTTGTGAGTTTGGGAAGAGCAGGCAGGTTTGCTGGGGTCAGAGTGATTTGGAGGCCTACACTCTCTTCTCTTCCAGACCGAAAATGTCTCAGCTCTGCTGAATAAGATATGAGTTAAGGGAGGTTATTTCTTGGTGCTTTTCCTCCAGGGTCCTTCTCACCTCTTTGCCCTGCCCTTCTTCTTGGCTTTCTTTTCTGACCTGGTTCAGAGCTTGCTTTATTCATCTTAGTCTTTCCCACAGGGCCTAGCACGTAATATGCTAGACATGTTCTTTGAATGAAGATTCTTCCACCTGTCTCTGCTACGTCCTTCATGTTTTCCCACACTTTGCCACTTGAAGTTCTGAAAATGTCTGTGTCATATCTTTTTAGGGAAGACATTGGTGTGGACTTTGTAGAATGGCAGGTCCAGTATGATAAGGTGCTCCCCCTGACCATAATGATTTGAGGTACTTCCTCCATGCTCAAAGAGACATATCTATTTTTACAGCTGCAGAAGGTATCTCACTCCCTTTATCATTTAATTTTTAAATAGGGTGTGTTGGGGATTGCTTGTAGGGTAGGTCAGGCTGTAAAAGCAATAATTACCATGTTTCCCTAGGGTTTGTCTTCCCAATGGTCTTTAAAACACTTTATGAAGGATTCTCTGAGGTCCCAAATGTATTGTAAAGGAGCCAGTGTTAAGTTAGCCTTGAAACTTGATGGCTTTGTTCTTTCTCTTAGAATCTATCAAATTTATGCTCATGATAGGCATATTTATTGATTGATAAAGCCTTGAAGGATAAGCCTAAAATAGGTATGGCTCTCTGGGTCTCCAAAAGGTAATTTGATATTATTGAAAAACGTATTTGCAACTCTTTAATTTTAAAGGCCCTTGGAGTATTAAATTGTTGTTCATTCTCCCTGCCACTGCACTGCCATGTACACCGTACCCCAACACCAGAAGTCCAGACAGCACTCATCCATGTGTGACACCTATTTTATTGCTTATAGGTGGCAAATGTTTATTTCTGGGTTGTCTTTCTCTGCCCTCTACATTTCCTGGGCAAATTTTCTCCATTGTCAATTGATATGTGGAAGTGCCTCTAGAAGACAGATTCATTTTTTTCTTTACCAAACACATCCAAATTGATAAATATAATTTTTGGATTATATTCTTTTGGTTCGTCCTTGTCCCTTGTTTTTTTATTATCACAGAAATCATAAAGCCAATTGTAAGCTAGAAAGAACTACGGAAGAGGGATATACAGTATCCCTTAAATAGTGGTGGTAGAGTCTCTTTGTTATAATTTGTGTTGCTTGAGCTGAGTTGAGGCAGATGATCTTCGTGGAAAAGCCATATTGATCTATATTTAGCTAAGAACTCAGGAGTTAGAAACATAATACAACTTTCATATGAACCAGATTATCTGCTGTCTTTACTACAACAAAACAAAACAAAACAAAAACAAAACAAAACAAAGCAAAACAAAGCAATGAACTTGATAAGGGAGATGGTGAAGGTGTGGAACAATTACCTAGGGCTGTGAGAGGAACCAAGCAAAATCTGGTGAAAGAAGACAGAGAGGAGAAGACATGTAAGTCCTTACATGGAGGACAGGACACATTTAAGACATGAAGGAAGATAACCAGGGAGATAGTCTTTCCTAAGCCACCTTGTGTGCCCTGTATTATTGAGGATGTATATTGGGAGGAGGTACATAGAAAAAGGAGCCATGGGCTCTGACCACTCACAAATGCTTTTCTAAATGTGGATATAGAATATAGTGATAAATGGGACACTAGATGGCTTTCTGGATTCTGTGCATAAAAGGAAGGAAGGATTTGAGGGGGAGGGGGGAAGCTGTTTAACAAGGCTTTTTTTTGGAAAAAAATGAGTGTGGATCGCTCCTTATTGTAGGTAAATGTCATCCTACATTATACTTGTAGTTTGGAAAATAAAATGGACAGGAAGATGGGTTTCCTTCTACTGCTTTCTCCTGAGGACTTCTTTAGGTATTCTGTGTTGACAGGATTGAGGGTTGAGAAAAAAAGGATATAGAATTGTAGAGAGAAATGGAGAAGAAATGAATTTTTACTTTTGACATCAACGTATCACATTGCTTTCTAATCCCTTAATTTTACTCCCTCCCTGGATTTTCCCAGCTCTCTTTAATGATTCCTGTTTGGAAATTGTAATTCTGATTCTTCCTGGTATCTGATAAAGTTTCTGAAGATCTCTGGAATGAGAAGCTCAGGTTTTTTCTGATTTACCAGGTTGATCATCTTGTTTTGGTGTGATAGAACTGTTAAGAATTTCCAAAACTGGATTCTGACTAAAACTTAAGATTTGGAGCAATTATCACTACTCTGATTTTAATGTCCTGTCTCAGTGTAGTTATTATAGACTTTGTCACTTTAGAGACATGCCACTACCCTTGAATCCTTCCCTCCACCTCTACTCCAGTCTTTAAGGAACCTAATTTAGGGTTTAGAGGCATTTCAGCACTACTAAGAGAAGGCAGTAGTTCCCCTTTTCTTTGAGACCCATTCCTTCTTGGGCCATCACTTGTGCATTCAGCCCTCAGTCTCTAAGTAGGCCCCATCTTCTCCATCTCTGAGAAGTCTTGCCTCTGTTTGAAGATTATCATTCTGGTAAAGAGGTGGTACCTTCCTTTGGTCATGTTTCAGGGTCTTGGAAGCCCTACATTTTGAATGTCTAGAGCAGCAAGCTCTCTAGGCAGAGAGTACATCTTTTTCTTTACTTTCTCCAGCAGAATTTCAATGCATATTCAGTTGGAATTTTCTATGAATGCTGAATGCCTGTTTTAGTAAATCCCTTGTGGTAAAGTTTAAGCCAAATCCCCTTTAGTTTTACTTCTGGAGTTATGGGAAACATGGGTGAGGGAGCTGGAATGAATAGTGGTGGTAGAGGAACCCAGTAGGAGTTTCTGGGAGAGGCAGGTGACTGGTGGTGCTTCTATGCTTGTTTAAAGAGCTATTCAGTGGGCTTTTTAACTGGATCTGTAACTGGCCTCCAAATCACCACAGGCTGGGCTCCACCTGGCTCCCCACACTCCCTTTGTGCCAACCAGGACCAGGGGAAGATTGTTGACTTCTAAATGAACAACATCTTGCTGTCCACAAAGTCTCCAACAAAGTCTCATTTAGGTCCTCAGTCCACTTGCTCACCCATGCAAGGACACACTGGTCTTCCATTGCCCACTTCTAGTTTTCTTCCTAGTTTCCCTCTAAGCCACCTCCCTCCCCTTTCCCACCATTCCCATGCCCTGCATCCTTGAAGGCTCCAACTCCTAGAAGGCCTGCTTCTCCCAAGGGCCCGAATCCCTGAGGGTCCCCTGCTAACCTCCACTCTAAGCCCTGACTCTACTTGGCTAAGCCCTTTCCTCTCACTGGGTTTTGATTGCACTTTCTTCTCATGTTTCTCTCTTCATTGGCAGAAATAGCCCATGGGTAAGTGGTTTCTCTTGTTTATAGAGTTGGCAAGAGAACAGACAGAACCAGAGAGGAAGAAGGCTGTGATGGAGTGCTGCTGGCTAACTTTATGGTGTTTGAGCAGAGGGTATTTAATGGCACTGGAGCTAGACTTTGGATTAGGGAGTGCAGATTAGAGGCTTGTGAGTTTGGGAAGAGCAGGCAAGTTTTCTGGGGTCAGAGGAATTTGAGTCCTGCACTCTGTTCTCCTCCAGACCAGAAAGGTTCTCAGCTCTGTTGAGGAAAATATGAACTAGGGGAGGTTTTTCCTTGGTGCTTCTCCTCCAGAGTCCTTCCCGCATCTTTGTCCTGCTGTCCTTCCTGGTCTTTTCTTTCTGACCTGGTGCAGAGCTTGCCTTACTCATCTTTGTCTTTCCCACAGGGTCCAGCACTTAGTATGCTTAGACACATTGTTTGAATGAATGAAAATTCTTCCACCTGGCTCTACTGCTTCCATGTTTTGCCACACTTTCTCACTGGAGATTCTAAAGTCTCTGTGTCCTATCTTCTTAGGGAGGACACTGGTGTGGACTTCAGGACAGCAGGTCAAGTTTGATAAGGTGGTCCCCTGTCACCATGATGATTTGAGGGGCTTCTTCCTCCATGCTCAAAGAGACATATATCTATTTTTACAGCTGCTGAATGTATCTCCCTACGTGTACTATCTAACTTAAAAAGTTGTGGTGAGTATTGATTATAGGTCAGGACAGGCTGTAAGAAGAAAGATTACCAAAATCCCCTGGGGTGTGGCTGCCTAGAAGTCTTTAAAACATTTTATGAAGGCTTCTCTGAGGTCCCAAGTATTTTATAAATGAGTCAGTTCTCTCAAGGTTTGAATAAACCTTGAAATCTGATGGCTTTGTTATTAATCTATAAATTTTATGTTCATGATAGATGTTTATGTTTATTTATCAATAAAGGTTTAGAGGAGAAGCCTGGAATGGGTATGCCTTCCTGGATCTCTAAGAGGCAATTTGCTCTTATCACAAAACATATTTCCAACTTTTTAATTTAAAGGCTGTTATAGTCTTAAATGGTTGTCTGCTCAACACTCCCTACCCCCAACAGGCATGTACGCTGTGGGCAGTAGCCCAACACTAGAAGCCCAGACTACCCTATACATACACAACACCTGTTTAATTGATTATATGTAGCAAATGTTTATGTCTATGTTGTTTTTCTCTTGCCCTCCAGCAGTTCTTGGGCAACTTCTGTCCATTATCAATTGACATGTGTTATTACCTCCCAAAGGCAGATTAATTTTAACCTTAGTTTAAGCAAAATCATGTGGAAAAGCAAATTTCCTTTACCAGTATATTCCACATTGATAAAATATGAGTTTTGGATTATATTCTTTTGATTTATCTTTGTCCTTTTTTCTTTTGTTATTACAGAAATCACAAAGCATCCTGGGGATTAGAAAGAACAAGGGGATAGGGATAAAGGGTGTCCCTTAAAAAAAGTGGTGGCAGAGGCTTTTTGTTATACACTATGATGCATGAGCTGGGGTGAGGCAGAGGGGTTTTGGTGGAGAAGTGATATGGATTTATATTTGGATAAGAACACAGGACTTTGAGGCATGATGCAACTTTCATATGATCTGATTTCTTTCCTACAAAAAGAAAACAAACAAACAAACAAAAAAAACCCGATTAATTTTCCTAAGGAGCAAGAAGCAGAATGGAGCAGCTCCCTGGTGAATGAGAGGAAGCAAGCATGGGGTGTTGTAAGAAGACAGAGAGAAGGAGTTAGCTGAGAACATCCATGGGGAGGATAGAAGGACACAGTTAACGATATGAAGGAAGGTAGCTGAGAGATAGTTGTCCTTTCCTAAGCCACCTTGTATGCTGTGTATTACTGAGGGTGTACATTGGGAGGAGGTACATGGAAGAAGGAGCAATGGGCTCCCACCACTAACAACTGCTGGTCTAAAAGAGGACACGGGGTTTGGTGATAATGGGGCCACTGAATGGATTTCTGGATTCTGTTGAGAAGGAAAGAAAGGATTTGGGTGTAAATACAGATGTTAAGCAAGGCTTCTTGGGAAAAAAAAGTTTGGATTGGTTCTCATTGTAGACAAAGACTGTCCTACATTACAGTTGTAATTTGGAAAATAGAGTGGACAGCCAGTTGGATTTCCTTCTACTGCTCTCTCCTGAGGACTTTATTAGGTGTTTTGTGTTGACTGGATTCAGGGTTGAGAAAAGGAGTAGGGAACCATAGGGGGAAGTAGAGAAGAAATAGATTTTTACCATTAAAATCAATATATCACATAACTTTATAATCTCTTAATTGCACACCCTTCCTGGGTTTTCCCAGCTCTCTTTATGATTCTGTTTTTGGAAATTCTATTTCTGATTGTTCCTGCAGCCCATCTAATTTCTGAAGACCTCTAGAAGTAGAAACTAAGTCTTTTCTGATTTCTCAAGTTCATCATCTATGTTGTTTTGGTGTGATGGAAATATTAAGAAACTCCAAAACTGGATTCTAACTGAAATTAAACCTGTAACTGTGTCAAACCATGAATGAGAAACATTGTATTTAACTCTGTCTTCTCTGAAGTTACCCAGAGAGACTCAGAAAAGTCTCTTTGTTCACAACCATCGCAGAATGGTAGTAGATGATATGGAGTCTATACAGCCTCTGGAGAAGCTCTGGTTATCTGCTTTTTACTCAAATAATGGTTCAATGTTACTAGTGTGGTGTGTGCATGAAGCAGTGACTTCATACATATTGTGGGAAGGAAGCAAAAATGCTTTGTTTTCCATCTACATAGATTTTTTTCTATATCTACATAGATTTTGGTCTACATTTGGATGGATGGATTTGGTCTACATACAGTTGGTATGGAGTGTGTTAGTTTGCAGCAGGATGGGTTTTCAGTGACTTGGAATTCATGGTCTGCCAGACTGGAATGAATTTCAGGCGTGGATCTGGGGGTGGTAGGGTAGGTGGGTGAGTTGGACGAGATGGATGTGTTTCTGCTTGGTCTAAAGAGCATACAGTTTGGAGGTTGCCATCCCTTCAAGTTTAAGTCTGGATTGCACCTTGTATGATTGGCTTGCAGAATTCGGGTTTCTAGCTGTATTCAGAGACCATGAAAGAGGTTCTACCCTATGGAACTTTTATCCTACAAACTTAGAGAATGGTTTCTTCCAAGTAACATGCAAACAGAATATAGTGCAAAGTAAGATTATAGGTGGGAGGATGCCTGGCAGGTGATCCATTTGGTGAGGTTGTTCTCAGGAGATTCTTGAGAGATAAGTTTGGATATTTATTTTCTTTAGCATGAGTTGAGTTTGGTTACTTCAGCTTCTTTCCAACATTTCAGGGAAGCTATCTGAGCTGTACTTCTCTTTCCCCAGGGAATAACTTACACCTTTGTGGTTTTTCTCTCTTTTCCTTTTCAGCACAGAAAAAAACGCTGAGAATTATTATTATATTAGTAGTAGTAGTAGTAGTAGTAGTAGTAGTAGTAGTAGTGGTAGTATTACTATTATTATATCTCAGTATCTATATCTGTATTAATATCTGTAGCAATTATTTAACTGGATCTGTTAAATCCAGTTAAAGCTGGGCAAATTGGATTTACTGGCTCAGGGTGTGGTGGAGTTTGTTTTATATTTTTTTCATGGGGGTCATGGAAAGAAGGCCTAAAAGAGGCTGTATTTATAGGATCATGGTTAAAGCAAAACATGTAGCTTGAAATGATAGTTTCCCAGTGAAAAGTTATGCATAATGCCAAGATAGACTAATTCCCACCTCTTTCATGAGGCCTCTCAGGCTGACTCACAGTGCACACAAGATACTCACTTTCTTGCCAACACTGGAAAATGAGGTCCTTACTATTCTTACCTTCTATTGACTAGGAAGCCATCTGGGATCTTGACATGCCCTTGCCTCAACTGTTCGTTATGATTTAGGAATACTCTTCCTGGTTCATAATTTATGTATCTTTACATATTTTAGAAAGTTGGAGTTGTTTATGAAAAGCTCTTAATTATTCATTCCCAGAGAGGAGAATTCTCTATTCGCCACCACTGTCTTTCACTTTGTGTAACTAAGTGCATGATCATTTGGGGATAATAATGTTGGTATGATAGTTTAGGGGGAAGAAAAATGTTGCTTTTGCTTGAGTTCTTTTGCAGAAAGAATTACTGTGGTGCCTGAATTATCTAATTTGGAAATTACCTTTGTAGTGATTTATGCTTAATTGAAATCTGATCTTTAATAGATTGAATCCAGTCTTTCTCACTTAGAAAACTTGTGATTTCTATTTTATTTTATTTTATTTTATTTTATTTTATTTTATTTTATTTTATTTTATTTATTTTATTTTATTTTAAAGTTTATTTATTTTGAAGGAGAAAGAGCACAAGCAGAGGAGGAAAAGAGACAGAGAGGGAAAGAGAGAGAATCTCAAGCAGGCTCCACACTGTTAGTGCAGAGCCTGAAGCTGAACTCAAACTTATGAACCATGAGATTATGACCTGACCTGAAATCAAGAGTTGGAGGCTTAACCAACTGAGCCCCACAGGCACCCCCCCCCACTTTCTCATTTTAGGCATAATCCAAACTACCCAGAAGCCATCTATGTAGCCGTTTACAGAGAGTACACCAACAATGGTAGCAAAGAGAGAAAATTATTTTATGTGGGAGCTTACAACATAAAGGCATTTGATGGGTACTTCCCCATCCTCCTGAAAAAAGTGAAATCCTATTCTCCATACCTCTCAGTCTACTGCCTTTTGCCGCACTCCTCCCTTCTGGAGGCCAGCCTTAAATATAGTTGTGCATTTTGAGTATTGTGTCATGTTGCCTAATGCCAAAGCATTAGGTGACTTATTTTCCAAACAAATTAAATCAATGAAAGTAATAAAACCGTGTGTTTTCTGTCTTGTTCAGTTGTCACATGTCAAGGGGATGGCACTGGAGCAAATCATAAATGTCATAGGTACTGTGCTTTGTCTGAGCTGACTTGGGTTACTTCCTTTGTACTTTCACTTGTTGTGGTGAAATGGACTTGGGCTTCAGTTCTTGTGTCAGATCTCTGACATCACCAACTGATATGTAGAGCCTGGGGTACTTCCTTGGCTGTGGCCAGTTAATATTCTCAGTTTCAGCTGGGGAAGGAAAGGCAAGCTGGAAGTATCATCAGGCAGAACCTTTGCTCCTTGGCTCCACCTCATCACCTACTACTCCTACTCTCTTCCCTAACTGGGTGCCCTCCCAGTAGAGAATTATAGTTCAGAGAGTTATGCCACTGGATATTAATGAGGGGAGAGAAGGGCAAGGAGAGCACAATGGAGAGATCAGATTTCTATCTGTAGGTGTGACCAAATAAGCTTCCAGGAGGAAGGTCATGTTGAACATGGTTTGGAAACAGTGTGTTCTAGGCAAAGGGATGGTCTGTGTGAGGGCTAATGTTAATGTTAAGATGTGCATGTGTGAGGAAAGGCTTGTCCTGTTCAAGCAGGAGCCACAGAAAAGGTTAATATAGTAGTAAGTGGTAGAAAAACAGTGAAAAGTAAGCCATATATATATAATCTTAGAAGTTTGGACTCAATAGAGAGCAGGAAACTGTGGGTCTGGTTGGAAGTGTGTGTGTGTGTGTGTGTGTGTGTGTGTGTGTGTGTGTGTGTGTGTATCTTTTTAAGACTTAAAGAAAGTGTCCTTTTCCAGAAGGAGGAGGTTATAGAACATTCACACTTCAGTTATCTGATGCAGTGTAGTGATCAGGTAGAATGTGATTTAGGGCTTTATCCAGCTTCAAGTGCAGTACTCTCTGAAGGCTTCTGGGTGAATCTGAGTTAGACCCAAGAGTTAGACCTAATCTTATTGTTTAGAGTTACCAATTTTAAGGACCAGCAGTGTGGTCCAGTAAGTATGGCAGGAGGCTGGCTCTGGATATGCTATATTTGTAAAGTATAGGAACCTACTAGGTATAAGTCTAGTATGGACAAGGTGCTAAATGTCTAAGTGACTTCATGTCAGCTGAATTGAATTGAGGGCTAGGTTGCTGATCCCCAAATATCTGAAACCAATGAGTTCAGTTGGAATTTCTTAGATTTAGTCCAGATTTTTATGCAGTTTCCATGAATAAAGTCAGGATCCTTAGAGACTACTTTGTGAATTCTTTTGTTTCTGGATGTATTTGTGGTTTTCTTCCTTTTGAATCTAAAATGGAAAGGCAATCCTTTCTCTTTTTTGTTGGTCTTCTGTTGACTAATAGCATGCCCAGAATACCCATTATTTCTTAGCTCACATCCATATTCATTGATAACTTTAAAAAAATAATGAGCTTCAAAAATAGACAAAGAGGTCTGAACTGATGCCTGAAGCCCGTTGGTCTTTATGTTTATTTCCATGGATGATTAATAAATACTAACAATGCTCTAGGTGCTGTGAACTCAGTGTTGGTCACAGATATGGCTCATGATAGAGAATGCTAATGCCCATTTTATGTATTCTACTAGGTCAGATGTCTGGTTGTCAACAAGAACCAAGCAAGAATGATCAATCTAACATAGGTGATGTCCGTTTTCCCAGCATCACCCTGACATTTTAGCTATGAGATGGGGTTAGTCATATTTTGGAGTGACTGGAAAGCTGACATTTTTCTGGCACTGGTTCTTTGGATTAAGGATGAAAAGGATATTTTCATTCCATGGCAAACATTCACAGTCTGCTCCCAATTGGCAGCCCAGTCTGGGAGCAAATAGCCATATGAATTAGGAAGCTTAAAAAGATGTTTTGTTAAACCATCCTTGTTAAACTGGTGCCATCTGCCTTCCTACCTGCCTTTGTAGCATTTGGGGCAGTCTCTTGTGACAGGTATTTCCTAAATGTTTGTGCAGGCAGCATCTGGAAGCCCTGTATGATGACTGAGGTTTGGGAAGTCCAATCCTGGAAGTATTTAGGTTGTTAGGGAAATTGCAGCCATCTTCCTGCCACTGGGCTCCCATTTTAGATAATGTCTGCTACCCACCCCCATCTTCCTTTACTCATGAAGCATGCCTGACAGAGCAGGTGATTTACCCAGGCCCAAGGCTCATTCCAGGAAGGGCAAGTCAGGATATATGGAACTCAGTTAGGAAGAAGGTGATGGGCCCGAGGGTAGAGGGAGAATTAAGGTGGGGGTGTGACAGCTGGGTCAGAGAGTCTGGACTGAATATAAACTATTGGAAAAATCACAGATTATTGCATTGAGAAAGGGAATTTCTGAATATGGTGCATAAGGGCGATGTTTCTGTGCTGTTATCAGCTGGATTTGTGGTAGATTCTCTCAGAATTCCCAATCATGGGTTTACTTTCTCTTCTGTATGTTTATTTGTTCATTTGTTTGTTCGTACTGCTTCTGTTTGAGTCACAAACTATAATTATTTAGTTCCCAGATGTTTTGTTCTTTCAGTTGCTTCTCTGGTATCTTCACACCTTGTAGCCCACTTTCCCTCATCTTCAGTAAAAGTGGGAAGAGCGCAAGGACCACCCTGCACAACACAGTTGAGGGAAGCAGAAGTTGTCAAAAGCATTACCCCTCTCCCACCCTGCCATTCAGATGGTCGTCCTCTGCGATTCCTACTTAGGGTACATGGATGGGATTAAGTAGAGTGGAGGACATTTCTTTGAGGTGACCAGTGTCAGCGAGGTCTGTGATTCAACAAATGTGAGGAACTACAGTTGTGCCTTTGTTAAGAGGTAGGTGGCTGGAGACAGTTCCCAGAGAGAGAAAAATGGTACAAGCATTCTTAGTGTCCATTAAGGAGCCTCCAGAGACAGTTGAAGGACTAAAGGAGAAAGAGGAATTAGGGAAAGGGAGATGAGTTCAGAGTAACTGGTAAGAGGTATGCCCGATCTTCAGTTGTTCTCCACCCTCCTCTAGCACCCTCCTTCCTTGTATTCTCCATGTCCTGGAGATTATAGGATTCCGGTTTCCTTCCATTTAAATCTGTTTAGTGCCTGACATTTCTCAGGCTCTGAACCTCATCCTCTCACATCATCATCTCATGAAATTCCTTTGTTGAACCTGAAATGCACAGAGTGGAGTCAACCTTGCCTTAATCATGGATTATTAGCACGATTGCTTCCTGTCAGGCCTTGTATCAATGGATTTTATTTCCCCCTTTCATTATGATCTATTCTCGTATCCCCTCCCAAGGGGGGTGACAATTTCTTTAGCCTATGTATAAATGCTCTTCCAATCTATGATCTATATGTGTATTTAGATACATTCATCCACTCAAACAAATTCACAGTGTTGACTCTGTGTCAGGCACAGTTGTAGATGCAGGGAATACAGTCAGGAGCAAAACAATAAAAAAAATCCTGTTTTCATGGAGCTTGCATTATTTTTGAATGAGAAAAATCATGAACAAATATATAACATGTAGTACCTTAAGTAGTGATAAGTACCATGGGAAAAAAAAAGGGGCGGGGTGATAAGGTACCTTGTGGGTGGTTAGTGGGAGACTGCATTTTTTTATGGGTTGCTTAAGGAAGGATGTGCTACAAATGTGCTATTTCACCAAATGCAGTTAATGAATCAACCATGTGTATATGTGAGCTAGAAGTGGTGCAGTTATAGAGACAGCAAGTACAAAGGTTTTTATCTGGTATGTTAGGAGGCCAGAATGTTTAGGAGGCCAGTGGCTAGAGAACAATGAGTGGGGGCAGAGAGAAACAGAAGGCTGAAAGGTGGCTGGGTCAGTTACAAATACTGTCGGATTTGGGGGCCATTATAAGTTCAGACTTTGGCTTATACTATGAATAAAAAGGGAAAGTAGTTGAAGGTTTTAAGCAGAACAACGATGTGACGTTTTTAACAGATACATGTGTATTCTTGAAAAATGTACAGAATTTTTTTGCTTGTTTTTAAATGTACATAAATAACATTGTGCTATACACCTCATCCTGCTTTTACTGTTGCTACCTAACATTGTTTCTGAAATCTGCCCAAGTAACGCTCTATAAATCTATACAGTATTATTCCTGACTGCTGTGTAGTATTTCATTATGCATATACAGCACATATTACTTATACATTCCTCTAGTAACAGATGCTGGCAAAGCTTCCAACATTTTGCTTCCACACAGTCTTGTAATGAACTCACTCATAAGTCTCCTTATGGACTCAGGAAAGACTTTCCTTGGGGTGTTTACCTGGGAGAAGTAGGAGGGTGTGTGCATTTATAATTCCACTAAGACTGTGCTTCAGGATGGTGGCATTCCCACCAGCAGTGTCAGATAGTTTATATCTTCTTACAGAATTTTCATGTGGATCCAATAAGGGAAGTCAGGTAAGCTTCCTTGTGGATAAGGAAACTGACACTTAGATTAAAAAATCACCCTAGTTTATGTTATCAAACAGAAGAGCCATGTCTGGAATCCAAAATTTCTGACATAATGTTCATTTCTCTTACCTCTAATGTCCCCACCACTGCCCCTGAAATAAGATGAGGCATCTGTAGGCAAAGTTGTTGTTGTTGTTGTTGTTGTTACTGTATTTGAGCCTTGAATTTTTCAATCATGGTTTAACTCAGCCAGTCTAGGACCAAGTGTTTAGCACCAGCATGTATAAAGGTATCTAATTAGAGCCCTTAGAGTTTCAAGGAGAAATATATGGAATAAAACTCTTTCATTTTCTCATGAGGGCTAGATGACAGGGTTGAGTTTTAGTGGGTGATTTTGATACTAGACATTTATAAAGACCAATTAATTATCAGATTTTTGGTACTTTGGATCAGATTTCAATATTAAACATTAGGTGGATTATATTAAGTACATATTGTATGTTAGGCACAGAACTAAGTACTTTACAGGCATCATTTCACTTACTCCACACATAAACCCTATGAAATATTTACTTTTACTCTCTTTTGACTGAGGCTTTTGATTAAGTTGTGGAAACTTAATCCCTGAGAGGTGAACTAATTTGTCCAGAGTCACCAGTGTGAGGTTGATGTGCGATTTGAATCTGAACACTCTACTTGCAGAGCCTTTGCTCCTAACTCCTAAACTGTGTTGCCTTCCTGTGATCAAAGAATTCAGAATCTCTTTCTTCCCTTTAATGTACTGTTGAACTCGATTTGCTAGTGTCTTGCTGACAATTTCTGCATCCAGTTTCATAAGAAATATTGGCTTGTAATTCTCCTCTTTAGTGGTGTCTTTGGTTTTGGAGTCAAGGTAATGCTGGCTTCAGAGAATAAGTCCAGAAGTTTTCCTACCATTTCTATTTTTTGGAAGAGTTTGAGAAGAATAGTTATTAATTCTGCTTTAAATGTCTAATAGAATTGCCCTGAGAAGCCATCTGGCCCAGGACTCTTACTTTTTGGGAAATTTTTGATAACAAGTTCAATTTCTTTGCTGGATATGGGCCTATTCAAATTTTCTATGTTTCCCCGTTTGAATTTTGGTAGTGTGTGAGTGTCTAGAAATTTGTCCATTTCTTCCAGGTTATTCAGTTTGTTGGCATATAATTTTTTATAGTATTCTCTTATAATTGTGTTTCTGTGGTGTGTTTGTGGTCTTTCCTCCTTTGTCATGATTTTATCTATTTGGGTCCTCTCTTCTTTTTGAGAAGTCTAGCTAGGGGGTTATCTATTTTGTTTATTCTTTCAAAACACCAGCTCTTAGTTTCATTGATCAGTTCTACTCTTTTTTGTTTGTTTCTTTTTGTTTGATTCTATATCATTTATTTCTGCTCTAATCTTTATTATTTACCTTCTTCTGCTGGCTTTGGGATTTATTTCCTGTCCCTTTTCTAGTTCCTTTAGGTATAAAGTTAGATATATTTTAGGTATTAAGTTAGGTATAAAGTTACGTATATTTGGGAACTTTCTTCCTTCTTGAGATAGGCCTGAATTTCAATGTATTTTCTCTTATGACTACTTTTTATAAATCCCAAAGGGTTTGTATTGTCATGTTTTCATTTTCATTTGCTTCCATGTACAGTATTTTTAAATTTATTCTTTAAGATCCTGGTTAACCCATTCATTCTTTAGTGGGATGTTTTTTAATCTCCTAAGTATTTGAGGTCTTTCCAAATTTTTTCTTGTGGTTGATTTCAAGTTTCATAGCATTGTGATCTGAAAATATGCACTGTATGATCTCGATCTTTTTGTACTTGTTGAGGGCAGTTTTGTGACCCAATATGTGATCTATTTTGGAGAATGTTCTATGCGCACTCGAGAAGAATGCATATTCTGCTGCTTTATGGCGAAATATTCTGATATATCTGTTATGTCTATCTGTCCAAAGTGTCATTCAGAGCTGTTTCCTTGTTGATTTTCTGCTTAGATGATCTGTCCATTGATGTAAGTGGAGTATCAAGATATCCCACAACTATGGTATTATTATCAATAATTTTGCTTATGTTTGTGATTAATTGATTTATATATTTGGCTGTGCTTAAGTTGGGAGCATAAATTTTTACAATTGTTATTTACCATGATCATGTAGGATTCATTCTGGGCTGTAGGGCTGGTTTAGTACTCACAAATCAATCAGATGATACACCACATTAATAAAAGAAAGGATAAGAACCATATGATCATTACTATGGATGCAAAAAAAGTATTTGAGAAAACACAGCATCCTTTCTTGATAAAAACCCTGGAGAAAATAGGGATAAAAGGAATATGCCATAACATCATAAAAGTCATATATGAAAGGCCCACAGCTAATATCATCCTCATTGGGGGAAACTGAGAGCTTTCCCCCTAAGATCAGGAACATGACAAGGATGTCCGCTCTCACCACTGTTATTCAACATAGTATTGGAAGTCCTAGCCTCAGCAATAAGACAAAAAAAGATAAAAGCCATCTGAATTAGAAAGGCAGAAATCAAACTTTCACTCCTCACAGATGACAGGATGCCCTACATAGAAACCCTAAAGTCTACACCAAAAAAAAAAAAAAAAAAAAAAAAAAAAAAAAACCACTAGAGCTGATACATGAATTCAGCAAAGTTTCAGGATATAAAAACAATGTATAGAAATTGGACACATTTCTATATACCAATGATGAAGCAACAGAAAGAGATATGAAGGAATCAATCCCTTTTGCAATTGCACCAAAAATTATGAAATACCTAGGAATAAACCTAACTAAACAGGAAATAGATCTATATGCTGAAAACTATAGAAAGATTATGAAAGAAATTGAAGAAGACACAAAGAAATAAAAAATTATTCCACGCTCATGGATTGGAAAAAAATATCGGTAAAATGTCTATGCTACCCAAAGCAATCTACATATTCATTGGAATTCCTATCAAACTAACACCAGTACTCTTCACAGAGCTAGAACAAACAATCCTAAAATTGGTATGGAACCAGAAAAGTCCCCAAACAGCCAAAGTAATGCTGAAAAAGAAAGCCAAAGTTGGAGGTATCACAATTCTGGACATAAAGCTGTATTACAAAGCTGTAATAATTAAGACAGTATGGCATTGGCACAAAAGCAGATACATAGATCAATGGAATAGAATAGAGAACCCAGAAATGTACCCACAGATATATGGCCAACAAATCTTCAAAAAAAGCAGGAAAAGAGTATCCAGTGGAAAAAAGACAGTCTTTTCAGCAAATGGTACTGAGAGAACTGGACAGTGAAATGCAGAAGAATGAAACTAGACACTTTCTTATGCCATACACAAAACTATATTCAGAACAAATGAAAGACCTATAAATAAGATGAAAAACCATCAAAATCCTATGGAAAAAAAAAACTGGCAACAACCTCATTGACTAGGCAGCAGCAACTTCTTACTTGACATGTCTCCAAAGGCAAGGCAAATAAAAGCAAAAATAAACTATTGGGACCTCATCAAAATAAAAATCTTCTGCATATGAAAGGAAACAATAAAAAAAACTAAAAGGCAGCCAACAGAATCGAGAGGAGATATTTACAAATGACATATTGGATAAAGGGTTACTATCCAAAATCTATAAAGAACTTACCAAATTCAACGCCAAAAAACAAATAATCCAGTGAAGAAATGGGAGGAAGATATGAATAGACACTTTTTCAAAGGAGACATCCAGATGGCTAATAGACACATGAAAAGATGCTCAACATCACTCATCATCAGGGAAATACAAATCAAAACCACAATGAGATATCACCTCACACCTGTCAGAATGGCTAAAATTAACAACTCAGGAAATGAGGATGTGCAGAAAGGGGAACACTTTTGCACTGCTGTTGGGAATGAAAACTGGTGCAGCCACTCTGGAAAACAGTATGGAGTTTTCTCAAAAAATTAAAAATAGAACTACCCTACAACTCATCAATTGCACTACTATGAATATATTGAAAGGATACAAAAATGCTCATTTTATGGGGCACATGCACCTCAATGTTTACAGCAGCACTATTGACAATAGCCCAAGTATGGAAAGAGCCCTAATGTTCATCGGCTGATGAATGGATAAAGACAATGTGACACAGACACACACACACACACACACACACACACACACACACACACACACGGGAATACTACTCAGTGATGAAAAAGAATGAAATCTTGTCACTTGCAACAATATGGATGGAACTAGAGGAAATTACAGTGAGCAAAATAAGTCAGTCAGAGAAAGATATGGTTTCACTCAAATGTGGAATCTGAGAAAGTCCACATAAGGGAAGGAAAAATTAAAAAGAAAAAACAGAAAGGGAGGCAAATCATAAGAGATTCTTAAATAATGAGAATAAACTGAAGGTTGCTGGAGGAGTAGTGGGTATGGGGATGGGGTAAATGGATGATGAACATTAAGGAGGGCACTTTTATGGATGAGCACCTGGTGTTATGTGTAAGAAATGAATCACTAGGTTATACTCCTGAAGACAAGACTACACTTTATGCTAACTGACTTGAATTAAGAAAAAGAGAGAGAGAGAGAGAGAGAGAGAGAGAGAGAAAGAAAGAAAGAAAAAAAGAAAGAAAGAAAGAAAGAAAGAAAGATTGATTTTACTCTGACATGCATGGCAAGCATGACAAACTCAGTCATCATGACTCAGCAGGAAGTTTTGGGCTTCTTTTCTTAACTGCCTTTCAAAATGTCAATTATTAATACAAAAGTAAATTTATTATTGTGTGATAAATGTATCATGCTATATCTTGCTATGCCAGAATGAACAGATCACTTGTAAATAACATTTTATATTAAATAAATTAGATATCTTTGTCATTAAAAATTTTTTATGTTTATTTATTTTTGAGAGAGAGAGAGAGAGAGAGAGAACTCACAACCAGTGAGATCATGACCTGAGCCAAAGTCAGATGCTCAACCAACTGAGCCACCCAGGAGCCCCAAGAAATCTTTGTCATTAAACAACAACAACAACAACAACAACAACAACAACAAGAACAAAACTTCAATCCTTTCCTATCACCAGATATCCCAGTGTGTGGCATACCTCTTTAGAGACCATTTGCCCATGCTTTTGAATATACATCTATAACTATATACTTATAGAGATAGATTTCATGGAAATTATGTAATATTACATAGAGTTGTACTGTATATATAATTTTGCAACTTCTTTTTTTCTCTCAATAATGTATATTGAATACATATTAATGTTACTTTACATAGATTTAACACGTACCTTTTAGTATTAACATAAAAAAAATCTCTTCCCTTTAAAATTGAGGACCATTTCTTGTCAGTTGGGTGGTTTAGAGCAATCATGGGAACTACTGGACAAGAATCTTCAGAGGGAGAGGATATAAAGTTTGAAATGTCTCTAGGTGTCTCCATTATGCCTCCCTCTGTCCCCTGAAGTGAGAACCTCTGCCTTAGGACATCTATCCTAGATTATAGGTCCTGAAAATGATGCCTTCAAAAAATAGGAATTTTATAACAGGGTGTGGGTGTTGGCTGCCTATAACCCAAGGCAGCCTGGTATTTTTAAAACAAGTCTTCTGGCAAATAATGGTTATCACCTATGTGTGGCTTATACCTTCCATGAATGATGTGTGGTGAAGGTTATATCAAAGTTGGTTTTCACATTATATTTTCATTTTGCTTTCCTTCTACAAGTAAGATAATACCATTTATATCTTTACCTGAGCCATTTTATAAAGGCTGCTTGGCTACAAAGTAGTTATCTCAAAGTCAAGAGATAGGAATTTTTGATTTTGTGTTCTTTCAGGTTTCTTTTCTCAGTTTACACATTTGTTCAACAGATATTTATTGAGCACCTGACTCACAGTCTAATGGAGGAGGCAGGCACCTGACTTGGAATTTGGATACATTAGGATAAATGGCACATGAGGAAAATTCAGATTCTATGAGAGGTCACAGGAATGGAAGCATAAGGATCAGGGGAGGCTTCCTGGGGAAGCAACTTCTGAGCTGGGAACTGAAAGAGAAGTGGGGATTAGCTAAGTGAAGGGACAAGAGGATATTACAGACAGGTAACAGGGTGAGTGTGTAATTTCTCAGCTGGAGCAGGAACTGGGCAGGGGGTGAGGCTGGAGGAACCAGCACAGGTCAGATGATGAAGGAAGGAAAGACCATGAAGGAAGGACAGCAGGAACCACTGAAGGGTGTGAAGCCTGGGGATGGGTGGGAGACACGTCAATCACATTCATAGTGTAGTGTCCATGAGTTAAGAATTGATACTCCTTATTTTTCTCCCATGCTGAGAGTAAATCATAAAATGGAATTGGTGAGGGGCACTTGGGTGCTTCAGTCAGTTAAGACTCTGACTCTTAATTTTGGCTCAGGTCATGGTCTCATGGTTTGTGGGATGGAGCCCTGCATTGGACTCTGAGCTGACAGCATAGGGCCTGGTTGGGATTCCCTCCCTCTCCCTCTCTCTCTCCCTCCCCTGCTCTCCCTCTCTCTCTCCAAAATATTAAAAATAAATAAACTTAAAAAAATTTTAATTGACCTTTCATTCTTTTGAAAGCTTTACCAACATTTCCTAAAACTCTCTTAAATTCAAAGCTTGAGTAGGAAGGAGAGAGGGGAGTTAATGGCTTTGTTTTCTTTGTTCTCCCCTACTCATTTCTGGGGAATTTCTGTGAATTAATTGTTCATCTAAAGTTTTGCTCCTCTTGAGGTAGAGACCATTTGAATAGGAGCAGGGAAGTAGGGGTAAAAAGGAACCACATCCAGGTTTCTTCATTGGGAAAATATATTTGGCCTCTTCAGACCACTGTTTGAAATCCAGTTAAAAATAACTCCTTTTGAAACATTAGTAAGCAGTTACAAGTAAGTGTTTCAACAAAAGCTCACAGAGCAGGGCAAATTCTCCAGGCTCCTGGCAGCTGACATCACAGATGGCCCAGGGTGTTTACAGAGCACAGTGTGGTCAGCAAGGAGACTGTCTGCATAAGTGAACTCACCTTCTCTCCAGGACCCAGATAGGGAGGAGACAGAAGAAATTATTTTGGCTGGGAGCTACTGTGATGTAGGTGACCTAACTTTTTCCTCCCTATCCAGCACACTTTCATAACTGTAGACATAAATATTGAAGTAAATTTTGTCTGATTGTTTGGGTGAGGTTTATTCAGTGTCAGAATTCCTAAAATGACCTTTCAAACTCTTCAACTTTCTTAGTAATGGACCTTTGAATGACTGCTGCACCTGTTTCTTCAGTGTTTCCTTACACAACCTGTCACTCTCCTTTTTGCAGGTAGTTATGAAGGTCCTGTCGCTTTCTCCCTCTTCCTCTCTTCTCACAGTGACCCTGTGGGCCAAGGTGGGTAAAGCAAAGGGTTGGACTGTATATTCTTTGCCATCAGTACAGCTAAATGGATGATGCAGAATGTGGAGAAAGGGGGGCAAAGTAACATTTGTCCTTGGATAATTGATTTTGGGGATAAATGTTTTAAGGCCAGGGACCAATATTTGTATTTTAAACTCAGATGATATTTTTAAAAATGGTTCTGCAATTGCAACGAGGCTGTCTAGTCAATGAATTAATGTGTCATAGCTCATGCTCATCATACACACCACAGAAACAACCCACATGTGAATTATTGCACAATAAATTCATGCTCTCTTGTGTATTACAGCTTAATTAGTCAGCTACATGAGTTAGATGAACCTAAATGGGATAATGTCATGTGATGTATAAAACAGGACAATATTGGGAGGTATTTGACACATTTTCTGCAGGGAAAGCAGGGTTGATTTGTCTATGATATCTTTTGATATCTGTTTCTGTGATATTTGTTTTGTAACAGGTGACATGAGATATCTGAGCTGCATTGGTTGGTTGAGCATCATTGTTCAAGAAGTATTTATTGTTTATTTAGATATTATGAAGGGATAGGACATACCAGATGAAAGATGATGCAGCAGATTTGAAGCGCGAGACTTGGAACTTGGCAGCCCCAAATCAACTTGGGTTAATTCAGTTCTCCAAACCCTATCTGAACACTCTCAGTTCCCTGGCCTTGTTGCAGCTCTCTGACCCTGGAATCCTCTTCAGTTGCAGCTAAAATGCTGCATCAAGTACTTTGCAGATTTGGTCAAAAGCTGGTATGCAGATGTAAGCTGGAACAACCGGTGGCTGAGGATGACCCATCCAGAAGCCTGAGCACTCTGGATTTAGTGGCCCTGGGTGTGGGCCGCACAGTAGGTGTAGGTGTATATGTCTTAGCTGGTGAGGTGATCAGCAATCAAGCAGGACCATCCATTGTGATCTGCTTCTTGGTGGCTGGCCTATCTACTGTGTTGGCTGGGCTGTGCTATGCAGAGATTAGTGCCCGTATTCCCCATTCTGGCTCTGCATATCTCTACACCTATGTCACTGTAGGTGAATTCTGGGCCTTCGTCACTGGCTGGAACCTCATCCTTTCCTGTGTTGGTGGTATAGCCAGTGTGGTCCGAGCCTGGATCTTAGCTTTTGCTAGCCTGATTGGGATCCAGATCTTTCAGAAACTGCATGAGAGCATTGCACCATATGTTCCCCAGGTCTTTTCAGAATACCTAGACTTCTTTGTTGTGGGCCTTGTGTTGTTGCTCATTGGATTGCTGACTCTGGGTGGATGAGATTTTCCTGGTTAACAAAGTGCTCACATTGGTGAGCCTTTTGGTTCTTACTTTTGTCATCATCGCTGGCTTCATTAAGGGGGACCTGCACAACTGGAAGCTCACAGAAGAGGACTACGTAAAGGCTGGACTCAATGACACCTCAAGCTTGGGTCCTCTGGGCTCTGGAGGATTTGTGCCTTTTGGCTTTGAGGGGATTCTCCGTGGAGCAGCTACCTGTTTCTATGCATTTATAGGTTTCAGCAGTATTGTTACCAAGGTTGACAAAGCCAAAAATCCCTGGAGTTCCATACCCACGGGCATTATGATTTCACTGTTCATCTGCTTTTTGATGTATTTTGGTGTTTCTGCAGCACTTACACTCATGGTGCCTTACTACAAGCTTCAACGTGGCAGCACCTTGCCTGAGGCCTTTCTTAATATTGGCTGGGCCCCTGCCTGCTATGTTGTAGCTTTTGGATTTATCTGTGGTTTTCCTGTCAGTATCTTAGGCTTTATGGTCCCCATACGTCAGGTGATATACAGGATGTCAGAGGATCACCTCCTGTTCCCTGTCCTTGCCAGGATCCAAACAGGCAAATACACCCCCATCATGGCCACTGTGATCTTGAGCATTATTGCACCAATCATGGCCTTCTTCTTTAGACTCACTGATCTTGTGGACCTCTGGTCACTTACTTTCCTGATAGCTTACTCCCTGGTGGCTCTTTGTGTTCTCATCATCAGTTATCAGCCTGAGAGGAGGAATGGGGGAAATGAAGCAGAGATGCAGGAGGAGAATAGACCTGCAGAAGACAGGCTGACTCTACAAGGACTACTTTTTCCAGGCAGCTACTCCCCAACTCCATTCTCTGGCCGGATTGTCCATGTTTGCTCCTCACTCCTTGCTCTGCTTCTCATTCTTCTTTGCCTGGTGCTGGCCCGGTGGCCAGTTCT
Organism: Leopardus geoffroyi; assembly: GCF_018350155.1. Taxonomy (NCBI): domain Eukaryota; kingdom Metazoa; phylum Chordata; class Mammalia; order Carnivora; family Felidae; genus Leopardus; species Leopardus geoffroyi. The sequence goes on along the minus strand of NC_059341.1, from coordinate 55,049,614 downwards.
GCTTTCTGGAGACCCAGTGTGGATTTCAGTGGTTGTGCTGCTCCTGGTGCTCATCACTGGGATCACTGGGGTCATCTGGAGACAGCCACAGAGCCCCAGTCCTTTTCCCTTTAAGGTTCTTGCTCTCCCTCTCCTCCCACTACTGAGCATCTTCATGAATGTTTACCTTATGATGCAGGTGACAGCTGACGCCTGGATCTTATTTGGTATCTGGATGTTGATTGGTTTTGCCATCTACTTTGGCTATGGGCTCCAGGGCAGCCTGGTCGCTAACCCCACTTAAGTTACTTCCAAAACTATACCTTGAACTCAACAGTTCCAGTACATATTTGGTTTAACGTCATCACACTGAAATGCAGTCTTGTCCCCTGCACAATTATGTAGGGTACTCTTAGCACACGGAAATCTAGGTTTGCCATGGGATGTTGATGTGGGGGAACACTAATAGAGCTTGTAGTTATCGTGAAGTGAAGAGTGTGTCTTTGCTCTTTCTCCTTTTTTTTTTAATTGTGTACTTTTTATTTGTCTCTGTAGCTCTATACTGGATTAAAAAAAAAACGATTATTAAAATAAACTAAAAAGTATTTTGCTTTCTTTGTGGTAATATCCAGTGGTGGAAATACTGGATCATTTGGCAGTTCCATTTTCTAATTTTTGAGGAACTCCCATACTGTTTTCCATAGTGGCTGCACCAATTTACATTCCCAACAAGAGTGCATGACAGTTCCTTTTTTTCTACATCTTCACCAATACTTGTTATTTTATCTTTTCAATTTTAGCCATGGGGCAGATGTAATGTGATATCTCATTGTAGTTCTAATTTACATTTCCCTGATGATGAGTGATGCTGAGCATTTTTTCATGTGTGCTTTGACTTCTGTTTTTAATTTTTTAATGTTTATTTTTTTTGAGAGAGAGAGAGAGAGAGTGAGCGAGCGAGCAGGGGAGGTGCAGAAATAGAGGGAGACACAGAATCTGAAGAAAGTTCCAGGCTCCAAGCTGTCAGCACAGAGCCCGACACGGGGCTCAAACTCACAAACTATGAGATCATGACCTGAGCCAAAGTCAGAAGCTTAACTGACTGAGCCACCCAGGCACCGCTCTTGACCTCCATTTTTAAAATGGATTATTTGTGTTTTGGTGTAGAGTTGTGTAAGTTCGTTATGTATTTAATATATTAACCCCTTATTACATATATCATTTGGAAATATCTTCTGTAATTTTGTAGGTTGTCTTTTCATTTTTGATGGTTTCCTTTGTTGTGCAAAAGCTTTTTAGTTACATGAATTTGAAAACATATGTACATCTATGTTTATTGCAGTGTTACTTGACAATAGCCAGGATATGGAAACAACACAATGTCCATCAATTGATGAATAGATAAAAAAAGATGTGATACACACACACACACACACACACACACACACACACAAATGGAATATTATTCAGCCATAAAAATGAAATCTTGTCATTTGTAACAACATGGATGGACCATAGGGTATTATGCTAAGTGAAATAAGTCAGCCTGATAAAGACAAATACCATATGATTTTATTCATATGTTGAACTTATGTCTTAAAACATAAAACAAATGAACAAACAAACAAAAAGAGACAAGAAAGCAACCTCCCCCAGACTCTTAAATACAAGGAACAGACTAGTGGTTGACAGAGGGGAGGTGAGTGGGAGGATGGGTGAAATAAATAAAGGAACTAAGAGCACACTCATCTTCATGTGCAGAGAAATGTGTAGAATCATAGAAATATTATATAGTACACCCGAGAATAATAGAATGACACTGCATGTTAATTAATACTTCAAAAAATAATAAAGGGGAGACAAGAGGCCAGAAAGAGATGAAATACGGCCCCTGCCCTTAAGGAGCTTAAATTCCAATACAAAGGGTAAAGCCTAGCTGTAGCATAAGGTAGAAAGTGTTGTCCTAAGTAATATGCAAATAAAATGTCCTGGGAATTCAGAGTAGAGGATGGTCATTCGTGGATGACACAGTAGTGAGGATTGATCCGTGAAATCAGAGTAGACTTTGTAGAGGAATGGCATTTGAATTGGCTCTCCCCAGGGACACATAGGATTTTTGCCACACATGGGAAGCAGGGAGAGATTGTAGGAAGAGAGAACAACTCTAGGAAAAGCATGGGAAAAGGAAGCAGTGTTCAGAGCACACTGAGCATGTAGTGTAGCCTGAGCCTTGGCTGTAAGAGGGGGCAACAGAACATGCACAGGTGGATTGGAGCCAGGGCTTTCCTCTGACCACAAAGCACTTTGGCTTTAAACCTACTACCCATACTGAAAATCCCTGGGGCTGGTTCTTCTACTTGGCAATATCTGCATTCTTGGACTTGAAAGTTTCTCTACAATTGTCAGCTTTTGTCCACCTGCTCAGAAACACAGAGCTGAGAACCAAGTGTCCTGGGTTCTGGTCTTGTTTCCACCACTAAGTAGCCATGTGACCTTGAGCAAGCCTCCCAGTTCCCTCAACACTCTGCTTATTTATCTGTAACATGAGAGGTCAGAACTGATCATTTCTAAAGTTTCATTTACTTAAATAATTCTAAGATTTCCTCTGGTTCTTGTGTCCTCTCATTCTCTGAACTAAGTCTCTAACTGCATGTGATTTGAACCAGCATTCTGTCCACTTTCCACTACAACCCATTCTTAGAGCTGTAGAGGTCTAATAAATCATACCCCATCTCTCCCTCTTATGTTTGGAACCTATTGATAGAGACAGATAATTAAACCTTCAGCTTTAGATCTGCAGCCTAATTGGTTTGCTAATACTGCATCCCTAAATAAGCTAGACTTACTCCTCATCACAAATAGTGCTGAGCACCCCCGCCCTACACCATAGGAGAGAGCCTGCATTTATTAGGTTTTCTCATGTATGAACAGCTTGGAATGAAAGTGTCCTGTAGGCATGTTGTCTCTGGATAAAACACACACACACACCACCACCACCACCACCACCACCACCACCACCAACAACAACAACAACAACAACACAGACTGGATCATGTTATGGTCTAAGCTGGTTATTCTCAGTTGCTGTCTTTTCAACCCACTAAACAAAGTCAAAGTGTGGGCGAGGGGAGGGGAGAGAAGCCAGGAATAGTACTCTGTTCAGGGGTGCTCAAACTTCAGCAGGTGTCACCTCACCTGGAGGGCTTGTGAAAACAGACATTGCTGGCCCTCACTCCTAGGGTTTACAATTCAGTAGATCCGGTGGGGCTTAGAACTTTTACTTCTAACAAGTTCCCAAGTGATGCTGATGCTTCTAATACAGGGACCCCACACTGAAAAGCAAAGCTCCAGCTGAAGCCCCTCACATGTATGATGAAATGTTGGAAATAAAGTCGCCCTTTGGACATTTACCTTTATTTAATCAAGATGTAGGTTAGTATTTCATCCTTAATACCTTCATAGTGGAGAAATCATGGTGAATCATTTCAAAATGTATATGTTTATCAAATCACCGCAATGTATACTTAGATATCTTATAATTTTATATGTCAATTATACCTCAATAAAGCTGAAATAAAAAAAATACCACAGTTATCTGGGTGTCTTTATTTTCTTCATTTTGTTGGTGATTTATATCTTAGGTAAGGAGTGTATCTTGTTCATTCCCTCAGAACATCCAACTGGGGGCCAGGCATATAAACAGCTTTTAATAAATTCATGCTCAATTGACTTGATCCTTACACTGTTCTTTGATACAGAAAATGCTCCTTCCTTTCAGGCTAGCACTGTGCTAACCCTTTAAAACTATCTTCAGTTTTAGAAGACTTCCTTAACAATCATCATTTCTCTCCATTCAGAACTATCTCTATCTCTATCTCTATCTCTATCTCTATCTCTATCTCTATCTCTATCTCTATCATCTCTATCTCTATCTCTATCTCTATCTCTATCTCTATCTCTATCTCTATCTCTATCTCTATCATCTCTTCATCTCTATACCTATCATCTAGAACTGTGCCCAGGCACTTTTGGTTTTGCCTTTTTGTGACTATGCTTGAGTTCTGCTGACTGTCCTGTCTGTTCCATCACAGTGGAATCTTACTCAGGGAAGGAGGTTATTCTTCCCTTCTCCCAGGCCCAACAGTAAGAACAGTGCTGTTCATTCAAAGAAAAACTATTCCTATGGGATTGGGGAAGGGTCCTGAAGTAGTAAAATTGATAGAAGGCCCACCTGCTTTAACCTGACTCAAGGGAGTCCCTGCAGATGAACTGGCTCAAGAATTTCCCAAAGTCATCTTTCTTTCTTTTAAAAAAAATTAATGTTTGTTTATTTATTTTATTTTTTTTTTTACTTTTCTTTTTTAAGAATTTTTTTAAATTTTTTATTTTTTTAAAGTTTACATCCAAATTAGTTAGCATATAGTGAAACAATGATTTCAGGAGTAGATTCCTTAACGCTCCTTACCCATTCAGCCCATCCCCCCTCCCACAACCCCTCCAACAACCCTCAGTTTGTTCTCCATATTTATGAGTCTCTTCTGTTTTGTCTCCCTCCTTGTTTTTTATATTATTTTTATTTCCCTTCCCTTGTGTTCATCTGTTTTTTCTCTTAAAGTCCTCATATGAGTGAAGTCATATGATTTTTTGTATTTCTCTGACTAATTTCACTTAGCATAATACCTTTCACTTCCATCCACGTAGATACAAATAGCAAGATTTCATTCTTTTTGACTGCCGAGCAATACTCCATTGTGTGTGTATATATATATACACACACACACACATACCACAACTTCTTTTCTTTTTTAATTTTTGTAACGTCTATTTATTTTTGACAGAGAGAGAGAGAGCATGAGCAGGGGAGAGGCAGAGAGAGAGGGAGAAACAAAATCCCAAGCAGGCTCCAGGCTCTGAGCTGTCAGCACAGAGCCCAATGCGGGACTCGAACTCACAGACTACGAGATCATGATCTGAGCCGAAGTCGGATACTCAACCGACTGAGCCACCCAGGCACCCCTATACCACAAATTCTTTATCCATTCATCCATCGATGGACATTTGGGCTCCTTCCATACTTTGGCTATTGTTGATAGTGCTGCTATAAACATGGGAGTGCATGTGTCCCTTTGAAACAGCACACCTGTATCCCATGGATAAATGCCCAGTAGTGCAATTGCTAGGTCATAGAGTAGTTCTATTTTTCATTCTTTGAGGAACCTCCGTACTGTTTTCCAGAGTGGCTGCACCAGCTTGCATTCCCAAAACAATGCAAAAGAGATCCTCTTTCTCTGCATCCTCACCAACACCTGTTGTTGCCTGAGTGGTTAATGTTAGCCATTCTGACAGGTGTGAGGTGGTATCTCATTGTGGTTTTGATTTGTATTTCCCTGATGATGAGTGATGTTGAGCATTTTTTCATGTGTCAGTTGGCCATCTGGATGTATTCCTTGAAGAAGTGTCTATTCATGTCTTCGCCAATTTCTTCACTGGATTATTTGTTTTATGGGTGTTGAGTTTGATCAGTTCTTTATAGACTTTGGATACTAACCCTTTATCTGATATGTCATTTGCAAATATCTTCTCCCATTCTGTCGGTTGCCTTTTAATTTTGCTGATTGTTTCCTTCGCTGTGCAGAGGATTTTTATTTTGATGAGGTCCCAGTAGTTCATTTTTGCTTTTGTTTACCTTGCTTCCGGAGACGTGTTGAGTAAAAAGTTGCTGCAGGCATGATCAAAGAGGTTTTTGCCTGCTTTCTCCTCAAGGATTTTGATGGCTTCCTGTCTTACATTGAGGTCTTTCATCCATTTTGAGTTTCTTTTTGTGTATAGTGTAAGAAAGTGGTCCAGGTTCATTCTTCTGCATGTCGCTGTCCAGTTTTCCCAGCACCACTTGCTGAAGAGACTGTCTTTATTCCATTGGATATTCTTTCCTGCTTTGTCAAAGATTAGTTGGGCATAGCTTTGTGTGTCCATTTCTGGGTTCTCTATTCTGTTCCCTTGATCTGAGTGTCTGTTCTTGTGCCAGTACCATACTGCCTTGATGATTACAACTTTGTAGTATAGCTTGAAGTCTGGGATTGTGATGCCTCCTGCTTTGGTTTTCTTTATAAGATTGCTTTGGCTATTCGAGGTCTTGTTCCATACAAATTTTAGGATTATTTGTTCTAGATCTGTGAAGAATGCTGGTGTTATTTTGATAGGGATTGCACTGAATATGTAAATTGCTTTGGGTAGTATCAGCATTTTAACAGTTTTTTTTTTTCTTTCTATCCAGGAACATGGAATCTTTTTCCATGTTGTTGTGTCTTCTTCAATTTCTTTCATAAGCTTTCTATAGTTTTCAGTGTATAGATTTTTCACCTCTTTGGTTAGATTTATTCCTAGGTATTTTATGGTTTTTTGTGCAACTGTAAATGGGATTGATTCCTTGATTTCTCTGTCACTTCATTGTTGGTGTATAGGAATGCAACCGATTTCTATGCGTTGATTTTATATCCTGCAACTTTGCTGAATTTATGAATCAATTCTAGCAGTTGTTTTGTGGAATGTTTTGTGTTTTCCACATAGAGTATCATGTCATCTGCAAAGAGTGAAAGTTTGACCTCCTCCTGGCCGATATGGATGCCTTTTGTTTCTTTGTGTTGTCTAATGGCTGAGGCTAAGGCTTCTAATGCTATGTTGAATAACAGTGGTGAGAGTGGACATACCTGTCTTGTTGCTGACCTTAGGGGGAAAGCTCTCAGTTTTTCCCCATTGAGGATGATATTAGCATTGGGTCTTTCATATATGACTTTTATGATCTTGAGGAATGATCCTTGTATCCCTACTTTCTTGAGGGTTTTTATCAAGAAAGGATGCTGTATTTTGTCAAATGATTTCTCTGCATCTATTGACAGGATCATGTGGTACTTGTCCTTTCTTTTATTGATGTGATGTATCACATTGATTGTTTTGGGGATATTGAACCAGTCCTGGATCCCAGGTATAAATTCACTTGGTCGTGTTGAATAATTTTTTTAAAATTTATTGTTGGATCCAGTTGGCTAATATCTTGTTGAGGATTTTTGCATCCATGTTCATCAGGGAAATTGGTCTATAGTTCTCCTTTTAGTGGGGTCTTTGTCTGGTTTTGAAATCAAGGTAATGCTGGCTTCATAGCAAGAATTTGGAAGTTTTCCTTCCATTTATATTTTTTGAAAAAAAAAGCTGTTTTTCGCATATTTTCCGCCCCCCCCCCCCCGCCATTTCCATCCTCTCTCCACAAGCAAAAATAGCTCCCTGCCCTCGGCGGCTTCTCTCCCCCAGTTCACTTCTCCACGCCATGTACTTGCTGAGTGCTGTGGTTCAAGTTGTGAAGATTGTTGTATTAAGCATCAAATCAGTTTGCTACGTGTGCAGGCTGGTTTAGTGTTGACCTGGCTGTATTTCATTAATGTGAGACACAAAAAAACTTCCATGCAGTTCCACCATCTTGGCTTCTCCAAAATCTCAGAAAGTTCTAAAGCAAACACCTAAATATAACTACAGACCTTTGCAAAAACTTAATATGTAATTATTTACTTAAGCTGGCAATAAGATTCTACAGAAGGTCATAGTTGTTAGAAAAACTTAGTTTCTTTAACATTGAGAAGTTTTAGTTCTCTTAAGTAACCAAAGACCTGATAAAGATAAAACACGGAAACTGGTTTTCTGGGCAAGGAAAAGAAGAAAAAAAAAACCCGTACTTTATAATTTCTTATACAGAGGAGACCAAAAATCCAAATAAACTTTGTCCTCTAATGGAGAGAAGAGCAGAATTTCCATTTTATACAAGCGTGGGGCTTGTATAAAAGTTGTGGTGGGCAGGGCATTCCCCAGGTAGGAATGAAGTGCCTGCCAGGTTTTCTCCTGGTCACCCTGTTCCTCTGTGAGCCCCCACTCATCACTTTGCTGATGGAGAGATATTTCTTCAGCTCTCCTTTACACCTGACAGGGTCTGCCTACAGGAAGATGGGGGGGGGGGGACAGCAGGCAGAGGGCAGAAGGAGAGAGAAGGGACAATGTCCTTCCTTTCATTGGGTTCTGAGCCCTGCTCTTCTCCCTAGATTCTGGAGGGTGGGAGAGGTGTGAAAGCAGATGTAGAAATGACTTGAAATGGGGCAAAATGGTTGGATGCAGTGGGTTGGAGAGATGGAGGTAATTGGAAAGTGGAGCTCACTTAGGAGTTGGGGTTTTCTGGGGGAGGTGAGCAAGGAGGGGAGGGAGGCAGGCTGGGTCAGGTGGAAGGTTGTAAAAGTGGGAGGGATATAGAAGGAGGTGGGCAGTGCAGAGGGTCAGAGGGACGGGAGGTGGGTAGGGCAGGGAGGTGGAGGAACCAGGATGGGACAATGCCAGATGGAAACTCAGAGATGGTCAGGGTGGCAGGTTGCTGGAAGGACTGGAGGAGGATCCCACTGGGAGGAGAAGGCAGACAGCAGTACAGAAGCAGTCAGAGCCTGGGAGGATTGTAGAGAGTAAGCCTGTGTCATGGAAACAAGGATGTTTGTGGGTTCTTGGAGGATCCCAAGAAGGTGAGGGAAAGACCTCCAGAGACACTTCCCACTCAGACTGAGGCCTGACTCTGAATGGACTTGAGGAAACCACCTGAACAGCAGGGGAAGGGGTGAAATTCATGCTCCCTTTAGCCCAAGAAACCTACAGGTATTGCCCATCAGGTTGGGGGTGGGCTGGGCTGCTTCTCAGCTCTGAGCTCAGAATCCAGTGGGGTTTCTTTGGAACAACTGTTTAGTATTCATGAGTTTAAGAAATCTCTCCCACATCTGCTTGTCACAGCTAGTCTTGTCATATAACTGTCCATAGTACTGTCCATGAAGAATGTTTCAGAATTGGAGTAATCAGAGAAGGTAATGATGACTTTCTACAGGAGGGCTCCATGCGGGATGATTAACCCTTCATGTCCATCTCATGCATTGGCCCAGCACTCCATTTGGAACATTTGAGCTTTTGTCAGTCACTTTAAAGGTTATTATGGAATGGGATCAGAAGTTTGAAACTCAAGAGGTCTCACTCAGTTCTAGTACTGAATGTCCACCCTGCTATGGCTTGTGAAATGATGTTTTTACTCTTTAGAGAGTTACAGAGATATATAATTTTTATAATAAAAGATTTACTAATGTCTAATAACTGCCAACATGTACAGATACACAACAATGCTGTATGCTGATTACAGAAACAATATGCAATCAAAGGGGAGTTTCAGTTGGATCCATAATGCTAAGTATCTAAAATATAGATCTGATAGCATGTTCATATTTTCAACTTTTAGGTGTATGGGTGTTACATTATTCTTTTCTCTTTTTTAAATTTACATAAATAATCAATAAATCATTATGATGTTAAAAAATAAAATAAAGACGGGGTGCCTGGGTGGTTCGGTCAGTTGGCCGTCTGACTTCGGCTCAGGTCATAATCTCGCAGCTCATGGGTTCGAGCCCCACATCAGGCTCTGTGCTGACAGCTCAGCTGTGCTAACAGCTCAGAGTCTGGAGTCTGCTTTGCATTCTGTGTCTCCCTCTCTCTCTGCACCCCCACCCCCTTCTCACGCTCTGTCTCTCTCCCTCTCTCAAAAATAAACATTAAAAAATAAATAAATAAAATAAAATAAAGTTTATTATGGAAAACACAATCTGCAAATGAGCAAGAGACTGATGGAACAAGAGGAGTGGGGGCTGGTGTGGGGAAAGGGGAATGGGATAGAACCTGCCAAGTTGAGATCAAGTTTCCCCAGGTGTGAGGACTTGGTGGTCTTTGGGGACACATCCAATGGGCCACATTGCATTGGATGGGCAAGAAGGGTGAGTAGGGAAAAGGGGACACCAGGTAAGTGATGGAGGAGGAGGGGTTGAAATAACTGAAATTTGAGCTGATATCTGAGGATCACTCGGGAGCTTGGAAGACGTGGCAGGGGAATCTTTCCTGGGGGCAGATGCTGAGTTGCTGAAGAGGAGTAACTGGGGTGAGGGTGGAGGTGTGAAAAAATACTGAAAGATATTGAGTTCCACTTATTTTGGGAGACCTGATAAAAATTAGCCATGATTTTATTGAGAGCTTCCTGTGTACAAGGAAGGGTTATAGCTGCCATGAGAAGATAAAAGAGGGACACACATTTTCTATTCTCCTTTGAGTATTGAAGACCTGCCTATCTCCTCCAGGTAGAGGTTGCAGAGGTTGGGATGCAGACTCTGCTTCAAGGGTTCTACTGCTCTCTCAGGATCTGGGAGTACAGTGCGATAAGAGCCTCGTGTGTGTGTGTGTGTGTGTGTGTGTGTGTGTGTGTGTGTGTGTGTATGCGTGTGCACACACACACACACACACAGACACACACCCTCTCTCTGTCTTCACTCCTTCCCAAATCCTATGCCTCTCCCCTGTGCTCTTTGAGGCTTATTCCTGCTTCCCCCTCTCTGAGCACTGCCTCTCACCCTGGGTTCCTCTACCTGCCTCAGTCCCACATCACTTCCACATGGTCTCTCCTTCACTCAGGCTTTTCATACTTTTGCCTGGACTTTATATTTCTCCCCCATTCTGCTGCTATCACTCCCTCCCTGGCACCCTAGACTCTGTAGGCTGGTTCCTCCAAGTCACCTCTGCCTTGGTCTCCCCCTGCAGGTCCTCCTTCCACCCTTCTGCACTCTGCCTGAGGCTGATGTTGCCTCCCAGTCTCAGTCCCAGTCCTAGCTGTGTTTCTGCCCTGATTCTTTATCAGATTCTCTCTTTTCTTGCTCAGTTTCAGGTGTGGTTGCTGGCCTTTGCCCCCACCCTCTTCCATGGGGGCTCTTCTGGACATGCCAGAGCTCCAATTCGACCTATTTCCTCCTCTCCTTCCTGTTGTGAAGGTTCAGGTGTTGCCTTCTGGCTCCCAGTCTCTGCCAGGACCTCCCTGGTTGTGAAGCAAGAGGTCTTGAGCTGAATTGGAATACCAGCCATGCTCTTCCCCATGTAGCCTCTTCACCTGGACTTACTCACCTGTAAAATGTGGGAAATAATATAGGAGCTTCAGGATATAATGCATGGTAATGTAGTGAGAATTAGCACTGTGGTAAGGAATACAACAAACTCAGAGACTAAAGAGATGGTGACCTGAGCCAAAATCAAGTCAGATGCTTAAGTGACTGAGCCACCCAGGTTCCCCTCAAACCATTATAAACACCTAGGAAATTGACCTGAGAATTAATGCAAAATCTGCATAATTTGAGCCAGAGAACACGACAGCTTTGTGGTGTGGAGAGGTGAATTGGAGGAGAGAAAAGCCACAGAGCTGCCAAGTGTAGGAAGCCATTTTCACAGAGGACAGAGAGAGAAAGAGAAGGGGGGAAAGTGAGGTGCATTGGGATCATGCAAGCAAAGCACTATCCCTGAAAGAGGCTAGACAGAAAGAGTGAAAACACTTGCAGGGAACTGGAAGTTCCCCAAACCATTGTTCCCCAAAACCATTGTTAGGGAGAATGGAAAGGGTTTCATTACTGCCAGCATTCTATAAACAGTGGAGCACAGAGTCTGAAGTTTCAGAGCTCAGTGTCTGGCTATGCTTTGGTGAGGAAGGAAAGTGAATCCTCAGGAGCAGGCAGCTTGGTATGAGTGGTCTGTGTGCCACATGGGGAGAAGTGGTTCCCGTGCTTGGACTGCATTTGGTAGAGGCCATACAGCTTCCCTGTGGACAAAAGTCACAGAAGACCCCAGACAGCTGCCACATTTACTGCTATAGTGAAAAGGTACCAGCTGAGTGCAGCAAAGCCTGGCACCAGATGTGTGTTGTGATTTACCATAAACTCTGAGCCTTTGTCACTGCACAATTGGGTGAATGTTTTCTGGGACAAGCTGCTACCAGGACATTGCTCAGCAAGATACACAATGGAATATTACTCAGCGATCAAAAACAATGAAATCTTTCCTTTTGCAACAACATGTATGGAAGTAGAATGTATTATGCTAAGGGAAATAAGTCAGGCAGAGAAAGACAAATAAGGGGAATGAGATGGCACCTTCTTTTGGTCACCATTCAGGGTCTTGGCAGCCCTAGTTTTGATTACTTAGAGCAGGAAGCTCTCTAGACAGGGAAGAAAAAAAAAATATATATATATATATATCTCCAGCACAATGCTCAATGTATATTCAGTTAAAATATGCTACAAACTCTGAATGACTATCTCAGAAAGTCCTTTATGGTGAAGCCTAAGCCAGATCTCTTTTAATTTTATTCCTGGAATGATGGGAAACATGGGTGAGAGGGCGGGGATGGATGGTGATGATAGAGAAACCTAGTAGGAGATTCTGGAACAGGCAGCTTTAGGGGGTGCTTCCATCCTTTTTAAAGAGCTGCTTAGAGGACTCTTTAGCTGGATCTGGGAGTGGCCTCCAAATGACATAGGCTGGACTCCACATGGCTTCCCTCACTCTCCTCCTGCCAACCAGGACCTCCTCCAAACCCAGGACCCTGGGAAGCTTGTTTCCTTTTAAATTCCATCTTGCCTCCAAAAGTCTCCAACAAAGTCCCACTTAAGCTCTTAGTCCACCAAGTCACTCATGTAGGGTCCCACTAGTCTTCCATCACCCTCCTCCAGCTTTCCTCTAGATTTTGCCTAATCTACTTCCTTCACTCTTTACCATTCCCTTGTGACCTCCTCCTGAGGGCCCTGCCTCTCTAAGGCCCTGCCTCTCATGGGCTCCACCTCCAGAAGGCCCTGCCTTGGGATGTCCCCAACTCCCTGTGGGCCCAGCTAAGCTCCACTCCTGGTCCTGACTCTGCTTGGGTAAACTTCCCTCTCCCTGGGTTTTACTTACCCTTTCTTTCAGGTCTTCCTCCTCTGGGGTAGGAAAAGCACCTGGTAAGTGATTTCTCCTATTTACAGAGTTTGGCAAGAAAGTGCAGACAGAGCCAGAGAGCAAGAAGGCTGGCCTGGAGTTCCACCGACTGTGGACTTGGGCTTTAGAGCAGAGGGTATTTTATAGCGCCAGAACCAGACTCTGGATGGGGGGAGGGCAGTGCAGATCAGAGACCTTGAGAGTTTGGGAATGGCAAGTAGGTTTGCTGGGGTCAGAGTGGTTTAGAGGCCTGCACTCTCTTCTCCTCCAGACCAGAAACCTTCTCAGCTCTGCTGAGGAAAATATTAATTAGGGGAGGTTATTCCTTTGGCCTTCTCTGGCATCCTTCCTACTTCTTTGCCCTGTCCTCCTCCCTTGCCTTTCCTTTCTGACCTGGTGCCAAGCTTGTTTTATCCATCTTTGTCTTTCCCACAGCGCCCAGCACATTGTATGCTTAGACCCGTTCTTTGAATTAATGAATATTCTTCCACCTGGCTTTGCTGCTTCCTTCGTGTTTTGCCATGCTTTCTCACTGGAAATTTTAAGTCTCTGTATCATATCCTCTTAGGGTGGACATTGTTGTGGACTTTGCAGAGTAGTAGGTCAGCTGTATAAAGTGTTCCACCACCATGACAGAGGATTTGAGGGACTTCTTCCTCCATGCTCAAAGAGCTAGATATCTATTTTTACAACTGCTGAATGTCTCTCCCTGCCTTTCTTATCTAACTTTCAAAAGTTGTGGTGGGGATTGATTATAGGCAAGCTCAGGCTGTAGCAGGCAATTTTACCAAGTTCCCCTGGGGTTTGGCTCCCTATTGGTCTTAAAACACTGGGTCTCCTAAAGGCAGTTTACCGTTATCCCAAAATATATTTGCAACTGTTTAATTTTAAAGGCGATGGGAATATTAAATTGTTCTCCACCCTCCTCCTGACTTCCATGTACATGTGGACAGTACCCAAACACCAGAAGCCTAGATAACACTTATCCAAGCACAGCACCTGTTTTATTGATTATATGTGGCAAATGTTTATTTCTAGGTTGTCTTTCTCTTACCCTCTGGCAATTCTTGGGCAACTTCTGTCCATTATCAACTGAGACATGTTATGTGCTTCCAGAAGGCAGATTCATTTTAACCTTAGTTTAGCAAAATCATGTGGAAAGTCCATTTTTCTTCAACAAGTATATTCCAAATTAATCAAAATAGTTTTTCAATTATATTCTTTTGGTTTATTCTCATCCCTTTTTTCTTTTATTACTGCAGAAATCACAAAGCAGAGTGGGGATTAGAAAGAACAAGGAAAAATAGATAGAGTGTCCCTTGAAAAGTGGTGGCAGAAGTTATTTGTTGTAGATTATAATGCCTGAGCTGGGGTGAGACAGATGGGTCTTGATGGAGAAATCATATTGACCATTATTTGGATAAGAACACAGTACTTTGAGTCATGATACAACTTTCATATGACTCAGATAATCTGGTGACATTCCTAAAACAAAACAAAGCCAAACAAATTAATATTACAAGGGAGATATTGAAGATGTACAGCAGGGCTATGAGGGGAAACAAGCACAGTCTTGTGAGAGTGGATAGAGAGAAAGAGACAGTTGAGTCCTTACATGGGAGGACAGAAGGACACATTTAAAGATATGAAAGAAGATAACCAGAGAGATAGTTGGCTTTCCAAAGCCACCTTGTGTGCAGTATATTATTGAGAGTGTATATTGGGAAGAGGGACACAGAAGAAAGAACCAGTGGTTCTGACCACTCAAAATGACTAGTCTAAAAGTGGAGACAAGAGTATAGTGATAGATGGGATTATTAGATGGATTTCTAGAATCTGTGCCTTCAAGGAAAGGAAGGGCTTGGGGGAAAAAACAAAGTATTCAACAAAGCTTCTTGGAAAAAGTGTTTTTTGATCAGTGCTCACTGTAGATAAAGGCCATCCTACATTAAGTTGTTTGGAAAATAAGGTAGACAGCCAGATGGATTTCCTTCTACTGGTTTCTCCTGAGAACTTTTATTAGGTGTTCTGTGTTGACAGGATTTGGGGCTGAGAAAGGGCATGGAGAAGCATAGGGGGAAGAAGAGAAGAAGTTGATTTTCACTGCTGACATCAATGTATCACATCCCTTTCTAATCCCTTAACTGCATGTGCAGACTCACATTCTCCAGATCTCTTTCTTATTCTTGTATGGAAATTCTAATTCTGATTCTTCCTGGTAGTGCATCTAATTTCTGAAGACCTTTAGAAGCCGAAGCTCAAGCTTTCTGATTTGTCAAGTTGATTATCTTGTTTTGGTGTGATTGAAATATTAAGAATTTCAAAACATGGATTATGATTGAAATTAAACCTGTAAATGTGTCAAATCATGAATGCGGAATGTTGCTTTTAACTTTGTCTTCTCTGCAGTTATCCCAAAATGAATATGAAAAGGTGCCTTTTCACAACCATCCTAGAATGATACTAGAAAATATGGAGTCTACACAACCTCTAGAAAAGTTATGGCTCTCTGATTGTATACCCAAATAATGGTTAAATGATACTAATGTAGTGTGTGCATGTACCAGGGACTCCATTGTCATTGTGGGAAGGAAGCAGACATGTTTTGTTCTACATCTACATAGATTTGGGTCTATATTTGGCTGGATGTGTTTGATCTACATAGAGTTTGTTTGGATCATGTTAGTTTGCATCAGGATGGGTTTTCACTGACTCACAATTCAGCTTCTGCCAGACTGGAATGGTATTTGAGGGGTGTAGGCCTGGGGGTGCTAGGGTAGGTAGATGAGTAGGTGGAGGTGGATGTGTTTCCTCCTGGTCTAATGAGTTTGGGGGTTGCCATGCCTTCAAGCTGAAGTCTTGGTTGCACCTGGTAATATTTACTTGCATAATAAGGGTTTCAAGCCTTATGAGAAAAAATGAAGCAGATTCTACCCTAAGGAATTTTTATTTTAGAGAGGGAGACAAAGGCTGCTTTCAAGTTACATGCAAAGTATACCACAAAGTGAGATTACAGTTGGGAGGATGTCTGGTAAGTGATCCATTTGGTGAGGTTGTTCTCAGAAGACTCCTGGGAGATTAGTTCGGATATTTATTTTCCTTAGTAAGAGCTGAATTTGGTTACTTCAGCTTTCTTTCCAACTTTTCAGGGAAGCTACCTGACCTTTACTTCTCTATCCCCAGAGGAGAAGAAACACACTTATTACTATTGCAATGGGTTCTCCTTTCCTTTTCTGCACAGACCAAGAATGAGAATAATTATTTTTATATTATTCTTATATTTTAGTATCTAGATCTTTACTAATATCTGTAGCAAATATTTATCTGGATCTGTTAGGCAAAATGGATTTACTATTTCAAGATGTGATGAAGTTTGTTTTGTGTTTTTGGTGGGGGGGGGGTCTATTTATTAGAGTAAGTCCAAGGCTGACAATGTAGCTTGAACTGATGTTTTCCTGGGAAACAGATATACACAAGGCCAAGATGGGGGCAATTCCCCTCTCTTCCATGCAGCATTCTCAGGTTGACTCATGGTGCACAGAACATACTCAGTGGTCTTGCCAACACTGGAAAATGAGGTCCTTACTACTCTTACCTTCCATCAACTAGGAAGCCATCTGGGATCTTGACATACTCTTGCTGTGACTGAGGGATACCCTTCCTGGTTCACAGTTTATGTATCTTTCACTTATTTTGGCAGGGTGGAGGTCTTCACGAAATGCCCTTGGTTGTAAGTTCCCAGACAGGGGTATTCTGTGTTTGCCACCATTGTTCTTGCACTGTGTGTAACTGAATGCATTATGATTTTGGCATAATAGTGGTGGTGTTGATAATTTAAGGGGAAGAAAAATGTTGATTTTGCTAGAGTTCTTTTGCACAAAGAATCAGTGTGGTGCCTAAATTTTCTAACTTGGAATTTTCCCTTGTATTCATTTATGCTTAGTTGAAATCTTATCTTTAAAAGATTGAATCCAGTCCTTCTCACTTAGAAATTTTATGTGGCTTCTACTTGAGGAACGATCAAATTTCTCACTCAGACCCAGCTCAAAGTACATTGAATCCATTTGTGTAACTATTTATAGACAGTACAGGAAAAATGGTAGCAAATAGAGAAAATTCTTTTCTCCAGGAACTTAGAATCTAAAGGAATTTCAGACATACATTCCTAAAATCCTGAAACAGGTGAAATCATGTTCTACACACCATTCAATCATTTGAGCATTGTACATTCCTCCTTTCTTCAGGCTAGCCTTAAATGCAATTATGCAGCTTCAGTCTTATGTCATGTAGCCTAAGGCCAAAGCATTAGTTGGCTTATTTTCCAAATAAAGTAAAGCAGTGGAAGTAATAAAACTCTGTGTTGTCTATCTGTTCAATTGTCAAACATCAAAGAGATGACACTGGAGAAAATCATAAAGGTCACAGATAATACACTTTGTTTCAACTGACTTGGGTTACTTCCTTTGTACTTTCACTTTGTTATGGTGAAAGCAACTTGGGCCTCAGTTGTTGTGTTGGATCTCTGACATAACCAAACTGGGATGTAAATCTTGGGACTTCCTTGGATGTGACTGTTTAATTCTCTGTACCTTAGGCTTCAGCTGGGGAAGGAAAGGCAAGCAGAAGCACCGTCAGGCAGAAGCTCTGCTCCCAGTACCACCTCACCACCCACTATTCCTACCCTCTTCCTTAACTGGGTGTCTACTTAGGGCACAGTTCTCGGCTAGTGGACATTAATGAGGGGAGATCAGGGGGCAAGGAGAGCATAGTGGAGAATACTGGAGAGATCAGGTATCTCTGTGTAGGTGTGCCTAGAGAAGCTTGGGGATGGAGGGTCATGTTGAGTAAATTTGGAAAAAGCTTGTTCTAGGCAGAGAAAGGCAGTCTCTGTGATGGCTGATAATAATGATAGCAAGATGTGCATGTGTGGGAAAAGATTTGTCCTGTCCAAGCAGGAGCCACAAAAGTTAACAGTAGGAGTAAGTGGTAGAAGAACAGTGAAAAGAGAACGTTGGCAATACAATCTTAGAAGTTTGGACTTAATAGAGAGGAGGAAACTGCAGGTTGGTTGCGAGTGTGTGTGTGTGTGTGTGTGTGTGTGTGTGTGTGTGTGTGTGTCTTTTTAAGACTTGAGGAAAGTGTCATTTTACAGAAGGAGGGTAGAGAGAACTTACACTTCAGTTATCGGCTGCATGTAGCGATCAGGAAGAATGTATTTCAGGGCTTTATCCTGCTTCAAGGGCAGCAGGGTGAATCTTAGTGAGAGCTGAGGGCATCTCATTGTTCAGAGTTACCAATTTTATGGAGCAGGAGGGTGAACCAGAGAGTATGGCAGGAAGCTGGCCTTAGACATGCAGTATTCGCAAACCATAGGAAGTTACTAGATATAGGTCTACTGTGGACAAGGTTCTAAATGTCTAAGTGATTTCATGTCATCTGAATTGAACTGAGGTCTAGGTTGGTGATCCCCAAATATCTGAAACCAATGAGTTCAGATGGAATTCCTTAGATTTGTTCCAATTTTTTATGCACTTTCCCCAAATAAGGTCAGGATCCTTAGAGGCTGCTTTGTCAATCCCCTTGTTTCTGGATATATTTGAAGTTTTCTTCCTTTTGAAACTAAAATAGAAAGGAAACCCTTTATCTTTTCTGTTGATCTTCCTGTACCAATATCATGTTCATAATGCCCATTATTCCTTATCTCAAGTTCATATCCCTTAATAACTTAAAAAAATACTGAAGAGATCCAAAAACAGACAAAGAGGTCTTACTGGTGCCTGATGTCCATGGGTGATTAATAAATACTAACTTTTCTTTAGGTGCTGTGAGCTCAGAGCTGGTCACAGACATGGGTCACAATGGGGAATCCTAATGCCCATTTTATATTTTCTACCAGATCAGGTCTCCTGTTTTCAACAACAACCAAGTCAGAATGATCACTCTGAAATAGCTGAAGTCCTATTGCAGCAACACTCTGCCATTTTAGCTCTGAAAGTGGTTAATCAAATTTTGGAATGATCGGCGAGCTGACATTTTTCTGGTACTGGTTCTTCTGGGTTAAGGATAAGAGGACATTTCAGTTTCTGGCACACATTCCTAGTCTGCCTGATTGGCAGCCACATCTGGGGAGCAAATAGCCAGGTGAATTAGGAAGCTTAAAAAAATGTTTTGTTAAACTATAGTCATTAAACTGTCACCATCTGCATTCTAACCTCCTATGTTCCAGTTGGGGCTGTCCTTTGTAACAGATTATTCCTAACACTATGTGCCAACAGACTGTTGTCTGGAAGACTTGGGTGATGGCTGAGGTTTGGGATCCCAAACTAGAGACATTTAGGTTGTCCAAGAAATTGTAACCATCTTCCTGCCATTGGGCTCTCATTTTAGAAAATGTCTGCTCTCCATCTTCCTTTACACAATGAGAGTCAAGGTTTCATTTTCTTCTCCAGCGCTCCCTAACTGCATGAATGTGGGTTTATTTCATTTTAATAATGAGGTAATAACTAGAAAAAAATGGATAAAAGAATAGGATGATGAAAGAAGTCGTGGGAGGACAATTTATATTTGGCATCTAGAGATCTATTACCCTGTATTTCCACAAAAAGCCAAGTGAAAGGAGATGGGCTGAAGTTGTGGGTAGGAATTACAATTATCTGTAACATCATATCCCAGAACTATTGGAATAGCTACATGGATGCTTTTAAATCTTACTTGGTGTCTAAAAGCATAGTCTGGAGACCATTTGACCCTAGGTTAGGTTTGGAGTTTAGCAAGATAAGATTTAATTGTAGTTCTCAGATTTGATGGTCCCAGTACTTGCAGCTCTGGCTGATCAGTATCTATTTGTGAGGAAAGGGAAGAGATTAGCAGAAGGTAACCCTGGCACAGACAAAATAACTGGCTCAAATACTCCTTTAATAGTTATTCCCTGAAGTCTTGACTCTTTGTGGAGGTAGCATGCTGCATGCAGTAGAAAGACTATCATCTTTGAACTAATAAAGAACAAAATTCAAATTCCAGCTCTTCTTTGTACTGGCTATATGAGCCTGGGACTGTTGTCTAACCTCTCAGTCTGTAAAATGAAATAATAATACTTATTTAATTGGGATGTTATGAGGGTTAAATGAAATAGCATGTGTACATTACTTGCAGCTCAACAAATGTTGGTTCTCTTTGTCCCCCTCAATGTATCCCTAAATTTTGCACATATACCTGGTACCCCTATTTGCCAGATCCCATTGTTCTCTGCCTCATGTCCATGCACATGTTTCCCAATGCCTCTAGAGTTGAAGTCTAGGGCCCTGGCTTATTAGTCTGTGTTCGCCCTACAAAATGACAGTAAGGATATGGAATTTTAAAAACCGTGCTAACATGAGCCATGGTTGTGGTTTTGTTCCAGTAATTTTTGCTGTTGAGTTTTGGTTGTAAATCAAAGCCAAGAGAGTTCTATCTTCCCACCCACTCCTCTCATCTAAAGTTCCTGATTTGGGGCTAGATCATTCAGGGTGGGATTCGATTCCAAACAAGTATAATGGCAAGGTTGTTTATAAAGGGCATTCAGGGAAAAAGAATCCATAACGTTTACTATGGGGACATTCTTGTTTTTCTTCTACCCTTTTAGTTTGAAAAATATCCAACTTACAGAATGTTGCAGGAATAGTATAATTAACACCCATTTATATTTTACCAAGGTTGAGCAATTATTAATATTTTCCACATTTGTTTGCTATCTCGAGTGTGTGTGTGTGTGAATAAAATATGACCCATATTCAAAGTTTACTAAATGTCCAGTTTTTCTATAGCAGAATGTTTCTGCCTAATCCCTGTGCAGTCCAGCATTCTGCATTGCATTTGATTGTCATGTCTTTTTATTCTCCTTTAATCTGCAACAGTTCCTCAGCCTGTCATTCCTGACATGGACAGTTTTGAACAGTACAGGTCAGTTTTATAACAAATCAATATTCTTTGGAAGGTTGCTTTGTACACTGATCATTTTTTATCATTAGATTCAGGTTACACAATTTATATAAGAACATTGTTGACAGCAATGAGTGCCATGTCGGCAGGGGGCACATCTTTTTCTTCCCTATTGTATTTGTAGCATCATGCACTAGGACTGGCGTTTATAAGGTGCTTAATGTTTATTAAATGAATGAATGACCTAAGATGTTCACTGCTACTTAGGTCCATTATTTTGCTACTTGAGGGCTACTCCCATTTTTATTATACATGTTTGAAGTCTTAAAGATAACACAGGACCTCTGTAATGATCCCAGAGAGAAGGGAAATGAGATTGGGACTATGATGTGAGGCAATCTGTGGAGTCTCTTTACCCTAGAACTGGGTGGTGATCATAGTGTGTTGAGAGTGGAGGATGAGTAGATGGTCCTTAGCTGGGAAAACACAGCACACAGAAACTAGGAGTACATGGCATGTTTCCTTGCCAAGAGAAATTAGTTATTTACATTTCCAGATTTTACTATATTTCCCTCCCCTCACCCCCATTAGAATCCTAAGAATGCCGGGGCGCCTGGGTGGCGCAGTCGGTTAAGCGTCCGACTTCAGCCAGGTCACGATCTCGCGGTCCGTGAGTTCGAGCCCCGCGTCAGGCTCTGGGCTGATAGCTCAGAGCCTGGAGCCTGTTTCTGATTCTGTGTCTCCCTCTCTCTCTGCCCCTCCCCCGTTCGTGCTCTGTCTCTCTCTGTCCCAAAAATAAATAAACGTTGAAAAAAAAAATTTAAAAAAGAATCCTAAGAATGCCATAGTGAAAACGGACTTCTGTCTCTCCTACTTTCCCAGCTGGGACAACCCCATAATTCTCTCCTTCTCTACACTTCATCTCTCCCCCACCCACACACAAGTGTGTATTTTTTTAACATTTATAAATGGTGGTTGGGTGGCCATTCTTTCTTGATTTGTGTTAAGAAAATATATAACTTTTTGGATTTACCATTTGGATATAGAAGCTTTCATCCCTGTTTCCTGGGGGGAAATGAGGTTATGACAGTTACTCTTTACTTTTCAGAAATGTGTATTCAGGCTTCCATTTGGAGCCCTTTCTCTCTCCAGCTCTGAGCATCTCAGACATTTCTGACAGTTCTTCCTGAGGCATCTGGGACTTGGGACTGGATTCATAGATGTAATTCTTCAAGGCTTGCAGTGCCTGATTCACATGATTCCTACCCTCTTTCTGAGAGTCTACCTACCCTTATCTTTGCAGTCCTTATTTTCACCAGGTTACAGAAAGACATCTTTTTATCTTCATGTCAGCTCCTGATTATCCACAATAATGCTAGAGAATAACATTAAATAGTGAGTGATGCTAAAATGACTTTTGTTTGATTTATAAGTGATGGAGTCCTGTCTAGAGATAATCCAGAAAGTGAACAGCTTCAGTCAAGTCAATTCATCATGTTATTCTCCCATGCTGGTGAATGGAATCTCTTCTTTGGCATCTAGTCAGGGAGGTGGATGCAAGAACACAGCATGTTCAACCCTCATTTTGTTTCAGACCCACAAGTTATCTATTGAGAGCTCTGCAAAACTTATTTTCATGCCTTGTTTAAAACTGAGAACCCAATACTTAGCTCACAAAACCTTTTTAAAACTGAGAACCCAATACTTAGCTCACCAAACATTAAAATCAGCAGGCAACATGTAAAACTATCAGCTTTTCTAGGGTTTCCATCACACCCAAAGTAACAGCCAAAGTCTTCACGGTGACTCTCAGACCCTATGTGAAGGATCAGGCTTCCTGCTTCTCTCTTTGATCATCCTCTCCTGCTTCCCCCTTACTTATTCTGTCCTGGCTCCACATGCCTCTTTGTTATTTCTCAAAAATAGGTGGTTTTCATGATGGAGATGTTGATATGACAGAGTAGTATAGGTACCCTGATATATATATATATATATATATATATATATATATATATATATATATAATTATCATAATATATGTTATAATATGTTATAATATTCTATATCACAATTATTATAATTATGTAATAATACTTATTATTATCATTGTATTTGAACTTTGCATCTTTTGATTAGATCTTTTTGATCTAATTCAGTAAGCCTACGACCCCCATGTGTTTAGCACTAACATCTATGCCGGTGTCTAATTAAGTTTCAAGGCAAAGTATATGGAATAAAACTGTTTTCATTGTCTCAGGAGGACCAGCTAACAGACTTGAGTTTTAGTGGATGATTTCAAGGTTAGACATTTATAAAGACTAATTGATTTTAAAGTTTGGACACTTGGGTCAGATTTTAATATTAAACAGGTAGAGTATATTAAGTATATATTGTTTGTTAGAAACTGAGCTAAGTACTACTTTACAGGTATTGTTTCACTTACTCCACACAACAACCCTATGAAGTATTACTTTTGTTCCCTTTTGACTCATGGAAACTAAAGTTCTGAGGGCTGAACAAATTTGTCCAGAGTCACCCAGTATGTGGTAGAGTTGTGATTTGAACCTGAACCATCTACCTGCAGAGCCTTTACTCCTAACTACCAAAATGTGCTTGCTTATTGTGAAAAGAAAGCTCTTAGAATCTCTTCCCTTTGAAATTGAGGACAATTTCTTATCAGTTGGGTAGTTTAGAGCAGTCATGGGAAGTATGGGGCTAGTTGGACAAGAATCTCCAGAGGGAGAGGATGTTTGAAAATGTGCGCAGGTATCTTCATTATGCCTCCCTCTGTTCCCTGAAGTGAGAACCTCTGCCTTAGGATATCCCACCTAGATTATAGGGCCTAGGTGTGATGCCTTCCAAAAAGTAAGAATTATCTAATTGAGTATTGGTGGTTGGCTGTGTAGAACTCAAGGCAACCTGATCTTTTTTAAACAAGTGTCTTCAAAGGCAAACAATTCTTTATCATCCCATGTGCCTTATACCTGCCATGAATGATGTACAGTCAAGGTTTTATCACAGTTGGTTTTCCTTTCATACTTTTCATTTTGCTTGCATTCTACAAGGAAAGTAATACCATTTATATCTTTACCTGAGCCATTTTATAAAGGCTGCTTGGCTACAAAGTAGTTATCTCAAAGTCAAGTAGATAGAAATTTTGGATTATGTGCTCTTTCAGGTTTCTTTTCTCAGTTTGTGTATTTGTTCAACAAATATTTATTGAGCACCCAACTCACAGCCTAATTGAGGAGACAGGAAGCTGACCTGGAATTTTGATTCATTAGGATCAATGGCACATGGGGGAAGCCTGGGTGCTATGAGAGCACATATGGAGGGTAGCATAAGAGTTAGGGGAGGCTTCCTGGAGAAATAACTTCTGAGCTGGGAGCTGAAAAAGAAGCTGAGGTTAGTATGTGAAGGGGCCAAGAGGGCATTAGAGACAAGGGAACATGGTGAGTGTAGAAATCACCACTAGAGCAGGAACTGGGCAGGGGATGAAGTTGAAGGAATAATCACAGGTCAGATGATGAAGGAAGGAGGACTAGGAAGGAAGATCAGTGGGAATCACTGAAGGATTTGAAGCCTGGGGGTGGGTGGGGGACATGTCAATCACATTCACAGTGTAGAAAAGTTCCATGAATTAAGAAGTGACCGCCCCCCTTATCTATCTCATGTACTTGTTAGTAAATCATAAAATTGGAACTGGTGGTGGCAAATAAGGAGTGTAGATGGATTTGTACATGAAAGGTCTGATCCATAACCCAAGAGTTCCTTTTGATAATCTGTAGAGAAGACTTTTCAATTTTGACTTGATTTTTCTATCTTTAGAAACCTCTGACAACATTTCCTAAAATTCTCTCAAACCAAGTCTGAGTAGGGAGGAGAGTGGGGGCTGCATGACTTTGCTTTCTCTGTTCTCCACCATTCATTTCCAGGGTTTTGCTATGAATTTTTCATTCAAAGTCTTGCTTCCCATTGGGGAGGGGCCCATTTGAATAGCAGCAGGGGAGGAGAGGGAACCTCATGCAAATTCCTTCTTTAAGAAAACATATTTGGCATATTGAAAGCCTGGTTGAATGAGTTAAAAATAACTACTTATGAAAAACTAATAGGAGTTACAAGTGAGTGATTTAATATAAGCTCACAGAGCAGGGTGGATTCTCCAGGCTGCTGGCAGCTGACATCACAGATGGTGCAGGATGTTTATAGAGCATAGTGTGACCAGTGAGCAGAGTTCCTGCAGAAATGAGCTCATCTTCTTTACTGGAATCCAAAGAGGGAAGAGACAGAAGAAATTGTTTAGGTTGTGAGCTTCTGAGCTAAGTGACTTACTTCTTTCCTTCCTACCCATCATACTCTCATAACTATGGATGTAAAAATTGTAGTACATTTTGCCTGGTTGCTTCATAAAAGCACCTTTATATCTCTTCTCCCTTCTTAGAAATGGATTGTTGGTTGGCTACTGCACCTATCTCTCCAATGTTTCCTTACTAAACAGCCTGTTCCTCTCCTTTTTGGAAGTAGTTATAAAGGTCTTGCCCCTTTCTCCCTCTTCCTCTCTTCTCACAACACCCTGTGGGCCTAGGTGGGTAAAGGGAAGGGTTTGGACTATACATCCTTCGTCATCACTGCAGTTAAATGGAAGATGCAGAGTGAGGAGGAAGGGGGACAAAGTGACATCTGACTTTGGCTAGCTGATTTTGGGGCTAAAGATTTTAAGACTGGGAGACCAATGGGGCACCTGGATGGCTCAGTAGGCTAAGTGTCAGACTTCAGCTCAGGTTATAATCTCAGGGCTTGTGAGTTCAAGCCCCACATCAGGCTCTCTGCTGTCAGCACAGAGCCTACTAAGTTCCTGTCTCCCTCTCTCTCTGCCCCTTTGCATTTGGTGCTTTTTTTTTTTTTTGTCTCAAAAATAAAACCATCAAAAAAAAATACTGGGGGGCCAATATTTGTAATTTAAACTCAGGTGATATTTGAAAATATAGTTCTGTGATTGCAATCAGGCCCTCTAGTCAATGAATTAATGTGCCATAATTCATGCTCAAGCATGGCCCAAACATCCCACATGTGAGTTGTTGCACAATAAATTCATGCCATCTTGTGTCTTATAGCTTAATTAGTACATGAAGCTACATGAGATGTACCCAAATTTAAATATGTCATGTAGTTAATTAAAAGCAGAATGTTGGGAAGTACTTGGCACTTTTCTGGGGGAAAGCAAGGTTGGTTTTTCTGTGATGTCCTTTAGTGTCAGTTTCTGTGATATTGGGCTACAACAGGTAACCTGAGACTTCTAAGCGTTGTTTGAACACCATTGTTCAGTAAATACTTATTGTTTACTTAGGCATTATGGAAGAATAGCACATATAAGATGAAATATGAAGCATCAGCTTTCAAGCCTGAGCAATAGAACTCAGAGTGACAACCCAACTTGGCTTAACTGAGACTCAGTGAATCCAGCTCCAGACTCTCGGCTCTCCACACTTCCTGCAGCTCTCTGATCCTAGAATCTTCAACTCCAGCTACAATGCTGGGTCAGGCACTTTTCAGATTTGGTCAAAAGCTGCTATGCAGACATCAGCTGGAACATTTGGTGACTGAGGATGTCCCATGCAGAAGACTGGACACTCTGGATTTAGTGGCCCTGGGTGTGTGCTCTACAGTGGGTGCAGTTATATATGTCATAGCTGGTGAAGTGGCTAGAGATAAAGCCGGACCATCCATTGTGATCTGCTTTTTGGTGGCCGGCCTAACTTCTGTGCTGACGGGGCTGTGCTATGCAGAGTTTGGTGCCCGTGTTCCCCATTCTGGCTCTGCATATCTCTACAGCTATGTCACTATAGGTGAACTCTGGGCTTTCATCACTGGCTGGAACCTCATCTTTTCCTATGTTGCTGGTACAGCCATTGTGGTCTTTGCCTGGAGCTTAGCTTTTGACAACCTGTTTGGGAACCAGATCTCTCAGACCCTGCATGAAAACATCTTACTGCATGTTCCCCAGGTCCTTGCAGAAATTCTAGGCTTCTGTGTTGTGGCCCTTGTGTTGTTGCTCATCGGATTGCTGACTCTGAGGGCTAGAGAGTCAGGACTGTTTACCAAAGTAGTCACATTGGTGAGCCTTTTAGTCCTCAGTTTTGTCATCATCTCTGGTTTCATTAAGGGGGACCTGCACAACTGGAAGCTCACAGAAGAGGACTACGTAAAGGCTGGACTCAATGACACCTCAAGCTTGGGGCCTCTGGGCACTGGAGGATTTGTGCCTTTTGGCCTCAATGGGATTCTCCATGGAGCAGCTACCTGTCTGTATGCATTTATAGGTTTTGACAACATTGTTACCAGAGTTGAAGAAGTCCAGAACCCCCAGCGTTCCATCCCTATGGGCATTGTGATTTCACTGTTCATCAGCACTTTGATGTATTTTGGTGTCTCTTCAGCACTTACACTTATGGTTCCTTACTACCAGCTTCAACCTGGGACCCCCTTGCCTGAGGTATTTCACCATATTGGCTGGGCCCCTGCCTACTATGTTGTAGCTTTTGGATTTTTCTGTAGTCTTTCTGCCAGCCTCTTGGGCTATATGTTCCCCATACGTCAGCTGATATACATGATGGCAAAGGATGGCCTCCTGTTCTCTGTCTTTACCAGGATCCAAACTGGCACATACATCCCCATAATGGCCACTGTGATCTTTGGCATTATCGCAGCAGTCATGGCATTCTTCTTTGGACTCACTGATCTTCTGGACTTCATGTCAATTGGGACACGGCTAGCTTACTCCCTGGTGGCTTTTTGTGTTCTCATCCTCAGGTATCAGCCTGAGGTGAAGAAAGGGGGAAATGAAGCAGACATGCAGGATGAGAGTGGGCCTGTAGAAGAGAAGCTGACTCTACAGGGACTACTTTTTCCAGGCAGCTTTTCCCACCCCCACTCCACTCTCTGGCCGGGTTGTCTATGTTTGCTCCTCACTGCTTGCTCTGCTGCTTACTCTTCTTTGCCTGGTGCTGGCCCAGTGGCCAGTTCTGCATTCTGGAACTGCAGTGTGGATTTCATTGGTTGTGCTGCTCCTGGTGCTCATCACTGGGATCACTGGGGTCATCTGGAGACAGCCGCAGAGCTCCAGTCCCCTTCCCTTTAAGGTCCCTGCTCTGCCTCTCCTCCCACTACTGAGTGTCTTTGTGAATGTTTACCTTATGATGCGGATGACAGCTGGCACCTGGGCCCCAATTGGTTTCTGGATGTTGATTGGGTTTGCTATCTACTTTAGCTATGGGATCCAATACAGCCTGGTTGCTGAATCCCACTTAAGTTAGCGCTAAACTGTAGAACTTGTACTCAGGAATGCAGTACATATTTGTTTTGACATCATCACACCTGAATGCAGTCCGGTCCCCTGCACAATAATGGTGAATACTTTTGGGCACATGGAAAGCTAGGCCTCCCATGGCATGTTGTTTGGGGGAACATGAATAGAGTCGTGTATTTATTGTGGAGCAAAGAATATGTCTTTACATTTCCTTCCTTTTTTTTTTTTTTTTTTTTTTTTTAACTTGTTTCATTATCAGTTGCATCCATTATTGCTTACCGGCTTTAGAAAATATTATTAAAATAAACTAGAAAAGGTGTTTTTGTTTCCCTTGGATAAATATTCAGTTGTTGAAATAGTGTATTTATGGTAGTTCTATTTTACTTTTTTGAGGAACTTCAATACTCTTTTCCACAGTGGCTGCACCAATTTACGTTCCCAATAACAGTGTACAAGTGTTCCTTTTTCTCCACTTCCTCTCCAACACTTTTTATTTGTGTTTTGATTTTAGCCATTCTGACAGGTATAAAGTGATATTTCATTGTAGTTTTAATTTACATTTCCCTGATGATTAGTGATGCTGAGCATATTTTCATATGTCTGTTGGCTATCTGTTTGTCTTCTTTCCAAAAATTTCTATTTAATTCTTCTGCCCAGTTTAAAATCGGCTTGTGTGTGTGTGTGTGTGTGTGTGTGTGTCTATGTGTGTGCATGTATGTATATGTACAAATACAAATAACGGGATACTACCTAGCCATAAAAAAACATGAAATCTTGCCATTTGTTTTTTTTTTTAATTATTTTTTTCAATGTTTATTTATTTTTGGGACAGAGAGAGACAGAGCATGAACGGGGGAGGGGCAGAGAGAGAGGGAGACACAGAATCGGAAACAGGCTCCAGGCTCTGAGCCATCAGCCCAGAGCCTGACGCGGGGCTCGAACTCACGGACCGAGAGATCGTGACCTGGCTGAAGTCGGACGCTTAACCGACTGCGCCACCCAGGCGCCCCGAAATCTTGCCATTTGTAACGACATGAATGGACATACAGTATATAAGTGTAAGTGAAATGTTAGTCTGAGAAAGACATATGATTTAACTTTCATATGGAATTTAAGATATAAAACAAACAGACAAAAAAGAGAGACAAGCAAATAAAAAAAAATCCAAGACTCTTAAACACAATGAACAAACTGGTGGTTGCCAAAGTGGAGGTGGGTAGGAAAATGGGTGAAATATATAAAGGGAATTAAGAGTGCACTTATCTTGATGCTCCTGAGAAATGTGTGGAAGTGTTGGATCATTATATAGTACACCTAGAGGAATATAATGACACCGTATCTTTTTTTTTTTCAACGTTTATTTATTTTTGGGACAGAGAGAGACAGAGCATGAACGGGGGAGGTGCAGAGAGAGAGGGAGACACAGAATTGGGAACAGGCTCCAGGCTCTGAGCCATCAGCGCAGAGCCTGACGCGGGGCTCCAACTCACGGACCGCGAGATCGTGACCTGGCTGAAGTCGGACACTTAACCGACTGTGCCACCCAGGCGCCCCATGACACCGTATCTTAACTATTCTTCAATAAGAAAGAGAAAAAGATGAAATAAAAAGATGAAATATGAACTGTGCCCTTAAGGAGCTTATATTCTAGTACAGGAGGGAAAGCATAGCTATAACACAAGAGTGTGGTATCATAAGTAATATACAAATACAGTGCCTTGGGAATTCAGAGTGGAGGTTGATCTTTTGTGGCTGGCACAGTGGTGAGGTTTGATTGGTGAAATCAGAAGACTTTGTAGAGGAATGGCATTTAAATTGGCTCTCTTCAAGAAAAGATAGGATTTTGCTACATGTGGGCAGCAGGGAGAGATTGTAGACACAGAGAACAACACTAGGAAAAGCCTAGAAAAATGAAGCAGTATTCAGAACACACTGAATAGGCTGTTAGCTTGAGCCTTGCTGTGAAGGGGGGGGGGGGTGGCAACAGAACACACACAGGTGGATTGGAGCCAGAGCTTTCCTCTGAGAAGAAAGGATTTTGGCTGTGAACCCACTACATATGCTGAAAATCCATGGTGTTGGTTCATCTACTTGGCAATATCTGTATTCTTGGACTTTAAATTTCTGTACTATTGTCTGCTTTGGTCCACCTGCTCAGAAAGTGCAGAGCTGAGACCCAAGTATCCTGGGTTCTGGTCTTGTTTCTACCACTAGCCTAGCATGTGACCTTGAGCAAGCTGCTCAGTGCCCTCAATACTCTGCTTATTTATCTGTAATATGAGAGGTCAATTTTTTTTACTTAAAAAAATCTAGAATTTCCTCTGGTTATTCTGTCCTGTTATTCTCTCAGCCAGGTCTCTCTACTGAATGCAATCTGAACCTTCATCCTGCCCGCTTTTCACTACAGGCCATTGTTGAAGCTACAAATGTCCAATAAATAACACCCCATTTCCCTCTCCTATGTTTGGAACCAATTGATAATCAAGACAGAGACAGATGATCAAACCATCAGCTTTAGATCTGCAGCCTAATTGGCTTGCCAATCACACATCACTAAATTAGATAGACTTATTCCTCATCGCAAGTTGTGCTGAGCACCCCCCTGCCTCCCATCACAGGAGAGAACCTGATTTTTCTTAAATTTTCTCCTGTATGAGCAAGTTGGAATACATGTGTCCTGTGAGCAGATTGGTTCTGGATAAAAAAAGGAGTCCTCCAAAAACCTGGAAGCCCTTGAAGCAAGCATGTCTCTTTGACCCACTAATTAAAGTCACAGTAAAGAGTGGGTGTAGAAAGGACTGGATTAGTACTAATTAGGACTGGATTAGGACTGGATTAGTACTCTGCTCAGTGGTGCTCAAACTTTATTGGGTGCCACCTCCCTTGGAGGACTTGTGGAAACACAGAGTGCTGAGCCCTGCCCCCATCATTTGGAATCCAGTAACTCTGGGTGGGGTCCAGAGCTTGTCCTTCAATCAAGTTCCCAGGTAAGGCTGAGGCTGCTGGTCCAGGGACCCCACTTTAAAAGCCAAAGCTCCAGTTGAAGGCCCTCCACAGGTAAAAATTAAAGGAGGGAAATGAAAGGGCCCTTGTAACACTTGCCTGCTTTCTTTCTTTCTTTCTTTCTTTCTTTCTTTCTTTCTTTCTTTCTTTCTTTATGTTTATTTTTGAGAGAGAGAAAGACACAGAGCATGAGTGGGGAAAGGGGCAGAGAGACAGGGAGACAAAGAATCCAAAGCAGGCTCCAGGCTCTGTGCCCAACTTGGGGCTTGAACTCACAAACCACAAGATTATGACCTGAGCCAAATTCATATGCTTAACTGATTGAGCCACCCAGGCACCCTATCACTTGCCTTCTTTAAATGAAAGATTTAGATTAAAATATCATGGTTAATCCTTTCACAGTGGGGAAATCAGTGAATCATTTAACAATATATATGTGTATCAAATCACCACAATGTATACTTTAAATATCTTTCAATTTTATATGGCAAGTGTACCTCAATAAAGCTGAAATTAAAAAAAAATACTACAGTTATTTGTATATTTTTTCATTTTGTTTCCTGATTATAGACTATATGTAAAGAGTATATCTTGTTCATTCCCCCAGAGTATCTTACATGGGGGCCAGGCACATAATGAGCATTTAATAAATTCATGTTAAATTGAATTGAGCCTTACACATTTTGTTTTTTTGGCACAGAAAATTCTCCTTCCTTTCAGGCTAGCACTGTGCTACTTACCTCTTTAAAATTATCTTCTGGGAGGGGCGCCTGAGTGGCTCAGTCAGTTAAGCTTCTGACTTCAGCTCAGGTCCTGATCTCAGGGTTTGTTCCAGCCCCATGTCAGGCTCTGTGCCAACAGCTCAGAGTCTGGAGCCTCCTTTGGTTTCTGTGTCTCCATCTCTCTCTGCCCTCCCCTGCTCATGCTCTGTCTCTCTCTCTCTAAAAAATAAATAAATATTTAAAATAAATAAATAAATAAATAAATAAATAAATAAATAAATAAAATTATCTTCTGGGAGACTTCCTTGACAAGCAGCATTTCTCTCCATCTGGCACTATATCTAGAAATGTATCCAGATCTGCACCCAGCATCTAGACCTGTTCCCAGACACTTGTAGTTTTGCCTTTGGGGCTATTTCTGAGTTTCGTGATTATACTGTCTCTTCTGTCACAGTGGTATCTTGCACAGGGCAAGGAATATTTTCTCCCCTTTCTCTAGACCCAACAGTAAGAACAGTGTTGTTCATTCAAAGAGCAATAAGGAAAGTACAGCTCTGGGGCAGGAGACTGCCTGAAACGTGCTCCCCTGGTCCCAGTCCATCTATTCCCAAGGGATCTGGGGTGGGGCCAGAAGTAGTGAAATTGGCAGAAGGCCCAACTAGCTCTAGCTGCCTCCAGGGGATCCCTGAAGATGAGACTGGGCCCAGTGTGGGCATAACAGGGTTTCTTGAAGGAGAGATTTATGGTTGGCATAGGAAGGACAGTTTTTATCTATTGTATTTATGTATGGGGCCTGCCCTGGGAGTGAGGAATAAGAAACTAATTTCTTACTTTAGAATTTCTCATTTTCTCAACCGAGTAGGTGATTCCAGGGAAGCCTGCTAGAGGCAGGATTACCATATACTTACCAACTCCTTTACATGCTTTTTTGTTTGTTTGTTTGTTTGTTTGTCTGTTAATTTTCTGGGTTTTTTAATTTACTTTTTTATTTTTTAAAATTTACATGCTTTTTTGAGACTGGTGCAAAAATCTTGTGAGAGAATCTAAGATTATTTAGGAAGAGAGAATTTATACCCCAAATGGGGAGAAAAACAGATGAAAATAGAAGGAATTAGAAACTGGACAGGGATGGAGACATCATTACTTTGGAAGGGAAGGTAGGAGTAGAAACCGAGAAAGAGGTATCGATCAAGAGACACTTTCTGTTGGAGGATGCCTATGGAGAAAATTGGCAAATAAAAGAGGGTCAGGTGAATTGGAAAATAAAAGGGACAGTAATTCTATGCTACAGGCACCTTTAAGAGTCATGAAAGAATAAGAATATTGTGCGGGATGTGTGTTTTCAAACATGAAGGGTATTTATGAGTTAGGTTTGTATTGTGTATTGTGCCATAGAGCAAGATTCCTAAATCAGGAAGGGCTAAGATATGATTAGCATACAATCTGGAGGACAGACAGAAGGGTGTGGACAGACAGACTCTTTTGGGGAGACAGTTGTAGCACCTTCTACAGTCATCTAGATCTTTCTCTTCAAAGAATGGTCCATGGGGGCGCCTGGGTGGCGCAGTCGGTTAAGCGTCCGACTTCAGCCAGGTCGCGATCTCGCGGTCCGTGAGTTCGAGCCCCGCGTCGGGCTCTGGGCTGATGGCTCAGAGCCTGGAGCCTGTTTCCGATTATGTGTCTCCCTCTCTCTCTGCCCCTCCCCCGTTCATGCTCTGTCTCTCTCTGTCCCAAAAATAAATAAACGTTGAAAAAAAATTTAAAAAAAATTAAAAAAAAAAAAAAACAAAAACAAAGAATGGTCCATGGGCCAGCAACGTGGGTGTCACCTGGGAGCTTCATAGAAATGCAGAATCTCAGACCTCAATCCAGAGTGACTAAGTCAGAATGTGTGCTTTTAACAGGTTCCCAAGTGATTTGTATGCTCTTTGGGGTGTGAGAAGCACAGGCCTTAGATAATCGATGATAGGTGTGTGGCCTCAGAGGAGCACTCAGGAAGGTTTGAAAACTTTGGAATTGGGAGCACAAGAGGAGACACCTAGGCCAGGGAAATTTAATTTGGGGAAGAGGGAGAAATGTGGGCCCTGGCTGCCTTCCTGTCTCCTGGCCTCCCACAACAGTCACTATGCCAGGGTTTGGCACTATGCCCACTTTGGGAAAATCTCTGCTGTGCCCATGCTGGAGCGTGACTGGACCTCAGGGGCTACCTAGGGGCAAGCATTGCATGGGTCCACTGCTGCCAATTCTGTTACACCACTACTTCATGTGATGGCCTGAAAGGGTCTGTGGAGGTCATATCAGTCATGCCCAGCCTCAGCTTGTACTGTCCCTTAATGAAATGAGTGATAAGGCGATGATACTGATTGAAGAGACTATGGAGGTTGGGGGGATTGAAATAGGAGTTCTTAACTTACTGTCATAGAAATTAGGATCCTTTCATCTTTCAAAAGTTTAAAGAGAGACCAGATGATTGTGTAAGTGGCATACCCTGGTAACAACCAAATTGATGCTTTTTAAGGGATCTTTTGATGATTTTTAATGAGTTAATAACAAAATATATGAGAACATAATTCCAGACCCCTGGACTGATAAGCAATGTAATAATGTTACCAGGGGTCATTTGAGAATTTTCTTCAGCCTTTGAGGGTCTGTGTACCTCATTCACAATCAGAATGAGTGATAGACCAATATTGAAGGAAAATAGATTGAGATTGAACATAAGGAAGAATTTTCTGAGATTAGATGGTAATGTGGGGAGATGGGAGGGTGCAGTATCTTTGGCCGAGGACATGGCTGCCTCACTTGGCTTTGGAATACTAAGATGGGCTCCTACCTAGAAACAGGGAAGTCTAAAAAATGAACTATTGAATTTTTTTTATCCCAAGAAATCTTCAGTCAACTCTCAAAATAAAAGGCTGAGATGGATATGTGGTGTATGTAAGGTGGTGAGGTATGGAGATGAGTGGCAGAAGGAAAAAAAAAATCTTTTTAGAGCATTGAAATCTGCTAACAATTTTATTTTTAAAAAATTTTTTTAACATTTTATTTATTTTTGAGACAGGGAGAGACAGAGCATGAATGGGGGAGGGTCAGAGAGAGAGGGAGACACAGAATCTGAACAGGCTCCAGGTTCTGAGCAGTCAGCACAGAGCCCAATTCGGGGCTCGAACTCACAGACAGTGAGATCGTGACCTGAGCCAAAGTTGGACGCTTAACCGACTGAGCTACCCAGGTGCCCTTGAAATCTGCTAACAATTTTAAAATAGGTCTTGGACTTAGGGGAATAAATTGTATGTTAGGATTGAAATAAGAGCTTTAGGTTTCCATGTACTTCTCTCTCCATGTATTTATCTTGTCTCATTGATGAGATTTGAAAACCTCTTAAGGAAAAAGAAAAACTTTTTTATGTATTACTTCTTTATATCTCCAATGCCCCCAAAATGGTGATGATAGTAATAGCTACCATTTGTTCAGTACTGTACCCTATACTTTCCCCCAAATACTGTACAAAATCAACTATTAAATACAGAATTTCTATGAGTGAATATTGTTATGCTCACTTTACTAAAGTTGAAAATAAGGCTCAGAGAGGTTAAGTAATTTGTGCCAAGTGAGTAGTGAAACTAGGATTTGTATCAAGTTTGAGCAAAGTCTCCTGTTGCCAATCCCTGAGCTATACATAGTCTCCATAGAGTAACAGATCAGTAAGGATAGATGATCATTGAAACTTGATGGCATAGAGATAATTTAAAGTCAGTGGATAATTACAGATAGTGAATAATTAGAAAACAATTTCTATTTCTTTTGTGGCATGTAGTCGGACACACACTCAATGAGACATGTAAGATTATATTCAGACATTCTCTTATTCACCTTCACTGTGCACTACCCTGCAGTCAAGAGCTTGGAAAGAGTGCAACTGGGTAAATATATTCATAAAGTACCACAGCCAAAGTCATGTGTGTGTGCCTACTATATGGACATATGTGTTTTAATCTGAATGGAATGTGCACCAAGTAGTGGGTATGTTTTTCTCGGTAGGTCTATACACATGAGGATATTTGTTAGACTTTTTGGGTATGGTATGTACGTGTGTGTGTGTGTGTGTGTGTGTGTGTACAAATCCTGAAGGAGTTCAATGGGGTATAAAGGACTAGCTGCCTTCCACTCTTGGCCGTGGTTGGTCTTTTTATACCAAACCCTGATATTCACTTTTCATTACTTCTCTAGGAAACATCAATGAGTTTTCTTTCTTGGAAGATTATGGCTAAGATTCTGGGTTACTTGGAACCCCTATAAATATGCTACAATCAGAAGAGGTTTGCGGAGAAAGAGAAACAGCAGCCGCAAGGCAATCATCTCTTGTCTTTTACTTTCTAGCCTAATTCACAGCTGCCCTTGCATGCACACCACTCATGTAACCACCTCCTCTCTCCTAGAACCCCTCATGGAAGGTACTAAGAGAAGACATTTTATTTACTTCTTTGCTTTCAAGTGGGACTCTATTTGAGCCATCTCAGAAAGAGGAGAATTAAATATTATACTAATTTAGGAATCTAGAGTTGAGATTGTGAAAAAATGGTCATTTGTGGAACTAATTTCATAAAAAAAGCAATGAACTTTGACAGAAGCTGGGATGGTAAGAGGAGCTGAGTGTCTCTGTTTACATCTTTAGAAAATCTGCAGCAAAAGTACTGGAAGTAGGAGACAGGATGATCTGCACTTGGTTTAAAAGCAGACAGAGCACAGGAACCCCCTCCCCTACCTTCCAATGCCAGTACCTGAGAGACTTTTTTATGAGGGATTTTTATGACAAACTTTACTTTACATCTGATATTTCACACCATCTCTTTTACAGAGAAGGAGGAAATACAGATATTTATTGACATACAGCATCAGAAGATGAGGAACATTTGCTATAGTGATGGACGTAAAAAGGGTTTCTCTCTTTCCCTGGGTATGCAAATTTCCTGACTTAATTTGTGTACTTTATGCTTGTCTGTATTTTGTTCTCTCCTCATTAATGAGATTAAGAAATCATTTCTTTAAGAAAGGACTTTGTAGATAGGAGACAGGAGAGGAGAGACATATAGATGGAGGCATAATGGGTACCCTGTACCATTTGAGCCCCATACCCCTTCAAGAAGACCAGGTACAAGAGAAGTGGGGATAAATAGAACCTGATATGGGACACAGGTCCTGGCTCCTGTCTTCTGTATTCATAACCTCCAGCTTCTGCAGTTTTACTTTGAATTTCACTGGTCTTTGCTTTTCAGTCTCTCATGTTGAACAGAAATTCAGTATCAAATGATGCCCAAAGTCAAGAAATCCTTCCTAGTAACTGTGTTTTTCCCTTGGAAAAACATGCTTTCAGTCTCTGAGTACTGATATCCTACACAGTCATCACAGTCCAGTTTAAATGTTACCTCTGTTCACACCTTCCTGGGTAATCTGTATCAGAAGCAATTTATTTTCTTTGATAGCCTCTAATCCTTTGTTTCAGTCTTAACCATAGCTGTCTTTTCCCACACTGTCTTCACTTGTGGTTACCCTGTGTCTTCCCTTTCTCCCTCACTCAACTGTAAGCTTCTGGGGTGGGAAGACTGTGCCCTGTATATTTTTATATTCTCTCCACAGGGCTTAACGCAGAGCTAGAGAACTTTCATTCATGGTATACAGTTGTAGGGAAAGAGGCCATGGGTAGACATGTAGAAGTAGGAGCATTATGAATATTAATTAAAGATATATTGTTAACATAGGTCTCCACATGATACTTTCAGGTATAGATCATATTATTAGGAAATTTTTGTCCCACCAGTAAATTTATTCCTATACAATGTATTTATTTACCATTAATTCTTTTCCTCATTCAAATATAGAGTTTTTCCTAGTGAGAAATAGACAAAAAAGAAGACGACAAATGTTGAAAAAGTACAGAGTGTGATAAACGCCTGAAAAAAAAACAACAACAAGGTCTTATGAAAAGGAATAACAGGGATTTTTCCTTATTTTATTTTTATTTTTTAAAGTTTATTTATTTTGAAAGAGAGAGAGTGAATGGGGAAGGGGCAGAGAGAGAGAGAGAGAAAGAGAGAGCAGGAGAGAGAAAGAGAGAGAGAGAGATAAAATCCCAAGCAGACTCTGCACTGTCAGTGCGTGGAGCCCGATGTGGGGCTTGAACTCATGAACAGTGAGATCATGACCTGAGCTGAAACCAAGAGTCAGATGCTTAACCGACTGAGCTACCCAGATGACCAGGAAATTTTTCTTAGAGGTTAGGAAAGACACTTATGGTCTCTGTCATATATTTATCTGTCTGTTTATAATTGACTAATCAGCCCTTAGTACAGTCTGGATCACAGGTGTTTGCTTAGTGCAAAAATGGAAAATACACACCTAAGGATTACAAGTTTGAAAACAACTCTCGCACTTCTTGCACTATTTCTGTGACTTCAGTGATCACTTATGTTTACTTTATATCAACAGAATAGTCCTTTTTGGAATGTATATATGTATATATTTTGTCTGATTATTCACTATAATCAGAAAAGCATTCCCCAACTGCATTTAATCTACCTATGTCTCTTACTAGACATAGGAAACAACATAAGGTCTTATTAATTATTTAAAATGAACTAAGGACCTAGCATCTATCTGGAAGCTGAATTCAATACACTAATTAAAAAGGAGGGTGAATTTTCTGACTAAGTATCACTAGTTTTAAGTCCTCTTGTCTGCTCTGCCATAACTAGGACCAGAGTTTGGTTCAGGCAGTTTTGGGGTTCCTCCTAACAACTTGCTCTCCCCTCCTCCTCCCTATGCCTAAGGTGAAACTTGTGAGGTACTAAGAACTTGGTCCAAGGGGCACCACACAGTCTCTAATATCTGAAAGCAAGAAAAGTGTGGGGGCACCTAGAACAAACAATCCTAAAATTTGTATGGAACACAAAAGACCCCAAATAGCTAAAGCAATCCTGAAAAAAAAAAAAATGGAAGCATCATATTCTGTATTTCAAGTTATTTTACAAAGCTATAATCATCAAGACAGTATGATACTAGCAGAAAAACAGATAGATCAATGGCACAGAATAGAAAACACAAAGTGGGCCCACAACCATATGGGAAATTCATTTTCAACAAAGCAGGAAAGAATATCCAGTGGGAAAAGATAGTATCTTCAACAAATGGTGTAGGAAAACTGGACAGCAACATGCAGAAGAATGGAACTGGACCATTTTCTTACACCATACACAAAAATAAATTCAAAATGGAGGAAAGAACTAAACGCAAGATAGGAAACCATTAAAATCCCAGAATATATAGGCAGTAACCTCTTTGATCTTGGCCACAGCTTCTTACTAGAAATGTTTCCAAAGGCAAGGGAAACAAAGGCAAACAGGAGCTATTGGAACTTCATCAAGATAAAAAGCTTCTGCACAGCAAAAGAAACAATCAACTGGGGTGCCTGGGTGGCTCAGTCGGTTAAGCATCCAACTTTGGCTCAGGTCATGATCTCAAGGTTCGAGAGTTAGGGCCCCGCATCAGGCTCTATGCTGACAGCTCAGAGCCTGGAGCCTGCTTTGAATTCTGTGTCTCCCTCTCTCTCTGTTCCTCTCTCTCTCTCTCTCTCTCTCTCTCAAAAGTAAATAAAGGTTAAAAAAAAAAAGAACAATCAACAAACTGAAAGGCAGTCTATGGAATGAGAGAAATATGCAAATGACATATCTGATAAAGAGTTAGTATCCAAAATCTATAAACAACTTATCAAACTCAATACCCAAAAACAAGCAACCCAGTTAAGAAATGGGCAGAAGACATGAATAGATACTTTTCCAAAGAAGACACCCAGATGGATAGTAGACACATGAAAAGATGCTCAACATCACTCATTATCAGGGAAATGCAGATCAAAAGAACCATGAGATACCACCTCACACATGTCAGAATGGCTAAAAGAAACAATAAGTGTTAGCAAGGAGTGGAGAAAGGGGAACATTCTTGCACTGCTGGTGGGAATGCAAACTGGTGCAGCCACTCTGGAGAACAGTATAGAGGTTCCTCAAAAAACTGAAAGTAGAACTACCCTATCCTTAAGCAATTGCACTATTAGTTATTTACCCAAAGGATACAAAAATATAGATTCAAAGGCCTATATGCACCCTGATGTTTATAGCAGCATCATCAACAATGGCCAAACTATGGAGAGAGTCCAAATGTTCATCAACTGATGAATGGATAAAGAGATGTGGTATGCATATATATATATATATATATATATATATATATATATATATATACACACACACACACACACACACACACACATACATATATACATATATATATACACACACACATATATACAGATATACATATGTGTATATATATACACATACACACATATATACATATACACATATATGCACATATATATATACACACATATATACATATAAAATGGAATATAACTCGGCCATCAAAAAGAATAAAATCTTGTCATTTGGAATGATGTGGATGGAGCTAGAATGCATTATGCTAAGTGAAATATGTCAATCGGAGAGAGAAAAATACCATATGATTTCACTCATATATGGAACTTAAGAAACAAAACAGATGAACATATGGGAAGGGGGTGGTGGGAAAGAAGAGAGGTAAACCAACCACAAGATACTCTTAATGATAGAGAACAAACTGTAAGTTGATGGAAGGAGATGCTTAGTAGATGGGTGATGGTATTAAGGAGGGCATTTGTTGGGGTGAGCACTGAGTGTTGTATGTAAGTGATAAATCACTAATTTCTACTCCTGAAACCAATATTGCACTGTATATTAACTAAAATTTAAATTAAAAAAAAGTACGTGGGGGTGAGGGGCGGTTAGTAAGAGCTAAAGATGGATCTGGAAGAAGGACATGGAGAGAGGTGACAGGGTACCTACAGAGCCACTGTCTTTGGGGTTGGGAAAGAGGTGGAACTCTGTGCTCCAGCCTATTTGCTCAGCACAGGTAATACCCACGAAGCCACCCCCAACACCACAAACTTCCCACTGTGAAAGGAATTTGCACTACCTCCATGCTCTCACTCTCCTAGTGGTTTACTGACTAGGGGTGGCCCAGCTGGGAGAGTTTGTACTCTGCCAGCAGAAGTCAAGCCGTGAGACTGCATCCTGAGCCTGTGCCTGATCCTGAGAATGTGAACTACAGGTGCCCAGCAGCTTACACTTAGTGTCCTTGCATACTGGTTTGGGCTGTGATTCAGAAGCATAAACATGTCTCTGATTCCAAGGTTTTATTTTACTGTCACTACACCTGAATGTAGTTTTCCATGTAGATTTGATAAAGAGAAGACAGAAAGAAAGAAAAGAAAAGAAAGAAAGAAAGAAAGAAAGAAAGAAAGAAAGAAAGAAAAAGAAAGAAAGAAATCAAAACAAAGTAAAGAAGATGGATTACCAAGAGAAGCTTGGCAAATTGTCTAAACACAGACCAGAGTTCTCACAGGACAGAGCAGTCTCAGAATAAATGAACTGCCTCAAAGTTTTCACTATTCATTCCTGACAGAAATTTGGCATAGGGACAGTTTTTAAACTCTTATGCTTTGGGCAATATTATCTTTCCCCACCTTTTGCTTAGCAATCCAAGATTGTATATTTTGGAAGCACATTATTCATGACATATTAAAGCAAAGCAATACTAGTGAATTATTCACTGAGAAGTTATTTCCATTTACAATTTTGACCTCAGCTAAAATTCCCAGTATTATAGCAAGTTGCTTGCCATTTTGTCAAAATAAATGAACATTCCTCCCAAGTTTCCAGTAAATAGCATGTGTGAAGGCTGAATTAAATATTCCCAATCTTAATTTAACGCTAATACCATTTTGTAATATTCATTTGTTTTAAGAAATGGCTAATTTTTTAAGAAATGTTTTTTATTATATTCTCATTCACTATTTTTCATTATTTTGCTATTTACTATTGCATTTACTGTCTCAAATGATATTTTCCCTTGGGGTTGTATTATAATATTAAGAAGGTACAATTTCTCTAAATGGCTCACTCTAAAACTGGTAATTACAACCCCCTTTAATTCTTTAAATTCTGGAAATAGCCATTTTATATAAATGGGAAAACCTACCATGTAATTATTGATATTTACTGATACCCTAATAATTATTGTGCTTTGAAAATAGTAGGCAATTTTGCCTAAATAGTAGGCAATTCAATAGTGATTCTAATTCCCATTTCTAGCTTAGACAACCAAACAAAACATTTCTGGGAGGAGGAACTAGTGCTTTCAGCCCATTGTTTATTTCTGTAGCTTCTTATTTTCACATGATCTCACTCACACTGTGCTCTAACTACATTGAACTACACTGGCAGACCCCAGGATATGGTATGTTCTTTCTTAACATTTGCACATAACTTTTTCTGTGAGGCTTTTCCTCCAACTAATTTCCCCTAGCTAAATCCTCACAGACCTTTGGTTTCAACAAGCCATCACCTCCCCTAAGAATCTTTATTGAATGTCCTTAAGACTGACCTATGTGTCCTTTCTATATGTTCCAGTAACACCTTGTCATTCCCTGGATTTAGACTTATATCAACCTGTCCCCTACCTCCAACCCATAAACTCCTTAATCTCAAGGATTATTACTAGCTTCCCTTTGTATCCCCAGTCTCCAGTTAGTAATGAGTGCTTAATGTAAATGCCCTGAATGAATTAGCAACTAGGTGGATCATGAGACTGCCTGGAAGTCCCCTAAAGACCTTTCATTCATTTTCCAGGGTCAAGATCTTCCTGTATATTATGAAAGTTAGTTTCCCTTTAGGGAAGGCAAAGTGAAGAACAGACTGGAACTCAAGCTCCCAGAGGAAATGGGGAAAGGTCATTAATTGAATTATTGTTTAATTATCTTGATGTTTAACTAACTTCCATTTTAGTTTAGCAACATTTTAACATCAGTTATAGTGAAGATAAGAAAAATTCAGATTGTTTTCTGATAAAGAAATAAAATATTTCTCACAGCTAGTTATTATACTAAGGGAAAAGAAAGGAACAACAGTTTGTATTTATACTTTTTGTTTATTAAAATTTCTTGTAGTTCCCATAAAATGAAGGTATAAAAAATAAAGCACGTTTTCTTGCAAAAGAAAAGGAAGGCTAAATTATGGTATCAAACAGATGTGGATAATTTATTTTAGTTGTTATAAAATACTGACATTAGAAATAGGTTGTATCAAAGAATTTTATCTGTT
Source organism: Leopardus geoffroyi (assembly GCF_018350155.1). Taxonomy (NCBI): domain Eukaryota; kingdom Metazoa; phylum Chordata; class Mammalia; order Carnivora; family Felidae; genus Leopardus; species Leopardus geoffroyi. Next base: position 55,006,595 of record NC_059341.1, on the reverse strand, counting down.
TTAAAAAGAAAAAAATATTTTGTTTAAAAAAATACTGCAAATACTGCATCATCTTACCCATTATTTTTTTTTAAGTTCACATTAACCTGAGATAGATTTATATGAAAATTTTAGAAAATTTCTCCTTTTTAATGTTGAAAATATTTTCAGGTTTACTTTAGAATTCCAGCTGTCAAAATGATCTTCAATTAAATCATATTTGGTAGCAACAATGATTGACATTGAACATGTCAACTCAAACACATCAAGCTAAAAGTGAGAGAAAATTTGCATCTTGTCCTTAGACTTGGAAGACATAAATTCCACCAATTTGTAGTTTGGTTCAGGTGAGGTCATTTATTGTATGGGTCACATTTTTTTTTTTATTTTTTTTTTTTAAATTTTTTTTTCAACGTTTTATTTTTATTTTTGGGACAGAGAGAGACACAGCATGAACGGGGGAGGGGCAGAGAGAGAGGGAGACACAGAATCGGAAACAGGCTCCAGGCTCTGAGCCATCAGCCCAGAGCCTGACGCGGGGCTCGAACTCACGGACCGCGAGATCGTGACCTGGCTGAAGTCGGATGCTTAACCGACTGCGCCACCCAGGCGCCCCTGTATGGGTCACATTTTTAAGAAAAGCTATTTAAAAAACATTTTGTATGACACCCAAAAGCCACACGACCCTTCTATGCCAGCACCTCCAGTGTTGGGGACTAGAAAAGGGAAGGGGGCTGGAGTGGGTGATGGCATTTCAGGAGCCAAAGGGAATAAGGGATGCCAGTGGAAAGGACTCTAAGAGGAGTTTCCTGAATTCAGAAATTCATGGGTTCTTGCTGGAGCCAAAGACTCCCCCAGCCTGGGCAGCCCCAGGACCCAGGGCCAGCTCTGCAGGGAGAGCCATCGTCTGCCAGCTTCTTGTGGATGCAGAGCTCTTCCCACATCACTGCTGACAAGGTTCTGCTCAAGCCCATATAGCATAGTGGTCCTTCCCCGCTGGTGGAAATTGCACATTTCAGGAGAAATGATGTTTGTTTCTTCTACCTCATCTTTCTCGCCATCTCACCTGGTTTCTGGAGCCACTCGTGACCTCCTAAGGCTGGGAGTCTTCTTGAGATTTCACCCTCTTTGCCATTACCTGACATTTTAAGTTCTGCTTTGGGGGATATGCAGTGGAGACAAGGGCTGAGATCAAGATATTGACCCAAAAGAGCAATTTCTCTTTCTCCTTGGGTTCCATCTACAGCCTTAGATACCCTTTGAAAACTACCTGGGAGTTTTCAAACACAGACAGCAGGGGCTAATGGCATTCCTGGAGAAAATAGATCTGGAGTAGAACAGGCATTATTCATCTAGGCTTCTGCAAATTTGCAGATAAACTCAGTCCATCAGCCTCAGCAGTGAGATGGATTAGCATGAGCCAGGAGGTTAGAGACAGGGATGATGGAGGGAAAAGGCATATTTGAAAAATGCTGACAGAACTTCTTATCTACTAGCTCTGGGATCCCTCCCACCCACCAGGCTGCCCTTGGCCCTCCCCTTCTACTACTCAATGCTCATTAGTGACTTCCTGACTTTGGGGAGACACCCATGGGGTCAAGTTGCATTGAGTGGGCAAGAGGAGGGGAGGTGGAGGGTGGGCACCAAGTAAAGGAGGCAAGAGGAGGGGATTGACTGGGATTTTAGCTGGGGACCTATGGTCACTGGGGTGCTTGGAAGTTTGGCAGGGGAAACTGTCCTGGCAGCAGATACTAATTGCTGGGGGTGAGTGAGCAAGTGTGGGGAGGGGAGGGAATATTGAAAGAGACTGGATTCCACTGCTTTAGTTTTGAGAGACCTGGTGAAATAAAATCCAATGACTTTGAGAGCTTCCTATGTATAAGAAGGGTTATAGGTGCCAAGAGGTAATAAAAGAGGGACACACATAATTTCTGGTCCCTTTCCTATCTCTTCCCTAGACTGGTTGCCCATGTGTTCCTATCTGAGGGGTGCAAGGAGCCCATGGGCAATTGTTGTCCAGGGTGCAGAGGCAAAGATTATAGGCTTTCTGTATTCACACCCCACTCCCCTCCAGCAAAGCACCTCCAGTGGGCCTCCTGCCTCTCCTCACTTCTCTTCTTACAGAATGCTCCAGACACATTGATACCAAGTAAAAGGGGACCTATAGTGCCCTTCCAGAATTTCCAGTGGCTCCCAATTGATGGGCTGGGGGAGGGGGGAGGACAAAACCTCAAGAAATGACCAGCCATCATGGCAGGAAGGGAGGCAACCCACATCTGGAGTCCTAGAGAATGTGCTGTGAGGAGAGTGCTTCAGTCAGAGCCTAAGCTACAGGCTAACCTGCCAACCAGCCATCTTCCACTCAAAGTGCTGCCGGCAAAGTCCCCTTCCCACCCTCCATGCCAACCTACACTTGTAACCACAGGGTGGCAGGGGGAGGCAGAAGAAGGAAGAATGGATACAGGGACAGAAATGTCCAGTAAATTCAAGCCAAGACTGACAGATGGGATCAATAAGACGAGCCAGTCTTAGCACCCTGTAGAGTCCAATAGATCAAGACACAGAGTCAACAGAGACAGTGGGCAGTGGAACAGACAGGGAGACATACCCAGAGACAAAAGAGAGGAAAAAGAGGAATATCCAGAGAGCAGAGTGAAAGATCCAAGACAGATACAAAGTGACACCCAGAGGCCAGAGATATTAGAGACAGACACTGTCTCAGAGACAAGAGTTGGACCCAGGCTCAGAGGGTCTGAAAGCCATACACCCAGAGCCAAAGACAGATCCATCAACATGAGGCCAGGGCTGAGGAAATAGCCAGTGAAGTGCACACAGAGAGGGAGGGAAAGGCAGACAGAGAAGGAAAAGGAGATGGTGGGGACCACAGGGGGAGGCAGTGAGAAGGGACAGATAGAGGTTGCAAAAGGTGGGATGCAGAATCTGCAGAGTCAAGGATTCTGCTGACCTCTCAGAGATAATTTAGGGTATAGGGGACCTATCTGGGATGTAATTTCGGGTATGGGGGGGATTTCAACACTGTCAAGTAGAGGCAGTAGTGCCCCTTTTTCCTGAGACTAATGGCTTCTTGGGTCCATCATTTGTGTATTCAGTCCAGACTCTAAGTAGGCTCCATCTTCTCCATCTCTGATAAGTCTTGCTTCCGTTTGAAGATTAATGTTATGGGAAGGAGGAGGTACCTTCCTTTGGTCACTATTCCAGGGTCTTGGAAGCTCTATGTTTTGAATGCCTAGAGCAGGAAGCTCTCTAGGCAAGGACTGTATCTTTTTCTTTATTCCTCCAGCACCATGCTCAGTGCATATTCAATTAGAATGTGCTATGAATACTGAGAGATTGTCTCAGGAAATCCCTCCTAGTGGATCTTAAGCCAATTCTTTTTTAGTTTTATTCATACAGTGATGGGAAATATGGGTGACGCAGTAGGATAAATGGTGTTGGTAGAGGAACCTAGTAGGAGATTTTGGAAGAGATGGCTGGGGAGGGTGCTTCTATCCTTGTTTAAAGGACTCCTGAGTGTGCTCTTTAGCTGGATATGGAACTGGCCTCCAAATCACCACAGGCTGACTCCAAGTGGCTCCCTACACTCTCCTCCTGCCCACTAGGACCTCCTCCATACCCCGGACCCCAGGAAGCTTTCTTACTTCTAAATTCACATCTTGCTGTCACAAAGTCCTGAACAAAGTCCCATTTAAGTCCTCACTCCACCCACTTACCCAGACAGGATCCCATTAGTCTTCCATTGCCCACCTCCAGCCTTCCTCCAGGATTCCAGCTAAGCCACCTCCATCATCTCCCATCCTTTCCTTGCCCTGGCCTTAGCAAGATAGGAACCCCAGAAGCCACACCTCCCTAGGGTCCTGCCTCCCCAGGGCCCCACCTCCTGAGGGCCCCAACTGTCTGACACTCTCTAAGCTCCACTCCAACTCCTGACTCTGCTTGGCCAACCTCCTTACCTGTCCCTGGGTTTGACTTGCACTTTCTACTCAGGTCTCTCTCCTCTGAGGTAGGAAAAGACCATGGGTAAGTGATTTCTCCTTTTTGAGGTTGGAAATAAAACTGAGACAGAGCCAGAGAGGAAGAAGGCTGGGCACGAAGTGCACCTGGATGTCCAAGCCCTGTAGGATTTGAACAGGAGGTATTTCATGGCACCATAAATAGACTGTGGATTGGGGTTGCAGATCAGAGTTCCTGCAAGTTGGGAAGGGCAGGTAGGTTTGCAGGGGTCACAGTAATTTGGTCCTCCACACCAGAGAAATTAGCTCTGTTGAGGAAAATATGAAGCAGGGGAGGTTATTCCTTGGCACTTCTCCAGCATCCTTCCCACCTCTTTTCCCTTCCCTCCTTCCTGGCCTTTCCTTATTGGCCCAATACAGAATTTGCTTTATTCATCTTTGTCTTTCCCACAGGGCTCAGCACATAGTGTGCTTAGACATGTTCTTTGAATTAATGAAGATTCTTCCACCTGGCTTTTCTTTCCTCTTTCATGTTTTGCCACACTTTCTCACTGGAGATTCTGAAAGTGTGTCACATCTTCTTAGGGAGGACATTGTTGTGGAATCTGCAGAATATCAAGTCCAGTTTGATATGGTGGCACCCCCACCATCAGAAAGAATTTGAGGGTCTTCTTTCTCCATGCTCAAGGAGCTAGATATCTATTTTTACAGCTGCTGAAGGTATCTCCTTGCTTTTCTTATCAAATTTTAAAAAGTTGTGGTGGGGATTGATTAGAGTCTAGTTCAAGCTGTAGAAAAAGATTACCAAATTCCTCGGAGTGTGGCTGCCTAGTGGTCTTTAGAAACACTGGGTCTGCAAGAGGCAGTTTGCTGTTATCACAAAATATATTTGTAACTCTTTAAATTTAAAGGTCCTTGGAGTATTAAACTGTTCTCAACCCTCTTCCCTTCCCACCGCCATGTATACTGTGGGCTGTACCCCAATACTAGAAGCCCAGACAACACTTATCCATGCATGACACCTGTTTTATTGATTATATATGGCAAATGTTTATTCCTAAATTGTCTTTATCTTGCCCTCTAGCAGTTCTTGGGTAACTTTTCTACATTTTCAATTGACAAATGTTACATGCTTCCGGAAGATAGATTCATTGTAACCTTAATTTAAGCAAAATTATGTGTAAAGGACAATTTCTTTCACTAAGTATATCCTGAATTCATAAATATGAGCTGGGATTGTATTCTTTTGATTTATCGGCATCCCTTTTTTCTTTCAGTATCATACAAATTGCAAAGCAGAGTAGGGATTAGAAATAATGAGGGAAGAAGGATAATGATTGTCCCTTAAAAAGTGGTGGTTGAAGCTTTTTGTGGTAGATTATGTTGCCATCTGAGTGGGGCATATGGGTCTTGGTGGAGAAGTCATATGGATCTATATTTGGATAAGAAATCAGGACTTTGAAGCACGATACAGCTTTCAAATGACTTAGATGATCTGGTGTCTTTCCTGCAACAAAACAAAATGAAACAGTTAACTTTCAAAGGGAACAGGTGGCAGTGTAGAGCATCTACCTAGAGTCTATAGAGGAAAAAGAGCACAGTCTGGTGAGAGTGAACAGAGAAAAATACAGCCTGGTACTTACACAGGAAACAGAAGGACACATTTAAAGATATGAAAGATGATAACCAGCGACATAGTTGGCCTTTCCTAAGCTACCTTGTGTGCAGTGTAGTACTCTGGGTGTGTGTTGGGAGAAGGTCCATGGAAGATGGAGCCGTAGGCTCTGACCTCGCACAACTGCTAGACTAAAAGTGGAGACAGGGTATTGGTGATACATGGGACCAATGGATGGACTTCTAGATTCTCTTTTTACAAGGCAAGGAAGGATTTTGGGGGGAAAGAAGCATAGCTCTTTATCAAAACTTCTTGGAAAAAAATATGAGAAAATCAGTGTTTACTGTAGACAAAAACTATACAATGTTACAGTTGTAGTTTGGAAAATAATGTAGTGAGACACTTGGACTTCCTTCTAGTGCTTTGTCCTGAGGACTTTTTTTTTTTTTTTAGTTTTTTTTTAATTTTTTTTTAACATTTTATTTATTTTTGAGACAGAGAGAGACAGAGCATGAACGGGGGAGGGGTAGAGAGAGATGGAGACACAGAATCGGAAGCAGGCTCCAGGCTCTGAGCCATCAGCCCAGAGCCCGACGCGGGGCTCGAACTCACGGACCGCGAGATCGTGACCTGGCTGAAGTCGGATGCTCAACCGACTGAACCACCCAGGCGCCCCTTGTCCTGAGGACTTTTATTAGGTATTCTGTTTGACAGGATCAGGGTTGAGAAAAGGCAGTAGAGAATCATAGGGGAATATAGAGAAGTAATTGATTTTCACTGTTGACATCAATGTATCATATCACTTTCTAATTCCTTAATGGCACACATTTCCTGAATTTCTGTTTATCATTTGAAAAATCTAATTCTGATTCTTCCTGGTAGCCCATCTAGTTTCTGAATAACTCTAGAAGCAGAAGTTCAGATTTTTCTGATTTGTCAAGTTGATCATCTTGTTTTAGTGTGATTGAAATATTAGGAATTTCCAAAACTGGATTATGACTGAAACTAAACCTGTCAATGTGTCAAATCGTGAATGAGGAATGTTGCATGTAACTGTGTCTTCTCCAGAGTTATCCAAAAGGTACTAAAAAAAGTACTTTGTTCACAACCATCCCAGAATGATACTACATAATATGGAGTCTATACAGCCTCTAGAGAAGCTCTGGCTATCTGCTTGTTTACCTAAATAATGGTGCAATGATACTAGTAAAGTATGTGTATGTAACAGGGACTTCTTGGTATTGTAAGAAGGAAGCAAACATGTTTTGGTCTACATCTACATAAATTTTGGTCTATATTTGGCTGGATGGATATGGTTTACATACAACTGGTGTGAAGCATGTTAGTTTGCATCAGGATGGGTTTTCAGTGACTTGGAATTCAGCCTCTGCCAGACTGGAATGGGATTTGAGAGGTGCAAGCTGGGGTTGTAGAGTAAGTAGGTAGGTGAGTTGGAGGAGGTGGATGTGTTTCCTCTTGGTGTAACGAGCAGAATGTTTGGAGGCTGCCATGCTTTCAAGTTTAATACTTGGTTGCACCTAGTAATATTTACTTGAAGAATTAGGGTTTCCAGCCTCACTGAGAAAAGATGAAGCCAATTCTAACCTAAGTAGTTTTTATTTTAGAAAGGGAGACAAAGGTTTCTTCCCAGTAACTTGAAAACAGAATATAGTACAAAGTAAGATCACAGGTGGGAGGATGCCTGGTAAGTGATCCATTTGGTGAGGTTGTTCTCAGAAGACTCCTGGGAATAAGTTTGGATATTTATTTTCTTTAGTATGAGCTGAATTTGGTTACATCAGCTTTCTTTTCAACCTTTCAAGGAAGCTATCTGTCATATACTTCTCTTTTCCTAGGCGAGAAGATACAATTTTATTACTACTGCAATGGTTTCTCTCTCTTTTCCTTTTCTGCACAAAGACTGGGAATTATTATCATTCATATTATTATCATCATTATTATCACATCCTAGTATCTAGATCTGTATTAATATCTTTTGCAATTATTTAACTGGATCTGTCTAGTTGGGCAAACTGGATTTACTTGTTCATATAGTCATGGGGTTTATTTTGTGTCTTTGGTGGGAGGCATGAAAGGACGGCCTAAAAGAGACTCTATTTATTGGATTATGGCCCAAGCAGAAGATGTAGCTTGAAATGATGTTTTCCTAGGAAACAGTTATACATAATGCCAAGATGGGGTAATTCCCCCCTGTTCCATGTGGCCTTCCCAGGCTGACCCAGAGTGTACAGAAGATACTCACTAGTTTTGCCAACACCAGAAAATGAGGTTATTACTATTGTTATCTTCATCAACTACAAAGCTATCTGGAATCTTGACATGATTTTGCTGTGACTCCTCATTTCTGAGTAGGAATACCCTTCCTGGTTAATAATTTATGTATCTTTTACTTATCTTGGCAAGTGGAGAAGTGCTTGTGAAATTCTCTTAACTGTAAATTCCCAGAGAGGAGAATTCTCTATTTGCTACCATTGTCTTACAGTGTGTGTAACTGAGTGTATGATGATTTTGGGATAATGGTGGTACTGTTGATAATTTAGGAGAAGAAAAATGTTGCTTTTTCTTGAGTTATTTTGACAAAGAATCAGTGTGGTGCCCGAGGTTTCTAATTTGGAATTTTCCTTTGTTAACATTTATATTTAGTTGAATCTGACGTTGAATAGATTCAATCCAGTCTTTCTCACTTAGAAACTTTTTGTGGTTTCTACTTGAGGGACAATCCAATTTCTCACTTTAGATCCAACCCGAAGTTGATACCAATCTGGGTAGTTATTTATAGAGAGTACAGAAAAAATGGTAGCCAATGCAGATTTTTTTTTTTTCCTGGGAGATTACAAGGACATTTTACGGATACTTCCCTATCCTTCTGAAACAAGTGCAATATTATTCTACACACCATTCAATCATTTGACTATTGTCCCACTCCTCCCTTCAGAAGGCCAACCTTAGTTTTTACAGTTTGAGTATCGTGTCATGTTGCCTAATGACAAAGCATTGGGGGAATTATTTTCTAAATAATGTAAAGCAGTGAAAATAATAAAAATCCATGTTGTCTGTTCAGTTGTCACACATCAAGATGATAACAGTGGAGTAAATCATAAATATGACAGACATTGTACTTTATCTCAGCTGACTTAGGTTACTGCCTTTGTACTTTCACTGTGTTGTGGTGAAAGACTTGGACCTTAGTTCTTGTGTCAGATCTCTGACATCACCAAACTGGGCTGTAGATCCTGGGGTACTTCTTGGCTATCACCCATTAACTCCTTGCACCTCAGACTTCAGTTGGGGTAGGAAACGGAAGCTGCAAGCATCATCAGGCAGAAACTCTGCTCATGGGAACGACCTCACCACCACCCTGACTGTATATTCTTGTGCAAAGTTCTAGGTCAGTGAGTTATACCACTGGGCATTAATGAGGGGGTGAAGGGGTGAGGGGAGAGCAGAGGGCAGGGAGAGCATACTGGTGAGATTAGATATCTTTCTGTAGGTGTGCCCAGTGAAGCTCAGGGAAGGAGGGTCATGTTGAAAAAAAATTTGGAAAGAATGTGTTCTAAGTAAGGAGGGAAAGTCTATGTGAGGGCTATGTTAATGCCAGCAAAATGTGCATTTGTAGGGAATTATTTGTCCTGTTCAAGCTGGAGACACAGAAAAAGTTATTAGTAGGAGTAAATTGTAAAACAACAGTGAAAAAGATTTAGAAATACAATCTTATAATATTATAAGTTTGGATTTAGTAAAGAGCAGAAAAATGCATGTTTGGTTGGAAGTGTGTGTGTGTGTGTGTGTGTGTGTGTGTGTGTGTGTGTGTGTGTTTAAGACTTGAGAAAAATGTCTTTTACCAGAAGGAGGGTAGAGAGAACTCACACTTCAGTTATCTGGTGCATGTAGTGATCAGGAAGAATGTGATTTAGGGTTTTGTTCTACTTTAAGGACAGCACTCTGATGGCTACTGGGTGAATCTGAGTGAGAGCTGAGAGGATCTCATTGTTTAGAGTTACTAATTTTATGGACCAGGAGGGTGGACCAGGGAGTATGGCAGGAGACTGGCCCTGGATATGCAGTATTTGTAAACCATAAGAATCTACTAGGTAGGGATCTAGTGTAGACAAAGTGCCAAGTGTCTAAGTGATTTCCTGTCAGCTTAATTGAATTGAGGGCTAGGTTAGTGATCCCCAAATATATGAAACCAATGATTTCAGTTAAAAATCTTACATTCATTATTAATTTTTATTCAGTATCCATGATTAAACCTAGGATCCTTGGAGGCTGCTCTGTCATTCCCCTGTTTCTGGACATATTTGGATTTTCCTCCTTCTGAAACTAAAATAGAAAGACAAACCTTTATCTTCTTTGTTGATCTTCCTATGCTAATACCATGTACATAATACCCATTATTCCTTATCTCATGCCCATAATAACTTTAAAAAATAGTGAGGAGATCCAAAAATATACAAAGAGTCTGCACCAATGCCTGATGCCTTTGTGCTCATGTTCTACATTGCTCTAGGTGCTGTGAGCTCAGAGCTGGTCACAGACATGGGTTACATTAGGGAACACTAATGCCCATTTTTATATTATACTAGGTCAGGTCTCTGGTTGTCAACAATAACCAAGACATAATAATCAATCTGATATCGCTGAAGTCATTTTTTTCCAGCACCACCCTGACGTTTCAGGTCTGGAATTGAGTTAATCACATTTTAGAGTTACTGGCAAACTGACATTTTTCTAGTACTGGTTCTTCTGGTTTAAGGATGAAAAGGAGATTGCCATTATCTGACAAATATTTACATTTTGCTCCCCTTTGGCAGCCAAATCGTGGAGCAAATGGCCAAGTGAATTAGAAAGAATAAAACGATGTTTTGTTAAACCATCTCCTTTAAACTGGAACCATCTGTCTTCCTACCCTCCTTTATCCCATTTGGGACAGTCCTGTTTTACAGATGTTTCCCAATGGTGTATGCTGGTGTATGCTGGCCATCAATGATAGCTGAGGTTTGGGAAGGCCAAGACTGGTGGTGTTAGGTTGTCAGGGAAATTGCAACCATCTTTCTGCCATTGGGCTCCCATTTTAGAAAATGTCCACTCACCACCCCCATCTTCCTTTGCACAATGAGAACCAAGGTTTCATTTTCTTCTCTAGCACTCCCTAAGTGCACTGAAGGTGGTTTATTTCTTATTAAGAATGAGGCTGTAACTAGAAAATATTTGGAATAGAATGATCAAAGAATAGGATGATTGAAGAAATCTCAGGAGAGTGACTTATATTTGGCCTCTAGAGATATATTACCTATATTTCCACTAAAAGCCAAGCAAAAGGGAATGGGCTAATGTTGTGGGCAGGAATTACAACTAGCTGTAAAATCATCTCTAGGAAACTACTGAATTAGGTATAGGGATGCTTCAGAATCTTTCTTGGCATCTACAAGGATGGCCTGAAGACATTTTTACCCTAGATTAGGTTTGATTTTAGAAGGACATGGTTTAGATGGAGCTTTCAGGTTTAATGATCCCAGTGCTTCTAACTCTGGCCCATCAGTATCTACTTGGGAAGAAAGTGGATACATCAGCATAGGGTGACCTGGGCACAAAGATAAGAACTGGCTCAAATACTCCTTTACTAACCATGTCAGTCTTGACTCTTTATGGAGGTAGGGTGCTGCAAGAGAAACATTATGGTCTTTGAAGTAACAAAGAATCAAATTCAAATTCAAGCTTTTCTACATACTGGCTATATGAGCCTGGGACTGTTGTCCAACCTCTCAGTCTGTAAGGTGGAATAATAATTATTATTTCATTGGGTTGTTATGAGGATTAAATAAAATAGCATATGTGCATTACTTGCAGCTCAACAAAAACTGGGTCTCTTTGGTCCCCCTCAATGTTTCCCTAAATCTTGCACATATACTGGGTACTCCTATTTTCCAGATACCATTTTTCTCTGCTTCCTGAATCTGTACGTGTTTCCCAATGACTCTAGATTTGAAGTCTAGGGCCCTGGTTTATTAGTTTGTTTTCATCCCACAAAATGGCAGTAAGGATATGGAATTTTTAAAACTGTGGTAACATGAGCCATTTTTGGTGCTCCAGGCATTTTTACTGCTGACAATTTTGGTTATAAATCAAGACCAAGAGAGTTCTATCTTCCCACCCACTCCTCTGATCTAAAGTTCCTGATTTGGGGCTGGATCATTCAGGGTGGGATTCAGCTCCAATCAAGTGTAATGTCAAGCTTCTTTATAAAGGGCATTCAGGGAAAAATAATGAGGATATCTTTTCTCTTTCCAAAAAAAAAAAATCCTACTTCTTGGAGTCTTAAGATGTAATAGTCAATCAACATAACTATATATTCATTTTCTATGTCTTAAATGTCTCTTTTGGTTGCTTGGTACAAATATGAGCAGATCCTTGTCTGAGTAGTGAGAATTGGAGGTGGGAGTGTGGAATTCAGAAGGAGGAAATGTATGGATCCTGTCCCTTCTGGAAGCTTTTAGACATTAAAGGAATTTAAATGACAAACCCAGGATACCAGCTAACAGAAAGGGAAAATTAGTTTCAGCTAAGTGTCAGGATGGGCACTAAGTTCTGGCAGGCAGATAGGAAGGGTTTGGAGATGGGGACCAGTCAGGATGGCTTAGGAAAGGCATCTCAACTGTGGGTGGAAAGGTTGTAAAATAGAGTTGGGAAGAGCCAGAAGGTCAAGACTGGACAGAAAGGAGTGAGGAGGGTATCCTTGGCAGGGCAGGTACTTACTCAGGCCAGAGGCTCATCCCAGGAAGGGTAAGTCAGGATGCAAGAAGCTGAGTTAGGAAAGGGGTCTGAAGGAAGGGGGAGAATTAGGGTGGGGCTCTGACAGCTTGGTCAGAGGGTCTGGACTGAATATAAACTATTGGAATAATTGCAGATTATTTCACAGAGAAAGGGCATTTTTGGACATGGCATTTGAGGATGATGTTTCTCTGTGTTGTTATAAACTTGATTTGTGGTAGGCTCTTTCAGGATTCCCAGTCATGGATTTGTCTTCTCTTCTGTAAGTTTGCTTGTTCATCTGTTTGTTCTGCCTGCTTCTGTTGGAGTCATAAAATATGATTATTTAATTCCCAGATGTTTTGTTCTTTGGGTTGATTCTCTGGTATCTTCATATTTTGTCTGTAGCCCACTGTCCCTCATCTTCAGTAAAAGTGAAAAAGCACAAGGACCACCCTGCACAACAAAGTTGAGGGGAACAGAAATTATGAAAAGCTTTACCCCTCTCCCACCCTACCATTCAGGTCGTCCTCTTCTGGGATTCTGGCTCATGGTCCACTGATGGACTTCAGGAGAGTGTAGGACATTATTTCAAGGTGACCAACATCAGAGGGCTCTGTGATTCAACAAATGTTAAGAACCACTGTTGTGTCTTTCTTGGGAGGTAGGTGACTGTGGATGGTTCCCCAGAGAGACAAACATGGTACAAACATCCTTAGTGCTCAGTAATGAGCCTCCGGAGACAGATGAAGGAGATGAAGGAGAAAGAGGATTTGGGAAAAGGGAAATGGGTTCAGAGGGAACTGGTGGGAGGGGTGCCCCATCTTCCCTTGTTTTCCAGCCTCTTTCTAGCAGGCATTCCTTCTCTGTATTCTCTATACCTGATAATTACAGATTTTGATCCTCCTTCAGTGTAAATCTGTTGAGTGCCGGCCATTTATCAGGTTCTGAACCGGTTCCTCTCACAACATCACCTCATGCAATTCCTTTGTTGAACCTGAAGTGCACAGAGTAGAGTCCACCCTTCCTCAGTCATGGCTGTTTGCACCATTGCTTTCTGTAAGGCCCTGTATCAATGCATGCTATCTCCCCTTTCATCTGGATCTCTATTATCATTTCCCACCTTTAGTGGAGGTACTTGCTTTAGTGTATTTAACAAATACTGTTCTGGTCCATGCTCTACATGTGCATTTAGATACATTCGTCCACTCAACAAATACACAATACTGACTATGTGTCAGGTACAGTTGTAGATGCATGGAATATAGCCAGAAGCAAAAAAAAAATGTGTTTCATGGGGCTTATATTCTTTTAGAGTGAAACATCATGGCCAAATAACTAAAACATATACTACCTTAAATGGTGATAAGTGCTGGGAGGGGGGGAAGGACAGAGGAATAAGATATGTTGTGGGTAGTTGGGGGGATTGAATTTTTTATGGAGTAATTGATGAAAGCTGAGCTATACGTATGCTATGTCATCAAATGCAGTAAGGAAGCATCCATGTGGATATCTGGGTCCCAAGTGGTACAGTTATAAGGGACAGCCAATACAAAAGCCCTGATGTAAGGTCTTACCTGGTATGTTAGGAGGACAGAATGGTTAGAGGCCAGAGGTTAGAAAAAAATAACTGAAAAGAGAGAGAAGCAGAGGCTGAGAGTTACCAACATCAGTGACAAATACTCTTGGACTTTGTAGTCCATTGTAAATGCAGACTTTGGCTTCTAATCTGAATGGAAATGGAAACCTGTGGGAGACTGTGATTAGAGGAATGTTGTAACATTTTTAACAGATATCCTTGACAAATATATGACATTTTTTGCCTGTTTTTAAATGTAGATAAATGACACTGTGCTATACACCTCATATGCTTCAATTACATTACCTAACATTGTTTCTGAGATTTACCCATGTTGCTGCTTGTAAATCTACTTTATTATTCCTGATTGTTGTGTAGTATTTCATTGTGTGCATATGGCACATTTTACTTATATATTCCACTAGTAACAGATACTGGCATAGCTCCAACTTCTTGCTACCACCGTAGTACTGTGATGAACATGCTCGTATGGGCCTCCTTATGGATTCAGGAGAGTTTCCTTGGAGTGTTTACCTCGGAGAAAGATTGTGGGGTAGGAGGGTGTGTGCATCTTAATTCCACCAAGGCTATGCTTCAGGATAGTGGCCCCAGTTACACTGCCCTAAGGAGTGCATCATGATTTATATTTTCTCATCCAATTTTCATGTTGATCCAGCAAAGGAAGTGAAGTTAATTTTTCTTGTGGATGAGGAAACTGAAGCTTAAGCAAATTATGCTAGTTTGTATAGTGAAGTAGAAGAGCCAGCACTCAAATCCAAAATTTCTGACATAATATTCATTGTTCTTACCAATACAGCACTGACCACTGCCTCTTCTGGAAATAAGATGAGGCAACCACAGGGAAAGATTTTATTATTACTATTATTATTATTATTATATTTGAGCCTCACATATTTTTATATATGGTCTAACTTAGTAAACCTAGGACACCATACAGTTTAGCACCAGCATGTATGAGAGTGTTAGAGTCCTTAGCATTTCAAGGAAAATTAAACGGAAAAAAAAAAAAAGTTTTCCTTGGTTCATGACGGCTATCAAACAGGCTTGAGTTTCAGTGGATGATGTTGATGCCAGTTATTTAGAAAGGCTAATTGTTTTTCAATGTTTGGGGACTTTAGATAAGAATCCAACATTAAATATTAGGTAGATTATTATATTATATTATATTATATTATATTATATTATATTATATTATATTATATTATGTACATATTGTATGCTAGGCACTGAGCTAAGTACTTTATAGGCATAATTTCTCTTACTCCTCACAAGCACCCTATGAAGTAGTTACTTTTACTCCCATTTGACTGTTGTAGAAACTAAGTCCCTGATAGGTGAACTAATTTGTCCAGAGTTATCAGGTGTGAGGTTGAGTTGCAAGTTGAACCTGAGCAGAGCTTTATTCCTGCAGAGCTTTACCCCAAACTACTAAACTGTGCCACCTTCTTGTGAAGGAAGCTTTTAAAATCTCTTGTTGAAATTTAGGACAATGTCTTTTCAGCTGGGGTGGTTTACACCAGTCATGGGAAGTACAGTATTAGTTGGGCAAGAGTGTCTAGAGAGGATCTGAAGTTTGAAAATGTCCCTGGGTGTCTTCATTATGCCTCCCTGTGTCTCCCAAACTGAGAACCTCTGTGTTAGGACATCCCATCTATATTATAGGGCCTGAGTGTGATGCCTTCAAAAAAGTAGGTAATCTCTAACTGGGCGTGGGTGGTTGGTTGCCTGTAACCCCCAGCTGCCTTTTATTTTTAAAACAGTGTCCTCAAAGCCAAGCATTCATTATCATCAATGTGTGGCTCATCACCGGTGGTTTTCTCTCCACAGCTTTTGTTTTGATTGTCATCTTCAAGGAATAAAGTACCATTTATATGTTTACCTGAGCCAGGTTTATAAAGGTTGCTTGACTACAAAGTATGTATTTCAAAGTCAAGTAGATAGGAATTATGCATTATGTGCTCTTTTGGGTTTCTCTTCTCTGTACATTTGTTCAACAAATACTTATTAAGCACCTAAGCCACAGTCTGATGGAGGAGACAGGCAGTTGACTGGAATTTTGCTACATTAAGATAAATGGCACGTGGGATAATCCCGGTGCTATGAAAGCACATAAAAAGGGCGGCATAAATGTCAGGGGAGGCTTTCTGAGACAGCAACTTTTGAGCCAAGAACTGAAAGAAAAGTGGGGGTTAGCTATGTGAAGGGGCCTAGAAACCATTAGAGGCAGGGGGATAGGGTGAGTATAGAATTTCACAGCTGGAGCAGGAACTGGGCAGGCAATGAGGCTGGAAGAATCAGCACAGATCAGATGATGAAGGAAGGATTATGAAGGAAGGACAGTGGGAACCACTGAAGGGTTTAAAGCCTGGGGGTGGGTGGGGGACACATCAGTCACATTTATAGTGTAGAAAGGTTCCATGAGTGAAGAATTTACTCCTCATCTATCTTATCTATCTCATATGCTTGTTGGTAAATCACAACATTGGAACTGGTGGGTGGAAAATAAAGAGTCTAGATGGATTTGTAGACAGAAGGTCTGACTCATAACCCAAGGTTCCTTTTAAGCAGCTAAAAGGAACACTTTTCAAATATGACTTCTTCCTTCCTTCTTTAAAAACATCTGTCAACCTTTTCTAAAATTCTCTCAAAACCAAAGCCTGAGTTGAGAGGAGAGTGGAGCTGCAAACTTTGTTTTCTATGTTCTCCACTACGCATTTCTGGGGCATTGCTGTGAATTGTTCACCCAAAACCTTGCTCCCCTTGAAGAGGGGCCTATTTGAATAGCAGCCAGGGAGGAGGAGGAAGGAGGAACCACATGCAGGGCTTGTTGACATATTCAGAAAATAGTTTGAGCCAGTTAAAAATAACTCCTGTAGGGGCACCTGGATGGCTCAGTTGGTTGAGAGTCTGTCTCTTAATCTTGGCTCGGATCTTAATCGCAACGTTTTGCAAGCCCATGTTGGGCCTCACACAGACACTGGACATGGAGACAACTTGAAAAACAAAAACAAAAACAAACAAGCAAACAAAAATTCCTTGTGCAAAATTAATAGGGATTTACAAGTGAGTGTTTTAATACAAGCTCACAGAGCAGGGCAGGGTCTCCCAGCAGCTGGTAGCTGACATCGCAGATGGCTGGTGCAGGGTGTTTACATAGCACAAGGTGAGCAGAAGTGAGCTCACCTTCTCTCCTGGAATCCAGAGAGGGAGAAGACAGAAGGAATTATCTTGGTTGTGAGCTACTGAGCTAGGAGACTTATTTCTTTTCTTGCTGCCCACTGCACTCTCATAACTGTGGGCATGAAAGTTGTAGTTAATTTTTGTCTGGTTGCTTTGGGTGAGGTTTCTTGAATGTCAGGATTCATAAAATGGCTTTTCTAGTTTTGCAGGGTCTGATCTCACAACCATGAGATCATGACCTGAGACAAATTCAAGAGTCAGACACTTAACTGACTGAGCCATCCAGGCCACCCAATAAATAAACATTTTAAAAAAATGATTCTGTAATTGTAACAAAGCCCTCTAGTCTGTGAATTAATGTGTCTTAACTCATGCTTAAGCACTACACCAATGTCTCATGTGCAAATTATTGCACAACAAATTCATACCTTGCTTTGTGTCTTACAGTTTAATTAGTACATGGAACTACATGCTAGTGGAAACCAATTGGATTATATCATGTAGTTCATTAAAAAAAAGCATGTTGGGAGGTATTTTGCACTTTTTTGGGGGGGAAAGCAAAGTTGATTTTTCTATGATGTCCTTTGGTATCAGTTTCTGTGACATTTGGGCTGCAACAAGTGAAATGAAACTTCTGAACTTTGGTTTATTGTTTTAGCATTATTGTTCATTAAATACTTATTGTTTACTAGGCATTATGGAGGGATAACACATACCTAATGAAGTATGAAGCAGCAGATTTGAAGCCTGAGCAACAGAAGTCAGCATCCCCAACCCAACTAGGCTTAACTAGCCTCACGGAATCCAATCTGAGACTCTTGGATTTCTGGGCTTGCTACAGTGCTGACCCTAGAATCCTCTTCAACGCCAGCCACAATGCTATGTCAGGCATTTCACAGATTTGGTCAAAAGCTGATACGCAGACGTATCCTGCAGCAAGACATGGCTGAAGCTGCCCCTACCAGAAGCCTGAGCACTCTGGATTTAGTGGCCCTGGGTTTGGGTCACACAGTGGGTGTAGGTGTGTATGTCCTGGCTTGTGAGGTGGCCAGCAATCAAGCAGGACCATCCACTATGATCTGCTTTTTGATGGCCGGTCTATCTTCTGTGTTGGCCGGGCTGTGTTTTGCAGAGTTTGGTGCCCGGGTTCCCTATTCTGGCTCTGCATATCTCTACAGTTATGTCACTGTAGGTGAACTCTGGGCTTTCATCACTGGCTGGAACCTCATTCTGTTTTTTGTTGCTGGTACAGCCATCGTGTCCTGTGCCTGGACCTTAGTTTTTGACAACCTCCCTGGGAATGAGATCTCTCAGACCCTGCGTGAGAGCATCTCACCCCATGTTCCCCATGTTTTTGTAGAATATCTTGACTTTTTTGTTGTGGGCCTTGTGTTGTTATTCATTGGATTGCTGACTTTGAGGAATAGTGAGATTTTCCTTGTTACCAAAGTGTTCACACTGCTGAAAATTTTGGTTCTTGTTTTTTTCATCACCTCTGGCTTCATTAAGGGGGACCTGCACAACTGGAAGCTCACAGAAGCAGACTATGTAAAGGCTGGATTCAATGACACCTCAAGCTTGGGGACTCTGGGGTCTGGAAGATTTGTGCCTTTCGGCTTTGAGGGGATTCTCCGTGGAGCAGCTACCTGTTTCTATGCATTTATTGGTTTTGACAATATTGTTACCAGAGTTGAAGAAGTCCAGAATCACCAGCGTTCCATTCCCATGGGGATTGTGATTTCACTATTCATCAGCTCTTTGATGTATTTTGGAGTCTCTGTGGCACTTACGCTTATGGTGCCTTACTACAAGATTCAACCTGGGAGCACTTTGCCTGAGGCATTTCTTCTTATTGGCTGGGCCCCTGCCTACTATGTTATAGCTTTTGGATTCCTCTGTAGTCTTTCTGCCAGCCTCTTGGGCTTTATGTTCCCCATACGTCAGGTAATACATGTGATGGTGAAGGATGGCCTCCTGTTCCCTGTCCTTGCCAGGGTCCATACTGGCACATACACCCGCATTGTGGCCACTGTGATCTTTGGCATTATTGCAGCAATCATGACATTCTTTTTTGGACTCACTGATCTTGTGGACCTCAGGTCAATTGTGACCCTGCTGACTTACTCCCTGGTGGCAGTTAGTGTTCTCATCCTCCGATATCAGCCTGAGATGCAGAATGAGGGAAATAAAGCAGAGGTGCAGGAGGACAATAGACCTTCAGCAGAGCAGCTGACTCTACAGGGACTATTTTTTCCATGCAGCTCCACACCTACTCCACTCTCTGGCTGGATTGTCCGTGTTTGCTCCTCACTGCTTGCTCTGCTGCTCACTCTTCTTTGCCTGGTGCTGGCCCGGTGGCCAGTTCTGCTTTCTGGAGACCCACTGTGGATTTCAGTGGTTGTGGTGCTCCTGGTGCTCATCACTGGGCTCACTGGGGTCATCTGGAGACAGCCTCAGAGCTCCAGTCCCCTTTACTTTAAGGTCCCTGCTCTGCCTCTCCTCCCACTACTGAGCATCTTCATGAATATTTACCTTATGATGCAGATGACAGCTGCCACCTGGGCCCGATTTGGTGTCTGGATGCTGATTGGGTTTGCTATCTACTTCAGCTATGGAATCCAACACAGCCGGGTCGCTTAACTTTACTTAAGTTAGGGCCAAAACTGTAGACCTTGAACTCAGCAGTGTGTGTACACAGTTGGCTTGACATCATCACACCTGAATGCAGTCTGGTCCCCCTGCACAACAATGGAAAGTAGTCTTGAATACATGGAAAGCTAGGCCTCCCATAGCATATTGATGGAGGAAATTTAATAGAGCTTTGAATTTATTGTGGAGTAAAGGATTTTTTTTGTTTTTGTTTTTTTGCTTTCTTAACTTGTCTACTTTTTTATCTATTTTTCAGTTGTGTCTATAGCTGGTTGCTGCACTTAAAACAATTTTAATTGGGACCCTTGAGTGGCTCGGTCAGTTACGCTTCTGACTTTTGATTTTGGCTCAGATCATGATCTCACAATTTGTGGGATTGAGCCCTATGCCAGTCTCTGTGATGACAGTAATGACAGTGAGGGGCCTGCTTAGGATTCTCTATCTCCCCCTCTCTTTGCCCCTCACTCCCTTCTCTCTGGAAAGTAAACACACATTAAAAAGCAATTATTACTAAAAGAAACTAGAGAAAGTGTTTTTGTTATCTTAAGGTAAATATGTAGCAAGGGAAACACTGGATCATACGGCAGTTCTATTTTGAATTAGTTGCGGAACAAGCATACTGTTTTCCACAGTGGCTACACCTATTTACATTCCACCAACAGTGTATGAAGGTTCCTTTTTCTCCACATCCTTGCCAACACTTGTTATTTCTTGTCTTTTTGATTTTGCCTATTCTTACAGGTATAAAGTGATATCTCATTATGGTTTTAACATCCATTTTCCTGATGTTTAGCAATGGTGAGCATCTTTTCATGTGTCTACTGACCATCTGTATGTCTACCAATAGACGTTGGGAAAATGTGTATTTAGGTCCTCTGCCCATTTTTAAATTGGATTATTTGTTTTCCTTGTGCACAGTTGTGTAAGTTCGTTATGTATTTTATTTTTTATTTTTTTTATTATTTATTTTTTTCAACGTTTATTTATTTTGGGGACAGAGAGAGACAGAGCATGAACGGGGGAGGGGCAGAGAGAGAGGGAGACACAGAATCGGAAACAGGCTCCAGGCTCTGAGCCATCAGCTCAGAGCCTGATGCGGGGCTCGAACTCACGGACCGCGAGATCATGACCTGGCTGAAGTCGGACGCTTAACCGACTGCGCCACCCAGGCGCCCCATGTATTTTAGATATTAATCCCTTTTGAGATATATTTTTGTAAATATTTTCTATCATTCATTAGGTTGCTGTTTTGTTTTGATGATGGTTTCCTTTGCTGTGCAAAAGCTTTAGTTACATGAATTTGAAACGATATTTGTACATTTATGTTTATTGTAGTACAATTACAATAGGATAGGGTAGCAACCCAAGTATCCATTGATAGATTAATGGATAAAGAAAATGTCACACACACACACACACAGGAATATTACTAAGTAACAAAAAAATAATGAAAATATCCCATTTGTAGCAAAAAGAATAGACATAGAAGTTATAATGCTAAGTAAAATAAGTTAGTCCCAGCAAGACAAATACCATATATTTTCACCATATGTGGGATTTAAGAAATAAAACAACCAAACAAAGCAAAAAAAAAAAAAAAAAAGGCAAAACACCACACCCAAACTCTTAAATACCAATAACAAACACCAGAGCAGAGGTGGGTGGCATGGGTGAAATAGATAAAAGGAATTAAATGTGTCCTTATCTTGATGCACACTGAGAAAGGTACAGAATTTTTGAATCACTATATTCTACACCTGAGAGTTCTATAACAACACTATATGTTAATTAATATTTCAAATAAAAAATAAAAGAAACTGGAAAAAAACAAAAGAAAAGAGATGAAATGTGACCCCTGCCCTTAAGCTGCTTATATTATAATATGAGTGGCACAGCATAGCTGTAACACAAAATAGAGTATGGTATCATAAGTAATATAAAAATAAACTGTCCTGGGAATTAAGAGGGGAGGATGATCACATGGGGTTGGCATAGGGGTAAGAGTTGATTGATGAAATCAGAGAAGAATTGGTAGAGGAATGGCATTTGAGTTGGCTCTCTCCAAGAACAGATAGGATTTTGCACATATGGGTAGAAGGGAGAGATTGTAGGCAGAGAGATGGACACAAGGAAAAACACAAGAAAAGAAAACAGGGTTCAGAGCAAACTGAGCAGGCTGTGTAGCTTGACCCTTTGCTGTTAGAGGGGCAACAGAACATGCATAAGTGGATTGGAGCCAGAGCATTCCTCTGAGCAGAAAGGACTTTGGATTTGAACTCACCGCCCTGCTGAAAATCCCTGGGGTTTGTTCTTCTACTTAGTGATAGCTGAATTATTGGACTTGAAAATTTATCTACTGTTGTCTTCTTGGGTTCACCTGCTCAGAAAGTGCATGGCTGAGAGCCAAGTGTCCTTGGTCTCGTTTCTACCACTAACTAGTAATGTGACCTTGATCAAACTTCTCAGTTCCCTCAGTGCTCTGCTTATTTATCTGAACATGAGAGTCAGAACTGATCTTTTCTAAAGTTCCACTCATTTAAAAAATTCTAGGATTTCCTCTGGGGCTGTGTTCTGTTGTTCTCCCAAATAGGTCTCTATTGCATGCACTCTGAACCTTCACTCTGGCCACTTTTAAGTACAGCTCATTGTTGGAGCTGTAGAGGTCCAATAAATAATATCCCCTTTTCTATTCCTATGTTTGGAACTAATGGATTATCAAGACATAGAGACAGATGGTTAAACCATCAGCTTTAGATCTTAGCCTAATTGGCTTACAAATCCTGAATCACTAGACAGACTTACTCCTCATCACGAGTAGTGTTGAACACTGCCTGCCTCCCATCACAGGAGGGATTTTATTAGATTTTCTAATCTGATTTTTATTAGATTTTCTCATGTATGAGCAGGTTGGAATGCATGTGTCCTTTAGACAGGTTGGGGCTGAATAAAAAGGAAAACCAACAAAAGATTGGAAAGGGCTGAGATGGGCATGTTCACTGCTGTCTCTTCAACTCACCAAAGTCATAGTGAGAGAAAGGGGTTGGAGAAAGGCCAGGAATACTTAGTGGTGTTCAAATTTCAGCAGGTGCCACCTCACCTGGAGGGTTTGTGACAAGAGATTGCTGGGCTCTGCCCCTGGTGTTTGTATTTCAACAGGTCTGGGTGGGGCCCAGAACTTGTACTTCTAACAAGTTTCCAGGTGATGCTGATACTTCTGGTCCAAAGACATCACTTTGAAAACCAAAGTTCCAGCTGAAGCATCTTCACATGTAAAGTTGAAACAAGGGAAACAGAGGTGCTCTTTGAAACCTTACCTTTATTTAATGAAACATTTACATTAAAATATCATTGTTAATCCTTTCATAGTGGGGGAATCTTGGTAAATCATTTCACAGTGTATATGTATATCAAATCATCACAATTTACACTTTAAATATCTTATAATTTTATATGTCAATTATACCTTAATAAAGTGGAAATAAAAAATACAATACCACAGAAAAAATACCCCTGTATCTTAATTTTCTTTATTTTATTCCCTTATCATAGATTATACATTAGGAGTATATTTTGTTCACTCCCCCAGAGAATCCAGCTGGGCACCAAGTATATAATGAGGATTTAATAAATTCATGTTAAATTGAATTGAGCCTTATACATTTCCATGGTATAGAAATTTCTTCTTCCTTTCAGGCTAGCAATGTGCTACTCCTTTAAAACTATCTTCTGGGAGACTTCTTTGAGAAACAGCCTTTCTCTCCATCCAGAACTATATCTAGAAATGTATCTGGATCAGTACTTAACATCTAGACCTGTGCTCAGGCACTTCTAGTTTTGCCTGTATGTGGCTCTCCCTGAGTTCTGGTGACTTTTCTGTCTGTTCCATCAAAGTAGAGTCTTGTTCAGGACAAAGAGTAGGTTCTCTCCTTCCTGTTGACCCAAAAGTAAGTGCAGTGTTATTCATTCAAAGAGCAACAGGGTAAAGACAGCCCTGGGGTAGGAGAATGCCTAAAATGTCCTCCCCTAGTCCTGCTCCATCTATTCCCATGGGATTTGGTGGGGAAATCTAGATACTGAAATTGATAGAAGGCCCAACCTAAGCTACCTGTCTCCAAGCAATACCTGAAGATGTCCAGTGTGCACAAAACAAGCATCTTTTTTGAAACAGAGTTTTTGCTTGGCATACAAAGGCCCCTGTTTTTCTGCCATATTTACCTATATGGCCTGCCTTAGGAGGGAGGTATAGAAAGCTAATTTCTTACTCATGGAATTTATCATCTTCCCAAAAGGGAGTAATTCAGTCCAGGGAAGCCTGCTAGAGGCAGGTTTACCCATATACCTACCAACTCCTTTGGATGCTCTTTGAGGGACTGATGAAAAAAACCTTGTGAGAGAATCTAAGATTCATTGGAGAGAGAGAATTTATAGCCCAAATGGTGAGAAAACTGCACTGAAATTGGAGGAATTAGTAACTGAAAAGTGATTGAAGCATCATTACTTTGGAAGGGAAGGTATAAGTAAAAATACCTCATAAAAGAATGAGGTATTGGTCAAGAGAGACTTCCTGGAGGAGGATTTCTGTGAAGCAATTTGGGAAATAAAAGAGGGACAAGTGAGTTGGAACAGAAATTGGACAATAATTCTAGGCTACATGGACCTTTAAGAGTCAGGAAAGATTGAGACTCTTGTGGCAGATGTGTGTTATCACATTTGAAGGGAATTTATGAGCCAGGTTTGTATTGTGTATTGTGTCATGGAGCAAGATTCCTGAATCAGGAAAAGATGAGATCTGATTCTCATTTTCATCTGGAGGAGAGACAGACAGAAGGAGATGGACAGATAGACTCTTCCTGGGAGACATTGGTAGTAACTGCTACAGTCATCTAGATCCTTCTCTTCAAAGAATGGCCCATGGACCAGCAGCATGTGTATCACCTGCGAGTTTGTTAGAAATGCAGAATCTGAGGCCCAACCCAGACCTACTGAATCAGAAACTGTGTTTTTAACAGGCTCCCAAGTGATCTGTATGCTCTTTCAGTTTGAGAATCACTGGCCTCAGATGATCCATGATAGGTGTGTGGCCTCAGATGAGCACTAAGGAAGGTCTGAAAATTTTGGAATTGGGAACACAAGAGAAGGGATCTAAGCTGGGAAAATTGAATTTGGAGAAGAGGGAGAAGTATGGGCCCTGGCTGCCCTCCTGTCCCCAGGCCTCCCACAACAGTCACTGTGCCAGGGTTTGGCGTTCTGTCCACTTTGTGAAAATGCCTGCCATGGCCACACTAGAGTCAGCCTGGTCCTCAAGAGCTCCCCTGGGGCAAGGGTTGTGGGAGCCGGGACTGCTCCCCATTCTGCTACCTCTACTTCATATGATGGCCTGAAAGGGACTGGGGAGGTCATATTAGCTCATGCCTTGCCTCAGGGTTATACTGTCTCTTAATCAAATGAGTGATAACTTGATGATACTAATTGAGGAGACTATGGAGGTTGGGGTAATTGAAATAGGAGTTCTTAACTATCTGTCCTGAAAATTAGGATATTTTCATTTTTCAAAGCTTTAAGGAGAGACAAGATGACTGCATAATAGATTATAACCTGGTAGAGACCCAAATAATACTTTTTAAAAATTAATTTATCTTTAAAAATTTACATCCAAGTTAGTTAGCATATAGTGCAATAATGATTTCAGGAGTAGAATCCAATGATTCATCCCCTACATATAACACCCAGTGCTCATCCCAACAAGTGTTTTCCCTCATGCCTCTTGTCCATCCCACACACACTACCCCTCCAGCAGCCCTCAGTTTGGTTTCTGTATTTAAGTGTCTCTTATGTTTTGACCCCTCCATTTTTATATTATTTTTGCTTCCCTTACCTTATGATTATGTTTTATATCTTAAGTTACACAAATGAGTGAAATCATATGATATTTGTCTTTCTCTAATTTCACTTAGCATAATACAGTCTAGTTCCAACCATGTTGTTGCAAATGGCAAGATTTCATTCTTTTTGATTACTGAGTAATACTTCATTGTGTATATATATTTTATATATATTTTTATATATATTTTATATATATATTTATATATATAATATATATTTATATATATTTATATATATTTTATATATATTTTATATAAAATATATATATATTTTATATAATATATATATAAAATCTATATATATCTATATATCTATATATATAATATAGTATTATATATAATATGTAGTGTATATATATATATATATACTACATCTTCTTTATCCATCTGTTGTTGGACATTTGGGCTCTTTCCATACTTTGGCTATTGTTGATAGTACTTCTATAAACATTGGGGTGCATGTGCCCCTTCAAAACAGCACACCTGTATCCTTTGGATAAATACCTAGTAGTGCAATTGCTGGGTTATAGGGTAGTTTTTATTTTTAATTTTTTTTAGGAGCCTCCATACTATTTTCCAGAGTGGCTGCACCAATTTCCATTCCCACAAGCAGTGCAAAAGTGTTCTTCTTTCTCTGCATGCTCGCCAACATCTGTCATCCCCTGAGTTGTTAATTTTAGCCATTCTGACTGGTGTAAATTGGTGTCTCATTGTGATTTTGATTTGTATTTCCTTGATGATGAGTGATGTTGAGCCCAAATAATGCTTTTTAAGGGATCTTTTCATGAGTCATAATGGATCAATAACAAAGTATATGAGAACTATAATGCCAGAGACCTGAACTGATAGACAATGGTATAATGTTACCAGATGGGAATTTGAGAATTTTCTTAAGGTTTTGAGGATTAATGTATCTCATCTCTAATCAGAATGAGTGATAAACACAGGCCAAATTAAAGGAAAACTGAGAGTGAATAGAAGGAAGATTTTTCTGAAATTAGAGAGTGACCTAGGAAGATAGTAGGGTGCAGGCTGTCTTGCATTGTGCATGGCTGTCTCACTTGGGTATGGAATGCCTCAGATAGGCTCCTGCCCAGAAATAGAAAATGCTCACAATTAACTCTCAAAATCTTTTTTATCCCAAGGGTTCTCCAGTCGACTTGTTAAGTGAAAGGTTG
Source organism: Leopardus geoffroyi (assembly GCF_018350155.1). Classification (NCBI taxonomy): domain Eukaryota; kingdom Metazoa; phylum Chordata; class Mammalia; order Carnivora; family Felidae; genus Leopardus; species Leopardus geoffroyi. The sequence continues at coordinate 54,979,770 of NC_059341.1, read as the reverse complement.
GTATGGACGTATGGTGTATGCAAGTGGTAACACATAGGAGTGATGAATGACAGAATAAAAAAAATCTTAGAAGATTGAAATCTGCTAAAAATCGTAAACAGAGCTTGGATATAGGAGAAAAAAGTTGCATTTTAGGCCTTAAATAAGAGCTATAGGCTTCCATGGTCTTCCTCTCTCCATGTATTTATCTTGTGTCATTGATGAGATTTAAAAACCTCTTAAGGAAAAAGAATGTCACTTTTATGTTTTACTTCTTTATATTTCTTTTTTTAAATTTTTTTTCAACGTTTATTTATTTTTGGGACAGAGAGAGACAGAGCATGAACGGGGGAGGGGCAGAGAGAGAGGAAGACACAGAATCGGAAACAGGCTCCAGGCTCTGAGCCATCAGCCCAGAGCCTGACGCGGGGCTCGAACTCACGGACCGCGAGATCGTGACCTGGCTGAAGTCGGATGCTTAACCGACTGCGCCACCCAGGCGCCCCATACTTCTTTATATTTCTAAAGCACACAAATGATAATGAACATAACAGCCGCCACCGCTGAGTACTATGCTGTATACTTTCTTCCAACTCTTTACATAAGTACCTATTTAATACAAAAATTGTGTGAGATGAGTATTGTTGTGCTCATTTTACAAAAGTTGAAACAAAGGCTCAAAGAGGTTAAGCCATTTGTGCAAAATTAAAAGTGAAGCTAGATTTGTACCAAGTTTGAGCAAAATCCCTGCTACTAACCCCTGAGCTACAGTCTGCATGGAGTAACTGCTCAGTAAGGGACAGATGATCATTGTAACTTGATGACATAGAGGTAATTAAAAGGCAATGGATAATTTGAAACAGTAAATAATTAAAATACTATTTCTATTTGTTTTATAGAATGTACTCAGAGACACACTTAATGACACATGGAAGCTTATACTTACATTCTCTCATTTACCGTCACTATGTCCCACCCTGCAGTCAGGAACTTAGAGAGGCAAAAGGCTAAATAACTATATTCATAAAGCATCTTATTGAGAGTTATGTGTGTGTGCCTACTATATTAAATTTGAGTGAAAATATGCCCCAAAGACTGGGGTACATTTATCTCGGTAGGTATATAAAGATGAGCATATTTAGTTGACTTTTTGGTTATGGTGTGTGTGCGTGTGCGTGTGCGTGTGTGTGTGTGTGTGTGTGTGTATGCGTGTGTGTGTGTGTTCACAAATTCTGAAAGAGTTCACCAAGATATAAGTAACTAGCTGCCTTCCACCCTTGGCCCTACTTGGTGTGTTTGTACCAAACCCTGATATTTATTTTCATTACTTCGCAAGGGGTCCTAATTGAGTTTTCTTTCCGGAATATCATGCCTAACACACTGGGATACTTGAAGCCTCTGTAAATCTGCTACAATCAGAAGAGGTTTTCAGAGAAAGAAAAACAGCAGCCATAAGGCAATCATCTCTTGTCTTTTACTTTCTAGCCTAATACACAGCCACCCTTGTATGCACACCACTCATGTAATCACCTTCTCTCCTAGAACCTGTCATGGAAGGTACTAAGAGAAGACATCATTATTTACTTCTTTGCTTCCAAGTGTAACTCTATATTTGAACCATCCTGGAAGAAGAAGAATTGAAAATTATACCAGTGAAGGAGTCTAGAGTTGAGATTTAAAAACAATGGTTATTTGTGAAACCAACTTAATAGAAAGCAAGAGCTTTGACAGAAGCAAGGATGGTAAGAAGACTTAAATGTCTTTGTTTACATCCTTAGAAAACCAGAAGCAAAGCTCCTGGAAGCAGGAGGCAGGCCAACCTGAATGTGGTTTGAAGACAGACACAGCACAGGAAACTCCTTCTCCACCTTCCAATGCCAGTACCCTCTTCTAGAAAAAAATACATGATCTGTAGATATACAAAGAAAGTTAATCAATCATGTGGCTGAGGATGCTGACTAATGCTTAAAGACTAGTAGCCTGACTGGAGGGACCCCAGTAGCTTAAAGAGGTCACCTGAGATTCTCCCAGAATGGGTATATTCAGCCTGATGTGCAAGGTGAGGGGTCAGAGATCTAGGAGCCCTGGCTGAAGAGAGGATGTGTGTGGCTGGTGGGGTTGGAGTGCAGAGGCTGGGCTCTTGAGGATGGGTGTCCTGGTGTCCTGAGCTGGGCTGGATGGAGGTGGGTGGAGGGGAGGACACATCTCCCCCCTCAGCTAAGGGAGGACTCCAGGCTCAGGGCCTGTCTTAGAGCATATTCTCTCCAGGTGACCCAGAGGGGAAGGGAAGAGAATGGGCAGCAGACACTTCAGACCAGTCCAGCCTCATTCCTTCCCCTCTACCCTCCCTCACCTCCCTAAGCCCAGCCTATCGATGGGCCATGTCACACTTATTACACACCTGCTGTGTGCACCAAGCTCCAAAGGGTTCTTGGGCTATTCTCACCCCATGAACCATTGCCTTCTCCTTGCAGCCCAGGCAGATCATCACACTCTTCAGCTCCTGGGTTGATCTCAGAGCCCAGAAGCCTGTTCTGAAGGCTGAGATATAGAACCTAGGTTTGGGGACATACCATTAAGACCCTGAAGAAGTGGGGAGAAGGGGAAGGTGGGGAGATATATCCACAATTTCTTTGGGCAGTATGATTACTTACAGCGGCAAGAAAGATTCAAGTGAGAGGAGAGGAAGAACTTCCCAGGAGCAGACAAAGCTGCTTGTTTTCTGAATCAGAAATCCTGGGCCTGATACAGTGAGGGAGCAGGATGAAAAGGGACACATAGAGGGTGATCCTCTCCCCAGGAGTGTTGGGGTTCACCAAGGTGTGGCTGGGGAAAGGGAGATGATGTGGAGCAAACAGGCAGGAAAAAAGGTGAGGCTCTGGTGGAATCTTTGGCTTCCATGTGGAGGCGGGAGTCCCGTCCCCACACAAACTGAGCAATTATGCAGTGTCTTTGTGGTTATCACACATCAGTGATCTGGGAGAAGAAAAGCCCCAGAGGCTGTGCAAGTTCCTCTTTCTCCTCAAGCCAGGCTAGTAGCAGAGGAGGGTCTCTCTCCAGCAGGAGTGGAGATGAAGGTGGTGGGGCAATGTTATGGGGAACAGTTACCATTTGCCTCTGTCCTCTCCTGAGATGGAGTGGTTTTGGGGTGACCAGGTAAACAGGCCTTCCTGAAGTCCCAGGGCTGCCAAGGGTCCCTTCAGACCTGGGTCATGATGGAGCCAAGAGCTGGCCTGCCCGCTCCCCTAGGCTACTCAGGAAGAGGCGGGGCTCGCCCCGGTGGGAGGGGCTTCCCCCAGGTGGGACTGAATTGCCTGGCAGGTTTCCCTTGGTCACCCTCTTCCTCTGTGCACTCCAGCCCATCACTTTCCTGATGGAAAGACAGGTCTGCCCACAGGAAGAGAGGGAGGAGAGCAGGTGGAGGGTATGAAGAGAGAGAAGGGGCAAACATGCTTCCTTTCATTGGGCTCTGAGCCCTGCTCTACTCCCTAGATTCTGAAGGGTGTGAAAGGTGCAAAGGCAGGTGTAGAAATGACTTGAAATGGGGCAAAATGGTAGGATGAGGCAAGGTGGAGAGATGGAGGTAATGGGAGAGTGGAGCCCACTGGGAGGTGGGGTTGTCTGGGGAGTGGAGCCAGGAGGGGAGGGAGGCAAGCTGGGTGGGGTGGAAGGTAGTGAAGGTGGGAGGGGACAAAGTGGGAGGTGGGCAGTGCAGGGGGTCAGAGGGATGGGGGTGGGCAGGGCAGGGAAGTGGAGGAATCAGGATGGGGCAATGCCTGATGGAAACTCAGAGATGGTCAGGGTTCTGGGTTATCAGGAAGGAGGCCTAGAGGAGCGTCCCACTGGGAGAAGGGGAAGACAGACAGCAGTTCAGAAGCATTCCTGGGAGGAATGTAGGGAGTACAGGCTGTGGCAGGGAAAGCAAGGGTGTTTGTGGGTCCTTGGAAGGTCCCAGGAAGGTGAGGGTAAGACCTCCAGAGCCACCTCCCACTCATGCTGAGGCCTGACTCTGGATGGGAGCTGAGGAGGCCACCTAAGCAGCAGGGGGAGGGGTGTGATCCCTGCCTCTCCTTCCACCCCTTCAGTCCCCTCTACCCTACATAACTGGCCCATGCTTTCTCCCAGACATTCTACATCTCTGGAATCTAGAGGACTGGGCTCTGGACCCTTAGAAGAAAGGAATAGAGTGGTGTATATGTGTGCACAAGTGTGTTTGATGAGTGTATGAGAGTGTAAGTTTGTGTGTGCATGCCTATCTGTAAGTGTATGAGTTTGTGAGTATGTGTCTTTGTATTGCGTGCATATGAGAATGTTTGTGATATATTGGTGTGTATATGTGTGTATTTTGAGGGTATGTGTCTGTGTGTATGTATGAGTGTGAGTATATGTGTGTGTATCTGCATGTGTGCAGGTGTATGTGTGCATGTGTATATGTTTGGGTGCTGTCCCAAGGGAGCCTGAAGCTCACAGCTGAAGATGTCTTGATGTGATTTATGCAAATTTCAAGCAGGTTTCAGGCTGTGGTATGGGATGAGTTGGGTGGGAGCCCAGAAGAGAAAGGCTGTCTGTGCTTGGGGTATGGGGAGTTGGATAGCCTGAGCAGTGGGTGTCTCTGTCCTGCCAGCCACAGGGGGATGGCATCAGGGCCCTGGGCCTGAGCCTGGGTGGAGACTGGGTCCTGAGGCCTTCACTCAGGGCTCAGAAGAGCTCAGAGGCCCTGCTCTGACCAGGGAGGGCCAGAAACATATGGAGTCAGGGTGGAAGGTTGGCCAGACAGTGGAGGGTTCAGGCCTACTGTCTCCCCTACCTCCACCCCCAGGATTTGGGAATGATGTAAGCAGGCTGCAGTTCCTAACTTTAGGCTCCACCCTTTCTGCCTGAGGCCATAAAGTCCCCAGAAGTCTTTGTGTGTCACCTTCTGAGGCTAGGATGACCAGATTCACACTGAAAACTTCCCTCTCTTGTCAGTACTACCTGGACAGGTACAAAACAAGTCCTTGTCTCTTGGAGGCCTCTGGAAAGGCCATATGCATCCTTACTGAATTTCATACAAGCTGAGACTTTCAGACCTCTTGTGCTGGGAAGTTCTTACTGAGTCTAACTCAAATCCCCTTGTTGCACTTTGTGCTGGACAAGCCCAGGCCGAGTTTGTGAAATTGGAACCTAGCACCCTCACCTGCAACTGTGGAAGTAGTCTCCTGTGGATAAGGAAGTAGGTCTAGAGTGTAGGCACACTGAGAGGATGGGGGGTAAAGCTGGTGCATCACAAATGGGTCAGACCTTCCCTGGGCAGGAGGGCCATGATCAGGGCAGATTCAGAGAAGGAAGTTCAAAGATCACTGCTTGTAACACTCTCACTTTACAGACAGGCGCCAAAGGGCCCGCAGGAGGGAACACTCAGTGTCCCTTGCTACATGACGGCTGTCTCTGGAAACCTGCCCCTGACTCCTGATCTAGGAGTCCTGCTTGTGCCCCATTTGGAGGACCCTGGAATCTGTTCCCATTCTCTTGGCTTTATGGGATGGGAAGAGGGGGAGAAGGACTTCAGCTAGACTGGGATGCTGTCCCCCTTCCTCCTCCTCCAGTGACTCCATTCCAGCCTCCCAGCTGGGCTTCTAGGCCTCCCATGCACTGACACCTACTTCTTCTCCTTCCCACCTTCCCTCCAGACTCCCAGGATCTGGTCTTTTAGCTCCATCTGGGCAGCCATTGCAGTGTTTAGTCCTCCCTGCCCTGCTCTACCTCATAGCCTGTCCCCAGTTTGAACCTTCTTCTCTCTTTCTCTTCCTGCAGATTAGCCTCTCAGTCCATTATAAAATTGCCCCATGCTTTCCTCCTGTGGGAAGTCTTCCATGTTTAATTCTCGTGGTTCTGGATCCCACCTTTTTTCTTTCTAAGCCACTACTCGGTCCTCACAGACTTTCTCTTGTTCTTCTGTCTTCTCTTTCCTGAGCCTTGTCCCTGCTCCTCCCTCTGATTTCCTCTCCTGGCATGGACTTGTGCTCCCCACAGGCAGGGCTGGTTTTATCTTCCACCCAGGTCCCCCTCCATTTACCAGGAGGGCCAGGACTGCACAGGAGAATTGCCTGAGCTCCTCCCTGTTCTCTGTGTTCTGGGAATAGCAGAGATAGTGGTGTCCAACTGGGTCTCATCCCAAGGAGGAAGGTAGCAGTGCAGACCCCTCCCTGTGTGTATTATAGTATTTTATTGGGGTTTAGGCCTCACACCCAGGTCTACATCCTCCTTTTCCCTTGTTGCCTCTGACCTAGTTAACAGACCTCTGGAGCTGCTGCCCTGGAGCCCCTGGGATGCTGGGTCAGGTGTGGGGAGTGGCAGGCAGTCCAACTATGATTTCTCAACTTGGGCTTCACACTGCACCTGACTACCTGCTTCCTGGTTGGGTCTCTGCAGACCTGTTTTCTCTCTCAGGCTTTTCTTCCACCCTCCCTTTCCTTCCTCCATTCCCTCCTCACACAACCACCTGTCCCGAAAGCCTGAGTTCTTTCAGCAAGCTCTTTCTTTCCTGAGAACCTTGGGGTTGGCATCCTGCCTGGTGAGGAGGATGGGTGGGGGAGATCTGGGAGGAGGATGGCCCTGTCTCTGCTGAGGCACAGGACCTAGCTCTGGACCCATCTGTGCACTGACTTCCACCTTGTGGCTATGATGAGAACTGCAGGTAGGGATCCTCAAGTGGAGAGGGGAAAGGGGGAGGAGGATGCCCTCCTGGGCACGCCTTAGGAAGAGAGCAGGTCTCAGAATTGCTAATTGATATAGGAAGTTTCCTCAGGGAGCCTTTGAATTCCTAACTAACCTGGGAGTGGAAACCTGGGTGGAAAGTCAAGTAGCAAGACCCATCTAGATGGAGAGAGATAATTGAAACTGTCCTCAAGTCTCAAACCTTCTATTCAAATTCTCCTTCCCCAAAAGAACCGTAAAAGAGAAACAATCTGAAACTAAAGCAGGCAGAGTTGATATCTGACCTGGGAAGAACTTCCTAATAAATCCCAAAGTGTATTTGGATGCCACTGCTTCTGAGAGTTGCCCAACTTTTTCAAGGCCCCCTCCAGTGAGCTGCTCCCCACCTTCACCAGTCCTCCTGATCTTGTTAGGGAACCAGGCTGGAATGCTGGTGGAAAAACCAAGTGGCACTCAGAGATCTTGGTGGATTGGAGATTTATTTAACACGGGTGTTTCTCCAGAAGAGACCGTTTCTCCAAAAATCTGAGTGCCAAATGCAAACGGGGAGGGTAATTTATAGTCATCAGCTTCCATATCTGTGGGGGTTTTCACACCCGCAGCAAACAAAGGAAAAAGAACCCAGAGGAGGGGTCTCTAAGCTAGAGACCAGAGTTTGTTTTAGCCCCATTGGGCATCTTTGGCATACTTTATTCACTTCTCCAACATTCTCCCCCACCCCCCCACCTTTGATGCCTTTCAAAAAAACTTTAGTAGGCATCACCTTTCAGTTTTACAGGTTGGTACTCTTGGAAGGCTAAGATCTGTGCTGTAGTTTGGTGAGCTACAGTATTTTCAATAAAACGTACCATGGCATTCAGTACACAGGGGATGATGGATACAAGTAAAATTATGGAGAGGAGGGGCCCCACCAGGCAGGAAGCCAGGATTCCCAATCCGTGACATCCCATCCTTTCCATTGATTAATACTTTCCTGTTGTCTACCTTGAATTCTTTCCTTGAGTTCTTAACCTTAGTTGTAAGTATTCCTGACTGGTTTACAAAATAGCAACATTCCTCCCCCAGATATGCAAGTCCCTCCTTTTTCCGAAGTGAGGAGGTAGAGGGCTCACCTATTTTGGAGGGTCACTGCTGCCAGAGAGTTTATTTGGCTTTGTAAGCTTACCAGAGAATCTGCCACCTGTTCCATGTCTTCATTTAGCTCTTGAGATAGTCTATGGTATAGTCCTACAGATGAACCTATGCCCCCTATTCTGGCTCCTATTCCTGTCTCAATTCCTGCTCCTATCAGAATGGGTAGCACTACTGTCCATTTAGCCCGGGACTTGGGGCTAAAGGCTGTTAGGAGCTGATCTTCAGTGTATACAGATATCTCTGGGGTTAGGAAGATGGAATAACATATCTGAGTCCAGTTGGCCTCTAAGCATCCGTAGGCTGAATTAGAACACAGATAGAATACCCCAGGGGTTGAACACAGTGTTGCATTCCTCTTTAAGGTTATATTTCTTCTGCATAGAGAGGTACCATTCATACCTTCAGGGACTGTACAGATTAGATTGTTGGCATTTGAGACAGATCCCAGTGGCCAGGGGTCCAATTAAGACAGAGGTGTTGGTTTTGAGATTTTCAGGAGCTTCCCAGGTCAAAGGCATAGGAGTGGCTAAATAAGCCCTCTGGCTGAGGGGCAAACACATCCAGCAGGTTTGGGTGTGATTATCTATTTTATGGAGGACTTGTAGAGTAGTGTTGGCCCAACGCTGGAGTGGGGAATTGGTAGGCATCTGATTGAGGGTTGAAAAGTTCAAACCCTGGTAGGCTGCCAGGGTAGTGGTCACCTTTATGGCTTGTATTACCCTGTCCTGGGTATTCTTTATAACTTTTTTAAGGGCCCTGTCTTGCACCCCTCCCCCATCCGAGATCCCCTTTGAGGAAGGTAAGTGTAGCAAGCTCGCTTCCCTCTCTGAAGGCCCTTGTTGTGACATGGGTTCCTGACATTTTGTGTTATCTCCACAGCCCAATACTTAGTTCTTGGGACACCGGGTGACTGACAGAGAGGGGGTGTTTTTCCCTGTAGCAATCTTTGTGGAGGGAGGTGAAGGCGCTGAACACCCTTGACCCCCTTATTGCCATATAACAATCCTGGGGACAAAGTGGGTAAGCAGCAGTTGTGAGGGTGAGAGAGGTTATCATAATATACAGGCATACTTAACAATCCTCCCACCCAGAGGAGGTATGTGAGACTTAGCATGCATCTTTTGTCCCATGTCCAGCTTGTTGGTGCAGTCTCTATCAGCCCAACAGTAAGAAGTAAGATAAGGGCTATGACACCAGTAAGGGGCAAGGGCTGGCAGAGTTGCATCCAAACCCCTGGGCTAGGTTCATATGTTGTTTCCTCAAGCTTCTGCCATGCGCAGGCCAGCCAGCTTCCGGGGTGTAGCTGGAGGAGGGCTGGAGTTCTCAGGGGTCAGTTTCCCTTTTGAGGGTCAGTTTAAGCGGGTTGACTGGATCTGGATCACTTTGCCAGGTTGTGGGTTCTTCTGAGTTGGCCTTCTTAACTCTGTAGTGATGGACCCATGGGGTGATACCTGAAACTTTAAGGGCTGTAGGAGTTGTTAGAATAACAGTATGAGGCCCAGGCCATCATAGTTTAAGAGGTTCCTTCTTCCAATCTTTGACCCAAAGAGAGTCTCCTGGCTGAAAGGGGTTAAAGAGGGTCCCTAAGGAAATTGGGACCCTCTCTATGATGTATCTCTGTAACTTGTTTAGGACTGCCCCCAATGTCTGGAGCTGTTCCCTTATTCCCTTGTCTCCAATCTGGTGTAGGTTTACTGGGAGTTTTCCTAAACATGGGGGGGTGCCCATATAATAACTCAAAAAGGGAGAATCCTAGTGTCCCAGACATGCATCGGGGATGCATGAGGACCAGTGGTAGTAAATCTGGCCATGGGAAATTAGTCTGTTGGTGGAACTTAGCCAGGGTTTCATTGAGGGTGTGATTCATCCACTCTACTTTCCCTGAGCTCTGGGGTCAGTAAGCAGTGTGCAGTTTCCAGGTAATGTTGAGGGACTTTGTCAGGGTTTCTATAATGTCTGCCACAAATGCAGGTCCATTATCACTGTGTATGGTTTAAGGGTAGACCAAACCAAGGCACAATCTCCCATAGAAGAGCTTTGGCCACCTTGCGACTTCATTCCATTCTGGTCGGGAATGCTTTGACCCATCCCGAATATGTGCAGATTATTACAAGAAGGTACCTTAACCCTTTATTTGGTTGTATGTTGGTAAAGTCCACCTCTAAGTCTTCTAAAGGGGTGGCCCCCATCCTTTGTGTGCCAGGTGGGGGCTGTGGGGCAGACCAAGCATTGTTTTTGGCACATGTTACACATTGTTCACTGACAGCTCGGCATAATGCCGGCAGCTGGATAATATAGTTCTTTTTAAGGAAGACCTGTAGGGAAGTTTTTCCTAGGTGCGTGAGTTGTTGATATTCATTCACTAGGTGTTTTCCCATAGACGACGGGACAAAGATATGTCCATTTGGCATGACCCACCATCCCTCTTTACTTAGTGTGCCCCCTTCTTTTGAGGCCCAACTTCTTTCTTCATTTGTGTACAGGGGCGGGGAGGCTTCCCTCTGGGAGGCAAGAGTCATAGTGTAGGTAGGAGCTTTGCCTGGGTCACCACAGGTGGCAGCTCTGTGATTTCCTTGAGTTATGGGGTCATTTCCTTTCTGATGTCCTTTACAGTGTAGGGTAGCTACCTTGTCTGGCAGCCATATGGCCTCAAGAAGCTTTAGTATTTCTTCCTTGTTTTTGATAGTTTTCCCTGCAGCAGTAAGGAGGCCTCTTTCTTTATAGATGGCCCCGTGTACATGCACAGTAGTGAAGGCATACCAGGAATCATTGTAGATGTTAACTCATTTACCTTTGCTAAGGATAAGGGCTCAGGTTAAGGCATACAGTTCAGCTCATTGTGCTGACCATCTTTCCGGCAAGGCCTTGGCTTCCAGAACTTCAGTGGTTGTGGTTACCGCATATCTTGCTCTTCAGCTGCCCTCTTGTAAATAGCTGCTCCCATCTCTGAACAGGGTGATCTCCAGGCTTGGTCAGAGAGGTCTTATAGCCTGGTCTTGGAGTTCTGGGCAGCTGGTGTAGACTTCATCCACTACTTCAGAACAGTCATGGTCAGGTTCTCCCTCCTCCATGGGAAGTAAGGTAACTGGGTTTAGTGTTCTTACTGTTTTGAGAGTGACACTTGGGTTTTCATAGAGAAGGCCTTTGTATTGTGTCAGCCGAGAATTGGAGAGGCAACGATATCTTTGGGTGCTCATGAGGGACATGACTGTGTGTGGGACCTTAACATTAAGTGTTTGTCCCAGTGTGAATTTGTCTGCCTCCTTGATGAGCAGGACTGTGGCTGCCAGCGGTCTGAGGCACGGTGGTTATCCTGCAGTCAAAGGTTCAAGTTTTTTTTGACAGGTAGGCTACTGGCCATTGCCAAGTCCCCATGCTTTAAGTACGCACTCCAAGGTCTATTTTGTCCTTTTCATGTATGAAGAGGTTAAAGGGCCTTTGTATGTCAGGCAAACCCAGGGCTGGGGCTTGTCCCAGAGCAAATTTTATTTCTGTGAAAGTGGCCCTTGCCTCCTCAGTCCATGCGAGGGGCTCCCGGTCTGGCCCTCCCAACTGGTCATAGAGGGGCCTTGTTATGGCTGAGAATCCGGGAATCCAAATGTGACAGAATCCTGTGGACCCTAAAAATTCACGCAAGCCTCATTTTGTTTGGGGCTGTGGCAGTGTGGTGATAACTTTCTTCCTTTCCGGTCCTAGTTCTCTTGTTCCTTATGTGAGGAGCAAGTCTAAGTATCAGACCTGGTGTTGACAAATCTGTGCCTTTTTCCAAGAGGACTGGTACCCTGAATAGGACAGGAGCTGCGGAGGGCCTTGGTACCTTTTATACAGTCTTCTTGGGTGTCGCTGGCAAGGAGGCATCTACGTATTGGAGGAGGACACACCCTGTGGTTTCCCTCAGAAAGTCAGGGAGGTCTGCAGCTAGTGCTTCCCAAAAAAGAGTGGGAGAGTTCTTGAAACCTTGGGGAAGTCGTGTCCAGGTCAGCTGCATCTGGTACCCTTTAACGGGCTCAGTCCATTCAAAGGCACACAATGGTTGACTTTGAGGAGCCAGGTGGAGGGAGAAGAAAGCGTCCTTTAGGTCAAGGCATGTAAGCCATCTGGCTGACCCAGGAATTTGGCTGAGGAGATTATATAGGTTCAGAACCACTGGGTGTAAGGAAACAGTCACTTTGTTAATGGCCCTCAAATCCTGTGCTGTCAGTATCCTCCTCCTGGCTTCTTGACTGGAAAGAGAGGGGTATTCCAAGCTGATTGGCACTCAATTAGAATACCTGCTTCTCTGAGCTTGGTCAGGTGCTCTTGTATACTCATTCTAGCCTCGAGCGGAAGGGGGTACTGCCTTTGTCTCTGAGGTTGGGCTCCAGGGATCAGGTCAACAATGATGGGGGCCTAACTCCGAGCTAGTCCAGATGGGTTATCATCAGCCCATACAGAGGGGAATGTAAGCCTAAATTCTGAGGGCCTACAGGGTAAGGCCCTGGCACAGATTTGTCTCCATTCTTCTTCCCTTGGCAGGGTAATCACCAAGACCAAGGTTTCCTTCTGTCTTGGGTTTAATTGGAGGCTAGTGTGTCCAGTGGGTTGAAAAGTTATCTGGGCTCCAAGTTTGGAGAGCAGATCCTGGTCCAAGAGAGGAATTGGGCAGTCAGGTAAGTAGAGAAACTCATGCTGGACCTTGTGACCCCCAAGTTCACATTGTCAAGCTTGACAGAAGGGCTGTTGTATCACCCGTGTCCCAGTAGCCCCTTTCGGTTGCCGTCTTTTGGCTTAAGGCTGCCACCGGGGAAGTAACAATGGACTATTCAGCTCCTGTGTCAACCATGAAAGTTATTGTCTGTCTCCCTATCTTCATTTCAACCGTGGGCTCATGGGGGCTAAGAGAGAAAGAATCCAGTCCCCCTCAGTCTGATTCTATCCTGGAAAGACCAATGAGGTTCTCGCCTCAAGGTTCCTCCCAATATCGGCTGCGTTTTGAGGGCCCCTTCTGATTCCAACATTCATTCTTCCAGTGTCCCTTCTCTTTTCAGTATGCACATTGGTCCTTTGCTAAGGGAGCTCTGGGCTTCCCCCCTTTTGGTGGTTGGGGTCTTCCCATCTTTGCAGCATCTGTTTCTTTTAGTGCTGCTGTGAGAAGGGTGGCCTTCTTTTTTAGTCTTCTCTCCGCTTCTCTTTTGGCTGCGACTTCTCTGTTAATGAAAACTTTATTGGCGACCTCTATCAGCTGAGTGATATTCATCCTGGCAAAGCCCACCAACTTCTGGAGTTTTCTTCTGATATCTGGGGCAGCTGTGCCACAAAAGAGGTATTTACCATTTGTTGACTTTCTGATGCCTTGGGCTCAAATGGGGTATATACATGGTATGCTTCACATAATCTTTCATAGTAGTCTCCAGGAGACTCTCCAGGGTGCTGTGTGACTGACAATATTTGTCATGTTCATGGGCTTTTTGGCTCTAGCTCGGATTCCCCAAAGAAGGGCTTCCTGGTATCATCAGATGTGGGCTTGTCCTTCTTCTGTAGTGAATTCCCATGTTAGGTGTTCTTCAGCTGTGGCAGCTTGAGCCCAGACAGCAGAGTCATTAATCCCTGGAGGTGCATGACTTTTTAGGTATTGTTGTGTTACTCTCATTCTTCTTCTTCTTTCTTCTGTATTAAACAGAGTACGGAGTAACTGTTGACAATCTTTCCAAGTTGGTTGGTGGGTCTGGAAGAGGGACTCCATCAAGTCGACCATTGCTTGTGGCTTTTCAGAGTATGATGGAGTGTTGTGTTTCCAACTGAGGAGGTCGGTTGTAGAGAAAGGCTGATAACACATCATGGAACATCTGGGCTGAACTATTCTATCCTCATTCTGTCTTTCAGGCTCTCTCGTCTCCCTTGCAGGAATTTGGAGAATGTTAAGTCTGGGTCTGGGGCACAGTCTGGCTGCTGGCCCCTGTGGGGGAATGTTCTCCAGGTCTAAGAGGGGCAGGGAGATGGGTAGCAGCGACTGCAGCAGCAGCAGCGGTGGTAGTGGCCGTGGTGGTGGTGGTGGAGAGACAGATGGGGGAGGAGTTTCAAGCTCAGGGAGAGGGGGAGGGAGGGAGCTTGATGAGTCATAAGGAGGCGGAAAGACAATATCTTTTTCCATGTCTCCTTTAAATATTAGAGAAAGAGTGGGTCACTTCTTTGGCTCCCTGGGTGAGCCTCCGGATAAAGTGGCTAAAACCTTTGTCTGGCTGTTTGCTAACGATGAATCGCACCCAGGGCAGGGGAGTTTGGGCAATTTCAAGCCAGGAGTCAATGTATGGAAACTGATCAGGGTGGTCTGGGTTCCCAGTGACTATTAGCCAAACCTGCTGCACTATTTAAGCATCTAATGTCCCTTCTGGGGGCCATCCTACATTGAATATGGGCCATTCTAGTTCACAAAAAGTCCTTAACTTCATGGGCGTCATTTTCACCCGTAACTGCCTGAAAATCCCTTTTTAAAATTTTTGAGCATGACCTCTAAAATCGTAGGCTTACTCTGTTTTGATCCCATTATTAATTTCTTTCTCCTGTTCGGTGTCACAAAGACAGACAAAAGGAGGGTATCCCCTCAGATGAGAGGACCAATCTGATACTCCTCTGGTTGCGTTCCTGAGGGAAACTTTAGGTGAGATTTGGCCATAGCTGACTCAGCTTTGTGACTTGCCATCGGAATCTGATCTGATACCGCCCCAGGCCTTATACACTCACCACGACACAGTATAGCCCATTCAGACTCCATAGACTTTTGGGTACCTTAAGGGTGCCCATCCATGGAGCCACAAACTCAAACTCGACTGGCAAGCCTGGTCGAGCCACACATACACACACACACACACACACACACACACACACACACACCAGAGTCTATTACATTCCCTCCCATAAAATTTTCTACCTGTGAGACCATTAAGGCCTCCAGGGACTGATCATGTCCCCCTTCCACCCTTTTGGGTGGGCCTTCTTTGGGGCCTCAGCCTTACCATTTCCGACGTCAGGTCCAGGTCCTCACCTACCAGGTCTCTTTGAGTCCAGCAGGAAGGATAGAGCGGGGCGAGGCCAAGATGACCGAGTAGGAGACTGCTGAAATTCAGGCAGAGCACGCCTTCTCCCCTGCGGTCACTTGCTCTGTCACTGCCTCACCGTTTTTCCAAACCGGTAGCAACAATGGGCCAGTTTGATTGGGTTTCCTGGTCAGGGAACCAAATATGTTATGGAACAAGTCTGGAATGCTGGCAGAAAAACCAAGCAGCACTCAGAGATCTTGGTGGATAGGAGATTTATTTAACACCAGCAGGCTCAGAGGAAACCATTTCTCCAAAGATCTGAGCGCCAAATGCAAGTGGGGAGGGTAATTTATAGTTGTCAGCTTCCATATCTGTGGGGGTTTTCGCGTGCGCAGCAAGGGAAAAAGAACCCGGAAGAGAGGTCTCTAAGCTAGAGACCAGAGTCTGTTTTAGCCCCATCAGCAATCTTTGGCATACTTTATTCACTTCTCCAACAATCTCATCATGCTCAGCTCTTTGGGCCTCTTCAGAAAAACCTAGGTTCCTTAGCCTTCCCTACTCCAGCCTGTGTGTGGCTATGGTTAAGATATTAATCTTAACCATAGACCTGGGAAGTCACTTCTCTGGTCTAACTGAAGTCCTGCCTGGAGCACGGGAAGTGGAGAGAACCACCATATACCCAGAAGAACTGCATATGGGAAGGAGGCCAGAGGAAGGACCCTATGTGGAAGGTTCTGAGGGAGGGCAGTTCTACCTCAGGTTCTCCTCCATCCTCCTCTCTCCTGCCCCACTGGGTCTGTGGAGATGATGACCATGGGACAGAGTGGTTCACACCCTGGAGAACTCTCTCTGCTGGGGCTTCAGGATTCACAGGTGCTGGGGGGAGGGGAAGCTGAGTTCCATCATGGCCCTTGTTATTGTCTTCTGTACAGTGGGTATATTGGGGAGGGAAGAGGGGAGGCAGTGTTTGTCTCAGTCAGCCTGAGTCCTTCTGGTCTCACCCAGAGTCCCTTTGAAGCCTTTTTCTCTCCAGGCACCAAAATCCAGTCCCTCATAAGCTCCCATGATGGTACATCCTCCTCTACTCCCCCCGCCCCCACCAAGTACAGCACCCTTTACTGGGGGCTGAGAATCACCAAATTCTCCTGACTACCCCCCTCTGTTTCTGCTGCCACTGCTTAGACATCTTGGCCAGGAGCCCTGGCTCTATGGACTCAAGGCGGGGGGCTGTGTCCAGGCACCCTCCCTCTGAGGTACCATTTCTCCCTTGCCTCATTTGCTGCCACCTACCTTACTGATTAAGTTAAGAGGTATGCTCTGTATGGGACTCCAGCCTAGTGGAACTTGACTCTGGGAGCACAAGGACAAGGACTGGCTCCTCCTGCTCCCTCCCAATTGGCTGTCTTACAGTTTTTTCCCCTGCTGCCTAGCATCCATTTGAAAACATCAGATGGTTTTGACTTGAGAATTCATAGCATAATGGGTACCTTGAGAGGCCCCTAACATGACTGGCATTTGTTTCAGTCCTTTGCAGGAGGAGGCTCTATCTGGTGCCTCTTCCATTCTGGGGAAAGTGTGTGGGGGCTGCAACCAGAGGGTCTAGTGGGAAACTGCACAGTGAACAAGGAGGCACATGGGGTGAGGAAAAAAAAAAGGAGACTTCTGTCTTTTCAGGTTTCCCCTATGGGATGAAAGCTGGAATGAGGTTTTTGGAAGGCTGGCATATTTTTCTCATCTTGTTTTATAAGGAAGGAGTCCTGTATTGTGGAATGGCAGGGAATTCATGGGTGTGGGGGCTACATGGAAGGGGGTAGGTAGGGGGGTGGCATGCCTTTTTTCATGCATTTTTCCCATCAGTTCACAAGTTTGCACATTTGCTCCCCTCCCCCAAACTGTCTCTATTCCAATTAGTCAATGCATTCAATCCAGTTACTATCCTATTTTTTAGCTCTTTAGCTCCCAGGAGAGGGGAGGAAGTAAGGCTAGTCAGAACACTGGGGTCATCATACTCAAACCAGAAGTTCCCAGCTGAAGGTAAAGGGAACAGAACGGAGCCCTCTCCTGGTCTGAAGTTAGGTTTTTCCTTGTCCCTTCTATCCTTACTTCTCTCTCCTTTCAGTGCTCACCTCCCTAGGAGACCCAGCTTTTGAGGTTAAAAAAGGGCCAGTGGCAGCAAGAAGGATCTGGAGGAGTCAGTAGGTCAGAAGAGGGATGAGAGGGGCAAGGAGCAGTGAAGGGCCTGAGAGAGAGGATCCCTGGGAAGAGAGAGGTGAGGACTCTGGATGGACCTTCCTCTCCATGTGAACAGGGCTATGGTGGGAGGGACTAAGATTCAATATGGGAAAGTGTTTCGCTGTCAGGCAGTTTTGAGGAAGCTTTGTTAACACAGGAAAGAGCAAATTATGAAGAGAAGTTCCTCTTGCAGCTCATGAAATAGGAAGAGAGGGGCAGGGGCCATGGGACTCTGAGGGGCAGAGGGGTGTGTGTGCTGAGGGTGAGGGTGTGCACAGCACAGTGTTTGTGGTGTACGTGTCTGTGCTCCGTGGTTAACAGTCCTGTGTGCATTGTCATGTGTGTAAACATATCACATGGGGAAGGGTACAGCTTTGACATGCTCACAAGTGAAGTGAGCAGGCTTCCCACTGGGGCCTATAAAGTATGCTTCTCTGTTAGGAGCAGCAGTCAGCACAAAATGGGAAGACCCCTGTATTGGCAAGCAAGAAAACGTGGGTTCCAGTTCTGGCTTTAGTTATCAGTTGGGATCCTGTGAAGCATCACCTCGGTAAGCTGGGATGTCACCTGCTGTACAATCTTAAAGGAAAACCCATGTGTCTCTACTGTGCCCCCAGAAAATGGAAAGGGGATGGATGGGTGATGGAATTCCAGGGGCCAAAGTGAATAACGAATGCTAGTGGAAAGGGCGGCAGGAAGGGTTTCCTAAATTTGGAAATTCATGGGTTATTGCTGGAGCCAAAGACTCCCCCAACCTGGGCAGTCCAGCCCTATCTCAGCACCCAGGGCTGGCTCTGCAGGGAGAGCTGTTCTCTGCCGCCCTCTTGTGGCCGCCACGCTCTTCGCAGGTCGAGGCTGGGAAAGTTCCCGTCAAGTTCACAGAGCTATCTCCCTAGACCCCCAGATGGAAATTGCTTGTATCAGAATGTACAACACTGCATCCTAATAAGGTCATCCAACCTCATATTTCCCCCCATATCCCCTGGGTTCTGGAGCACTCACGATCTCTTTAGGGCTTGGAAAGTCTTCCTGAGATTTAACCCTCTTTGCCATTGCCTGAGGTTTTAAGTTATGCTTTTGGTAATGTGTGGTGGAGACAAGCAGCTGAGATCAAGATATTGAGCAGAGAGAGAAATTTCTCTTTCTCCTTGAGTTCCATCTACAACCTCAGCTTCCCAGAATCTTCAGGAATTTTCAAACCTTGTCTGGCATGGGTAGTGAGATTGCTGGAGAAAATGGGTCTGGAGCTGAGCATGCTTTGTACATCTAGGCTTTTGTGAGTTTGTGGCTAAACTTAGTCCCTCAGCCTCAGCAGGAAGATGGATTGGCAGGGAGGGATATGGCATATTTGACAGATGCTGACAGGACTCCTTATCTGCTAGCTCTGGAATCCCCTCCCACCCACCACACTGCCCTTGACCCTCGCCTTCTAGTGCTCAGTGCTCATTAGTGACTGCCTGTCTTTGGGAAGACACCCCGAGGGCCAAGTGCCATTGGGTGGACAGGGGGGAGAGGTGGAGGAAGGGGCACCACGTAAATGACTGAGGAGGAGGTGCTGGAATGACTGGGATTTGAGCTGGGGTCCCATGATCACTGGGATGATCAAGGAGGGTTATAGGTGCCATGAGGAGATAGAAGAGAGACACACATATTTTTGGTTCCCCATCCTGTATTTGAAGACCTGCCGCATCTCCTCCCTGAGCTGGTTGCCCATGTGTGCCTGTCTGAGAGGTACAAGGAGCCCCTGGGCAGTCTGGCCCAGGATGCAGAGGCAAAGCTCCCAGGCTTTCTGTTCTGCACACTCCTGTGCTCCTCCAGCAAAGCACCTCTAGTGGGTCCTCTCACATCTCCCGAAACCTCTTTTGACAGAATGTTCTAGACAAGTAGATACCTGACCAAGGGGGACGTCAAGTGACTTCCCAGAATTTCCAGCAACTCCTAATGGACAGACTGGGGATGGAGAGGGCCAAGCCTCAGGGTCTGACAGGTGAGTATAGCAGGCAAGGAGGCCACCAGCATCTGGAGTTCTGGAGAATCTTCTGTGAGGAGCAAGGGATGCATTTGGAGCCGGCACTATATCGTAATGGGCCAGCTGTCCATCTTCCACACAAAGTGCTGCCTGCCATGTCCCCTCTGTGCCCCTAGTGCCACCCCACCCCAGGAATGATAGGGCAGCACTTGGAGGCAGAAATGGGGTTTGGGGGCACCAATACATTGATAGGGACAGAAAGGCCCAGTAAATTCAAGCAAAGACCAGCAGAGTGGGAACAAGAAGACAGAGCCTGTATGAGCACTGTGCAGTCCAAGAGATGCAGATAGAGTCAACAGAGACAGTCCATAGTAGAAGAGAGAGTGGAAGACAGACTGAGAGACAAGAGAGAGGAAAGAGAGGAGCATCCAGAGAATAGAGTGATAGATCCATGACAGAGATACTCAGAGGTCAGAGATAGTAGAGACAGATACCTGAGACACATGAGTTCAACTCAGGCTTAGGGGGTCCAAAAGCCATGGACGCAGATCCAAAGACAGATCCATGCACCCAGGTCCAGAACTGAGGAGGCAGCCAGGGAAGTGCACACAGAAAGGGAGGGAGAGGGAGACAGAGAAGGGAAAAGAGGAGGTGGAGACCAGAGGGGAGGCAGTGAGAAGGGGCAGGTAGAGGTTGCAAAGGATAAGGGCTCAGCTGGTGTGTGTGTGTGTGTGTGTGTGTGTGTGTGTGTGTGTGGCAGGAATACAACAATTCAGAGCTCCATACAAAATGACCTAGTCCTCTGGTGCTGAAGGAGACCCCACTCCCCTCCCTCTGCAGGACTGTTCTGGGCAGTAGAGGGGAAGAGGGGAGAACAGAAACAAGATGTGAGTTAGCGAAAGACTAAGATGGAGAAGAAATGACAGAGTCATGACTGAGATCAGAGGGAGAGAAACTGAGAGTGGAACAGGGAGTAGAGAAATGGACAGAAGACAGAGGGAGACAGAGCAAGAGAAGGAATATGATGGAGGCTGGTGTTCAGAGACACAGGGAGAAGGAGGGAGCCTCTCACTGCAGGAGGGAGAGAGGGGCAGGGAGAGAGACAGTCTGTTGAGAAGCAGATGAGGGGAAAGTGGGGAGCAAGCAGGGTGCTTGTCTCCCCAGAGGGGCTGGGCTGGGATGGAACAACCCTTTGGGGAGGTGGGGAGGTGGCCAGTGAGTGCTTTTTAGGGTGACTTTCTCTCTCTCATGTTTTAAGTACAAGGAACCTGTTCCACACAACCATCTTCTTCACGAGAGCACTTACAACTGCTGCTGCAGGTGCCTGGTCACCTGGCATCCTCTGTGGGGATCGCCTTCACAGCCTGCAGCACAGCTCTGACCATCCTCACCAGAGGAACATGCTTGTCCTTCAGGGTGGATCCAATTTTTAAAAACAGCCAAGTTTTCTCTGAGGCTGGAGAATAAGTTGAGGACCCAGCTGGGAAGCAGTATTTCCAGTTAAATACAAGGTGAATGTGGGCAGACATGGTGGAGGATGTGCCCTCCTCCAAAATGGTTCTGAAAGGTCATTGTGAAGGGGATACTTTTGCAGCATGTGACAGAAGGAGACATTTCTGGTGGCCACTAGAGCCCAGATTAATGTTCCTGTCCATTTGTGAAAAACAGGTAGTTGTACTCGTGGGAGTTTTCCCAGCCTGGTACTGGAGGCATGAAACCTGCATTTGCCCGAAATACTGGGACAAGTGGTCTTGCCCTTGGGGAGCTTACAGTCTCCTCCCTGCCAACTAATATGCAAAGTTACCCAATGATACTCACTCAACACAGATCAAGTGCACAGGACAAGGGGAAATTCAGAATCAAGTCAAGTTAGTTCATCAGGGAAGGCTGCCTGGAGGAAAGGAGTTATGAGTGGGCTGTAGGAAAAATCCAACAGGACATGGGATGGAGGAGGAAAAGAAGAGAACGTCTCTCTTGATTCTGAAACAGGATGAGCAAACGATAAGGCAGGTAGGAGACAGCTTTGTTGGCCTGGAATAAATACTTGGATTGGAAATCAGCATGATGTATCCTCAGAGGCTATGAGGATGACTGAGCCTGGACTGCACAGGTTAGTGAGCCAGGGCCAAGACAAGTGGGGAAGAGACCCCTGGGGATCAGGGGATAGACAGAGAGGGACACAGGATTGTGTGGAGGGGTATTGGGAAGACTGAAGGCTTTGAGACCTTTATCCTGACTATCCCCTCACCCACCCCTTCCATGGACTGAATTCTGTATTTTAAAGCTAAAGGAACTTCAGTAAATGATCTGGTTTAGCCTTTCATATTCAGAGTGTAAGGTATGACTTCCCCACTTCGCAGATGAGACCTCAACTTGGCCAAGCTCTCCTGGGCAGAACATGCTGAGAAGGGCCTCAGGAGGAAGGGCCTCTTTTGCCCTCTGGGGGTCACTTCTCCCTCACACAACAGGCCCCAAGCCTGGGTGCTTCCCAAGGCAGAACCTGCAGGAGGGGACACCACAGTGCAGTCCTTTGATTCTTTGCTCCTCCCCTTACCAGCTCTGTGACTTGAAGCAAGTTACTTAACCTCTCTGTGCCATGGTTTTATTATGTGTAAAAGAGACCTACTCTGTGTCCTATTATTGAGAATAAAATGAAATTTATACCACAGAACTCTGTACAGTTGTAAAGATGTATATATCTAAATGCATTAGGCGTTTTATTTTATTTTTTATCTTTTTAAAGTTGTATTTATTTTGAGAGAGAGAGTGTAAGCAGGGGAGGGGCAGAGAGAGAGAGAAAGAAAGAGAGAGAGAGGGAGAGAGAAAGAATCTTTCTTTATCAGGCTCCGAAGCATCAACGCAGAGCCCAATGTGGGGCTCAAACCCACGAACTGTGAGATCATGACCTGAGCCGAAACCAAGAACTGACTGATCCACCCAGGCGCCCCACGTTAGGCATTTTAAGCCACCCTCATGCTCATCTTTGATATCTTCTCAACTTATTGTCTCCATATCTGCTGAGCACAACTGCCTCCTGGCTCCCAAGCCCTCAGCACTCCCAGCCTTTAAATCTGGTATTTCTTTCCCTCTGATCTTGCTTTGTATTCTCAATCTCTGTTTCCATCTTCTTTCCCTCAGCCCTGGAAGGATATGGCTACACTCTATTAATTTATATGTTTTTTTTCTCTGCCAGGTTTCTTGTCTTGTGTGTCTGTCCTCTCACATCTTAGAGTAAAGGGCCCTGCTAATCCTCCCTTGGAATGCTTTCTTTCCCCCTGGGCTGGGTTTACAGGGGGAGTCCAAAGAATGTTCACTGACAGGTGCAGATTGGTGGAGATCCGAAGTTTAGGGAGGCCTTGGGGGATAGAACAGCAAAGTAGGCTTCTGCATACTGGGCTCTTACCTACAGACTCTCTCACCTTTCTTCAGAATGTTTGTCATGACTGGGGGAGGGAAACAACCATCTCCCTCCTGGATGTAAGGGTTAGAAGGGAATTGATTTCCTAACGTTTAGAGAGACTATATTTTCTTCCCTAATGTGGGACAGATCATGAGGAGGTGAAACCCACAGGCAAAATATATAGTCATGAGAGGGCTTTCCTTTTCCTATGTGGTGTGTGTGTGTGTGTGTGTGTGTGTGTGTGTGTTTCTGGTTCGAGCATTTACCTACCTGAGGTCTAAGGAAATCCTTTCAAAATGTATTCTAAATTTCTTTGCTGAAATTAAGGCCATCTCTCTAGTGGAGACAGTTTTTAAAGTTTCTGACTCAATGTGTTTCATAAAAGATGTGTGTCCATGGGGCAGGAGGGAGGTCAAGGGTAGAGCTTAGAGAAGAAATGTAATTACCCAGATCCTGGCTTTAATTACCTAGTAGCCCTGGACATTCTAAACTTTATTAAACTTCTATGTGTCCACGGGAGTGGGATGGAACTGGTGGGTTTTGCTGTCTTGTCTTCTCCAAAGGATTCTGTGGAAATTTCCCTCTCCACCCTCCCTCCTGCTGCTAAAGAGAATCCTTGGGCTCTAGTTATAACCAGACTTCTGGCCTCTGGGACCTGCAAATGTGACTGTCAGGGAAGTGAGCCAGAGAGAACAACTCCCCTTTAAATTGCTTGAGTTAATGTTCTTAGGGTCTCCCCTGGCTCTGAGAAGAGCTGGGGAGGGTAGTCTTTGCAGAGACCCAATAAAGCCTGGGGAAAAGGGCAGGGTCCAACTTGCCATGTTAAGTCTTGGGTCTTCACAAATGTGTCTGGTTGCTTCATCACTGGCCCTTTGAAACCTAGATTCAAGCATGTACACTGGCCTCAAGGTCTCTGTTCTTTGCCTCAGTTTTTCCTTTTTCATGTTTCATATGTGTATTTGTGGGGGCCCTTTAGTGGAGAGCTGCTTGAAGTCATTGATGATGACTGCTCAGAAGGTGTCTACATTGTTGCCCCAAATTAATGGACAGTCACTAGAAGGTTATTTTGCTTATACCTTGCATCGTGCTTATTTAGTTCTCAATGCAGACACAGGCCCAGTCCTTACCCTCTCCTCCCTCTTCTCCATATGATCCCTAACCAGTCTGTCCCCAGCACTTTCTCCAGAGCTTGTCAGCCTGACTTCCTGCCTGGCTCTGTTTGTCTTTCTCCTTGACCCCCAAACCCCCTTGCACTGGTTCTGCCAGGCTTCCTTAACTGCGAAATTTAGGGCTGAGATTCAGGGGTCTTTTGATTGCAGCATTTTGGGGGAGACGGAAGGGGAGGCATATACATGTCAGAGTCTCTGGTATCCCCAGGTTGGCACTGGGAGGGAGCCTGGGCAGTGATGGCAGCAGCTTCATCCTGTCAGCTTTCTGGGCACATCCACCCCCAGCAGCACCTGAGAGGGGACCAGACTCAGCAGGGACCAGGTGAGATGGAAGAGGGTCATAAAGCAAATATATGTCCCCCTCCCTGGTCTGGTTCCCTCCTTCTGCTCCACACCTGTCTCCTTCTTTCTCTTTGTCTTACTCCCTCCTCCATCTTCAATGCAGCCCTGTCTTCTTCCTTCCTACTTTGCCTCCTTCACCTTCATCTCTGTCAAGCAGATCTGTCTGTCTATCTCTCTGTATTTCTGACTCCAAATATTTTTTTTGTCTGAGATTTTTCTGGGACTGAGTCTGCCTTCAGCTCTTCCTTCTGGCTCTCTCCCTTCCTTCTTCCATCCCTCAGTCTCTGAGGGTCTCTCTTCCCATCATATCTTTGTGAGTTTTACCCTGTGTGCCTTTCAGTTTCTCCACCCACAACTCCTCCTATCTGTCTTCTTTTGCAGTTTCCCCATCCCTGTCCCCTCTCTTGCCCTCCCTTCCATCTTCCTTGCCTCTCTCATGTCTGTCTTTTAGTCCCTTATCCTGTCTCTGGCTCACACCCCTCACTCCTCTCCCTTCTCTCCTCCCACCTCTCATGGTTCTGATATTTCATGTGAAATCACTTGGATGGACTCCAACTGCCAGGCCCCTCATTCTGTACCCCTCCTTCAGGAGAGACCTAGGGCCCCAATTCTGCATCCTCTGCATTCCCTGCAAACCTGAGATAGTTCTTATACTTACTTGTTGATTATCTGGAGGCCCAGGTATTTCGCCAGCCTCCCACTCTCTACACATGAGAGAGTGAATAGCACAGCAAGAAAGGGGAAGGAATTGAATCTTGGGACCAGATGCAAGCCCTTCTTGCCCTCAAGGAGATACAGCTTTAGGAAAATCCCAGCTTGAGGCAGGGGAAGACAGTCTAGAATTGTTGGAACAGACACCAACCAAACACACAGATGCTTATCCCCAAGAATTCTTCCAATTCCTGCCTGCCTCCTTTGCCTCTAGGAGTTTTGGCTCCTTAGTATTGGCTGGCCTCTCACCCACTACCCAGCATAGCACCTTCTACAAAAGAAGTACTGGATTAGTTCCCTTGGTTCATGCCTACTAGAGATGTGTTAGTGCAGGGTCAATGTGATTTGTAGGTTTTCTTCAGTTGGAGGTTCTTCCCAAAATCTGGAGAAATTCTTTCTGCTCCAGTTTCAATTATCTGCTTTGGTATAGTTAGTATAGACTCTGTCCCTAGAGAATCCTGCCACTACCCTTCTCTCCCCTCCTTCTATCTCCATCACAGTCATTATGGCAACTAATTTAGAGTTTAGAGGAATCTCAGTATTATTAAGTAGAGGCAGTGGTGCCCTTTTTCCTTTAGATCAAATGCTTCTTGATAATCCTCCATTCAGTTCTGGGTCTCTAAGTAGGCCCCATGTTCTCTATCTCTGAAAAGTCTTGCCTCTGTTTGAAGATTAATGTTCTAGGAAGGAAGAGGCACCTTCCTTTTGTCACTGTTTCAGGATCTTGGAAGACCTACCATTTGAATGATTAGAGCAGGAAGCTGTTTAGGCAGGGAGTCTGTGGCTTTATTTACTCCAGCACAATGCTCAATGCATATTCAGTTACAATGCACTATGAACTCTGAATGACTGTCTCAGAAAATTCCTTGTGGTGAAGCTTAAGCCAGTTCCCTTGTAGTTTTAGTTCCAGAGTGATGGGAAACATGGGTGAGGAGATGGGGATGGATGGTGGTAGAGGAATCCAGTAGGAGATTCTGAGACAGGGAGCTGCTGGGGTGGGGGATGTTTCTATCCTTGTTTAAAGGACTGCTGAGTGGGCTCTTTAGCTGGATCTGGGATTTGCCCCAAAGCACCACCGGTTGGGCTTCATCTGGCTCCCCACACTCTCCTCCTGCCAACCAGGACTTCCTCCATACCCAGGACCCTGAAAAGCTTACTCTAATTTCACAACTTTCTGGCAACAAAGAGTTAAATAATGTCCCATTTAAGTCCTCAGTCCACCTCCTCACCCATGCAGGGCCTCCAGGATTCCAACTAATCCACATCCTTTACCCTGTTCCACCATTCCTCTCACCTGCCTTTGGAGGGCCCCGCCCCCCTGAGGGCCCGCCTCCCCGAGGGCCCCCTGAGCTCCCACTCCAAGTCCTGACTCTGCTTGGCCAAGCTCCTTTTCTTTCCCTGGTTTTGCTTAAACTTTCTTCTCAGCTGTTATCCTCTGAGGAAGAAAAAGGCCATGGGTAAGTGATTTCTTGTGTTTATAGAATTGGCAAGAAAACTGAGACAGAACCAGAGTGGAAGAAACTGGGCTTGGAGTGCCGCTAGCTGTCAAAGCTCTGGGCAGTTTGAGCAGAGGGTATTTCATGGCTCCAGAGCTAGACTTTGGATTGGGGGGTGCAGGCCAAAGGCCTTGCAAGTTTGGGAAGAGCAGGTAGGATTTCTGGGTTATTCCCTGGCCCTACTCCTCCTTAGTCCTTCCCACCTCTTTCTTTGCTTTGCCCTCCTCCCTGGCCTTTCCTTTCTGACCTCGTGCAGAGCTTGCTTTATTCATCTTTGTCTTTCTCACAGAGCCCAGCACATAGTGTGCTTAGACATGTTTTTTGAATGAATGAAGATTCTTCCACCTGGCTCGGCTGCCTCCTTCATGTTTTGCCACACTTTCTCACTGGAGATTCTGAAAGTGTCTGTGTCATATCTTCTTAGGGAGGACATTGCTGTGGACTCTGCCGAATAGCAGGGCCAGTTTCATAAGGTGGTCCATCCACCATCAGAGAGAATTTGAGAGTCTTCTTCCTCCTTGCTTAAGAAATTAGATATCTATTTTTTACAGCTGCTGAAGGTATCACCCTGCCTCTCTTATCTAATTTACAACAGTTGTGGTGGGGATTGATTATAGGTCAGGTCAGGCTGTAGGAGGAAGAGATTACCAAGTTCCCCTGGGGTGTAGCTGCCTATTGGTCTTTAAGACACTGGGTCTTCAAGAGGCAGTTTGTTGTTACCTCAAGCATATTTGAAACTCTTTAATTTTAAAGGCCTCGGCAGTCTTAAAATGTTCTCCACCCTTCTCCCCTCCCAACTGCCATGTACACTGTGGGATGTACCCCAACACCAGAAGCCCAAGACAGCACTTATCCATGCATGACATCTGTTTTATTGATTATATGTGGCAAATATTTATTTCTAGTTGTCTTTCTCTTGCCTTCCAGCAGTTCTTTTCAATGTCTCTCCGTCATAATTTAATACATGTTATGTGTTTCCAGAAGGCAGTTACATTTTAACCTTAAAGAAAAATCATGTGGAAAAACCAGTTTCCTTCACAAAGTATATTCCAAATTGATAAAAGTGATTTTTATGGTACATTCTTTTGCTTTATGCTTGTCCTTTTTTTTTTTTTCTTGTATTATACAAACCACAAGGCCAACTGGAGACCAGAAAGAACTAGGGAAGAGGGATAAAGAGTTTCCCTTAATAAGTGGTTATAGAGGCTAATTGTTGTAGATTATGTTGCCAGAGATGGGGTGAGGTAGATGGATATTTGTTCAGAAGTCATATTGATCTATATTTGGATAAAAACTCAGGACTTTGAGGCATTATACATCTTTCATATGACTCAGATGGTCTGGTGTCTTTCCTACAACAAAACAAAACAAAACAAAACAAAACAAAACAAAACAAAACAAAATTGACTTTCCAAGGGAAATGGTGAGTATGTGAGCAGCTACCTAGGGCAATGACAGGAACCAAGCCAAGTCTGGTGAGAGAATACAGACAGAAAGAGACATCCAAATACTTACATGGAAGGACAGAAGGTTGCATTTAAAGATATGAATGAAGATAACCAGAGAGATAGCCGGCCTTTCTAAACCCCCTTGTGTGTAGCATATTACTTAGTGCGTACATGGTAGAACAAACCATGGGCTCTGACCACACAAAACTGCTAATCTAAAAGTGGATACAGAGTAGAGTGATATATAGGACCACTGGATGGTTTTTTAGATTCTGTGCTTACAAGGAAAGGAAGGATTTGGTTGAAAAAAAAAAAGCTGTTTATAAGACTTCTTGGAAAAAATGAGTGTAGATTAGTGCTCATTGTAAACAAAGACAAAGTGTTCATTGTAAGTACATTACAGCTTTAGTTTGGAAAATAAGGTGGATAGGCAGATGTGTTTCCTTCTGTTTATTCCTCAGGATTTTTTGTATTATTTTTATATTCAAATAATCTTATTTAGTTAACATACAGTACAATATTGGTTCCAGGAGTAGAATTCAGTGATTTTTCCCTTACATATAACACCCAGTGCTCATCACAGCAAGTGCCCTCCTTAATACCCATCACCCATCTAGCCCATCTCCCAACTACCTCCCTCCATCAACCCTCAGTTTGTTCTCTATCATTAAGAGTCTCTTGTGATGTTTTCCTCTCTCCTCTTCCATCCCATATGTTCATCTGTTTTTTCTTATATTCCACATATGAGTGAAATAATATGGTATTTGTCTTTCTCTGACTGACTTATTTCACTTAGCATAATACATTCTAGCTCCATCCACTTCATTGCAAATAGCAAGATGTCATTCTTTTTGATGGCTGAATAATATTCCATTACACACACACACACACACACACACCACATCTTCATTACTCATTCAACAGTCAGTGGACATTTGGGTTCTCTCCATAGATAAGCTATTGTTGATAATGCTGCTATATACATAGGGAGACATGTACCCCTTTGAATCTGTATTTTCATATCCTTTGAGTTAATACCTAATAGTGAAACTTCTAGATCATAGGGCACTTCTATTTTCAGTTTTCTGAGGAACCTCCATAGTGTTCTCCAAAGTGGCTGCACCAGTTAGCATTCCCACCAATAGTGCAAGAGGGCAAGAGGGTTCCCTTTTCTCTGCAGTCTTGCCAACACATACTGTTTCTTGTGTGGTTAATTGTAGCCATCCTGACAGGATGAGGTGGTGTAAGGTGCTCAACATCACTCATCATCAGGGAAATAAAAATCAAAACCACAGTGAGATTCCTGAGGACTTTTATTAGGTGTTCTGTGTTTATAGGATTCAGGGTTGAGAAAATGGAGTAGAGAATCATAAAAGTAAGTAGAGAACACATTTATTTTCACTGTTGACATCAGTGTATCACATCATTTTCTCACTTTTCCCAGCTCTCTTTCTGATTCCTGTTTGGGAAATCTCACTTTGATTCTCCCTGGTAGCCTATCTAGTTTTTGAAGACCTCTAGAAGCAGAAGCTCAGGCTTTTCTGATTCATCAAGCTCATCATCTTGATAGGTGTGATAGAAATGTTAAGAATTTCCAAAACTGGATTATGACTGAAACTAAA
This sequence comes from Leopardus geoffroyi, assembly GCF_018350155.1. Classification (NCBI taxonomy): domain Eukaryota; kingdom Metazoa; phylum Chordata; class Mammalia; order Carnivora; family Felidae; genus Leopardus; species Leopardus geoffroyi. Next base: position 54,950,556 of record NC_059341.1, on the reverse strand, counting down.
CCTGTAAATGTGTCAAATCACGAATGAGAAGCATTGCATTTAACTCTGTCTTCTCTGCAGTTATCCCAGAGGGACTAAGAGATTTGCCTTGTTCACAACCATCCTGGAATGATACTAGATTATATGGTGTCTATACAGCCTCTAGAGAAGCTCTGGCTATCTGCTTGTTTACCCAAATAATGGTGCAATGATACTAGAGTGGTATGTGCATGAAGCAGTGACTCCAAAGATGTGGGAAGGAAGCAAAAATGTTTTCTCCTTCTCTACCCTCTATCTCCCCTGCTTCCCACACATACAAGTGTGCATTTTTTAACATTTATAAATGGTTGGGCAGCCATTCTCTTCAGACTGTTTATTGTTGAGAAACTGAATAACTCCTTGGACTTCTCATCTTGATGTAAAAGCTTTCATCCTTTTTGCCCAGAGGAAGTGAGGTTATGAAAGTACTCTATGCCTCTCAGAAATGTGATTTCAGGCTTCCCTTTGGGGCCCTTTCTCTCTTTCCAGCTCTGATAATTTCAGACATTTTTTGACAGTCCTTCCTGAGGCATCTGGGGTTTGGGACTGGATTCATCTATTTAATTCTGCAAGGCTTGTGAGTACCTAATTTACATGGTTCCTGCCCCCTTTCTGAGAGTCTCTCTATGCCTGTCTTTGGGGCTCTTAATTTCACCAGGTTCCAGAAAAAGCCCTCTTTATCTCCATGTCAGTTCTTGATTATCCACGATAATGGTGGGAATAACCTACAAGAGTGAATTGTACTAAAACGATTTTTGTTTGATTTTTAAGCGATGGAATCCTGTCTAGAGATAATACATAAGTGAACAGCTTCAGTGAAAGCAATCCATCATGTTACTTTCCCATGGGTGGCCGTATGGCATCTCTGCTTTGGTGTCTAGAGAGGATGGCAGATGCAAGAACGCAGATAGTTCAGGCCTCATTGTGTTATCAGAAACTGCAGATCTATTGACAGCTCTGCGAACTGTCTCCATGCCTTTGTTCAAATCCTGGAGAAGTCCTTTCCTTACTTTGAGAATCCAATATATAGTTCACAGAACATGAAAATCAGTAGGCAACATGTGAAACTCACGTTTTCCTAGGGTTTCCATCACACCTAGAGTAACAGTCAAATTCTTCACAGTGACTCTCAGATCTTCCATGAAGGATCTGGCTTCCTGCTTTCTCTTTGTCCTTATCCCTGACTGCTTTCCTCTCACTCACTCTGTCCTGGCCCCACAGGGCTTGTTATTCCTCAAAAGTAGCCAAGTACCACTTCACGCCCATTAGGATGGCTGCTATTAAAAACAAAACAAAACAAAAACAGAGGCTCACAAGTTTTGGTGAAGATGTAGAGAAAGTGGGACACTTATACATTGCCTGTGGGAATGTAAAATGGTGTAGCTGCTGTGGAAAACAGTATGATGATTTGTCAATTATGTATACAGTTACCGTATGATCCAGCAACCCAAATTCTTGGCATATATTCCAAGGAATTGGAAGCAGGGACTCAAAAAGACATTGTTACTCACAAAAGCTAAAAGGTGAAAGAGCCCACATGCCCATCAGTGGATGGATGAATACATAAGATGCGGGATATACAGGCAATGGATCACAATTCAGCCTTAAAAAAGAAGGACATTCTGACATATGCTATAACATGAGCTATAACCTTGAAGACTTTATGCTCAGTGAAATAGGCCAGTGACAAAAGGATAATATTGTATGATACCACTTTTACAAGGCACATAGTATAGTCAAATTTATAGAGACAGAATGTAGAATGCTGGGTGCCAGGGGCTGCAGGGAGGGAAGAACTGAGAGTTACTGCTTATGGGTGCAGAGTTTCAGCTGAGGAAGATGAACAAGTTCTGGAGATGGATGGTGGTGACAGTTACACAACAGTGTGAAGGTGAGGCTGTCTTTGATCACCCATTTTAAAATAATAAAACCCACTAGAGAACATCCTAACCTTTTCCTGCTTTTCTTTCCTCTGCTGCATTGATTGAAAATCTTACACAATATATATTTATATTATTTATTTATTTATTTATTTATTTATTTTTAATATGAAATTTCTTGTCAAATTGGTTTCCATACAACACCAGTGCTCATCCCAACAGGTGCCCTCCTCAATGCCCATCACCCACTTTCCCCTCCCTCCCACCCCCTATCAACCCTCAGTTTATTCTCAGTTTTTAAGAGTCTCTTATGGTTTGGCCTCCTCCCTCTCTATCTTTTTTTTTTTCCTCCCTCTCCCCTATGGTCTTCTGTTAAGTATCTCAGGATCCACATAAGAGTGAAAACATATGGTATCCATCTTTCTCTGTATGACTTATTTATTGTTTGCTTCCTACTGAAGGAATGTAAGCAACTTGAGTGGAGGGATGTTTGTGTTTTTCTTTGCTTTATTTGCAGTGCTAAATAATTGGGGACCACTATATTTGAATAAATAAATGGAAGACTATGATTGGACACAGACTTCTAGATAAAGTACAAAGAGAGAGAGGAAATGGGAAGATTCCATTTTTCATTGGTTTTGTTAACCAATGGTTTTCATTGGTTTTGTTAACCAAGAGTCTTTTACCCTGGGATATGAGACTCAGCCCCAGTGTTCATGGTGGATTTTATTCTGTTTAGCTTTTCATATATATTATAAACTGTTTCTGCTTTGGAAGTATTGGTTGTGCACATGCACCACACATTATTATTTAAAGCTCTTGCCCTGAACACAAAGCTTCTACTCTTGCATTCCTGACTGCCCTCTACCAGAGATGCAGGGCTGCTTGATTTAGGACTTTGTAACTCTGGGGAAACTCAGCTATCCAAAAAGGCTTATACTGGTTTGTTTGGAGCCACTGGTTCAGTTGGCTGGAGATTTTATTGTCTGGAAAACTTTTAAGGAGGCTGAGAGAATTTATATGCTTTGGGATCAGGAAGGAGTTGTACTTGGATACAAAGGGATTGATATAAACTCTGGAGATGTTGCATTTAATGTCCATTTCTCTGAACTTTTTAGAGCTTGATTTAATTATTTAACAGCCTCAGTGCACTACTCTCAAGTCTTTTTCAAACTTCTAGCAAAGCAACTGGTATCCAAACTCTCTTTGAAAGTATTCAGGAGGAGCCACAAGGCCAAATTCCTGATTGGCAGAAGATTTAACACCCAACCCTGAGAACCAGTGTAATTTGCTTACCTGGAAAAATGTTTTGAAAAGGAAACGTCCAGAGTGAGGGCAATACCCTTCTTAGAGACAGAGGAGTGAACACAATGACCCCCCAGGACAAAGGGGAGTGAGTGGTGCTGGTTGAGAAAGGAAGACATACTTGCAACTTAAGTAGTGTACTGTTGGAATTGACAGAAATTCTTCTCCTTAGTTATTTGGGATAGAACTTTTGTTTTGGAGTTTAGAAGGAGCTCAGAGACTGAGAGTAATATGGGCAGGAGTAAGGAAAGACAGGGGAGCTGAGGGCATTATAGAATCCATAAAAGCTGACTTCCTTTTCCCTGAATCTTCTCTGCATTTCTTTCAGCATCTCCTTTTGCTAAGCACCTCCTTTGGGAGAGAATGCTTCCTAATTGAACTTAGATTCACAGACCCAGGTCCATCATTGGGAAATTTCCTCAGGAAATTCTCTTGAAATAGATGATGGTGCATGTTCTAGTGTCCTGTCTACACCTTGGTTTGGACCTTTCTTTCTTTGAAAAAGAAAAGTCCTACTTCCTGGAATTTTAAGGTACAGTAGTAAATAAATACATCTATATATTCATTTCCTCTGTCCTAAATGTCTCTTATAGTCGTTTGGCACACTTATGAGCAGATATTTTTCCTGGGTAGTGAGAGTTGGAGATGAGACTGTGGCATCCAGAAGGACTAGGGATATGGATCCTGGCCCTGCCTCCTAGAAGCTTTTAGGAGAAGCTTTTAGCTTTTAGACTGTAAGGAATTTCAGTGACTCACACAAGGCACCATCAGACAGAAAGGGAAAATCAGTTTCAGCTGTGCATCAGGATGCGCTGTAAGTACTGGTGGGAAGAGGAGGAAAGTTGGAGATGGGCATCAGTCAGGATGGCTTAGGCAAGGCTTTGTAGATGCAGAGGAAGGCTGTAGAATAGGGTTGAGAAGAGCTGGAGGGTCAATATGGACAGAAAAGAGTGAGGATGGCCTCCATGGCAGGACAGGCAACTTTCCTAGTACCAAGTCTCATCCCACGAAGAGTAAGTCAGGATGTAAGGAGGTGATGAGCCTGAGGGTAGGGGGAGAATTACAGCAGGAGTCTGACAATTGGGTCAGAGAGTCTGGACTGAATATAAACTGTTGGACTAATTGCGGATTATTGCACAGGGAAAGGGCATTTCTAAACATGGAGTTTGAGGGTAATGTTTCTCTGTGTTGTAATAAGTTGGGTTTGTGGTAGGCTCTCTCAGGATTCCCAATCCATGGGTTTGTTTTGTCTTCTATAAGTTCGGTTGTTCATTTGTTTGTTCTGCCTGCATCTGTTGAAGTAAAATAGACATGATGTGGTTTTTTTTTTTTTCCTGTGGGGTGCTTCTCTGGATCATCATACTTTGTCTTTATCCCACTTTCCCTCATCTTCAGTAAAGGTGGGAAGAACACAAGGACGACCTTGCAAAACAAAGTTGAGGGAAACAGAAATGATCAAAAGCATTAGCCATCTCTAAACCTGCCGTTCAGATGGTCCTCTGGGATTCCTGCTCAGGGCCCATGGATGGACTTCAGAAGAGTGTAGAATATTATTTTGAGGTGACCAACCTCAGAGGGCTCTGTGATTCAACAAATGTGAAGAACTGCTGTCATGTCTTTGTGGGGAGGTAGTTGTCTGGATATGGTTCCTCAGAGGGAGTAAAGAGGTACAAGCATCCTTAGTGCCCAGTAAGAAGCCTTCAGAGACAAGGAGCTGAAGGAGAAAGAGGAATTGGGAAAAGGGAAATGGGTTCAGAGGGAACTGGTGGGAGGGGTGTCCCATCTTCCCTTGTTTTCCACCCTCTTTCTAGCGGGTAGTCTTTCTCTGTATTCTCCATGTCCTGATGATTATAGGATCCAGTTACCCTTCAATTAAAATCTATTGACTGCCTGCCATTTATCATGCCCTAAACCCTGTACTCTCACATTTTCTCATGCAATTTCTTTGTTAAACCTGTAGTGCAGAGTGGAGTCAACAGCTCCCTCAGTCATGAACTATTAGCCCCATTGCTTCCTGTCAGACCCCTTTACAAAATGTGTTTTATTTTCCCCTTTCATTCCTATCTCTATTCTCATTTCCCCTCCTTACAGTGGGGGAAGAGGGTACTTACTTTCCTGTATTTAATAAATGATCTTCCAGTCTATGCTCTACATGTGTATTTAGATACATCCATCCACTCAACAACTACAGTGCTGACTATGTGTGCATTCTTAATTCCACTAAGATTGTGCTTTAGGATAGTGGACCCAGTTAATTTCCCAAGAACAGTACATTATAGTTTGTATCTTTTCATGGAATTATCATACTGATACAATAAGGGAAGTAAAGTAAGGTTCCTTATGGATGAGGGAACTGAGGCTTAGAGATATTAAGCAAATTACCCTAGTTTATGTAGTCAAGCACAAGAGCCAGTGCTTATATCCAAAATCTCTCATATAATGTTCAACGCTTTTACCACTGTAGTACGCAGCACTGACTCTTCCAGAAATAAGATGAGGCATCTGCCTCATTATGTATTATTATTATTATTACTATTATTATTATTATTATTATTATTATTATTATTATTATATTTGAGCCTTAGATATTTAGATGCCTGGTCTAACTCAATAAGCCTAGGACCCCCAAGGGTTTAGCACCAGCATGTATGAGGGTGTCTAATTAGAGTTCTTAAAGTTTCAAAGTGAATTATGGAATAAAACTGTTTTTATTGTTTCATGAGGACTAGCTAACAGGCTTGAGTTTTAGTGGTGATTTTGAGGCTAGACATTTATAAAGACTAATTTTCAAAGTTTGGGGACTGTGGATCAGATTTAAATATTAAGTATTAGGTAGAATATATTAAGTACATATTATATGCTAGTTACTGAGCAAAGTACTTTACAGGCATCATTTCACTAAATCCTGACAACAACTCTATGAGATATTTACTTCTACTCCCATTTGACTGTTGTGAAAACTAACACACTGAGAGGTGAGCTAATTTGTCCAGAGTCACCCAACTATGAGGTTGAGTTTTGACTTGAACCTGAACCATCTACCTGCAGAGCCTTACTCTTGACTACTAAACTGTGCTGCCTTCCTGTGAAGGAAGATTTACAATATCTTTGCTTTGAAATTGATGATAATTTCTTGTCATTTGGGGTGGTTCAGAGCAGTCGTGGAGAGTACATTGCTAGTTAGACAAGAATTCCAGAAGGAGAGGTTATGAAGTTTGAAAGTGTCCCCCAGTTGTCTTCATTATGCCTCCCTGTGTCCCATGAAGTGAGACCTCTGCCTTAGGACATCCTACCTAGACTTTAAGGCCTGAGCATGATGCCTTCAAAAAAGTGGGGACTCTCTAACTGGGCATGGGTGGCTCATTGCATATAACCCAAGGCAACCTGATAGTTTCAAGACAAGACAAGTGTCCTCAAAAGGAAACAATTCTTTATCACCCTGTGTGAATCATACTTGCCAGGAATTATCTGTGGTCAAAGTTTTATCACAGTTGGTTTTTCTTCCACACTTTACATTTTGCTTGCCTTCTACAGGGTAGATAATACCATTTATATATTTACATTAGCTGGGCTTATAAAGATTGCTTGGCTACAAAGTATATACTCAAAATCAAGTAGATAAGAATATTTGATTATGTGCTCTTTCAGATTTCTCTTCTCTGTTTATACATTTGTTCAACAGATATTTTTTGTGCACCTAACTCACAGTCTAATGGAGGAGACTGGCAGCTGACCTAAAATGTTGATATATTAGAATAAATGGCACATGGGGTAAGCCTGGTGCTAGGAGACTCGTAAGGGTAAGGGTAAGGGCAGCATAAGTGTCAAGGGAGACTTCCTAGGGAAGCAACTTCTGAGCTGGGAACTGAAAGAGAAGTGGGGGTTAGCTATAGGAAGAAAACAAGGGGGCATTAGAGGCAAGGGAATGGGGTCAGTGTAGAATTTCATGGCTGAATGCAGGAACTGGGCAGGAAATGAGGTTGGAGGAATCAGTAACAGGTAAGACTATGAAGGAAGGGCATTGGTGAACCACAGGAGGTTTGGAAGCCTGGGGGTGGGTGGAGACACATCAATCACATTCATAGTGCAGAAAATTCCATGGGTTAATTGACCTTTCTTATTGGTCAGATGTGTTTGTTGGTACATCATAACATTGGAACTGGTAAATGGCAAATAAGGAATCTAGATGGATTTGTAGATGGAAGTCCAACCAATACCAAGCGTACCTTCTGATAATGTATAAAAAAGATTTTTCACTTTTGACTTGATTATTCTGTCTTAACAAACCTCTGACAACATTTGTTAAAAATTCTCTCAAAATCAAAGCCTGAGTAGAGAGGAATGTGAGGGCTGCATGACTTTGTATTCTCTGTTTTCCACTACTTTTCTGGGGCATTGCTGTGAATTGTTCATCCAAAACTTACTCTCCTTGAGGAGGGGCCATTTGAATAGCAGCAGGGGAGGAGGTGAAAAGAAGAACCACATGTGGTGTACATTAATTAAGAAAACATATTTAATATAGTCAGACAATGGTTTGTGGGAGTTAAAAATAACTCCTTGTGAAAAATTACTAAGGAGTTACAGTTAGTGTTTTAATACAAGCTCACAGAGCAGGGCAGATTCCAAGGCTGCTGAAAACTGACATCACAGATGGTGCAGGGTGTTTATAGAGCACAGTGAGGCCACTGAGGAGACCATCTGCAGAAATGAGCTCACCTTCTCTCCTAGAAGCCAGAGAGGGAGGAGACGGAATTGTTTTGGTTGTGAGCTATGAGCTAGGTGACTTATTTCTTTTCTCTCTACCCCTCATACTCTCTTAACTGTGGACATAAAACATGTGGTGAATTTTTGTTTGGTTGTTTTGGATGAGGTTTATTGAATGTCAGAATTCACAAAATGGCCTTTCTGTCTCTTCTCCCTTTAATGGACCCTTGGTTGGCTGCTTCATCCATTTCTCCAATGTTTTCTCGCCAGACAGCATGTTTCTCTCTTTCATACTGGTGGTTATGAAGGGCCTGCCCCTTTCTCCCCCTTCATATCTTCTCACAGCACCCCATGTGGGCCTAAGTGGGTAAAGAAAAGGGTTGGAGTGTACATTCTTTGCCATCAGTTCAGCTAAATGAATGATACAGAGTGAGGAGAAAGGGGGCCATAGTGACGTCTGACATTGGCTAGCTGATTTGGGGGCTAAGGGTTTTAAGATTGGGGGACCAATATTTGTATTTTAAATTCAGATGGTATTTAAAATATGGTTCTATAACTTCAATGAGGCCCTCTCATCTGTGAATTAATGTGTCATAACTCATGTTCAAGTACCACACAAACATCCATGGTGTGAATTATTACACAATAAATTCAAACCGTGTTGTGTCTTACAGCTTAATTAGTACATGAAGCTACAAGAGTTAGTTGAACCCATGTGAGATTATGTCATATGGTGTGTCAAAATGGAAATGTTGGGAAGTATTTTGCAATTTTTCAGGGGAGAAAGCAGGGTTGACTTTTCTATGATGTCTTTAGTATCAGTTTCTATATTTGTGCTCAACAAGTGATGTTGAACTTCTGAGCTTTTGTTGGCTGGTTGAACACAATTGTTCAGTATGAATTTATTGTTTATTTAGGCATTATGAAGGGATGACAGACACCAGAAGAAATACAAAACAGCATCTTTGAAGCCTGAGCAATGGACTGTGGCAGCCCCAACTCAACTTAGCTTAATTCAGCCTCACCAAACATGATCCCAGACTGATCCCAGACTACATGGGCTTGATACAGCTGTCTGATCCTAGAATCTTCTTCAATTCCAGCTAGAATGTTGTATCAGATACTTCACAGATTTTTTCAAAAGCTTGTATGCAAAAATATGCCAACAGAGCATGGGATTCAAGTTAACATCCACCTGAGCACTCTGGATTTAGTTGCCCTCGGTGTGGGCCGCACAGTGGGTATAGGTGTGTATGTCCTGGCTGGTGAGGTGGCTAGCAGTCAAGCAGGGCCATCCATTGTGATCTGCTTTTTGGTGGCTGGCCTATCTTCTGTGTTGGCTGGACTGTGCTATGCAGAGATTAGTGCCCATACCCAGGTTCCCCATTCTGGCTCTGCATATCTCTACAGCTTTGTCACTATAGGTGAACTCTGGGCTTTCCTCAGTGGCTGGAACCTCATCCTCTCCTTTGTTGCTGATACAGCCATTGTGGCCTGTGCCTGGACCTTAGTTTTTGCCAACCTGTTTGGGAACCAGATCGCTCAGACTCTTAATGAGAACATCTCACCTCATGTTCCCCAAGTACTTGCAGAATATCTAGGCTTCATTGTTGTGGGCCTAATGTTGTTGCTCATCAAATTGCAGACTCTGCCATTTCATACATTTTTCCTGGTTGCCAAAGTGATTACATTGGTGAAACTTTTGGTTCTTGGTTTTGTCATCATCTCTGGCTTCATTAAGGGAGATCTGCACAACTGGAAGCTCACAGAAGATGACTATGTAAAAGCTGGACTCAATGACACCTCAAGCTTGGGCCCTCTGGCCTCTGGAGGATTTGTGCCATTTGGCTTTGAGGGGATTATCCATGGAACAGCTACCTGTTTCTATGCATTTATAGGTTTCAGCATTGTTCTTACAACAGTCAAGAAAGAGCAGAATTTCCAGTGTTCCATCCCCATGGGCATTATGATTTCACTGTTCATCTGCTTTGTGCTGTATTTTGGTGTCTCCTCAGCACTTACGCTTATGGTGCCTTACTATCAGCTTCAATGTGGGAACACCTTGCCTGAGGCATTTTTCCTTATTGGCTGGGCACCTGCGTACTATGTTGTAGCTTTTGGATTTTTCTGTAGTCTTTCTGCCAGCCTTTTGAGCTTTATGTTCCCCATTCGTCGGTTGATACACATGATGGCAAAAGATGGCCTCCTGTTCCCTGTCCTTGCTAGAGTGCGTACTGGCTCATACTCCTGCATCATGGCTTCTGTGATATTTAGTATTATTGCAGCAAACATGGCATTCTTCTTGGAACTCACTGATCTTGTGGACCTCAGGTCACTTGAGTCTCTGCTAGCTTACTCCCTGGTTGCTCTTTGTGTTCTCATCCTTCGATATCAGCAGAGTGGAGGAAATGAACCAATGGTTCAGGAGGAGAATGGACCAGCAGCAGAGAGGCTAACTCTACAAGGACTACTTTTTCCAGGCAATTCCACCCCCACTCCACTCTGTGGCCAGGTTGTCTATGTTTGCTCCTTACTGCTTGCTCTGCTAATTCTTCTTTGCTTGGTGCTGGCCCAGTGGCCAATTCTGCTTTCTGGAGACCCAGTGTGGATTTCAGTGGTTGTGGTGCTCCTGGTGCTCATCACTGGGCTTACTGGGGTCGTCTGGAGGCAGCCTCAGAGCTCCAGTTCCCTTCACTTTAAGGTCCCTGCTCTGCCTCTTCTCCCACTACTGAGCATCTTCATGAATGTTTACCTTATGATGCAGATGACAGCTGCCACCTGGGCCCGATTTGGTGTCTGGATGCTGATTGGGTTTGCTATCTACTTCAGCTATGGGATCCAGCACAGCCTGGTCTATTAACCCCACCTAAGTTAAGGCCAAAACCGTACACCTTGAACTCAGCAGTGCCAGTACATATTCTGTTTGATAAAGTAACACCTGAATGCAGTCTGGTCCCTTTGCATAATAGTGGAGAGTATTTTTGAGCACATAGAAAGTTAGGTCTCCCATGGGATGCTGATGTGGGGGAACACTAATAGAGCTCTGTATTTATTGTGGAATGAAGGATGTGGCTTTGCTCTTTCTTCTTTATTATTTCTTACTTGTATATTTGTTGATTATGTATATAGCTGTTTACTGGCTTTTAAAAAAATATTAAAAAAACTAGGGGTGCCTGGGTCGCTCAGTCAGTTAAGGATCCAACTTTGATTCAGGTCATAATCTCACAGTCCGTGAGTTTGAGCCCCACATCAGGTCTGTGCTGACAGCTCAGAGCCTGGAGCCTGCTTCAGATTCTGTGTCTCCCTCTCTCTCTGAACATTCCTTACTTGTGCATGCTCTCTCTCTCTCTCTCTCTCTCTCTCTCTCTCTCAAAAATAAATAAATGTTAAAAATTTCTAAATTATTTTCATTTTATTTGGTTAAATATTCAGTAGCTGGGGGAGGGGCACCTGGTTGGCTCAGTCAGTAGAGCATGCAACTTTTGATCTCGCAGTGGTGAGATTGAGCTCCTCATTGGGTATAGGGACTACTTTAAAATACATCCAGTAGTATAATTACTGGATTGTATGGTATGTATTTTAATTTTTTGAGGAAGCTCCATACTGCTTTCCATAGTAGCTGTACCAATTTACATTCCCACCAACAATGTGTGAGGGTTCCTTTTTCTTAATTTCCTCAACAACACTAGTTATTTTGTATTTTTTATTTTATCCATTCTTACAGGTGTAACGACATATCTCACAGTGCTTTTAATTTACATTTTCCTGATGATTAGTGATGCTAGTAACTTTTCTTATGTCTTTGGCCATCTATTTCTTCTTTGGAAAAATTCAATTCATGTCCTATGCTGAATTATTTTTTTAATTTGGATTTCTTACTTGGATTATTTGTTTTTTTGGTGTTGAGTTATATAAGATATTTGTGTATTTTATATTAAACTTTTTTTTGGATATATCATTTGGAAATATCTTCTCCCATTCAGTAGGTTGCCTTTTTGTTTTGTTTATGGTTTCCATTTCTGTTGCAAAAGCTTTTTAGTTACATGAATTTGGAAAGATATATGAAACCCTATGTTTATTGCAGCATTATATACCAAAACCAGGAAATGAATGCAACCAAAGTATACAAGTATCTATTGATATATGAATGGATCAAGAAGGTGTGAGATACACACACACACACACACACACACACACACACACACACACACATAATGGAATATTACTCACCCAATACACACAGTGGAATATTACTTGGTCACTAAAAGGAATGGAATCTTGCCATTTTTAATCACATGGATGAACCTACAAAGTATAATGCTAAATAAAATAAGTCAGAGAAACAAATGCCATATGTTTTCACTCTATGTGGAATTTAAGAAATAAAACAAACTTTAAGGAAAACAACACATAAAAAAAATAAAAAAAAAATCCACTCCAGACTCCTAAATACAGGAAACAAAAATACTGGTGGTTGCCAAAGGGGAGGTAAGCAGGGGAATAGGTGAAATAGATAAAAGGAATTAAGAGCACACTTGTCTTTTTTTTTTTAATTTTTTAATGTTTTTATTTATTTTTGCGACAGAGAGAGACAGAGCATGAGCAGGGGAGGGGCAGAGAGAGAGGGAGACACAGAATTGGAAGCAGGCTCCAGGCTCTGAGCTGTCAGCACAGAGCCCGATGCGGGGCTCGAACCCACAGACTGTGAGATCATGACCTGAGCCGAAGTCGGATGCTTAACCGACTGAGCCACCCAGGTGCCCCAAGAGCACACTTGTCTTGATTACACTGAGAAATGTATGGAATTGTTGAATCATTATATAGTAGACATGGAGCATATAATAACCCTGTATATTAGAAATAAAATACTTAGAAAAAAACTGAAATAAAAAAGATGAAAATGGCCTCTGACATTAATGAGGCTATATTTTATTTATTTTTAATTATTATTATTTTTTTAATTTACATCCCAGGTAGTTAGCATATACTGCAACAGTAATTTCAGGAGTAGATTCCATAGTGCCCCTTACCCATGTAGCCCATCCCACCTCCCACAAACCCTCCAGTACCCCTCTGATTGTTCTCCATTTTTATGAGTCTCTTATGTTTTGTCCCCCTCCGTGTTTTTATATTATTTTTGTTTCCCTTCCCTTATATTCATCTGTTTTGTCTCTTAAAGTCGTCATATGAGAAGTCATATAATATTTGTCTTTCTCCGACTAATTTAACTTAGCATAATACCCTCCAGTTCCATCCATGTGGCTGCAAATGGCAAGATTTCATTCTTTTTGATTGCTGAGTAATAATCCATTGTATATATACACCACATCTTCTTTATCCATTCATCCATCGATGGACATTTGGTCTCCTTCCATACTTTGGCTATTGTTGATAGTGCTGCTATAAACATTGGAGTGCATGTGTTCCTTTGAAATAGCACACCTGGATCCCGTGGATAAATAACTAGTAGTGCAATTGCTGGGTCCTAGGATAGTTCTATTTTTAGTTTTTTTGAAGAACCTCCATATTGTTTTCCTGAGTGGCTTCATCAGCTTGTATTACCACCAACAATGCAAAAGAGATCCTCTTTCTCCACATCCTCACCAACATCCGTCATCGCCTGAGTTGTTAATGTTAGCCATTCTGACAGGTGTCAGGTGGTATCTCATTGTGGTTTTGATTTGAATTTCCTGATGATGAGTGAAGTTGAGCATTTTTTCATGTCGGTTGGCCATCTGAATGTCTTCTTTGGAGAAGTGTCTATTCATGTCTTTTGCCCATTTCTTCACTGGATTATTTGTTTTTTGGGTGTTGAGTTGGACAAATTCTTTATAGATTTTGGATACTAACCTTTTATCTCATATGTCATTCACAAATCTTCTCCCATTCCGTTGGTTGCCTTTTAGTTTTGCTGATTGTTTCTTTCACTGTGCAGAAGCTTTTTATTTTGATGAGGTCCTAGTTGTTCATTTTTGCTTTTGTTTCCCTTGCCTTTGGAGATGTGTTGAGTAAGAAGTTGCTGTGGCCAAGATTAAAGAGGTTTTTGCCTGCTTTCTCCTTGAGGATTTTGATGGCTTCTTGTCTTACATTGAAGTCTTTCATCCATTTTGAGTTTATCATTGTGTATGGTGTAAGAAAGTGGTCCAGGTTCATTCTTCTTCATGTCTTTGTCCAGTTTTCCCAGCACCACTTGCTAAGGAGACTATTTTTATTCCATAGGATATTCTTTCCTGCTTTGCAAGGATTAGTTGGCCATACATTTGTGGGTCCATTTCTGGGTTCTCTATTCTGTTCCATTGAACTGAGTGTGTTCTTGTGCCAGTACCATACTGTCTTGATGATTACAGCTTTGTAGTATAGCTTGAAGTCTGGGATTGTGATGCCTCCTGCTTTGGTTTTCTTTTTCAAGATTGCTTTGGCTAGTCAGGGTCTTTTCTTGTTCCATACAAATTTTAGGGTTATTTGTTCTAGCTTTGTGAAGAATTCTGGTGTTATTTTGATAGGGATTGAATTTAATATGTAGATTGCCTTGGGTAGTATTGACATTTTAACAATAGTTGTTCTTCCTATTCAGGAGCTTGGAGTCTTTTTCTATTTTTTTTTTTTTGTGTGTGTGTCTTCTTCCATTTCTTTCATAAACTTTCTATAGTTTTCAGCATATAGATTTTTCACCTCTTTGGTTAGATATATTCCTAACTATTTTATGGGTTTTGGTGCAATTGTAAATGGGATCAATTCCTTGATTTCTTTTTCTGTTTCTTCATTGTTGGTGTATAGGAACGCAACCGATTTCTGTGCATTGATTTTATATCCTGCAACTTTGCTGAATTCATGAATCAGTTTTAACACTTTTTTGGTGGAATATTTTGGGTTTTCCATATAGAGTATCATGTTATCTGTGAAGAGTGAAAGTTTGAACTCCTGGCCAATTTGGATGTCTTTTATTTCTTTGTATTGTCTGATTGGAGAGGCTAAGACTTACAATACTATGTTGAATGACAGTGGTGAGAGTGGTGACAGGTCCCTGTCTTGTTCCCGACCTTAGGAGGAAACCTCTCAGTTTTTCCCCATTGAGTATAATATTAGCATTGGGTCGTTCATATATGGCTTTTATGATCTCGAGGTATGATCCTTCTATTCCTACTTTCTTGAAGGTTTTTGTCAAGAAAAATGCTGTATTTTGTCAAATGCTTTCTCTGCATCTATTGAGAGGATCATATGGTTCTTTTCCTTTCTTTTTTTGATGTGATGAAGCTCATTGATTGTTTTGCAGATATTGAACCAGCCCTGCATCCCACGTATAAATCCCACTTGGTCGTGGTGAATATATATATATATATATATATATATATATATATATATATATAAATGTATTGTTGGATCCGGTTGGCTAATATCTTGTTGAGGATTTTTGCATCCATGTTCACTAGGGAAATTGGTCTATAGTTCTCCTTTTTAGTGGGGTCTCTGTCTGGTTTTGGAATCAAGGTCATGCTGGCTTCATAGAATTAGTTTGGAAGTTTTCCCTCTATTTCTATTTTTTGGAACACCTTCAAGAGAATAGGTGTTAACTCTTCCTTAAATGTTTAGTAGAATTCCCCTGGAAAGCCATCTGGCCCTGGATGCTTTTTGGGGGGGGGAGATTTTTTATTACTAATTCGATTTCCTTACTGAGTATGGGTCTGTTCAAATTTTCTATTTCTTCCTGTTTCGGTTTTGGTAGTGTATGTTTCTAGTAATTTGTCCATTTCTTCCAGATTGACCATTTTATTGGAGTATAATTGCTCATAATAGTCTCTTATTATTGTTGTTATATTTGCTGTGTTGGTTGTCATCTCTCCTCTTTCATTTTTGATTTTATTTATTTGGGTCCTTTCCTTTTTCTTTTTGATCAAAGTGGCTAGTGGTTTGTCAATTTTGTTAATTCTTTCAAAGAACCTCATCCCTAGTAGTGCTGAGCACCACCTGCTTCCTACCACATGAGAGAGTCTGCTTTTATTAGATTTTCTCTTGTTTGAGCAAGGGAGTTGTCCTTTGGGCAACTTAGCACTAAATAAAAAAAAATCAACAAAAAACTGGAAGAGGCTGAGCTGGATATTCCCAGTGCTGTCTGTCTCTTCAACTCACTAATGAAAGTCATGGTGAGGGAGGCAGAGGTGGAGTGAGTCCAGGAATAGTTCTCTTCTCAGTAGTCCTCAGCCTTCAGCAGGTGTCCCATACCTGGAGGGCTTGTGAAAACAAAGATTGCTGGGCCTCACCCCTAGCATTTGGAATTCAGTAGGTCTGGATGGAGCCCAAAACTTGTACTTCTAACAAATTCCCAGGAGATGCTGATGCTGAGGTTCTAGGGATCACTCTTTGAAAACCAAAGCTCCAGCTGAAGCTCCTCCACATGTAAAGATGAAATGAGGAAAGCAAAGGTACCTTTGAACACTTATCTTCACTTAATCTAACATTTAGATTAAAATACCATCTTTAATCCTTTGGCAGTGAGGAAATCATAGTGAATCATTTCACAATGCATATGTCTATCAAATCACCACAATGTACATGTTAAATATTTTATAATTTTATGTCAATTATACCTTAGTAAAGCTGGAATGAAAAAATAAAATACTACAGTTATCTGAGTGTCTTTATTTTCTTTATTTTGTTCCTGATTGTAGATTGCAGGTAAGGAGTGTATCTTTTTTTTTCTATTAATTTTATTTATTTTGAAAGAGTGAGAGTGAGCGGGGAAGGGGCAGAGAGAAAGAAAGAGAGAGAGAGAGAGAGAGAGAGAGAAAGAAAGAGAGAGAGAGAGAGAGAGAGAGAGAGAGAGAGAGAGAATCCCAAGCAGTCTCAGTGCTGTCATTGCAGAGCCAAAGAGAGGCTTGATCCCATGAACTCTGAGACCAAGACCTGAGCCAAAATTAAGAGTCAGAGGCTTAGCTGACTGAGCCACCCATGAGGCCCAAGGAGTGTATCTTGTTTACTCCCCCAGAGCATCCAGGTGGGCTTCAGGAACATAATGAGTATGTAATAAATTCATGTTAAATTGAATTGGGCCTTACACATTTCTCTGGTACAGAAAATTTTTCTTCCTTTCAGGCTAGCACTGTGCTAGTCCTTGAAAACTATTTTCTGGGAGACTTCCTTGACAAAAAGCATTTCTGTCCATCCAGAACTATATCTAAAAGTTTATCTAGATCCATACTCCATCTAGAACCGTACTCAGGCACTTCTAGTTTTGCCTTTGTGTAGCTAGGCCTCAGTCCTGGTGACTGTCCTGTCTGTTCTATCAGAGTGGTGTCATGTTCAGGGCAAGGAGTAGCTTCTCCCCTTCCTGTAGACCCAACAGTAATAACAGTTGTTCATTCAAAGAGCAACAGGGAAAATATGTCCCAGGGCACGAGAATGCCTGACATGTCCTCCCATGGTCCTGTTTCATCTATTCCCATGGGATGTGGGGAGGGGCCAGAAGTAGTGAAACTGATAGAAGGCCCAACCTGCTCTACCTGATTGCAGGGGATCTTTGAAGATGAGACTGGGTTCAGCCTGGGAAATTATGCATCTTTCTTGAAGCACTCAGGGTTTTATGGTTGGCATAGAAAGGCCAGTGTTTTCTATTATATTTAAGTATGGGGTCTTCCATAGGAGGGAGGGATGGGAAGGTGCAGGCACTCTTGCTGTGTGCATGGCTGTTTCACTAGGGTTTGGAATGCCTCAGGTGGTCTCCTGCCCAGAAACAGGGAAATATAGAAAATACACTCTCAAAATATTTTTTATCCCAAGAGTTCTCCACTCAACTTGTTAAGTGAAAAGCTGGGATAGACATGTGATGTATGTTAGTCTGTGAGGCATGGGAGTGATGAATGACAGAATAAAAATCTTATTAGAGCATCCAAATCTCCTACAAAGTGTAAACAGGGCTTGGATTTAGGAGAATAAGTTGCATGTTTGGACTCAAACAGCTATGGGTTTCCATGTTCTCCCTCTCTCCATGTATTTATCTTGTGTCATTGATGAGATTTAAAAACCTCTGAAGAGAAAACATCTCTTTTATGTATTACTTCTTTGTATCTCCAATGCCAACAAAGTGATGATGAAAATATAGCTATCATTTGCTGAGTACTATAGCCTATACTTTTTTCCCAAACACTTCACATGATCACCTATTTAATACAAAAGTGTATGATTTGAGTATTGTTATGCTTACCTTACAAAATTTGAAACTAAGCCTCAGAAAGGTACAAGGTGCAGTGAAGTAATTTGTGCAAAGTGAGTAGTGAAGCTAACATTTGTACCAAGGTTGAGCAAAGCTCATGCCACTAACCCCTGAGCTATACTCTTCATGAAGTAACAGCTCAGTAAGGGATAGATGATCACTGAAACTTGGTGGTATAGAGATAATTGAAAGACAGTGGATAATGCAAAACAGTGAATAATGAAAAAACAATTTATATTTGTTTTGTGGCATGTAGTCAGAGACACATTTAGTGACAAATACAAGCTTATACTCATACATTCTCTCATTAACCTTCACTGTGCCCCACCCTGTAGTCTGGAAAGGGGGAGAGGCTCAATATATTATATTCATAAAGCACCTCATTGAGAGTCGTGTGTATGTGCCAGATATGTGGACATATGTTATTGAATTTGTGTGGAAATAAGCACCAGAGAGTGGTGTACACAAGGAGGAGGGGTGCACTTTTCTTGGTAGGACTATAAACATGACCATATTTGTTAGAGTATTTGGGTATGGTGTGTGCATACCTATGTGCGTGTGTGTGTGTGTGTGTGTGTGTGTGTGTGTGTGTGTGTGCATGTACACAAATCCTGAAGGACTTCAACTAGCTATAAAGAACTGGCATCCTTCCTTTCCTGGCCCTGGTCTGTGAGTTTGTACCAAATCCTGATTTTCACTTTTCATCTCCTTTCAAGGGGGAACTCAATGAGTTTTCTTCTGTGAAGTTTATGGTGAAGATACTGGGCTTCTTTGGAGCTCCTATAAATCTTCTACAATCAGAAGAGGTTTGTAGAGAAAGAGAAATAGCAGCCACAAGGCAATCCCTTCCTGTCTTTTACTTTCTAGTCTAATACACAGCCACTCTTGTATGTACACCACCCAGGTAACCATCTCCTCTCCTCCAACCCCCTGACAGAAGATAATAAAAGAAGCCACTTTATTTACTTCCTCACTTCCACGTGAGACTATTTGAGTCATCCAGAAAGAGGAGAATTAAAAATATACTAAGGATACTAGAGTTGACATTATGAGAAACTGGTACTTTGTTAAACTAATTTCATAGAAAGCAATGAATTTGACAGATGCAAGGTAAGAGGAGTTGAATGTCTCTGTTTACATCTTTAGAAAACCTGCAGCAATGCTCCTGGAAGCAGGAGGTGGTATGACCTGCATGTGGTTTGAAGGCAGACACAGAAAAGGAACCCCCTCCTCCACCTTCCAATGCCATTGCTGGACTTTTTTATGAGGGATTTTATGACAAAATTTACTTTACATCAGACATTTCACAGCATCTCTTGTCCAGAGAAGGATAAAATACAAATATTTAGTGACATATAATATCAGAAGGTGGAGGAAAATTGACTATGGAGATGAAGGGAGGAGAGATTTCTTCCTTTCCCAAGGTATGCAAATTACCTGACTTAATTTGTGTAGAATATGCTTTTCTGTGCTTTGTGATCTTTCAGTGATTATATTAAGAAATAATTTCATTGTTAATAAATAACACAGTGGGGGGAGAAAAGAGATGGGAGACATATAGATGGAGGCATAATGGATATCTTGTCTCATTTGAAACCTACATCCCTTCAGTGTGACCAGGTGCAAAAGAAGCTGGGAAGCAGGTCCTGGGTCCTGTTTTCTGTATTCAAAATCTCCAGCTTTTGCAGCTTTTTCTTGAATTTCACTCGTCTCTGTACTTCATTCTCTATTGATCAAGAGAAGTCCAATATCAAATGATGCCAAAAGTCAAGAAATCCTTCCCAGTAGCTACGTCTTTTCCTTGGTATTCCTTCCTCTTAATCTCTGACTACTAAAATTCTGCACAATGATCACAGTCCACTTTAAATATTACCTCCTACCCATGCCTTCCTGGATAATCCACATAAGAAGAAATTTATTTCCTTTGACTTCTTCTACTCCTTTATGTCAGTCTTACCATAGCTCATTGTCCTCAGTTGTGTTACTGTATCTTCCCTTTCTCCTTCATTCAACTGTAAGCTTCTCGAGTGGGTAAACTGCATCCTGTATATTTTTATATTCCTCCATAGGGCTTAACACAGAGCTAAAGAATTGTTAAATAACTTTCATGCATGGTATACAGTTGTAGAGAAAGAAACCATGTATAGAGATGTAGAATAGGGTCATTATGAATATTGATTAAAGATACTATTAATATAGGTCTGGACATGATACTTTCAGGTATGGATCATATTATAAGGAAATTTTTATCCAACCAGTAGATTTGTTCACATATACCATATTTATTCATCATTCATTCTTGTTGTCATTCAAATATAGGTTTTTTTTTTCTCTTGGGAAATAGAGAATAAGCAAGTTCAAGTAATTACAGAGTATAATAAACATCCAAAGGAAATAATCTTGGTATTGTGATAAAGAATAATAGGAAATATTCTTTAAATAGGGAGGTCTGGAAAAGCCTTTAGTCACTGTCATATATTTACCCTTCTATGATTATAAGTTAATTCAATTTCTAACCTGAAGAAAAATATAATAAAATTAATAACAGAATGAGAAGAACAGCCTTCCCACCAGGAATCATTTTTGTCAACCCAGCCTTAAGACTGGTTTCTTCTTTAGTGCAACTTCCCAACCTTCCCCCTGCCTTAGGCAGAGAAGAAGTCAGGGCCCTCCCCTTGCCTCAGGATGCCCTCTTTTCTCCAGCCTAGGAGTTGGCAAGCACAACAGGCGTTAAGAGATTTTATCTTGCTAGACACATGGCGACAAATGAAAGTGGAAGCCTCTGAAATGATGCACCAGTATGTGAGAAGCTGGGAGAGATGGAGACAGAAGTACACATAGAGAGAGGCAAATTGCTGTCATAGAGACTCCCTTTCATCTCCCATCTCTGTCTCAGTGGGTTCTAAGCTCTGTACTCCATAGTGGACCTAGTCAAGATTTTCAGGCTTTGAGTGAGGGGAAAGATATCTCCTGAGTTACTTTGGAGACACCCTCCCAAGCCATACCTGGATCCCTGCTCCAAGGTTGAAGACAACGAAGGCTGTGAAGAGCATGCAGTCTGCTAACCTCCTGGCAGGTTTCACCTAGTTCTTTCATTTCAGGGTCTTCCTTTGACTACTTTCCTGGCCCCCTCCTCCTGGCACAATTGGTAGTTTTAGTTTCTGTGTCCTGCATAGCAGTGGTCATCTTAGGAAAGGCTTGGGAGTGGGTAACAGGAATGTGAGACTGGCACCTGGAACTTTCACACCTTTACTGAGCCTTGATTCCTGTTGTTAAAAAATAGTTTGGTTGGTAGCTCAAGAGCAAATGTTTCCCTCCTCACAAAGGCCCTGGCCTCCTTGGTAGAGTTGGGGACAAGGTCCTATACATTTCACTCCCTCTACTCTTGCTTCTTCAGTCTTTTGATTCTCCCCTTGCAACTTCTCCCCCACTCCCTCCCATCCTTGTAACTCCTCTTCACTCCCTGTATGGTCAGTTCTTCTTGCTTTCTTTCTGGGGCATTTCACTTCTCTTATTCCTCTCAGCCTTCTTTATCTATGACTCCAACTTTGAAGATACAGGAAGATGATATTTAAGGGAAGCATCTGTGAGAAAGTGGGCTTTGGACACAGCAAGAGGCATGGTTGGCCAGGCATCAGGAAGATCCTGATAGACACTGAAAAAGTAGCTGAAATTCTTGCTGATCAATCTTCCCTAGTAGATGGGGCTGAGGTGCACATGACAGAGACTTACAAAAAATTTGGTTAGATTAAAGGATCACGCAGCCCTCTTTGCCTTATGTCTAGCCTTAACAATATAATAATTATGAGGACTCATTGGAAGTGGGAGAAGTTTTGTCTGGGAATATGAGTGTCTCCAAGTGCATCCTCTATCCAGTCATAAGGAAAGTGGGGCCATCCACTACTTCTGCAAGTTCACAGTTACCCCAAGGAGTGAGGTACACTTCAGATTTTAAGGAGCAATTTGGTTATCCCAGTCACATAGATCTGGTCAAGGTGATAGCCGAATTACCCAATTTTTTGGGAGTCTATCCTATTGTTCAGTTCTTCAAGTAATCAAATGCCCATGGGGTGTTATTGTCCCCATAGAGTGACAAGCATGAAGATTGTCTATACGTGAACTATTGTGGCAAGTATTTGAAGTTTCCCTCAAGTTGTCTAGCTTAGGCAGACAACAAACATTCAAAGAATGTTAATCTAATTAATCAGAACTAGAATTTAACATTCACAAAAGTGTATTATTGAAACATAATTTTTCTCTCTAAAATCACCCTCATTTCCAAAGAGAGCCAAGTTAAGACTACTTTATTTGAAAAACAAGTCCCATTTTAACAAAGTTTACCTAATTATTTACATAAACTCAGCAAGAATAGTTGTTGACCTTATAGATTCTTTCAAACATGATTCACTGGAACTTTTCATAAGGAATCTGTAGATTGAACTTTTAAAAGCCTCTCTAGGCTTGAAGAAAAGCCCAATACTTGACATAATACCTGCCTCTAATACCTGTAGATTTGGGTGAATTCTTCTAGAGATCCCCCAAATATCTTGAGGTGTCATGAACCTGCCAGGAAACGATGTTCTTTACTTTCTGTACTCACCTGGTAAGGCTGCTGGGAGCTCTGTAAGGAAGCCATCAGGCCAGCACTTCCAAGGGTCTTTATTGGATTCATAAAGTCAACCTTAGTTCATTAAACCTGTCTGGTAATATCTGAGTCTATGCATGTCTCTCTCAAACATGACATTATGTCAAAGCCCTTGTGAAGTAACTAATGTTTCCAGTGGTGTCCCGTTACAAGGAGAACAGATTCTTGTTGAACTTATGCAGACAACTGCAATTGCCATGAAAGAAAAAAATACCAGGAGTACCTGAGCTCTAGAGTGTTTCAGGTAGAGAGAAAAGCTAAAATTGTTCAATTTTCTCACAAAACAGTATTTTATCATGTCTTAGATATCTTAAAAGAAAGTCTCTTTAGATCTGATAGAGCCGATGTACAGAACCAGCAGTTTCCAACAAGAATCACAAAAACTAATCCATCTTCCTCAATTCATACAGTCTCATGTTACTAAGTATTGTTCTGTTTGAATGAGATTTTCCATTAGTTCCAGAAAGTCTTACCCAGTTTAGTTTTGTGATTTTAAAGATATCAAAACCCTATATCTGTCAAAAATCTTTTACATGAATTTCCTTGAAGACAAGACACATTTTGCAAGAGCATCAGAACAATAAATATAAATGATGAAACACTCAAAAACGGATATGGTTCAAGATCTGATGAGAGTTCACTATAATGCAGTTGATGAGGAAATCTAGTATTTCCGTGAACACATTTCCTAATTAGAATATCAAGTGATGACCCTATACCTGAACATATTAAAATTTCAGTAATTTCTGGGCACCTGGGTGGCTTAGTCTGTTGAGCGTCTGTCTTCAGCTCAGGTCATGATCTCACAGTTCATGGATTCAAGCCCTGCATTAGTCTCTGTACTGACAGCTCAGAGCCTGGAGCCTTCTTCAGATTCTGTGTCTCCCTCTCTTTTTGTCCCCTCCCCTACCCCCTGCCTTGTTTGCACTCTCTCTCTCTCTCAAAAATAAATAAACATTAAAAAATAAAACTTCAGGAATTTCCTATATTTTCTAGAACAGTTACAGTATGTACCCATAAAACACAACCTTAGAAGGTTTATTATCATTGTGTTTGATAGTACTTCCCATGTAATTAACACACCAAATGAATCAGCCTGATTAGTCAAAAAGATTTAATTGAGAATTCGAATCTTAGGAAATTTGTTCAACCTCAGAAGTTCTAAAGCACATACCTAAATAGGATTACAGATCATTATAAAACTTAATATTTAAGAAAAAATATTTAATTATCTATTTAATGAAGCTGGCAATAAGAGGTTCTCCATAAAGTTTTATAGTTGTTAGCATAACTTAGCTCCTTTACTATTGAGAAGTTTTAGTTCTCTTAAGTAATCAAAGACCAGATAAATGCAAAACATAGAAACATTGGTTTTCTGGCAGACAAAGGAAACAAAAAAAATCTTCTATAGAATTTCTTATTAAGAGCAGAGCAACAATCCAAGAAAACTTTGCCCTTTTTTTAATTTAAATTTTAGTTAACATACTGTGCAATATTGGTTTTAGGATAGAATTCAGTGATTCATCACTTACATACAACACCTAGTGCTCATCACAGCTGCCCTCTTTATTACCCATCATCTATCTAGCCCATCCCCCACCCACCTCCCTCCAACAACTCTCAGTTTGTTCTCTATCATCAGGAATCTCCTGTGGTTTGATTCCCCCACCTTCTCTCCCCACCTTCCCATATGTTCATCTGTTTTGTCTCTTAAATTCCACATATGAGTAAAATAATATATTTTTTCCTCTGATTGACTTATTTCACTTAGCATAATTCATTCTAGCTCCATCCATGTCATTGCAAAAAGCAAGATTTTATTCTTTTTGATGTTTCAGTAATATTCCACTGTGTGTGTGTGTGTGTGTGTGTGTGTGTGTGTGTGTGTGTATTCTCACATCTTCTTTATCCATTCATTACTCAATGTACATTTGGGCTCTCTCCATAGTCTGGCTATTGATAATGCTGCTATAAATGTCGGGGTACATGTATCCCTGCAAATATGTATTTTTGTATCCTTCAGGTAAATACCTAATAGTTTAATTGCTGGATGATAGGGTACTTCTATTTTCATTTTTTGGGGAACCTCCATATTGTTAAGAATGGCTGCACTAGTTTGCATTCCCACCAACAGTGCAAGAAGTTTCCTCTTTCTCTGCATCCTCGCCAACATCTGTTTTTCTCTATGTTGTTAATTTTAGCCATTCTGACAGGTGTGAAGTGGTATCTCATTGTGGTTTTGACTTGTATTTCCCTGATGATGAGTTATGTTGAGCATCTTTTCATGTGCCTGTTAGCCATCTGGTTATTTTCTTTGGAAAAGTGTCTATTCATGTCCTCTGTCCATTTCTTCACTGGATTATTTGTTTTTTGAGTGTTGAGTTTGATAAGTTCTTTATAGATGTTAGATATTAATGCTTAATCAGAAATGAAAACATCTTCTCCCATTCCATAGGCTGCTTTTCAGTTTTGTTGATTGTTTTCTTTGCTGTGCAGAAGCTTTTTATCTTGACGAAGTCCCAATAGTTCATGTTTGCCTTCAGCTATGTGTCTAGTAAGAAGTTGCTGCAGTTGAGGTCAAAGAGGTTGTTACCTGTGTTCCACTCTAGGATTTTGATGTGTTCCTGTCTTACATTTAGGTCTTTCATCCATTTTGAATTTATTTTTGCATATGGTGTAAGAATGTCGTCTAGGTTCATTCTTCTGCATGTAACCATCTAGTTTTCCCAACACCATTTGTTGAAAGTACTGTCTTTTTGCATTGGATATCCTTTCCTGCTTTGTCAAAGATTAGTTGACCATAAGATACCTAGGAACAAACCTAACTAAAGTGGTAAAATATATGTACTCTGAAAACTACAGAACACTTATGAAAGAAACCGTAGAGGAAACAAAGAAATGGAAAAGCATTCCATGCTCATGGATTTGGAAGAACAAATATTGTTAAAATGTCTATACTACCCAACGCAAATTTTTATCTCTCCTATTTTGAATGACAGTCTTGCTGGATAAAGAATTCTTGGCTGCATGTTTTTCCAATTCAGCACATTGAATATATCCTGCCACTCCTTTCTGTCCTGCCAAGTTTCTGTGGATAGGTCTGCTGCAAACCTGATCTGTCTTCCCTTGTAGGTTAGGGACTTTTTTTCCCTTGCTGCTTTAATGATGTCTTTCTTTCCTTGCCTGAGTATTTTGTGATTTGAATTTGACAAATTTTGATATCCCTTGTTGATGGTCGGTTTTTGTTGAATGTAATAAGAGTCCTCTGTATTTCCTGGATTTTGATGTCTGTGTCTTCCCCCTGGTTAGGAAAGTTTTCCACTATAATTTGCTCACATAACCCTTCTACACCTTTTTCTCTCTCTTCATCTTCTGGGACCCCTATGTCTAATGTTGTTCCTTTTTAATGATACGCTGATTTCTCTAATTTTTAAATCATGCTCTTTTGCTTTAGTCTCCTTCTTTTTTTTCCTGCTTCATGGTTCTCCATAAATTTGTCCTCTATATCACTGATTTGCTGCTTTACTTTATCCATCCTTGCCACCGTGGCCTCCATTCGAGATGGCAGTTCAGTTATAGCATTTTTATTTCATCCTAACTAGCTTTTATCTCTGCAGAAAGGGATTCTAATCTGTTTTCACCCCAGCTAGTATTCTTATGATCATGATTCTAAATTCTGTTTCAGACATCTTGCTTGTATCTGTGTTGGTTAACTCCCTGGCTGCCATTTCTTCCTGCTCTTTCTTTTGGAGTGAATTTCTTTGTTTCACATTTTGAAGGAAAAAAAGAAATAAGGTAAAAAAATAAAATTAAAAAAATTAAAACAACACAAAAAAATCAAATAAATGATGGTAGATCCTAGGTGTGTTTTGCTCTGGTTGTTGAAATGAGCTTGCTAGATTAGAGAAAAAAGGGAAAGATAAACAAACAAACAAAAGAAAAGGGAAAAAAGAAAGAAAAAAAATGAAAATTATAAAAAATGAATACAATGAAATAGAATACAATGAAATGATGGAAGTAAAATAGTATTTGAAAAATTTGCAAAAAAAGTAAAAAAGTATAGTAGAAAAAATTAAAGAAAATCCTTCTAATAAAATGGAAAATAAAAATAATTTTTTTCTCTTTCCATATTTGAGAATAAGAAAAGAAAAGAAAAGAAAATTGAATATATGGACCAGCAAAGAGACTGAAATATGATTGAAATTACATCGCTTTCCCCTAGAAGTCAAACTACGAAGAATTTTATAGTCCATAAACTACGGAGGCAGAGAGACTTGTGGTGTTCCTGAAGAGTGAGGTTGGCTCAGTTGTGCAGGGCTTAGTGTAAGGACTCTGTTCTCCACTAGATGGCGCTGCTTAGGTTACTGTGGTGGATTGTAGTGGCATATGTAGGTGTGTATGCGCATGCGCAAGAAAGGTGAAACTAGTGTCACCCAGCTACGCATTCTCTAGTGTCAGAACTCTGTGCTCTCCCTGACCAGCAATCACACACCCCTCCTTTGTCTCTGGCTTCCATCCACTCCCTGCTTTTACACTGCCTATGACCAAGCAATCAGGTTGTCAGGCAGCATCCTCCTCCTGAGCTTTATCTCAGATGCAGCTGTGTTTCCTAACCCCTCACTTCTGAGGGACTGCAGCTTTGACCATCTCAGACCTTCTGGGGGAGAGTCTCACCCAGCAATGGCCAGGTGCCAGCCACACCCAGGAACGTTCTCAGGACTGAGCTTCTGCCAGTGTCCAGAGACTGTGGCACGGGGGCCAGCCCGCCCTGGAAAAAGTTCACACGATTGTGTAGCAGCAGCATTTCAGGGATTATGGAAAATTACAACATACATCTGGCACCAGGCTTCCCCCCTTAACGTCCTCATTCTAGCACCAGCCAATGTGGCTGTTTTCTGGGGTCTGCTGGGAACTTTGCCTGTGGGATGGCCTCACAGCCTCTACTAAATGTCCTCCCAGCAGGGGAACTGCCTCTCCCCATGTGGCCCATGGACCCCTCAGACATCACTCTCCACTCTTGGGGATTCACCCTTCCCATCAGAGCTCCACCAGGTATCGATCTGCAGAGTTTCAGACTCTGTGCTCCCTGTTTATAGAGTCTTAATGGAATTTAAACCCTCTCCTTTCTCCTTTTTCCCTTTTTTGTTCAGTCCCTTGTGTACTCTTTCTTTTCTCTCCAGCTGCTTTCATACTCTACTGCCATCTTCATCCTCTCTCTGCAAAGCAAAAATATCTCCCTACCTTCCATGGCTTCTCTCTCCCCCCAGTTCTCCTCTCTGTGCTGCACACTGCTGAGTTCTCTGGTTCAGGTTGTGAAGATTGTAGTGTTAATCCTCATTCCATTTTCTATGTGTGCAGGATGGTTTAGTGTTGATGTGGCTGTATTTCAGGGACAAGAGATGCAAAAAAACTTCTGTGCTGTTCCACCATCTTGGCCCCTCTGCCTAAAATTATTATATTAATGCAGATAATGCTACATATGTATCTATTTCAATTAAACCAACAAACTTCAATTAGCTTTAATATGGAATATGTTGTACCTGTCTCCACTAAAAGTTAATCAATTTGTTCCCAACTGGCAATTTTTACCTAGGGCACCTGTGGGGAAATCTGCAGTGGGCAGTTCAAGTTCTGTGCAGCCCATGAATGCCTTCATGTTAATTTGGGAGGTGCTTTAGCTTGAACCTCATGAGGAAGGGACCCAACAGTTTAGGTGTTTTTGCTCCTTGATAGTGAGGGTAGGAGAAACAGGCACCAATCATGCCCCAGGCATTGGGGATGGGGCCCATTATCCAAGATGCACCCATGCTGGTGCAGGAAGAGGAAGAGGAAGAGGCCAGCGTGAAAGGGTACCTCTTGAAAGGCCAGAAGTAGATTCAAATATTGGTATAACATTTCTATATTCTTTTGGTCTCCTGTTCCTCCTCTTGCAAAACAAGGATTTTTTTTCATGATTGTTTTCAGGCCTATGCACCTTTTATTTAAAATATGTTCTAATGTATTTTCTTTGGGAAGAGAAGTGTCCCCATATTCCTGGGAGAAAGGTCGGAAAGAACATGGTGGAAACAAACTATGATTACATGAAGCCCAGGGTACCTCTGTTGGCATCCCCTTCCCCCCAAAAGTTGGGGCATTGCCGACTGAACCAAATGGCATCTTAGTTTCTGGTTCCTCCCCCAAAGTCAGAGTTCAATGACTGAACCAAAGGACTCCCTAGACACACTGAGGGACCCAAACCTAAACCACCTATTGGAGACAACCCAATGGGAGGAAGAGATCCAAGAAAGCCATTTTATGTCCATCTATCTTCTGAGCTTAACATACATGACAAGGTGGTGTCACAATAAAGATTATCTCTTTCTTTGTCATAGGTTCCTGCCTGTATTCTTTCCCATTATTCCAAATTTGGCCCAGTGAGCTACTGGGTGGGATAGAGATGGAACTTCCCAATATGGACAAATTTAACACTACACAACACAATGCCTGCACACACACCAAAACAGATCTCCAAATTCCAAATAAATTAATAATTATTGAAACAACTTTTAGTTTTTGCCCAAAGCCATGCCTTTTGAATGGGAAAAGCATGAACAAGTAAACAAAAACACATAGTGCTTCATGAATGAGAAACGTGTGTAGGTGTGCACTCCAAAGGATTTACATAGCCCAGAAGCTCCTCAACTTCCCCAAATGCTACTTTTCTTTCCATTCCAACCAAAATGAAAACTTGGCAGAGAACATTGGTCTGGAAGCAACAGTGAGGTTCCCAGAGACAAAAAATAGTCTAGGCAGCTGCAGGAACAGACCCTCAGATTCCCTCCCTGAGAACAACTAGCCTGGAATAGCTAATTTCCTGAAGCTGTCCAAGTTACTAGTCCAGAAACCAAGAAGAAAGCTTTGGTCTGCTACTGACCAATGGCTCCACCTTAAGATTCTGGGGGAATTGGATACCACAGGGTCATTGGCTTCTGGCTGGTTCAACAAAATTCATTACTGAAACCAAATCTCAGCTTCCATTGCTCCAAAAGCCAATATTCAAGACAAGAATTTTGATTGGAAATGGATGTGAGCTTTATTCAGGAGTCCAGCTAGCTGGAGAGAAGAGGAAATCTTATTCAAAGGCCAACACTGAGATTGCTGCCTGGCCCAGAGGTTATTAAAGGAGCTTAGGGCAGTTAATAAGAAAAGGTAGTACAGTGTCCCTAACATTTTCTGATTACATGTATACTCAATGGTACCAGCTACAGATGTTATCTTGGTGCTAAGAGGTTGTGCAAGGGTGTCTGATTCCTTGGTGTGGAGAATGGGGTTGTGCAACAGTCTCTGGATTATTTTTCATGATGTTCAGAAGGCTCTGTTCTTTTCTAGGAAAGGATGCATGATCAATAGGTATACAGAAAAAGGTTAGTTGATCAATCATGGGGGCTCAGGGTGCTGGCTAAAGCTAGAAGAATAGGAGGACAATTTTCTCTGGCATGGCTCCCTGGTGATAATTAGCACTTCATTTCCTTCTGATATGCAGGCTCGGTGCTCCATTGTGAACATTTGGACCTTCGTCAGCTGCATTAAGGCTTATTATGGAAAACTCAACCTGCAAAGGGGCAAGAGTCATGATGTAACAGGGGGGTGGGGACCTGGATTGCGGCAGGGCAGTCCTATGGAGCCAGCCAAGACAGGATCAAGTTTCCCTAGGTATGCCTAACTGAGAGTCTGAGAGTGAAGAAGACTGGGTTTCTCTTTCAGGGACAGCAGGACTGGAAGGTAGCTGGGGAGATGCTCAAAACAGGGGCTGGGGAATGGAATGGGGTCCCTTTTCATGGGTGGACACATTGCTTATGGAAGGTTTACCTGTTTTTTAATCCTCAGAGAATCATTAGGTAAATTTTATTAACCTCAGCTTATAGGTGATGAAACTTAGGCTCAGAGAGGTTATGTCAAGTGCCCAAGATAACACAGCATATTAAGAGTCAAATCAGGACTTGAACTCAGGTCCTTGACTGCTGAGCTCTTGCTCTTTCCACCACACCACTGAGAAGAAGGACTTACTCTTTTATGTGTCTGCCTAAGCTGCAGGCTGTGGGATGGGAGTGTGGTGGGAGGTGGCAGAGAGGTGCTCTAAAATGTTAGTTGTGTGAAGGAATTAATTATCTGTGCAGGTTCCCCTTCCACGGTTGGGCTAGAGTCCTAGACACTCAGGAAGGGGAATATAGCAAATGGGTTCCACTGTGGGCCAAGAAACTATAAATAGGTTTCCTGTGGGTTTCCATGTTTTCTCCTGGACATTCTTGATCTCTAGAATCTAGAGGACTGGGCTCTGGATCCTTACAAGAAAGGAATAGAGTGGCTTGCATATATGCATAGGTATATTTGATGAATATATGAGAGTGTATGAGTTTGGGTGTGCATGCCTGCTTGTAAATGTATGAGTTTGTGCTACCTCCTGAGGCTGGGATGACCAGAATCACACTGAAAACCTCTATCTCTAGTCAGTACTACCCAGACAGGTCCAAACCAAGTTCTTGTCTCTTGAGTACTCTGAGAAGGCCATGCATGCATTCTTTCTGAGTTTCATACAAGCTATCTTTCAACCATTTGTTCTGGGAAGTTCTTACTGAGTCTAACTCGAATCT
This sequence comes from Leopardus geoffroyi, assembly GCF_018350155.1. Taxonomy (NCBI): domain Eukaryota; kingdom Metazoa; phylum Chordata; class Mammalia; order Carnivora; family Felidae; genus Leopardus; species Leopardus geoffroyi. The sequence goes on along the minus strand of NC_059341.1, from coordinate 54,919,167 downwards.
TCTTGTACTGCATTCCAGATAAGCCCAGAATGAGTTTGTGAAATGGATCCCAGCACCCCCTCCTCCAAGCATGGAAGTAGTTTCTTCTGGATAAGGACATGGGCACAGAGTGTAGGGACACTGAGAGGATGTGGGCTAAAGCTGGTGGATCACAGATGGGTCAGACATTTCCTGGGAAGGAGGGCCATGATCAACAGGGCAGATTCAGAGAAGCGAGTTCAGAAACCAATGGTTTTCCCTCTGTTTCCCCTGTGACTCCAAGGTCTGCCATACCAAACAGGGATGAGATTAGAACTGGAAAGTACTTCCCTGAGTGCAGCTTTGAGGAGCTCTGGAAACACAGGACAAAGAGAAAATGATGAATGAAGAGAAGTTCCTCTTGCAGCTCAGGAAGTAGGAAGAGAGGGTCAGGGGCTGTGGGACTCTGAGGGGCAGAGGGGTGTGTGTGTTGAGGGTGAGGGTGTGCACAGCACAGTGTTTGTGGTGTACATGTCTGTGTTCTGTGGTCAACAGTCCTGTGTGCACCAGTCATGTATGTAAACATATATTACGTGGGGAAGAAAGCTCAGGGACCACTAATTTTCCCTCTGTCTTCCTTGCACTTCAAGCTGTGCAGGGGGGAAACATGAGAAGAGGCTGTTGTAGGAGGGACTAGGTTAGACTGGGAAAGTGCTTCCCTGTCTGCATCTTTGAGGACACTCTGGAAACACAGGGCAAAGAGCAAATGATAAATGAGGAGAAGTTCCTCTTGCAGCTCAGGAAGTAGGAAGAGAAGGGCAGGGGCTGTGAGATTCTGAGGGGAAGAGGGGTGTGTGTGCTGACGGTGAGGGTGTACACAGCATGGTGTTGTGGTGTTTATGCCTGTGCTCCATGGTTAAAGTCCTGTGTGCACCAGCCACGTACATAAACATGTATCACATGGAGAAGGGTGTAGCTTTGGCATTGATTTTTTACTTTTTTAATATATTTTTTTATTTTATTTTATTTTTTTAATTTACGTCCAAATTAGTTAGCATATAGTGAAACAATGATTTCAGGAGTAGATTCCCAATGCCCCTTACCCATTTAGCCCATCCCCCCTCCCACAACCCTTCCAGTAACCCTCAGTTTGTTCTCCATACTTATGAGTCTCTTCTGTTTTGTCCCCCTCCCTGTTTTTATATTATTTTTGTTTCCCTTCTCTATGTTCATCTGTTTTGTCTCTTAAAGTCTTCATATGAGTGAAGTCATGATTTGTGTCTTTCTCTGACTAATTTCACTTAGCGTAATACCCTCCAGTTCCATCCACGTAGTTACAAATGGCAAGATTTCATTCTTTTTGATTGGCATTGATTTTTTAATGTTTTATTTATTTTTGAGAGAGACAGAGAGTGTATGAGTGGGGAAGGGGCAGACAGAGAGGGGCACAAAGATCTGAAGCTTTCTCTGCACTTATAGCAGCGAGCCCAAAGCAGGGCTCGAACTCACAAACTGTGAGATCATGACTTGAGCTGAAGTCGGAGGCTCAGCCGACTGAGCCACTCAGGCGCCCCTTGACCTTGATTCTTAAACCATGGGTTGTGCGCTAGCTTGCCACTGGGGCCTATGAAGTGTGCTTTTCTGTTACGAGCAGCAGTCAACACAAATGGGAAGACCCCTGTTCTGGGAAGCAAGAAAATGTGTGTTCAAGTTCTGGCTCTAGTTATCAGCTGGGATCCTGTGAAGCGTCACCTTTGTGAGCTGGAATGTCATCTGACCTTGTGTGCCAGCAGCCCCAGTGCTGGGACCAGAAAAGGGAAGGAGTCTAGAGTGGGTGATGGCATTTCAGGGGCCAAAGAGGATAAGGGATGTCAGTGGAAAAGGCTGCAGAAGGGGGTTCCAGAATTCAGAAACTCCTAAGTTATTGCTGGAGCCAGACTCCCCTCACCTGGACAGCCCAGCCCTTACCCAGATCCTAGGGCCCAGAACTGGCTCTGCAGGGAGAGCCATTCTCTGCCGCCCTCTTGTGGCCCTGAGTTCTTCACAGGTTGCCTCTGAGAAGGTTCCCCTCAAGGGCTCAGGGCTGAGTAACTACTCCCTGGTGGAAATAGCTTATATCACAAGGAGAGATCTTTGTCTAAGAGCATCTTCTGCCTGCCTGACATTTTCCCTGGTTTTGGGAGGCACTCAGGACCTCCTTAAGGCTAGGATAGTCTTCCTGAGATTTTCTTCCTTTGCCATCTGAAATTTTAAGTTCTGCTTTAGGGGTGTGCAGTGGAGACAAGGGTATGGTATCAGGATATTGAGATTAAAGAGCAATTTCTCTCCATCCTTGGGTTTCATATAAACCTCAGATTCCAAAGTCTTCAGAGATTTCAAAGAAAGATATCAGGAGTAGTGATGATCCTGGAGAAAATGGGTCCGGAGCAGACTGGTCTTTGCCAAAATTGCACCTAAGCTCTGTCCATCAGACTCAGCAGAGAGATGGATTGTCAGGAGCCAGGGATGCTGGAGAGAGATGGAATATTTGACAGATGCTGACAGACCTCCTTATCTGCTGGCTCTGGAATTCTGTTCCATCCACCAGGCTGCCCTTAACCCTTCCCTTATAGTGCTCAGTGCTAATTAGTGAATATCTGTCTTTGGGGAGACACCCAGGGGGCAAGTTGCATTGGGTGGATAAGACGGTTGAGGAGGAGGAAGGGACATGAAGTAAGTGATGGAGGAGAATGGGTTGGAATGACTGGGATTTGAGCTGGAGTTCCATGATCACTGGGGTACTTGGAAAGCTTGGCAGGGGAAACTGTCCTGGCTGCAGATACTGACTTGCTGGGAGTGAGTGAATGGGGGGTGGGGTGGGAACAATATTGAAAGGGATTGAGTTCTACTGATTTAGGTGCTTACTTTAGGAGACTTGGTGAAATACAAGCCAATGACTTTATTAAGAACTTTGTATGTACAAAGAAGGGTTACAGGTGCCATGAGGGGATAATAGAAGGATGCACACTTTTTGTTCCCCTTCTATTTGAATACCAGCCACATATCCTCCCTGGATTCATTGTACCAAATGCATCTATCTCAGGGATGGAAAGATCCACTGGTTAGTTTCTCCCAAGATCCAGAGGCAAAGCTCCCAAGCTTTCTGTTCTGCACAACCCTAACCCCCTCCAACAAAGCACCTTCAGTGGGCCTCCAGCCACTCCTCACTCCTCTTCTCATAGAATGCTCCAGATACATAGATACCTGGCCTAATGGGACTTTGAATGCCCTCCCAGAATTTCCAATGGCTCCCAGTGGATGAACTGGGAAGGGGAGGGGCCAAGTCTCAGGGCCTGGCTGTCCAGCACAAGAGGCATTCGGAGGTGATCCGAATTTAAAGTCCTGGAGAATGTTAGATGAGAGTGCTGAAGTGAGAGCCCAAGGTACATCCTGATAGTCCAGTCATCCATCTTCCACATGAAAGTCTGCCTTCCCAGTCACCTTTACTCCCTCCCCACCAGCCTACTCCAGGAACTGCAGGGCAGCACTGGGAAGCAGAGAAGAGGACAGATAGGGACAAGGATAGGAGCAGGAAGAAAATACAGTAGATTCAAGCCACGCCTGGCAGAGAGGGCCCAATAAGGCAGAGGTGGTATGAACACCATGAAGAGTCTAAGAGACATAGACATGCAGTCAACAGAGGAAGACAATAGACAGTGGAATGGAGAGACAGGGAGCCAGACCCAGAGACAGGAGAGGGGAAAGAGAGCAGCACCCAGAGAGCAAAGCAAAAGATCCAAGACAGTCAGAGAGATGCTCAGAGGCCAGAGATAACAGAGGCAGACATGGACTCAGAAACAGGAGTTTGACCCAACTTCAGGGCTCTGAAAATCATGGATCCAGAGCCAAAGACAGGCCCATGGACATGGGACCAGGGCTGAGGAGGTAGTCAGGAAAGTGCACACAGAGAGTGAGGGAGAGGGAGACAGAGAATGAAAAGGAAGAGGTGGGGACCAGAGGTGGAGGCAGTGAGAATGGGCAGGTAGAGGTTGCAGAGGGTGGGATGTAGACTCTGAGTCAAAGGCTCTGCTGGGGTGTGTGTGTGTGTGTGTGTCAGGAACACAACAATTCAGAGTTTCATACAAAATGGCAGAATCCTCTCCTTCTGAAGGAGATGCCACAACCCTCCAGAAGGACTGCTCTGAGCAGTGGAGGGGGAGGGGGAGAGAACAGAAACAAGATGAAAGTTAGAGAAAGAGTGAGATGCAGAAGAAAAGGCAGAGCCCCGACTGAGATCAGAGGGAGAGAAACTGAGAGTGCAACAGGGAGTAGAGAAATGGACAGAAGACAGAGGGCGAGAGTGGAGGAGAAGGAATATGATGGAGGCAGGCGTGCAGAGACACAGGGAAAGGGAAGGCGCCTCTCACTGTAGGAGGGAGAGAGAGGCAAGGAGAAAGACAGTCTGTTGAGAAGCACATGAGGGGAAAAAAGGAAACAAGCAAGGTACCTGTCTCCCCAGAGAGGCTGGGCTGGGATGAAACAGCCCTGTGGGAGGTGGGGAGGCAGTCAGTAAGTGCTTTTTAGGGTGACCTTGCCTGTCTCTTGTTTTTAAATACAATGAATTTATTCCATGCTTCATGCATTTTAGAAGTGTGCGAGCACATACACACACATGCACGCACACACATACACACACAGGTATCCTGGGATCTCTAAATGAAAGCACTGCCCCACTAGAGATGGATTCTCTCCAACTTCCTGCTTCCCTGACACTAAACCTCAAAGGGCAGTGTAGGCTCAGATGATGTCCCTGCTTGGGTTTCTTCCTCAGTTCCCTCCTTTCTTCTAGGGAGAATAATCAGTGAGTCACACACTCTACCCTCTGTGTGTGCTGGGCGGTGAGGGGAGACCCAGAGGGAGGAGCAGGGGCCCTACCATGTGGGAGTTCCTGGCAGCTGGTAAGATGAGGCTAAGAGCCAAGGCAGAGAGCTCTGGGTGCTCCGTAGCACATGCTCTGGGTGAAAATGTTTGTGAGCTGAGTTGGTCAAGGGCAACTGGACCAGGCCTATGACTCAGATGATGGGAGACTGGCAATGACCAAGGGGGGAAGATGGAAGAAGGCAAGTCTAGAAAGTTTCCTAGGAGACAAGGAGAATGATACTCATTTAGTTATTAAGGAGCAAGAAAATGGAGAGGAGAGGTTCAGATAAGTCTGAGCTCTCAGTAAGTGCATGATCTTGAGAATGTGAATGTGAGCCAGATGAGGAGGAAATGTGTGTGTGTGTGTGTGTGTGTGTGTGTGTGTGTGTGTGTGTGTGTGTGTTGGGAAAAGTGTGTTAGGGAGGGAGGCAAGGGATGGAGGAGCCAGGGTCTGCTGGAAAGAGGGGCAGAAAGCTTGGGCTGGGATGACCTGGAAAGCCCACCTTCCAGGGGTGGGAATTGATAGTGGTAATATTGGGCAGTAATGTACACTGTACCACAGTGACTCTGGGCTGGGTGGACAAGATGCTGGGAAGTTAGGCTGACATCTCTGATATGTGCTTATATGCTGTGAGGCTGACTGAGCCTGGGCTGCATAGGCTAGTGAGCCATGGTGGGGGGGGGGGGCGGGGAATACATCTACCAGGGCCTAGACAGGTAGGGAAGAAGCCTCTGGGGTCAGGAGACAGAAAAAGGGAGAGGGAGACAGAGATGGGGTGTGGAGGGGTAATGGAAACACTGAAGGCTTTGAAATCTTTATCCTGGCTATTCCCCTTACCCACCACTTCCATGGATTAAATTCTGTTTTAAAGCTCAAAGATCTTCAATAAATAATCTGGTTTAGCTTTTCATCTTCAGAGAGTAAGGTATGACTTCCCCACTTCCCAGATGAGGTCTAAATTTGCCCAAGCTCTTCTGGACAGAGGATGCTGAGAAGGGCCCCAGGAGGCAGGTTTTGCCCTCTGTGGAGTAACTTCTCCCTCACACAACAGGCTCCAAGCCTGGGTGCTTCCCAGGTCAGAACCTGCAGGAAGGGGCACCACAGTGCAGTCATTTTATTCTTTGCTGTGGCCCTTCCCAGCTCTGTGACTTGAGGCAAGTTACTTAACCTCTCTGTGCCTTAGTTTCATTATCTGTAAAATCGCAGCACTAATACCTGCTTCTGTAGCCTGGTACTGAGGATAAAATGAGATTTATGTAAAGATTTATGTGTACATCTATAAATATTTGTAAATCTAAATGTACTAGGAATTTTAAATCATCTACATCTTTGTTATCTTTTCAGCTTATTCTCTCCAGACCTGCTGAGAACATCAACCTCCTGTCTCCCAAGCCCTTTGCACCCCAAGCTTCCGAATCTGGCATTTCCTTGTCTTTGATCTTGCTTTGTATTCTCCATGTCCATGTTAGTCCTCCCTTCCATATGTCCCTCAACACTGGAAGGATCTGTTTACAGTATATTATCTTACATGTTTCATTTCTTCTTATTTATTTATTTATTTATTTATGCATGCATGCTCTCCCAGGGTTTCTTGTTTTGTGTGTCTCTCTTCTTACATCCCAGATATGTCTTTTCCTCCCTTGGGATGCTTTCCTTCCCCCTGGGCTGGGTTCACAGGGTGAGTCCAAAGAATGGACACTGAGAGGTGCAGACAGGTTGAGATCCAACAGGAGAGGGAGGTTTGGGGGATAGGGCAGCAAACTAGGCTTCTGGATTTGGGGCTTTTATATAGACTGTGTAATTCTTCAGAATGTTTGCCTAACTAAAGGTTACGGAGGAATTAACTTCCTAAAGTTTAGAGAGACTATATTTTGTTCCCTGATGTGGGACACATCATCTGGAGGTCCATCCCATAGAGAAATAGCAGCTAAGAGAAGGCTTTCCTTTTCCTTTTGGCTGTATATGTGTGTGTATGTGTTTCTCTGGTTCTAGCATTTAACACCCCTACCTCTAAGGAAATCCTTTCCAAATGTATTCTAAATTCCTTTTCCTAAAATTAAGTCCATCGCTTTAGTGGAGGCAGTTTCTCAAGTCCTCTGGTTCAGTGTGTTTCATCAGATGTGTGTCCATGGGGAAGAGGGAGGGTAAAGGGTGGAACTTGGAGAAGAAATGCAATTACCCAGCTCCTGGCTTTAATTACACGGAAGCCCTGGACATTCTGAACTTTATTAAACTTCAAAGTGTCCGTGGGGTGGGATGGACCTCGTGGGTTTTGCTCCCTTATCTTTTCTTCAGGACTTTCTGCAAGGTTCCCTCTCTGCTCTCTTTTTTGCTGCTAAGGAGACTCCTTGAGCTCTGGCTAGAACCAGACATCTGGCCTTTGGGACATTCAAATATGGTGGTCAGGGAAGGGGGTGGGGAGGATGACTCTCCTTTAGATTGCTTGAGTTAATGTTCTTAGTGTCTCCACTGGCCCTGAGAGGAGCTGGAGGAGTCAGTCTTTGCAGTGCCCCAGGAAAGCCTGGGGAAAAAAAGGCAGTATTGATCTTGCCATGGCTAGTTGCTTCATCTCAGGTCCATTGAAACCTAGATTCAAGCATGTACACTGGCCTCAATGTCGCTGTTCTCTGCCTTAGTTTCTTCTTTTGTGGGTTTCATATGTATATTTGTGGGAGCTCTTCAGTGAAGAGCTGCTTCAAGGCCTACATCATGACTGCTCAGAAGGTATCTACATTGTTGACCCCAAATTAATGGACAGTCACTAATGTGTTATTTGCTTATACTTTGCATGGTGCTTATTTAGCTCTCAATGCAGACATCATCCCAGACCTTACCCTCTTCTCACTCTTCTCCATGTGATCCCTAACCGTCCTGTCCCAGCACTTTCTCCAGAGTTTTTCATCCTTGCCTGCCTGCTGCCTCGGTTTCTCTTTCTCCTTTGCCCCCACTCCCCCTTGCACTGGTTTCCCAAGCTACATTAACTCTGATAAGTTTAGGGATGGGCCTCAGGGGTCTTTTGATTGCAGCATTTTGGGGGAGAGTAGGGGTGGCAGTTTTCATATCCATGTAGGGGTTTTCGGATCCCCAGGTTGGCAATGGGAGGGAGTCAGGGGCAGTGATGTCAGCCGCTTCATCCTATCAGCTTCCTGGACACATCTACCACCCAGCAGCACCTGAGAGGGCACGGGGGCTCAACAAGTACCAGGTGAGACTGAAGAGGATCATAAAGCAAATATATGTCTTCTCCCTGGCCTGGGTCCTTCCTCCTGCTCCACACCTGCCTCCTTCTCTCTCTTTCTCTTGCTCCCTCCCCCCTCCTCCCAGAAACCTTGTGTCCTTCCTTCCTATTTTGCTTCTTTAACCTTCATTTTTGTCAGGCAGATCTGCCTGTCTATAGACCTTTCTGTTTCTCTGACTCCAGACATATTTTGGTCTGAGATTTTCAGAACTGAGTCTACCCTCAGCTCTTCCTTTTGGCTGTCTCTCTCCCTGCTTCCATCTCTCACTCTCTCACGTGTCTCTTGCCCTCACACTTTTATGAGTTTCACCTTGTGTGCCTTTTAGTTTCTCCATGCCCATCTCCTGTCTGTCTCCTTTTGGTGTCTCCCCACATCCCTGTTGCCTTTCTTGCCCCACCTTTTATCTCTCTTCCTTGCTTCTCTTATCTCTATGTCTTTCAACCTCTTCCCCTATCTCTGGCTCACACCCCTGCCTCCTCACCTCTTCCCTCCTCCAACCCATCAAGGTTCAGATACTTCACGTGAAATCACCTGGATGGGCCACAACTACCAAGTCACCCCATGATGTACCCCTTTCTCCACGAGAGAATTATGGCCCCATTCTGTGTCCTTTGTATTCCCCAACACTGTACCCATTCTTTTCTTTACCTAGTGATTATTTTGGGGGTCCTGCAATTTCTCCCCAGCTACCCACTCTCTATCCAGTAGGGAGTGAGTAGCACAGGGTGAAAGGGGAACATATTGTCATTGGGACCAGATGCAAGGACAGGAAGACCCTCCCCCTACACACTTCTTTCCATCAAGCAGATGCACATCTGGGAAAATCCCAGCCAGAGGAAGGGGCAGGCAGCCTAGAACTGTTGGACAGACGCAAATCAAACATCCAGATGCTCTCCTCCTACTGTTCTGTTATGGAAGCCATCCTTCAAACCCCTGACTGTCTCCTTTGCCTCTAGGAATTTTAGCTCTGTAGTCCTGGCTGGGCCACTCATCCACTACCCAGCTTAGTACCTGGAACAAAAGAAAGAGTTTCTCAATTAGTGCCCTTGGTCCCTGCCTACTGGAGATGTGTTAGGGCAGGGTCAATGTGATTTGTAGGTTTTCCTCAGTTGGGGATTCTTCCTGAGATCTGGAATAATTCTTTCACTCTAATTTCAGTAATCTCTCTTAGTATAGTTAGTATAGATTTTGTCATGTAGAGACAAAACCTGCTACCTTTCTCTCCCATCCCTCCACCTCCACCCCAGTGTTTAAGGAACCTAATTTAGGGTTTAATGGAACCTCAGCAATATCAAGTAGAGAGGCAGTGGCACCTTTTTTCCTTTGAGGGATTCTTTGACCCATCATTGGTGTATTCAACCCTCAGTCTCTAAGTAGCCCCCCCCCCTCTATCTCTGACAAGTCTGCCTCTGTTTGAGGATTAACATTATAGGATGAAGGAGACACCTTCCTTTGATCACCATTTCAGGGTCTTGGAAGTCTGATGCTATGACTGTCTAGACCAGGAAGCTCCGTAGGCAGGGACTCTATCTTTTCATTTATTTCCTCCAGCACAATGCTTAATGCATATTCAGTTAGAATGTGCTATGAACTCTGAATGACTGTCTCAGGATATCCCTCAGGGTGAAGCTTAAGCCAGCTCTCTTTTAATTTTATTCCTGGAGTGATAGAAAACATGGGTGAGGAGACAGGGATGGATGGTGGTGATAGAGGAACCTAGTAGGAAATTCTGGAAGAGGCAGCTGGGGGAGGGGGGGGGTGCAGTGCTCCTATCTCTGTTCAAAGAATTGCTGAATGGGCTCTTTAGCTGGATCTGGGACTGGCCTCTGAATCACCACAGGCTGGGCTCCACCTGCCCCCCCCCCACCTCCTCCTGCCAATCAGGACTGTCTCCATACACAGAACCCTAGAGAGTTTATTTACTTCTAAATTCACATCTTTTGCAAACAAAGTCTCCAATGAAGGCCCCCCATTTAAGTCCTCACTCCACCAACGCACCTAGATATGGCCCCACTAGTCTCCCATTGGCTACTCCCAGCTTACCACCAGGACTGCAGCTAATCTATCTAGTGCACCCTTTCCCACCCTTTTCATGTATACCTCCTCCCCAGTGGCCCCACCTCCTAGAGGGCCTGCCTTCCAGGGCCCCTGCTAAGATCCAATCTAAGTCCTGATTCTGGCTTGCCAAGCTCCTTACCTCTCCCTGGGTTTGACTTGTACTTTCTTCTCAGGTCTTTCCCCTCTGAGGCAGAACAAGTCCATGGGTAAGTGATTTATCCTTATATAGAGTTGGCAAGAAAATGGAAACAGAGCCAGAGAGGAGGGCTGGGCTTGGAATGCACCTGGCTATGGAAGCCTTGTGGGGTTTCTAGCCCCCATGGCTAGACTGTGGATTGCAGGGTGCAGACCAGAGGCCTTGTGCATTTGGGAAGACAACTAGGTTTGAGGGGTTAGAGTGATTTAGAGCCCTACACTCTGTTCCCCTCCTGACCACTGAGGTCCTCAGCTCTGCTGAGGAAAATATGAGTTAGGGGAGGTTATTCCTTGGTGCTTCTCCTCCAGAGTCCTTCCTACCTCTTTGCCCTGCCCTCCCTCCTGGCCTTTTTTACTGACCTGGTGCAGATCTTGGTTTCTTCATCTTTGTGTTTCCCATAGGGCACAGCACTTAGTCTACTTAGACATGCTCTTTGAATGAAGGAAGATTCTTTACCTGACTTTCCTGCCACCTTCATGTTTCTTTATACTTTCTAACTTGATATTCTGAAAGTCTCTATATCATATCTTCTTAGGGAGAACATTGGTGTGGACTTTGCAGAAGAGCAGGTCCAGTGTGATAAGGTGGTTCCCCATCACCAAGCTCCAAGCTTAAGGAGCTAGATATCTATTTTTACAGCTGCTGGAGGTATCTCCCTGGCTTTCTTATCTAATTTTAAAAAGATGTGGTAGGCATCGACTATAGGCTAGTTCAGGTTGTAAGAGGAAAGATTACTATGTTCCCTTGGGGTGTAGCTGCCTAGTGATCTTTAAAACACTTTATGAAGGCTTTTATGAAGTCTCAAATATATTATGAGTCAATCTTGAATAAACCTTGAAATTTGATGGCTCTGTTCTTTCTCTTTGAATCTGTCAATTTTATGTATATGATAGGCATATTTGTTGATAGATAAAATGGGGGTGCTCAACACCCCCAACCACCATGTACACTATGGGCTGTATCCTAACACTAGAGCCAAGAAAACACTTCTGCATGCATGACACCCATTTTACTGATTATGTGTGGCAAATGTTTATTTCTATGTTGTCTTTCTCTTTCCCTCTAGCAGTTCTTGGGCAACTTCTCTCCATTATCAACTGATACATGTTATATGCTTCCAAAGGCAGATTCTCTTTAACCCTAGTTTAAGCAAAATCATGTGCAAAGGCCAATTTCCTTCACCAAGTATCTTCTGAATTGAAAATATGATTTTTGAATCATATTCTTTTGATTTATCCTCATCCATTTTTTCTTTTATTATCACTGAAATCACAAAGCATACTGGAAATCGGAAAAAAAAAGTAGGGAAGAAGGATAAACAGTGTCCCTTGAAAAGTGTTGGTGGAGGCTCTTTGTTGTAGATTGTGTTTCCTGAGCTGGGGTGAGATAGATGGGTCTTGGTGGAGAAGTGATGTAAATCCATATTTGGATAACAACTCAGAATTTAGAGGCATGATACAACTTTCATGTGACTCAGATGATCTGGTGTCTTCCCTACAACAAACAAAACAATTAACTTTCCAAGAGAGATGGTGACAATGTGGAGCAGCCACCTAGGGCTGTGAGAAGAACCAAGCAAAATCTGTTGAGGGAGGACATAAAGAAATAGCTTAATCCTTACATGGGAGAGCAGAAGGACACGTTTGAAGATATGAAGGAATATAACCAGAGTAATCGACCTTTCCTAAGACACCTTGTGTGCATTGTATTACTGAGGGTGCATGATGAGAGGAGGTACAAAGAAGAACAAGCCACGGCCTCTGACCACTCACAACTGCTAGTATGAAAGTGGAGATGGACTGTAGTTATAGTTGGGACCACTGGACAGATTTGTAGATTCTTGCTTACAAGGAAAGGTAGGCTTTGGGGGGAAACCAAAGGTTCCTTGAAAAAAAAAATGAACGTGGATCAGTGCTCATTGTAGACAAAAGGAATCATATGTTACAGCTGTAATTTGGAAAATAAGGTAGAGAGGCGTTTGGATTTTCTTCTACTGCTTTCACCTGAGTACTCTTATTAGGCATTCTCTGTTGACAGGATTCGAGGTTGAGAAAAGGGAGTAGAGAATCGTAGGGAGAAGTAGAGGAAAAATTGTATTTCACTGTTGAAATCAATGTATCACATAATTTTCTAATCCCTTAATTGCACTCCCTTCTCAGATTTTCCCAGCTCTCTTTCTGATTCTTGCTTGGAAATTCTAATTCTGATTCTTCCTGGTAGCCCTTCTAGTTTCTGAAGACCTCTAGAAGCAGAAGCTCAGGCTTTTCTGATTTGTCAAGTTCATCATATGTTTTAGATAGTAATAGAAATGTTAACAATTTCCAAAACTGGATTATGACAGAAACTACATCTGTAAATGTGTCAAAATCATGAATGAGAAATATTTCATTTCACTCTGTCTTCTCTACAGTTAACCCAGAGGGACTAAGAAAAGCTGCTTTGTTCACAACCATACAAGAATAATACTAGAAAATATGGAGTCTATACAGCCTCTAGAGAAGCTCTGGCTATCTGATTATTTATATAAATAATGGTGCAATGATACTAGTATGATGTCTGCATGTGTCAGGAAATCCATAGGTATTATGGGAAGGAAGCAAAATGTTTTGTTCTATGACTACATAGATTTGGTCTACATCTGGCTGGTTGGATGTGGTCTACATACAGTTGGCCTGGAGCATGTTATTTTTTGATCGTGATGGGTTTTCACTGACTTGGAATTCTGCCTCTGCCAGACTGGGAGAGGGTTTGAGAGGGGTAGTGCTAGTGGTAGTAACGTAGGTAGGTGAGTTGGAGGAGGTGGCTGTGTTTCTTCTTGGTCTAATGAGCAGACAGTTTGGAGACTGTCATGCTTTCTAGTTCAAATTTTGGTTGCATATAGTAATGTTTACTTGCAGAATTATGGTTTGCAGCATTATTGAGTGATAATTGAGTAGGTTCTACCTTAAGTATTTTTTATTTTAGAAAGGAATACAAAATCTTCTTCCAGGTAACATGCAAAATGAATACAGAGCAAAGTAAGGTTATAGATGGAGGATGCCTGGTAAGTGATCTGTTTGGTGAAGTTTTTCTCTGAAGACTCTTGGGAGATAAGATTGATACTTATTTTCTTTATTATGAGCTGAATTTGGTTACTTCAGATTTCTTGCCAACCTTTCAGGAAAGCTACGTTTCCCCAGGGAAAAAGTTACACATTTATTACTACTGAAATGGTTTCTCTCTATTTTCCTCTTCGGTACAGACCAAGACTGAGAATTATTATTATTGTTGTTGTTATTGTTATTACATTTACATCTAGATCTGTATTAATATCTGTAACAAATATTTACCTGGATCTCTTTAGTTTGGCAAGCTGAATTTACTGGTTTAAGGTGTTTTGGAATTTGGGTTTTTGGTGGGGGAGCATGGAAGGAAAGCCTGAAAGAGGCTCTAAGCTTTGGATCCTGGCCACACTGAAGAGGTAGCTTGAACTGATATTCTCCTGGGAAACAGTTACACATATTGCTAGCGTGGGGTAATTTCCACTTCTTCCATGAGGCTTCTCAGGCTCACCCATGGTGCACAAAAGATACTTACTTTTTTAAATTTAAATTCAAGTTAGTTGACATACAGTGTAGTCTTGGTTTCAGAAGTAAAACCCAGTGATTCAACTCTTACATATGACACCCAGTGCTCACTGCAAAATGTTTCCTCATTAATGCCCATTACCCATCTAACCATTCTTCCCCCACCCACGTTCCCTCCAGCAACCCTCAGTTTGTTCTCTGTATTTAAGATTCTCTTATGGTTTGCCTCCCTGTTTTTATCTTAATTTTTCTTCCCTTCCCTTATGTTTATCTGTTGTGTTTCTCAAATTCCACATGAGTTAGATCTTATGATATCTGTCTTTCTCTGACTGACTTATTTTGCTTATTACACTCTGGTTTCATCCACATTGTTGCAAATGACAAGATTTCATTTGTTTTCATCGCCAAGTAGTATTCTATTGTGTGTGCATGTGTGTGTGTGTGCGTGTGTGTGTATATATATACATGTATATGTATGTGTATACATATGTATACACATACATATGTGTACATATACACATATACATATACATACATAAACACACATCTTTATCCATTCATCAGTCAGTGGACATTTAGAGCTACAAGAAACAATCCTAAATTTTTTATGGAACCTCAAAAGACCCCAAATAGCTAAAGTAATATTGAAAAAGAAAACCAAAGCTGGAGGCACCACAATTTCAGAGTTTAAGCTGTATTACAATGCTGTAATCATGAAAGCAGTGTAGTATTGGCACAAAAACAGACATGTAGATGTATAGACTAGAATATAGAACCCAGAAATATGTGTGTGTGTGTGTGTGTGTGTGTGTGTGTGTGTGTGTATGTAAAACCAACTATCTTCAACAAAGCAGAAAAGAGTATTCAATGTAAAAAAGATAGTCTCTTTAGCAAATGGTGCTGGGACAACTGGATAGCAGCATGCAGAAAAATGAAACTGGACCACTTTCTTACACCATAAACAACAATAAATTCAAAATGGATCAAAGACCTAAATGTGAAATAAGAAACCATCAAAACCATAGATGAGAAAACAAGCAGCAACTTCTTTGACCTCGGCTGCAGCAACTTCTTACTTGACCTGTCTACAGAGGCAAGGGAAATAAAAAGAAAAATAAACTATCGGGACCTCATCAAGTTACTCACTTTCTTGCCACCAGTGGAAAATGTGGTCCTTCCTACTCTTACCTTCCATCAAGTAGGAAGCCCTCTGTGATCTTGACATGCCCTTGTGTTGACTGTTGCTTTTTGCTTTAAATACCCTTCCTAGTTCAGTTTATGTATCTTTTACGTATTTTGGAAAGTTATGAGTTGTTCACAAAAAGCCTCTGTTGTACATTCCCAGAGAGTGAATTCTCTTTTTTACATCATTATCTTGCACTGTGTGTAACTGAGTGCATGATGATTTGGGGGGAATGTTGATTGTGTTGATAATTATGGGGGGAATGTTGCATTTCCTTGAGTTCTTTTGCACAAAGAACCAGTGTGGTGCATGGATTTTCTAATTTGGAATTTGTGTATTTATTTATTCTTAGTTGAAATCTGATCTTTAATAAATTGAACCCAGACTTTCTCACTTAGAAACATTTTGTGGTTTCAGCTTGGGAAACCATCCAATTTCTCACTTTAGACCCTACCCAAGTACATAGAACCCAACTGTGTAGTTATTTATAGACAGTACAAGAAAAATGGTAGCAAATACAGGACATTCTTTTCTCTGGGAGCTTACACTATAAGGGCATTTCATGGATACTTCCCTATCCTCCTGAATGAAGTGAAGTCCTATTCTACACACCAGTCAATGATTTGACTATATTCCCACTCCTCTCTTAAGCAGGTTAGCCTTAAATGTAGTTATTGCAGTTTGAGTATTGTGTCATTTTGCCTAATGTCAAAGCACCAGGTGACTTGTTTTCCAAATAAATTAAAATGGTGGAAGTAATAAGATTCTGTGTTTTCTGTCTGTTCAGTTGTCTCACCTCAGGGGATGACACTGGTGCAAACCATGATCAGTTGACTTTGGTTACTTCCTTTGTGCTTTAACTTTGTTGTGGTGAAGGAAACTTGGGCCTTAGTTTTTGTGTCAGGTCTCTGACACCACTAAACTGGGCTGTAGATCCTGAGGTACTTCTTTGGCTGTGGCCAGTTAATTCTTTGTACCTCAGGATTCAGCTGGGGAAGGAAAGGCAAGCTGAGGGCATCATCAGGCAGAAACTCTGCTCCTCAGCTCCACCTCGCCACCTACTACTTATACTCTCTAACTGGGTTTTCTTCCAATGCAAAGTTCTAGGCCAGTGAGTTTACCACTGGAGATTAGTGAGGGAAGAACAGGGGTCAAAGAGAGCACACTGGAGAGATCATATATCTATTTATACGTGTGGACAAAGAAGCTTCCAGAAGGAGGGTCATATTGAACAGGGTTTGGAAACAGTGTGTTCTAGGAAAAGAAGGACAATTTATGAGGGCTGCTGCCAATGCCAACAAGATGCGCATGTGTGGAGAAAGATTTGTCCTGTTCAAGCAGGAGCCACAGAAAAGTTTAGTAGTAGCAGTAAGTGCTATAAGAACAGTGAAAATAAAACCCTGGAAATACAATCTTAGAAGTTTGGATTTGATACAGAGTAGGAAACTCAGGTGTGTGTGTGTGCGTGTGTGTTTAAAACTTAAAGTGTTATTTTTTCCAGAAGAGTAGAGAATAGTCACACTTCAGTTACCTGCTGAATGTAGTGATCAGGAAGAATGTGAATTAGGGCTTTATCCTGCTTCAAAGGCAGCACTCTCTGATGGCTGCTGGGTGAATCTGAGTGACAGCTGTGAGGATCTCATTGTTCAGAGTTACAAAATGTATGGACTGAGAGGGGGTATCAGGGAGTATGGCATGAGGCTGTCCCTAGATATGCAGTATTTGAAAACCATAGAAACCTACTAGGTAGGGTCTAGTGTGGACAAGGTGCTAAATGTCTAAGTGACTTCATGTCAGCTGAATTGAATTTAGGGTAAGGTTGGTGATCCCCAAATATATGAAACTAATGAATTCACTTGGAATTTCTTAGATTTATTACAAATGTTTATGCAATTTCCCTGAATAAAGTCAGGATTCTTAAAGGCTAGTTTGTTAATTCCTTTATTTCTGGATATATTTGGGGTTTTCTTCCTATTGAAACCAACATATAGAGGCAATCCTTTATCTTTTCTGTTGATCTTCCTATGCTTACAGCATGTTCAGAATACTGATTATTCCTTACCTCAAGTTATTCATTAATAATTTATGGGCCCAGCACGCTTCCGCTGCACGACTCTGCTCCGCGATTCATTAATAATTTAAAAAAATAATGAGGATATCAAAAAATAGACAAGGAGGTCTTACCAATACCTGATGTCCATTGGTCTTTGTGATTCTTTCCATTGGTGACTAATAAATACTATCATACTCTGTGCTGGGAGCTCAGAGTTGGTCACAAATAAGGGGCAAAATGGGTAATATATATTATACTAGATCAGGTCTCTGGTTGTCAATAACCAAGCCAGAATGATCAATCTGACATAACTAAAATCCTTTTCACTAGAATCACCCTGCTATTTTAGCTCTGGAATGGGGTTAATCATATTTTGGAGTGACTGGGCTAGCTGTAATTTTTCTGGTACTCGTTCTTCTGGATTAAGGATAAACAGAAGATTGCCATTCTCTGGAAACCATTCCCAGTCTATTTTTGATTGGAAGCCAAGACTGGAGAACAAATGGCCAGGTGAATTAGGAAGCTTAAAAATTTTTTTTGTTAAACTATCCTCATTAAACTGACACCTGCTTCCTACCCTCCTTTGTCCCAGTTGGGGCTGTTCTTTATGACATATTTTTTCCTAATGGTGGAAGCTGGTAGCATCTGGAAGCCACAGATGTTGTCTGAGGTTTGGGAAGGCCAAACCTATAGTTATTTAGGTTATCAGGAAAATTGTAACCATCTTTCTGCCATTGGGCTCCCATTTTAGAAAATGTCTGCTCCCCACCCCATCTTCCTTTACATAATGAGAATCAAGGTTTCATTATTTTCTCTAACACTCTCTAACTGCACTACTGATAGATCTTTTTGTTCTTAAGTATGAGGCAGTGACCAGAAAATATTTGGAATAGAATGATAAAGAAATAGGATTATGAAAGAAGTCTCAGGAGGGGGACTTATATTTGCCATTTAGGGATCTATTATCCTCTATTTCCACTAAACCCTAAACAAATGGGCATGGGCTGAAGTTTCAGGCAGGAATTACAATTAGCTGTAAAATCATATCTGGGAACTATTGCAGTAGGCTAAGGGATGCTTTGGCATCTCTCTTGGCATCTAAAAGAATAGTCTGGAGATATTTTGGCCCTAGATTAGGTTTGGATTTCAGCAAGACATGGTTTAGATGTAGCTTTCAGATTTAATGGCCCCAGTAATTCTAACTCTGTCCCATAAGTATGTATTTGAGAGGAGAATGAAGACATTGGCATAGGGTAACCTGGGCACAAAAATAAGAACTGGGTCAAATATTCCCTTAATAGCCATGCCCTAGAGTCTTGATTCTTTGTGGAGGTAGGGTGCTGCCTTTTAAGTAACAAAGAGCCAAGTTCAAATTCCAAGTTCAAATACTGGCTATATGAGCTGGGTACAGTTCTCTCAGTCTCTCAGTCTCTCAGTCTTTAAAGTAGAATAATAATACCTATGCCATTGGGCTGTTATTGGGATAAATGTGTACATTACTCACAGCTCAACAAATCTGGTTCTTTTCTTACCCTCTCTCCATATATCTCTAAACCTTGCACATATACATCATACCCCTATTTGCCAGATACCATTTTTCTCTGCCTTCATCTCTGCACATGTTTCCCAATGCCTCCAGAGTTCAAGTCTAGGGCTTTGGTTTATTAGTTTGTGTTAATTCCACGAAATGACAATAAGACTATGGAATTTTTACAACCATACTAACATGAGCCAAGATTGTGATTTCTTTCCAGGCATTTTTCTTTCTGGCAATTTTGGTTGTAAATCAAAGACAAGGGAGTTCTATATTACCTACTATTCTGATATAAAGGTCCTGATTTGTGGCTAGAACATTCTGGGTAGGAATTGGCTCCAACCAAAGGTGATGACAAGCTTGTTTGTAAAGGACATTCAGAGAAGGAGAATCCATAACACTTACTGCTCAGACATTCTTTTATTCCTCCTACCTTTTTAGATTGAAAATATCAAACCTACAGAATGTTTCAAGAATAGTATAATTAACACCCATTTATCTTTTACCAAGATTGAGCAATTGTTAACACTTTGACATATTTGTTTGCCTACTCTAATGGTGTGTGTGTGTGTGTGTGTGTGTGTGTGTGTGTGTGTGTGTGTGTAAAATATGATCCTTATTCAGTTTACGAACTGTGCATTTTTAGGTAGAATGTTTCTCCCTGATTCAGGTTCAATCCAGGGTTTTACATTGCATTTCATTGTCACGTCTCTTTATTCTCCTTTAATTTGCAACAGTCCCTCAGCCTGTCATTCCTTATATAGACAGTTTTCTTTTCTTTTCTTTTCTTTTTTTTGGGGGGGGGTGAATTTATTTATTTATTTATTTATTTATTTATTTATTTATTTATTTTTTAATATATGAAATTTATTGTCAAATTGGTTTCCATACAACACCCAGTGCTCATCCCAAAAGGTGCCCTCGTCAATACCCATCACCCACCCTCCCCTCCCTCCCACCCCCCATCAACCCTCAGTTTGTTCTCAGTTTTTAACAGTCTCTTGTGCTTTGGCTCTCTCCCACTCTAACCTCTTTTTTTTTTCCTTCCCCTCCCCCATGGGTTTCTGCTAAGTTTCTCAGGATCCAAATAAGAGTGAAACCATATGGTATCTTTCTTTCTCTGTATGGCTTATTTCACTTAGCATCACACTCTCCAGTTCCATCCACGTTGCTACAAAAGGCCATATTTCACTTTTTCTCATTGCCACGTAGTATTCCATTGTGTATATAAACCACAATTTCTTTTTTTTTTTTTAATTTTTTTTTTCAACGTTTATTTATTTTTTGGAGGACAGAGAGAGACAGAGCATGAACGGGGGAGGGGCAGAGAGAGAGGGAGACACAGAATCAGAAACAGGCTCCAGGCTCTGAGCCATCAGCCCAGAGCCCGACGCGGGGCTCGAACTCACGGACCGCGAGATCGTGACCTGGCTGAAGTCGGACGCTTAACCGACTGCGCCACCCAGGCGCCCCTAAACCACAATTTCTTTATCCATTCATCAGTTGATGGACATTTAGGCTCTTTCCATAGTTTGGCTATTGTTGAGAGTGCTGCTATAAACATTGGGGTACAAGTGCCCCTATGCATCAGCACTCCTGTATCTCTTGGATAAATTCCTAGCAGTGTTATTGCTGGGTCATAGGGTAGGTCTATTTTTAATTTTCTGAGGAACCTCCACACTGCTTTCCAGAGCGGCTGCACCAATTTGCATTCGCACCAACAGTGCAAGAGGGTTCCCATTTCTCCACATCCTCTCCAGCATCTATAGTCTCCTGATTTGTTCATTTTGGCCACTCTGACTGGCGTGAGGTGATATCTGAGTGTGGTTTTGATTTGTATTTCCCTGATAAGGAGCGACGTTGAACATCTTTTCATGTGCCTGTTGGCCATCCGGATGTCTTCTTTAGAGAAGTGTCTATTCATGTTTTCTGCCCATTTCTTCAGTTGGTTGTTTGTTTTTTGAGTGTGGAGTTTGGTGAGCTCTTTATAGATTTTGGATACTAACCCTTTGTCTGATATGTCATTTGCAAATATCTTTTCCCATTCTGTTGGTTGCCATTTAGTTTTGTTGGTTGTTTCCTTTGCTGTGCAGAAGCTTTTTATCTTCATAAGGTCCCAGTAGTTCATTTTTGCTTTTAATTCCCTTGCCTTTGGGGATGTGTCAAGTAAGAGATTGCTATGGCTGAGGTCAGAGAGGTCTTTTCCTGCTTTCTCCTCTAGGGTTTTGATGGTTTCCTGTCTCACATTCAGGTCCTTTATCCATTTCGAGTTTATTTTTGTGAATGATGTGAGAAAGTGGTCTAGTTTCAGCCTTCTGCATGTTGCTGTCCAGTTCTCCCAGCACCATTTGTTAAAGAAACTGTCTTTTTTCCATTGGATGTTCTTTCCTGTTTTGTCAAAGATGAGTTGGCCATACGTTTGTGGGTCTAGTTCTGGGGTTTCTATTCTATTCCATTGGTCTATGTGTCTGTTTTTGTGCCAATACCATGCTGTCTTGATGATTACAGCTTTGTAGTAGAGGCTGAAGTCTGGGATTGTGATGCCTCCTGCTTTGGTCTTCTTCTTCAGAATTCCTTTGGCTATTCGGGGCCTTTTGTGGTTCCATATGAATTTTAGGATTGCTTGTTCTAGTTTCGAGAAGAATGCTGGTGCAATTTTGATTGGGATTGCATTGAATGTGTAGATCGCTTTGGGTAGTATTGACATTTTGACAATATTTATTCTTCCAATCCATGAGCAGGGAATGTCTTTCCATTTCTTTAAATCTTCTTCAATTACCTTCATAAGCATTCTATAGTTTTCAGCATACAGATCTTTTACATCTTTGGTTAGATTTATTCCTAGGTATTTTATGCTTCTTGGTGCAATTGTGAATGGGATCAGTTTCTTTATTTGTCTTTCTGTTGCTTCATTGTTAGTGTATAAGAATGCCACTGATTTCTGTACATTGATTTTGTATCCTGAAACTTTGCTGAATTCATGTATCAGTTCTAGCAGACTTTTGGTGGAGTCTATCGGATTTTCCATGTATAATATGTCATCTGCAAAAAGCGAAAGCTTGACTTCATCTTTGCCAATTTTGATGCCTTTGATTTCCTTTTGTTGTCTGATTGCTGATGCTAGAACTTCCAGAACAACTTCAGCACAACAGCGGTGAGAGTGGGCATCCCTGTCGTGTTCCTGATCAATTACCACATTCTTATCAATAAGGTTGCTTATGGTTGTGATTATTTTATATATTTGGGGGCTCCTGTATTCGGTGCATAGACATTTATAATTGTTAGCTCTTCCTGATGGATAGACCCTGTGATTATTATATAATGCCCTTCTTCATCTCTTGTTACAGCCTTTAATTTAAAGTCTAGTTTGTCTGGGGGCGCCTGGGTGGCGCAGTCGGTTAAGCGTCCGACTTCAGCCAGGTCACGATCTCGCGGTCCGGGAGTTCGAGCCCCGCGTCAGGCTCTGGGCTGATGGCTCAGAGCCTGGAGCCTGTTTCCGATTCTGTGTCTCCCTCTCTCTCTGCCCCTCCCCCGTTCATGCTCTGTCTCTCTCTGTCCCAAAAATAAATAAACGTTGAAAAAAAATTTAAAAAAAAAAAAATAAATAAAGTCTAGTTTGTCTGATATAAGTATGGCTACTCCAGCTTTCTTTTGACTTCCAGTGGCATGATAAATAGTTCTCCATCCCCTCACTCTCAATCTGAAGGTGTCCTCAGGTCTAAAATGAGTCTTTTGTAGACGGCAAATAGATGGGTCTTGTTTTTATTTTTATCAATTCTGATACCCTATGTCTTTTGGTTGGCACATTTAGTCCATTTACATTCAGTGTTATTATAGAAAGATACGGGTTTAGAGTCATTGTGATGTCCATAGGTTTCATGCTTGTAGCGATGTCTCTGGTACTTTGTCTCGCAGAATTCCCCTTAGGATCTCTTGTAGGGCTGGTTTAGTGGTGATAAATCCCTTCAGTTTTTGTTTGTTTGGGAAGACCTTTATCTCTCCTTCTATTCTAAATGACAGACTTGCTGTATAAAGATTCTCGGCTGCATATTTTTTCTGTTCATTACATGGAAGATCTCCTGCCATTCTTTTCTGGCCTGCCAAGTTTCAAAAGAGAGATCAGTCACGAGTCTTATAGGTCTCCCTTTATATGTGAGGGCACGTTTACCCCTTGCTGCTTTCAGAATTTTCTCTTTATCCTTGTATTTTGCCAGTTTCACTATGATATGTCGTGCAGAAGATCGATTCAAGTTACGTCTGAAGGGAGTTCTCTGTGCCTCTTGGATTTCAGTGCCTTTTTCCTTCCCCAGATCTGGGAAGTTCTCAGCTATTATTTCTTCAAGTACACCTTCAGCACCTTTCCTTTTCTCTTCCTCCTCTGGAATACCAATTATGCGTATATTATTTCTCTTTAGTGTATCACTTAGTTCTCTAATTTTCCCCTCATACTCCTGGATTTTTTATGTCTCTTTTTCTCAGCTTCTTCTTTTTCCATAATTTTATCTTCTAGTTCACCTATTCTCTCCTCTGCCTCTTCAATCTGAGCCGTAGTTGTCTCCATTTTATTTTGCAGTTCATTGATCGCATTTTTTAGCTCCTCCTGGCTGTTCCTTAGTCCCTTGATCTCTGTAGCAAGAGATTCTCTGCTGTCCTTTATACTGTTTTCAAGCCCAGCGATTAATTTTATGGCTATTATTCTAAATTCACTTTCTGTTATATTGTTTAAATCCTTTTTGATCAATTCGTTAGCTGTTGTTATTTCCTGGACATTTTTCTGAAGGGAATTCTTCCGTTTCTTCATTTTGGATAGTCCCTGGAGTGGTGCGTGACTGCGGGGCACTTCCCCTGTGCTGTCTGGAATAACTTGCATTGGCGGGCGGGGCCGCAATGTGACCTGATGTCTGCCTCCAGCCCACCGCTGGGGCCACAGTCAGACTGGTGTGTGCCTTCTCTTCCCCTCTCCTCGGGGCGGGATTCACTGTGGGGTGGCGTTGCCCGTCTGGGCTACATGCACACTGCCAGGCTTGTGGTGTTGGGGATCTGGCATATTAGCTGGGGCAGATCAGCAAGGTGCACAGGGGCGGGAGGGGCAGGGTCAGCTCGCATTTCCTTCGGAGATCTGCTTTGGGAGTGGCCCTGCAGCACCAGGCAGGAGTCAGACCCGCTGGAGGGATGGATCCACAGAAGCACAGCGTTGGGTGTTTGCGTGGTGCAAGCAAGTTCCCTGGCAGGAACTGGTTCCCTTTGGGATTTTAGCTGGGGGATGGGCGAGGGACACGGCGCTGTCGAGCGCCTTTGTTCCCCGCCAAGCTGAGCTCTGTAGTCTGGGGCTCAACAACTCTCTCTCCCGTTGTCCTCCAGCCCTCCCATTCTCTGAGCAGAGCTGTTAGCTTATAACCTTCCAGATGTCAAATCTCACCTGCTGTCAGAACACACTCCATCCAGCCCCTCCGCTTTTGCAAGCCAGACTCGGTGGCTCTGCTTGGTCGGCTGGCCGCCCCTCTGCCCCGTCTCCCTCCCGCCAGTCCGTGGAGCGTGCACCGTCTCTCCCCCCTTTCCTACCTGCTTCCGTGGGTCTCTCGTCTGCTCTTGGCTCCGGAGACTCTGTTCTGCTAGTCTTCTGGCGGTTTTCCGGGTTATTTAGGCAGGTGTAGGTGGAATCTAAGTGATCAGCAGGATGCGCAGTGAGCCCAGCATCCTCCTACGCCACCATCTTCCTCCCCTCAAGTCTTTATGAAACTTCTAGAAAAGCATTTGTTATCCAAACTATCCTTGAGGCTATTCAGGAGGAGCCACGAGGCTTATTGGCAGGAGTATTAACACCCAACCACATAAACCAGGGGAACTTAATGCCTTGGAAAAATGTTTTGAAAATGAAAGGTCCATCAGGAGGGCAGTACCCTTCTTAGAGACAGAGGAGTGAACCCAATGACCTCCAGGAAAAAGGCGAGTGGATAGAGCTGGATGGGAAAGCCAGACAGGCTAAAATTTTCTGGGTGAAATGTTGGATTTGACTGGAGTTCTTCTTGTGGACGTGGGATGAAACTTTTGTTTTAGAGTTTGGAAGGAGCTCAGAGGCTGACAGAAACGTAGGGAGGAGGAGGGTGGGAAGGCAGAGCCAGCATTATTATGGAATTCATACAAACTGGCTTAATGTTCCCTGGCCCCTCTCTGTTTTTCCTTAAGCACATTCCCTGAGCAGCACTTCCTTTGGAAGACACTATTTCCTAATAAAACTGAGATTCATAGACCCAAGATCCTTATTAGGAAATGACTTCAGGAAATGCATTTGAAATAGATGATGGTACCTGTTCTAGTCTCATGTTTACACTTCTGTTTGCCCCTTTGTAACTTTCAATCAATCAATCAATAAGCAAACAAATAAATATTCTAGGAATCTGAAGGTGTAGTGGTCAAATGCATCTACGTATTCTCTTTTTCTGTCCTAAATGCCTTCTTGGTTGTTTCCTACAGTTATTAGGAGATCATAATCCTGGGTAGTGAGAGTTTAAGATGGGAATGTGGAATTCAGAAGGCATATGGATGTTAGCCCTGCCCTTTGGAAAGTGAGACTCTAAAGAAATTTAAGTGACATACCCAGGACATCAGCAGACAGGGAAAATGTTTCAAATGAGCATAAGGATATTCTGTTAAGTTCTAGAGATGTGGATCAGTCAAGATGGCTTAGGAAAGCCTTCCTAGACATGGGAGGAAACTTTGTAGGATAGGGTTGAAAAGAGGTAGAGGGTCAAGACTGGGAAAAAAGGAGTGAGGAGGACATCCATGGCAGGGTAACTTACCCAGGCCAAAGACTCATCACAGGAAAGGTAAGTCAGGATGTGAGGAGCTGAGTTAGGAAGGAGGTGATGGGCCAGAGGGTAGGGGGGATTAGGGTGGATTCTGACAGCTGAGTCAGAGGGTCTGGAGTGAATATAAACTATTGGATTAATCACAGATTATTACAGGGAGAAAGGGTATTTCTGAACATGGCCTTAGAGAATGATGTTTCTCTGTGTTTTTATAAGCTGGATTTGTGATAGTCCCTCTCAGAATTCCTAATCATGGGTTTGCATTCCCTTCTATAAGTTTGGTTGTTCATTTGTTTGTTCTTCCTACTTATGTTGGTGTCATAAAATGTGATTATTTAATTCCTAGAGGTTTTGTTCTTTGGGTTGCTTCTCTGATATCTTCATACTTTGTAGCCACTTTCACTCATCTTCAGTACAAGTGTGAAGAACATAAGGATCACCCAGAACAACTCTGTTGAGGGAAACAGAAATTATCAAAATCATTACCCATTTCTGTCCCTGCCATTTACATGGCCGTCCTCTGGGATTCCTGCTCAGGGTCCATGGATGGACTTCAGAAGAAAGTGGGACAGTTTTTTTTAAATGTTTATTTACTTATTTTTTGAGAGAGAGAGACAGAGAGAGAACAGGGAAGGGACAGAGAGAGAAAGGGAGGGGACAGAAAGAGAGAGAGGGAGGAGACAGAGAATCGAAGCAGGCTCCAGGCTCTGAGATGTCAGCACAGAGTCTGACGTGGGGCTCAAACTCACAAACCATGAGATCATGACCTGAGCCAAAGTTGGACACTTAACTGACTGAGCCACCCAGGCAGCCCTAGGACATTTTTTTTTTGAGGTGACTAACCTCAGAGAGGTCTGTGACTCAACAAATGTGAGGAATAACTGTTGTGTTTTTGTTGGGAGGTAGGTGGCTGGAGATGGTTCCTCAGAGGGAACATGGTACAAGCATCCTTAGTGCCCAGTAAGCAGCCTCCAGAGACAGTTGAAGGAGCTGAAGGAGAAAGAGGAGTTGGTAAAAGGGAAATGGGTTCAGAGGGAACTGGTGGGAGGGGCTCCCCATCTTCCCTTGTTCTCCATCCTCTTTCTAGTGGTATTCCTTTTCTGTGTTTTCCATGTCCTGATGATTACAGATTCCAGTTCTCCTTCAATTTAAATGTATTGATTACCTGTTGTTTATCAGTCCCTGAACCAGGTCCTCTCATAACATCATCTCATGAAATTCCTTTGTTGAATCTGAAGTGCACAGAGTGGAGTCAATCCCTTCCCTAGTGATGGACTATTAGCACCATAGCTTCATGTCAGGCCCCTTTACAATGCATTTTACTTTCCCCATTCATCCTGATCTCTATTCTCATTTCTCCTCCTTATGGAAAGGGGGACTTTCTTTAGTGTATTTAATAAATGCTCTTCCAATCCATGATTTACACATTTAGTTAGATACATTCATCCAGTCAACAACTACACAGTGCTATGTGTCAGGCACAGCTGTACATGCAGAGAATACAGCCAAGAGAAAAAAAATTCTCCTTTCATGCAGCTTACAAATCATGAACAAATAAGTAAATTAAAAATATATTACCTTAAATAGTGATAAGTACTAGGGGAATAAAGGGGCAGGGGATAGGGGCGCCTGGATGGCTCAGTGGGTTAAGCGTCCAATTTCAGCTCCAGCTCAGGTCATGATCTCACAGTTCGTGAGTTCAAGCCATACATACATCGGGCTCTGTGCTGACAGCTCAGAGCCTGGAGCCTACTTCAAATTCTGTGTCTCCCTCTCTCTCTGCCCCTCCCTTCACCCCCCTCTCAAAAATAAATAAATAATTTAAATTTTATTTTTATTTTTTTAATTTTATTATTTTTTTAAATTAGAATATAGTGCAACAATGATTTCAGGAGTAGATTCCTTAGTGCCCCTTACCCATTTAGCCCATCTCCCCTCCCACAACCCCTCCAGTAACCCCCAGTTTGTTCTCCATATTTATGAGTCTCTTCTGTTTTGTCCCCCTCCCTGTTTTTATATTATTTTTATTTCCCTTCCCTTATGTTCATCTGTTTTGTCTCTTAAAGTCCTCATATGAGTGAAGTCATATGATTTTTGTCTTTCTCTGACTGACTAATTTCACTTAGCATATACCCTCCAGTTCCATCCATGTAGTTGCAAAGGGCAAGATTTCATTCTTTTTGATTACCGAGTAATACTCCACTGTATATATATGTACCATATCTTCTTTATCCATTCATCCATTGATGGACATTTGGGCTCTTTCCATACTTTGGCTATTGTCGATAGTGCTGCTATAAACATGGGGTGCATGTGTCCCTTCCAAATAGCACACCTGTATCCCATGGATAAATGCCTAGTAGTGCAATTGCTGGGTCGTAGGGTAGTTCTATTTTTAGTTTTTCTGAGGAACTTCCACACTGTTTTCCAGAGTGGATGCACCAGCTTGCATTGCCACCAACAATGCAAAAGAGATCCTCTTTCTCCACATCTTCGCCAACATCTGTTGTTGCCTGAGTTGTTCATGTTAGCCATTCTGACAGGTGTGAGGTGGTATCTCGTTGTGGTTTTTATTTGTATTTCCCTGATGATGAGTGATGTTGAGCATTTTTTCATGTGTCGGTTGGTCATCTGGATGTCATCTTTGGAGAAGTGTCTATTCATGTCTTTTGCCCATTTCTTTACTGGGTTATTTGTTTTTGGATGTTGAGTTTGATCAGTTCTTTATAGATTTGGGATACTAACCCTTTATCTGATATGTCATTTGCAAATATTTTCTCCCATTCTGTCCATTGCTTTTTAGCTTTGCTGATTGTTTCCTTTGCTGTGCAGAAGCTTTTTATTTTGATGAGGTCCCAGTAGTTCATTTTTGTTTTTGTTTCCCTTGCTTCTGGAGACGTGTTTTAAAAAAGGCAGGGGGAGAGGTCTGTTTTGTATGGTTAGAAGCAGATTATAGTTTTATATGGGGTGATTAGCAAGATGTGCTACACATGTGCTATTTCACCAAATGAAGTGAAGGGAGCAACGATGTAGATATCTGCGCTACAAGTAGTATGGCTATAGGGAACAGAAAGTATAAAGGCCCTGAGATAGGATCTTGCCTGGTATGTTAGGAGGCCAGAATGGTTAGGAAGCCAGTGGCTAGAGACCAATGAGTGGGAAGAGAGAGAAACAGGACTTTGTAGTACATTGGAAATGCAGACTTTGGCTGCTACTCTGAATTGAAATGGAAACTGGTGGAAGATTGTGAGAAGAGGAATGTCATGACATTTTAAACAGATATATGTGTATCCTTGACAAATATAGTGTTTTTTGGCTGTTTTTTAAATGTACATAAATGGCATTGTGCTATACAACTCTTCCCGCTTATATTTTCCTACTTAACAATGTTTCTAGGATCTACCCAAGTTGGTATCTATAAATCTACTTTGTTATTTGTGACTGCTGTGTAGTATTTCATTGTGCACATACACACATTTTATGTATATATCCCTCCAGTAACAGACACTGGCATAGCTTCCAGCTGCCTGCTATCACAAATATTCCTGTGATAAACATGCTCATAGGGCCTCTTTATGGACTCAGGAGAGAGTCCTTGGGGTGTTTACCTCAGGGATTGTGGGGTGGGAGTGTGTGCATTCTTAACGCCACTAAGACTGTGCTTCAGGATGGTGACCCCAGTTACCTACTTCTACCAGCATTGCATGATAGTTTGTATCTTCTCATGAAATTATGTTGATCCAGTAAGGGAAGTGAAGTAAGGTTCCTTATGGATGAGGAAACTGAGGCTTAGAGAGATTCAGCCAATTACCCTAGTTTTTGTAACCAAGTGGAAGAGCCAGGGCTCAAAGCCAAAGTTTTTGATACAATTTCCAGATATAAGATGAGTCATCCATAGGCAAAGATATTATTATTATTATTATTATTATTATTATTATGGTTATTATTATTATTATTATTATTATTATTATTATATTTAAACCTTGTATTTTTCAATGCCTGGTCTAACTCAGTAAGTTTAGGAGTCCCAAGTAATTAGCACCAACATGTATGAGGGTGTTTAATTAGACTCCTTAGAGTTTCAAGGTAAAATATATGGAACAAAACTGATTTCATTTTCTCATGCAGACTATCAGGCTCAAGTTTTAGTGGATGATTTTGAGGCTACAAAATTGTAAGGAGTAACTGATTTGCAAAGTTTGGGAACGTTGGATCAGATTTCAATATTAAGTATTAGATAGATTACATTAACTACATATTGTTTACTAGGAACTGAGCTAAGTACTTTACATGCATCATTTCACTTACTCCTTACAACAACCCTATAAAGTATTTTCTTTTACTCCCATTCGACTGTAGTGGAAACTAAATTTTGAGACATGAACTAATTTGTCCAGAGTTACCAGGTATGAGGCTGAGTTGCAATTTGAACCTGAAGTGTCTACCTGCAGAGCCTTACTCCTAACTAAACTGTGCCGCCTTCCTGTTAAGGAAGCTTTTACAATATCTTTACATTGAAATTGTAGATAATTTCTTGTCCGTTCAGGTGGTTTAGAGCAGTCATGGGAAGTACAGGGCTAGTTGGACAAGAATCTCCAGAGGGAGAAGATATGAAGTCTGAAAATGTCCCCAGGTCTCTTCATTATGTCTCCCTCTGTCCCCCTAAGTAAGATCCTCTGCCTTAGGACATCCCACCTAGATTATAGGGCCTGAGAATGACGCCTTTACAAACATAAGGATTATCTAACTGGCATGGATGGTTGGTTGCCTATAATTCTGATAGTGTTAAAACAAGAATCCTGATAGTGTTAAAACATGTGTCCTCAAAGGCAAACAATTCTTTATAACCTTGTGTGGCTTATACCTGTCATGAATGATGTGTGGTCAAAGTGTTATCATAGCTGGCTTTCCCCCCACACTTTTCCTTTTGCTTGCCTTCCACAAAGAAAGTAATTCCATTTGTATCTTTACCTGAACCAGGTTTATAAAAGTTGCTTGGCTACAAAGCATGTATCTCAAGTCAATATATAGGAATTCTGGCTAATGTTTCTGATTTCTCTTATCATTTTGTGCACTTGTTCAACAAATACTTATTGAACAGTCTCATGGAGGACACAGGTAGTTGATGGAATTCTGATACATTAGGATAAATGGCACATGGGGTAATCTGGGTGCTATGAGAGCACACAGGAAGGGCAGCATAAGGGTCAGGGGAAGTTCCTGGTGAAGTAACCTCTGAGCTAGGGACTGAAAAACAAGTGGGGGGGGGGTAGCTAAGTGATGGGACAAGAGGGCATTAGAGGCAAGGGAGCAGAGTGAGTATAGAATTTCACAGCTGGAGCAGGAACTGGGCAGGGGGTAAAGCTGGAGGAATCAGCACAGGTCAGATGATGAAAGAAGGAAGGACTAGGAAGGAAGGGCAGTGGGAATCACTGAAGGGTTTGAAGCCTGGGTGTGGGTGGAGAGACATGTCAGTCATATTCATAATGTAGAAAGACTCAAATTCTTAACCCTCCTTATCTACTGACCCTCCTTATCTATTTCACATGCTTGTTAGTGGGACTGGTGAGTGGCAAATAAGGAGTCTAGATGGATTTGTAGACAGAAGGTCTGACTCATAACCCAACCTATAGAGAATATTTTTGGTAACATATAGAGAAGACTTTTCAATTTTGACTTGATCTTTCTGTCTTTACAAACCTCTCATAACATTACAAAATTCTCTCAAAACCAGAGCCTGAGTTGGAGGAGAGTGGGGGCTTTATGGCTTTGTTTTCTCTGTTCTCCACTACTCATTTCTGGGGAATTTCTGTGAATTGTTCATCCAAAATCTTGCTCCCCTTAAGGGGGGGGGGGACCATTTGAATAGCAGCAGGGAGTAGAGGAAAAGAAGAAGCACTTGCAGGGTTTATTCATATATATATGTATATGTATATATGTATATATATATGTATATATGCCTATATATATATAGGCATATTCAGAGAGTGGTTTGGGTGAGTTAAAAATAACTCTTTGTGAAAAATTAATAGGGAGTTACAAGTGAGTGTTTTAATAAAGCTCACAGAGCAGAACAGATTCTCCAAGCCATTGGGAGCTGACATCAGAGATGGCTCAGGGCGTTTACAGAGCATCTTGGGGCCAGAGAGGAGACTGTCTGCATAAGTCAGCTCTCCTTCTCTCCTGGAACCTAGGGAGGGAGGAGACAGAAGTAATTGTTTTCATTGTGAGCTACTGAGCGAGGTGACTTAATTTTGTTTCTCCCTACCCATCATACTCTCTTAACAGATATAACTGTAGTTAACTTTTGTCTCATTGTTTTGGGTTAGGATTATTGAATATCACAATTCACAAAACAGCTTTTCTGGCTCTGCTCCCTTCTTAGAAATGGACCCTCAGTTGGCTGCTGTATCCGTTTCTCCACTGTCTCTTCACCAGACAACCTGTTCATCTGGTTCTTGCAGGGAGTTATGAAGCTCCACCCTTTTCTTCTTCTCCTCCTTCCTCTTTTCAAAGTGCCTCTGTGAGCCTATATGGCTAATGTGAAGGGTTGAACTGTACATTCTTTGCCATTAGTGCAGCTTAATGGATGATGCCAAATGATGAGAAAGAGGACCAAAGTGACACCTAAACCTGGCTAGCTGATTTGGGGGTTAAGAATTTTAAGAGTGGAGGACCAATATTAGTATTTTAAACTCAGATTATTATTTCAAAAATGGTTCTGTAATACAATGAGGCCCTTATTCTGTGAATTAATGTGCATAACTCATGCCCAAGCACCGTGCAAACATCTGGTTCATGAATTATTGCATAATACATTCATGCTATGCTGCATTTTACAGCTTGATTAGTACATGAAGCTACATGACTTAGATGAACCCAAATGGGAATATATCATCCAGTGTGTAAAAAAGGAGAATGTTGGAGATATTTGTTACTTTTTGTGGGGGGAAAGCAGGGTTTTTTTTTTTTTTTAATGATGTCTTTTGGTGTCAGTTTCTGGGCTGCAACAGATGACATGGGACTTCTGAATTTCGGTTGGTTGGTAGAACACCATTGTCTAGTAAATATTTATTGTTTACTTAGGCTTTATGGAGGGACAGCATAAAGCAGATGAAATACAAAACAGCAGATTTGAAATCTGAGCAACAGAACTTGGAAGCCCCAACCCAGCTCGACTTAACTCAGCTTCATCAAACTGAATCCCAGACTCCAGGCTTCCTGTGCTTGCTACAGCTCTCTGCTCCTAGAACCCTCTTCAATTCCAGCTACAATGCTGTGTCAGGCATTTCGCAGATTTGGTCAAAAACTGGTTCGCAGACTTCCTAAGGAGCAACAGAGACCTGAGACTGACGCTGCCATAAGCCTGAGCACTCTGGATTTAGTGGTGCTGGGTGTAGACCACATATTGGGCGCAGGTGTGTATGTCCTGGCTGGTGAGGTGGCCAGCAATCAAGCAGGACCATCTTTTGTGATCTGCATTTTGGTGGCTGGCCTATCTTCTGTATTGGCTGGGCTGTGCTATGCAGAGATTAGTTCTCAGGTTCCCCATTCTGGCTCTGCATATCTTTACAGCTTTATCACTATAGGTGAAATCTGGGCTTTCATCACTGCCTGGAACCTCATCTTCTCCTATGTTGCTGATACAGCCATGGTGGCCCGGACATGGAACTTAGCTTTTGATTACCTGCGTGAGAACAGGATCTCTCAGACCCTGCATGAGAACATTGCACCACAGGTTTCCCGTGTCCTTACAGAATATCTAGATTTCTTTGTTGTGGGCCTTGTGTTGTTCCTCATGGAATTGCCGACTCTGAGGATTAATCACTTTCTCCTGGTTAGCAGAGCAGTCACAATGTTGAAACTTTTGATTCTTAGCTTTATCATCATCTCTGGCTTCATTAAGGGGGACCTGCACAACTGGAAGCTCACAGAAGAGGACTACGTAAAGGCTGGACTCAATGACACCTCAAGCTTGGGCCCTCTGGGCTCTGGAGGATTTGTGCCTTTTGGGTTTGAGGGGATTCTCCGTGGAGCAGCTACCTGTTTCTATGCATTTATTGGTTTTGACAATATTGTTACCAGAGCTGAGGAAGCCCAGAATCCCCAGCGTTCCATCCCCATGAGCATTTTGGTTTCACTGCTCATCTGCTTTTTCGTGTACTTTAGTGTCTCTGCAGCACTTACACTTATGTTGCCTTACTACAAACTTCAACCTGGGAACACCTTGCCTGAAGCATTTCTCCATATTGGCTGGGCCCCTGGCTACTACGTTGTTACCTTTGGATTTTTCTGTAGTCTTTCTGCACGCATCTTGGGCTTTATGTTACCCATTAAGCAGTTGATACACAAGATGGCAACAGATGGCCTCCTGTTCCCTGTCCTTGCCTGGATCCATGCTGGCACATACACCCCCATCATGGCCGCTGTGATCTTTGGAATTATTGCAGCCGTCATGATATTCTTCTTTAAACTCACAGAGCTCTTGGACCTCAGGTCAATTGGGTCCCTGATATCTCATTCTCTGGTTGCTCTTTGTGTTCTCATCCTCAGGTATCAGCCTGAGGTGAAGAATGGGGCAAATGAAGCAGAGATGCAGGAGGAGAATGGACCTTCAGCAGGGAGGCTGACTCTACAGCGACTACTTTTTCCAGGCAGTTCCACCCCCACTCCACTCTCTGGCTGGGTTGTCCGTGTTTGCTCATTACTGCTTGTTCTGCCGCTCACTCTTCTTTGCCTGGTGCTGGCCCAGTGGCCAGTTCTGCTTTCTGGAAACCCAGTGTGGATTTCACTGGTTGTGGTGCTCCTGGTGTTCATCACTGGGCTCACTGGGGTCATCTGGAGACAGCCACAGAGCTCCAGTCGCCTTCACTTTAAGGTCCCTGCTGTGCCTCTCCTCCCGCTACTGAGCATCTTTGTGAATGTTTGCCTTATGATGCAGCTGACAGCTGACACCTGGGCCCCTGTTGGTATCTGGATGCTGATTGGGTTTGCTATCTACTTTGCTTATGGGATCCAGCACAGCCTAGTTACTTAATTCCACTTAAATTTGGGCCATGATTTTATATACTGCAATTTTGCTGAATTCACATATCAGTTCTAACAGTTTTTTTTTTTTTTTTTTTTTTTGGTGGAGTCTTTTGGATTTTCCATGTAGAGTATCATGTCATCTGCAATGAGTGAAAGTTTGACTACTTTGCCAGTTCGTATGCCTTTTATTTCTTCTTGTTATCTGATTGCTGAGGCTAGGATTTCCAGTACTATGTTTAACAACACTAGTGAGAGTGGACCTCCCTGTCATGTTCCTGACTCTAGGGGGAAAGCTCTCAGTTTTTCCCCACTGAGGATATTAGCTGTGGGTCTGTCATATATGTCCTTTATGATGTTGAGGCATGTTCCTTCTACTCCTACTTTCTTGAGGGTTTTTATCAAGAAAAGATTCTGTATTTTGCCAAATGCTTTTTCTGCATCTGTTGAGAGAATCATATGGTTCTTATCTTTTCTTTATTAACGTGGTGTATCCATTGATTGATTTGCAGATATTGAACTATCCCTGGAGCTCAGGAATAAATCCCACTTGATGGTGGTGAATAATGCTTTTAATGAATTATTGGAATTGATTTGCTAATGTCTTGTTAAGAATTTTTGCATCCATATTAATCAGGGAAATTGGTCTGTAATTCACCTTTTGGTGGGGTCTTTGTCTGGTTTTGGAATCAACATAGTGCTGGCCTCATAGGATGGGATTAGAAATTTTTTTTCCCCATTTTTTGAAACAGCATCAAAAGAATAGGTGTTAACTCTTCTTTAAATATTTGATAGAATTCCTCTGGGAAGCCATTTGGTCTTGGACTCTTGTTTCTTGGAAGATTTTTTGATTACTGATCCAATTTCTTTACTGGTTACATGTCTGTTCAAATTTTCTATTTCTTCCTATTTCAGTTTTGGTAGTTTATATTCCTAGGTATTTATCCATTTCTCTCAGATTGCTCAATTTGTTGGCATATTATTGCTCATAATTTTCTCTCAGTATTGTTTGTATATCTGCATTATTGGTTGTGATCTTTCCTCTTTCATTTGTGATTTTATTTATTTGGGTCCTTTCCTTTTTCTTTTTGATAAATATGTCTAGGGGATATCAATTTTGTTAATTCTTTCAAAGAACCAGGTCTTAACAACTGATCATTTCTAAAGTTATCTTTACCTAAAAAATTCTAGGATGTCCTCTGGTTCTTCTGTCCTGTGATTCTCCCAGTCAGATCTCTCTTCTGCATTAACTGTGAATATGAAGCACGCCCACTTTCACTATAACTAAGTGTTGGAACTGTAGAGGTACAACAAATAACACTCCATTTCCTCCTCCCATCTTCAGAAGCAATTGATAATCAAGACCTAGAGACAGACGATTAAACCATCAGCTAGATCTGAAACTTGATTGTCTTGCTAATCCTGCCTCACTAAATTAGACAGACTTACCTCTCATCTCAAGTAATGATGAGCACCCCCCAACTCCCACCACAGGAGAGAGTTTTCTCTTATTAGATTCACTTGTGTTTCAGGTTGGAATGCAAGTGTTCTTTGGGCAGGTTGGCCCTGGATAAGAAAAGAAAATCAACTAAAACTGGAAGGGGCTGAGCTAGGTATGCTCAGTGCTGTCTCTTCTATTCACTAATCAAATTCACAATAAAAGAAGTCAGGAATATTACTCTTCTCTTGGGCACTCTTCTTGGGCACTTCAGGAAATGCCACCTTACCTGTAAGGTTTGTGAAAACACAGATTGCTGGGCCCTGTGCCCAGCATTTGGAATTCAGAGGGCCTGGGTGAGGCCCAGAACTTGTACTGCTAACAAATTCCCAGGTGTTGTTGACACTGCTGTTCCAGGGACCACACATGGAAAACCAAAGCTCCAGCTGAAGCTCTTCCACGTGTAAAGATGAAGTGGTGGCAACAAAGATGCAGTTTGAACACTTATCTTCATTTAATGAAACAATCAGATTAAAATGCCATCATTAATCCTCTCACAGTGGGGAACTCATAGTGAATCATTTCACAATGTATATGTCTATCAAATCACCACAATGTACACTTTAAATATCTTACAACTTTATGTGTCAATTTTACTTCAATAAAACTGAAATTTAAAAATATGTATATGTATATATATACATGTACATATTTACATATATACATATACAGTTATCTGTGTGTCTTTATTTTCTTTATTTTATTCCCTGATTGCAGATCATAAGTTATGAGTATATGTTGTTCACCCCAGGGCACTCAGCTGCCTGCCAGGCACATAATGAATACATAATAAATTTATGTTAAATATAATTGAGCCTTACACATTTCTTTGGTTCAGTAAATTTCCCTTCCTTTCAGGCTAGCAGTGTGCTACTCCTTTAAAACTTTCCTCTGGGAGACTTCCTTGACAAACAACTTTTCTCTCCATCCAGTACTATATTTAGAACTGTTTCTAGGTCTGTACCCAGCATCTAGAACTGTACTTTTAGTTTTGCCTTTGTGTGGCTCTGCCTGAGTTCTGGTGACTGTCCTGTCTTTTCTATCAGAGTAGAATGCTGCTCAGGGCAAAAGTACATTCTGCTCTTCCTGTAGACCCAACAGTAAGAACAGTGTTGTTTACTGAAAGAGCAAAAGGGGAAATACAGCCTCACAGAACCACCCCTGGTCCCACACCAGCTATTTCTATGGTATGTGGGGAGGGGGCCAAAGTACCAAAATTGATAGAAGGCCTAACCTGCTCTATCTGACTCAAGGGAATTCTTGAAGAGGAGACTGGCTCCAGCATGGGTACAACAGGTACTTTCTTAAGTCACTTAAAGTTTGAGGGAGGAGTTAAGATGGCAGAGAAATAGGGAAACCCTAGGCTTTCCTCATCTCTCAAACACAGCTATATTGAGGTCAGATCACTTTGAACACCTAGGAAATTGATCTGTAGACTGGAAGAAGGATTTCCAAAGTTGGTGGGAAAGTGTGGCTTGTACAAGGTGCATAGAAGTGAATTGGGGGAGAGAAAAATGGTGGTGTCTTGGTGTAGAGATCTCTGGGGCTCACTGGGAGAGAACAGTCCCCTTCCTGGAGTACTTAGGACAAAAGACCCCTTAGGAATCAGCAAAAGGCCTTTCACCCAGAGGGCTTGCCAAGAGTGCATATAACCTTGTTGCTGCCTTTTTAGATATGCTACACCATAGATTCCAAGCACTAAGCAGGCAGGGGGCTATTTTTCTGGGAAAAGGACAACAGACACAGCGTGGAGAGGCTCTAATCTAAGGGATGGGGGGTAGGGGGGCGGATCTGCGTGGTGCCAGATCCTTTAAGACTTTGAATTTTGAATCCCAGGCACTTGCCAAAGAAAAACGCTGGATAGTTGTGTCACAGGGCATGCTGATTGCCCTAGCTATTCTATAAGGGCTGCCTGAACAAGGGAATGGGGTGGCTCCACTTTCCCACCAACACCAACATGGTGGGACCCTAGAGAGCAGCACAGAGACCCCCAGTGGAGGCAGGACCCCCTTATGCCAAACTCTACCCCTCTGTACCTGGCAACTGCTCATTTACTGGGCAGGACTGACTCTGAGCCAACTCAACAGCCTCTCCTCCAGACCAGCACAGCCAGCACTCTCGATGCACCTAGTGTACTGAAAGTCAAGTGCTTCCAAATGACACCTGCAGTTCTGGTTAAAATAGTCTAAGTTTTATGGTTGGCATAGAAGAGCCAGTGTTTTTCTATTGTATTTATGTTTGAGTCCTGCTTGGCAAGCGAGGGATAGTAAGCTACTTTCTTACTTGTGAAATTTCTCATATTCCCAACAAGGAATTGGTGATTCCAAGGAAGCCTCCTATGGGCAGGATTACCCATACAGGTACCAACTCCTTTAGATGTTTTTTGTTTGTTTCTTTGTTTTATTTTGTTTTTAAAGACTGGTGCGTATAAACCACATCTTCTTCATCCACTCATCAACTGAGGAATAATACTTGACAATGAGAAAGAATGAAATCTGGCCATTTGCAGCAATGCGGATGGAACTGGAGGGTATTATGCTAAGTGAAATAAGTCAAAGAAAGATACCATATGTTTTCACTCACATGTGGATCTTGAGAAAGTTAACAGAAGACCATGGGGGAGGGGAAGGGGGAAAAAAGTTACAGAGAAGGAAGGAGGCAAACCATAAGAGGCTCTTAAATACTGAGAGCAAACTGAAGGTTAATGGGGGTTGGGGGAGAATGCAGAACAAGCAATGATGGGCATTGAGGAGGGCACTTGCTGGGATGAGCACTGGGTGATGTATGGAAACCAATTTGACAATTATATTTATTTTTTAATATGAAATTTATTGTCAAAGTGGTTTGCATACAACACCCAGTGCTCATCCCAACAGGTGCCCTCCTCAATGCCCATCACCCACTTTCCCCTCCCTCCCACCTCCCATCAACCCTCAGTTTATTCTCAGTTTTTAAGAGTCTCTTACCTCTAGCCAGGCTTCTCAAAAAGAAAAGGGAGATGACCCAAATGGATAAAATAATGAATGAAAATGGAATTATTACAACCAATCCTTCAGAAATACAAGCAATTATCAGGGGATACTATGAAAAATTATATGCCAACAAACTGGGCAACCTGGAAGAAATGGACAAATTCCTAAACACGCACACACTTCCAAAACTCAAACAGGAAGAAATAGAAAACTTGAACAGACCCATAACCAGTGAAGAAATTGAATCAGTTATCAAAAATCTCCCAACAAATAAGAGTCCAGGACCAGATGGCTTCCCTGGGGAATTCTACCAGACATTTAAAGCGGAGATAATACCTACCCTTCTCAAGCTGTTCCAAAAAATAGAAAGGGAAGAAAAACTTCCAGACTCATTTTATGAATCTAGCTTTACTTTGATTCCCAAACCAGACAGAGACTCAGCAAAAAAAAGAGAACTACAGGTCAATATCCCTGATGAATATGGATGCAAAAATTCTCAACAAGATACTAGCAAATCGAATTCAACAGCATATAAAAATAATTATTCACTATGATCAAGTGGGATTCATTCCTGGGCTGCAGGGCTGGTTCAACATTCACAAATCAATCAATGGAATACATCACATCACATTAATAAAAGAAAAGAACCATAGGATCCTGTCAATCAATGCAGAAAAAGCATTTGACAAAATTCAGCATCCTTTCTTAATAAAAACCCTCAAGAAAGTCTGGATAGAAGGAACATACTTAAATATAATGAAAGCCATTTATGAAAAGCCCACAGCTAACATCATCCTCAATGGGGAAAAACTGAGAACTTTCCCCCTGAGATCAGGAACATGACAGGGATGACCACTCTCACCGCTGTTGTTTAACATAGTGTTGGAAGTTCTAGCATTAGCAATCAGACAACAAAAGGAAATCAAAGACATTGAAATTGGCGAAGATGAAGTCAAGCTTTCACTTTTTGCAGATGACATGATTTTATACATGGCAAACCCGATTGACTCCACCAAAAGTCTGCTAGAACTGATACATGAATTCGACAATTATGTTTAAAAAAATAAAGACTGGTGCAAAAACCTTATAAGAACATCTAATATTATTTGGGGAGAAAAAACTTACACCCAAAATGGGAAGAAAAATATACTGAAATAGGAGGTATTAGTAGCTGTATAGGGATGAAGCCATCTTTACTTTGGAAGGGAAGGTATGAGTAGAAACTGAGAATGAGATATTGGTCAAGAGACACTTCATGGAGGAGGATGCCTATGGAGCAATTTGGGAAATAAAATAACATAGGTGAATTGGAAAATAAAAGGGACAGTAATTCTAGGGTACACAGACATTTAAAAAGGAGTCATGCAAGAATGAGACTCTTGTGAGGGATGTTTGTATTTGCATTTGAAGGGAATTTATGAGCCAGGTTTGTATTGTGTATTGTGTCATGGAGTGAGATTGCTGAATCAGAAAAGGATGAGATATGATTCTCATTGCCATGTGGAGGACAGACAGACAGAAGGATGTGGACAGATAGACTTTCCCTGGGAGGCAGTTGTTACAAGTCACATAGGTCTTGGTCTTCAAAGTGTGGCCCATGAACCAGCAGCATGGTGTCATCTGGGAGCTTGCTAGAAATGCAGAATCTTAGGCCCCAACCCAGACCTATTAAATCAGAACCTGCATTTTCCACAGTCTCCCAAGGTATTTGTATGTTCTTTCAGGTTTCAGAAGAACTCACCTTAGATGATGGATGATAGTTGCCTCAGATGAGCACTATGGAAGGTCTGAAAACTTTAGAATTGAGAGCACAAGAGGAGGGGCCAAGGCCGGGAAAATTGAATTTGAGGAAGGGGGAGAAGTCTTGGCTTTGGCTGCCCTCCTGTCCCCAGGCCTCCCACACCAGACACTGTGCCATGGTTTGGCACTCTGCCACTTTAGGAAAATGCCTGCCATGCCCATGTTGGAGTCTGCCTGGTCCTCGGGGGCTCTTCTGGGGCAAGCATTGTGGGGTTAGGAGAGCTGTCAATTCTGTTACCCCTACTTCATGTGATGGCCTGAAGAGTTATTAGTTCATTTTAGTCATGATACACCTCAAGGTTGTACTGTTTCTTATTCATATGGGTGATAATGTGATAATACTAATTTAGGAGGCTATGGAAGTTGGGAGGAGTGAAATAGGACCTTTTAACTATCTTTCAGCATAATTAGGGTGCTTTCCTCTTTCAGAAGTTTTAAGGAGAGACAAGATGACTACATAAAGGGCTGTACCCTGGTAGGGACCAAATTAAACTTTTTAAGGAATATTTGGATGATTGTATTGGGCTAATAACAAAATATATGAGACCTATAATTCCAGAGACCTGAACTGATAGGCACTGGAACAATGTTATCAGGGGGCATTTGAGAATATTCCTCAGGCTTTGATGGTTTTTGTACCTCATCCTCAATCAGAATGGGTGATAAGAGAGACTGTTATTCAAGGAAAACATATTCAGATAGATGATAAGGAAGAATTTCTGAGATTTGAGGGTGAAGGGGGAGACAGGAGGGTGCAGGCTCTTTGGCCATAGGCATGGCTGTCTCACTTGGGTTTGGAATCCTCAAATGGTCCTCTGCCAAGAAACAGGGAAATTTACAAAATGAACTCTCACAATCTCCTTTACCCAAAGAATTCTCCTGTCAACTTGTGAAATGCAAGGGTGGGATGGATATGTGGTGTATGTAAAGTGGTGAAACATGGGGATGATGAATGACCAAAGGAAAAAAAATCTTATTAAAGCATTGAAATCTACTAAAAATGATAAAACAGGGCTTGGATTTAGGAAATAAATTGCATGTTAGGGCTCAAATAAGAGTTTTAAGTTTCCATGTCCTTCCTCTCTTCATGTATTTATCTTGTCTCATTGATGAGATTTGAAAACCTCCTAAGGGCACCTTTTGGGATGAGCACTGGATGTTGTATGGAAACCAATTTGACAATAAATTTCATATATTGAAAAAAATAAAATAAAAAAAAATAAAAACCTCCTAAGGGAAAAGAACATCTCTTTTATGTATTATCTCTTCATATCTCTAATTCCCACAAAGTGATGATAAACATAATAGCATAATAACATTTGTTGACTACTATGCCTATACTTTGTTCCAAACACTTTACATAATCATCTATTTAACACAAATGTTCTATGAGGTGAGTATTGTTTTGGTCACTTTACAAAAGTTGAAACTATGGCTCAGAGAGGTTATGCCACTTGTGTAAAGTGAGTAGTGAAGCTAGGATTTGTACCCAGTTTCAGCAAAGTTCATGCCTCTAACCCTTCAACTGTCTTCTGCAGGGAGTAGTGGCTCAGTAAAGGACTGATGATCCTCAGTAAAGGACTTGATGGCATAGAGTAGTTGAAAGACAGTAGATAATTCCAAATAATGAAAAATGAAAAAACAATTTTTTTTTGTGGCATGTAGTCAGAGAGACACTTAGTGACACATGGAAGCTTATATTCACAAATTCT
Organism: Leopardus geoffroyi; assembly: GCF_018350155.1. Lineage (NCBI taxonomy): Eukaryota > Metazoa > Chordata > Mammalia > Carnivora > Felidae > Leopardus > Leopardus geoffroyi. The sequence goes on along the minus strand of NC_059341.1, from coordinate 54,876,662 downwards.
CTCATTCACCTTCACTGTGCCCCACCCTTATTCAATGAATTTTCAATGAATAAAGAACTTCATTGAAAGTCATGTGTATGTGCAAACTATATGGACATATGTGTTTGAATTTGTGTGGAAATACGTGCCAAGGAGTGGGCCACCTCTTTCTGCTAGGTCTAGAAACATGTGCATATTTGTTAGACTTATTGGATATGGTGTGTGTATGTGTGTGTGTGTGCAGTGTATTGTGTGCATGTGTATGAGTGCGTGTACACAAATCCTGAAGGACTTCAACCAGCTATAAGGAACTGCCTGCTTTCCGCCCCCCACCCTCATTGATATATTTGTACCAAACACTGATATTTACTTTTCATCACCTCTCAACGGAACCTGAATGAGTTTTCTTCCTGGGAAGATTATGGCTAAGACACTGGGCTGCTTGGAGCCCCTATAAATCTGCTGCAGTCATAAGAGGTTTGCAGAGAAAGAGAAACAGCAGCCACAATGCAATCCCTTCCTGTCTTTCACTTTCTAGCCTGATACACAGCAGCCCTTGTATGCACACCACCCATGTAACCACCTCACCTCTCTCCTAGAACCCCTCATGGAAGGTACTAAGGGAAGACATTTTACTTCTTTACCCCAAAGTGAGACTTTCTATTTGGGCCATCCCAGAAAGAAGAGAATTAAAAACTATACCAGTGAAGGAATTTAGATTTGAGATTGTGAGAAATTGGTCATTTGTGAAACTAATTTCATGGAAAGCAATGGGCTTTGACAGAAGCAAAGTTGGAAAGAGGAGTTGAATGTCTCTGTTTACATGTTTAGAAAACCTGAGGCAAACCTCCTGAAGGGGGAATGATCTGCACATGATTTGAAGGCAGACACAGTGCAGGAACTGCCCCACCCCCCCACCCCGCTCCAATGCCAGTACTTGGGAGACTTTTTTATGAGGGTTTTTTATGACAAACTTTACTTTACATCTGACATTTCACAGCATCTCTTGTCCAGAGAAGGAGGAAATACAGATATTACATAATATAGTATCAGTACATTGAGGAAAATGGACTATGGAGATGGAAGAAGAGATTTCTCCCTTTCCCAGGTATGCAAATTACCTGACTTAATTTGTGTAGTGTGTGCTTTTCTGTGTTTGTATTCTTCTCAGGAACAAGATTAAGAAGTCCTGTCATTCTTTTTTTTTTTTTAACTTTTTTTTTAATTTTTTTTAACGTTTATTTATTTTTGAGACAGAGAGAGACAGAGCATGAAAGGGAAGGGGCAGAGAGAGAGGGAGACACAGAATCGGAAGCAGGCTCCAGGCTCTGAGCCATCAGCCCAGAGCCCGACGCGGGGCTCGAACTCACGGACCGCGAGATCGTGACCTGGCTGAAGTCGGACGCTTAACCGACTGAGCCACCCAGGAGCCCAGAAGTCCTGTCATTCTTAAGAAATGACTCAGTGGGGGAAGAGAGGAGATGAGAGACATATAGGTGGAGGTATAATGGGTATGCTGTCCCAATTGAACCTTACACCCCTTCAAGAAGACCAAGTACAAGAAAACTGGGGATAAATGGAAGTTGAGCTCGGACCCAGGTCCTGGCTCCTGTCTTCCATATTCAAAGCCTCAGCTTTTGCAGTTTTACGTTGAAGTTCACTGGTCCTTGCATTTCACTTTCCAATAATGAACAGAAGTTAAATACCAAAGATCCTCAGCCTCACCAAAATTTCCTTTCCTTTCCATTCAAAGCAAAAACAAAATTGGCAGCTAGTTTAGGTTTGGAATCAGCAGGCCTTTTCCCTAAGACCTAAATAGTCTGGACATCAGCAGGGACAGATCCCTCAAATTCCTTCCCAGAGACCAACTAGCCCAGAACAGCTATTCTCTTTTGGTCTTCCAAGGAATTATTAGCCCAATAGACTAAGAGGAATCCCTGGCATGGTACATGCCAACTGCTCCACGGTGGGTTGGACACTAGAGGGGCACTGGTTCCCAGCTGACTCGACAAAATTTGTCACTGAAACCCAAGTTCAGCTGCCCATCATCGCTCCAAATGCCAACACTCAAGAGGGGAGGTTTGTTTGGAAAGGAATATGAGCTTTATTCAGGAGCCCATCTACCTGAGGAGAAGGCAGACTCTTGTCCAAAGAGCAACTCCCAGGTCTCTGCCTGGCCCAGGGATTTTAAAGGAACTTAGGGCAGTTAATCAGCAATGGGAGTACAGTGGTCCCTAATGTTGCTTGATTACGTGCATACTTGATAGTATCAGATACAGATGTTATCTCAGTTCTGGGAAATTGTGCAAGGGGGTCTAGTTCCTTGGTGCACAAGGATGGGTGGTATGGTGCAATTTTCTGTATTCTTTTTCATGATGTGCAGTAGGCTCTGTTCTTTTCTAAGAAAGGATGTATGATTTATAGGTATACTAAGAAAGGTTAGTTAATCATGTGGGCTCAGGGTGCTGGTAAGGGATTAAAGAATAGTGGAAGATTTTCCCTGGGATGGCTCCCTTGGAGATGATTAGCACTTCAAATCCTTCGATGCACAGGCTCAGCATTTCATCGTTAGTATTTTGGCTGAGGTCAGCAGCATTAAAGGTTATTAAATAACATCTAACCTGGAAAGGGGCAATAATGGGCCAAGAGGGGTGGGAGTCAGGGTTGGGGCAAGTGAGTTCCATGGAGTCAGGCAACCCAGAGATCAAGTTTCCAGAAGTTTTCACAACTGAAGATTTGTGGCTGAAAGAGACCAGTTTTCTGTGTCAAGGACAGCAGGACTGGAAGTGTGTTGGGGGAGATAATCACCACGGAGGTTGGGAGATGGAATGTGGTTGCTTTCCGTGGGTGGACACTTTGCTGATGGAAGTTTTACCTGTCTTTTAATCTTCCCAGAATTATTAGGGAAATGTTACTAATTGAATCTTACAGGTGATGAAACTGAAGATCAGAGAGTTTGTATCAAGTGCCCAAGGTAACATATTAAGAGCATATTAAGAAGCAAAAGTAGAATTTTAACTCAGGTCCTTGGCTCTGAGCCATACCACTAGGAAGAAGGTTTATAATTTCACAATACAACTGGGCAGAAGGTTTTATTCTTTTCTTTTATGTGACTGCCTTAGCTGAAGTTGTGGGAGTGGAAGGTGAGGCGAGGAGTGTCAGGTGCTCAAAAGTGTCTGTTGAGAGAAGGAATGAGTTATCTCTGCAGATTCCATTTCCATGGTGTGGGCCAGAGTCCTACAGACTCTGTGGCAGGAAGGGGAATATAGCAAAGGAGTTCCAGTATGGGCCCAGAAACTGAAAATATGTTTCCTATGGGTTTACATGTTTTCTCCTGGATATTCTAGATCTCTAGAATCTAGAGGACTGGGCACTGGATTTTTAGAAGAAAGGAATATAGTGTACATGTGTACAAGGGTGTTTGATGAGTGTATGAGAGTGTATAAGTTTGGATGTGCATGCCCTTCTGTAAATGTATAAGTTCATGAATATGTGTCTTTGTGTTGCATACTTGTGACAATGTGACGTATAAGTGTGTATATGTGAATATTTTGAGGGTATGTTTGTGTGCATATGTATAATTGTGAGTATCTGTGTGTGTGTATCTGCATGTGTGCAGGTGCATTTGTACATGTGTGTGTATGTGTGTGTGCTGTCCCAGTGAAGCCTGAAGACTCATAGCTGAAGATGTCTTTGATTTGTGCAAATTTCTGCCAGATTTCAGGCTGTGGTATGGGGTGGGGTGAAGCAGGAAGCCAGAAGAAAAAGACTGTCTGTACTTGGGGTGTGAGAGGTTGGGTAGCCTAAGCAGTGGATGTCTCTGTCCTGCCAGGCACAAGGGGATGGCATCAGGGCCCCAGGTCTGAGGCTTGGTGGAGACTGGTTCCTGAGGCTTTAGCTCAGGGCTTGCATTAGAAGAGCTCAGAGGCCCTGCTCTGACCAGGGAGAGCCATAAAGAGATGAGGACAGGGTGGGAAGGTAGACAGACAGTGGAGGGTTCAGACATACTTTCTGCACCCTCCCACCCCCAAGATTTGGGATGATGTAACCAGGCTGCAGTTCCTGGCTCTATGCTCCACCTATTCTGCCTGAGGCCATAGAGTCCCCAGAAGTCTTTGTGAACCACCTTCTGAGGCTGGGATGACCAGAATCACAGTGAAAACTTCTTTCTGGCCAGTACCACCCAGACAGGTCCAAAACAAGTCCTTGTCTCTTTGAGGCTTCTGGTAAAGCCATATGTGTTTTCTTACTGAATTTCACACAAGCTGAGGCTTTCAGACCCCTTGTGCTGGGAAGTTCTTACTGAGTCTAACTCAAATCCTCTTTTTGCACTTTGTGCCCAATAAGCCCAGGCTGAGTTTGTAAAATTGGAGCCCAGCACCCTCACCCCCACTTCTGGATAGAGAAGTAGGTCAGAGTGTAGGCACATTGAGAGGATGTGGGGTGAATCCTGGTGGATCATAGATGGGTCAGACCTTTCCTGGCAGGAGGGCCATGGTCAACAGGGCAGATTCATAGAAGAGAGATCAGAAACCACCAGTTTTTCCTGTTTTCCCTGTGACTCCAAGTAGTGCCAGGGGAAACTGAGGCTATGATACGAGGAACCAAGAATAGAGCCAGGAAAGTTCTTACCTGTGTGAAGATTTGAGGAGCCTCTGGAAACACAAGACAAAGACCAAATGATGAATGAGGAGAAGTTCCTCTTGCAGCTCAGGAAGTAGGAAGGGAGGTGCGGGGGCTCTGGGACTCTGAGGGACAGAGGGGTGTGTGTGCTGAGGGTGAGTGTTTGCACAGCATGGTGTTCGTGGTGTACGTGTCTGTGCTCCGTGGTTAACAGTCCTTTGTGCACCAGTCATGTATGTAAACATACATAAAATGGGAAAAGGTATAGTTTTGACATGAGTTTTATAAACCTAGCGTTCTGAGCTGGCTTCCCACTGGGGACTACAAAGTATGTTTTTCTTTTATGAGCAGCAGTCAGCACAAATGGGAAGACCCTTGTATTAGGAATTAAAAAAAACATGGGTTCCAGTTCTGGCTCTAGTTATCAGCTGGAACCCTGTGAAGCATCACCTCTGAGGGGGGATGTCATCTGCTCTCTGAAAAGTCGCACAGCCCACAGTACTGGGACCAGAAAATGGAAGGAGGCTGAGTAGGTGATGGCATTTCAGGGGCCAATGAGAATAGGGATGCCAGAGGAGAGGACTGCAGGAGGGATTTCCAAAATCAGAAATTTGTGGGTTGTTGCTGGAGCCCAGGGCTCCCCCAGCCTGGGAACCCAGCCCTATCTCAGCGCCCGGGGCCCAGGCTAGCTCTGCAGAGAGAGTCATTCTCTGCCGCCCTCTTGTGGCTGCCCAGGCTTCTCAGGTCTCTGCCAAGAAGTTTCCCTTCAAATCCAGAAAGGCTTGCCACTCATCTCAATGGTAAAAATTGCATATATCAGGAAGTGATGTTTGGTCATCCAACCACGTCTTTTCCCCCATCTCCCCTGGTTTCAGGAGGCACTCACGACCTCATTAACACTGAAAAAGTCTTCCTGATATTTAACCCTATTTGCCATTGCCTGAAGTTTTAAGTTTGGCTTTTGGGGATGTACAGTGGAGACAAGGCGCTGAAATCAAGATATTTGAGCAGACAGAGCAATTTCTCTCCCTTCTTGTATTCCATCTCCAACCTCAACTTCCAAGTGTCCTTGAAAATTTTCAAAGAAAAAAGCAAGGATAGTGACATTCCTGGCGAAAATGAGTCTGGAGTGGACCAGGCACAAGGAGCCTAGGCTTCTAAAGATTTAGACCTGAGCTCAGTCCCTCAGCCTCAGCATGGAAATGGATTGGCAGGAGCCAGGAGGCAAGAGACAGGGATGCTGGAGGGAGATGAAATATTTGACAGATGCTGACGAGACTCCTTATCTGCTAGCTCTGGAATTCCTTCCCACACACCAGGCTTCCCTGAACTCTTCCAGTGTTCAGTGCTCACTAGTGACTGCCTGTCTTTGGGGATACTCCCCGGAGGCCAAGGGTCATTGGGTGGGCAAGGGGGAACAGGAGGAAGGAGGAATGCCAGGTAAATTACTGAGGAGGAGGTGGAATGACTGGGATTTGGGCTGGGATCCCATGATCACTGGGGTGCTTGAAATGCTTGGCAGGGGAAACTCCAGGGGGCAGATACTGAGTTGCTGATAGTGAGTGAGTGGGGCTGGGAGTAGGAAGGAATATTGAAAGGGATTGAATTCCACTGATTTAGGTTCTTCTTTTGGGAGACCTGGTGGAAAATGAGCCAGTGACTTTATTTCCTATATACAAGAGAATTTCATATATATATGAAATATATATACATATACATATACATATACATATACATATACATATACATATACATATACATATACATATGAAGGGTTACAGAAGCCATGAGGTGATAAAAGAGTGACACATAATTTGTGTTCCCCTTCCTGTGTTTGAAGATATGCTACATCTCCTCCCTGGACTAGTTGCCCCATGTAGGCCTGTCTGAGGGGTGCAAGGAGACATTGGGAAGTTCTGGCCCAGCATGCACAGGCAAAACCCCCAGGTTTTATATTTTGCACACACCTCTCACTTCTGGCAAAGTACTTCCAGCAGGCCTCCTGACTCTCCTCAGTGCACTTCCCATAGAATGCACCAGATGCAAAGACACCTGGTTCAAGGGGACCTTAAGTGCACTCCCAAAATTTCCAATGGCTCCCATTGGACTAACTGGGGAGTGGAAAGGGGAAGATTCAGGACCTGAATGGCCAGCATAGCCAGAAATGGGGCAAGCAAAATCTGTTCCCCCATTTCCCCTCATCTGCTTCTCAACAGCCTCTTTTCCTGCCCCTCTCTCCCTCCTGCAGCAAGAGGCACCCTCCCTCTCCCTGTGTCTCTGCACACCCACCTCCATCATATTACTTCACTTCCTCTGTCTCCCTCTGTCTTCTGTCCATTTCTCTACTCCCTGCTCCACTCTGTTTCTCTCCCTCTTATTTCAGTTGGGCTTTGCCAATTCTTCTCTGTCTCAGTCTTTCTCTAATTCACATCTTGTTTCTGTTCTCCCCCCTCCACCTCCACTGCTCAGAGCAGTCCTGCAGAGGGAGGGGTGTGGGGTCTCCTGTCTCCCCAAAGAGGCTGGGCTGGGATGAAACAACCCTGTGGGGAGGTGGGGAGGTGGGGAGGTGGGTAGGTGGTCAGTGAGTGCTTTTTAGGGTGACTTTGTGTCTCTCTTGTTTTAAGTACAATGAACCTATTCCATGCAACCATCTTCTTCACAGGAGCACTTACAACTGCTGCTGCAGGTGCCTGGTCACCTGGCATCCTCTGTGGGGATTGGCTTCACAGCCTGCAGCACAGCCCTGAGCATCCTCACCAGAGACACATGTTTGTCCTTTAGGGTGGATCCAATTTTTTAAAACTGCCAATTTTTTTTTCTGAGGCTGTAGAATAAAGTGAGGACCCAGCTGGGAACCAGTATTTCCAGTTAAATATAAGGTGAGTGTGAGAAGACATAGTGGAGGATGCGTCCTCTTCCAAAATGGCTCTGAAAGGTCATTCTGAAGGGGCAGTTTGCAGGATGTGACAGGAGTCATTCCTGGTGTTTGCTGGAGCCCCAGTTTAATATTCCTGTCTGTGAAAAACAGGTAGTAGTGCTCCCAGGAGCATTCCCAGCCTGGTACTGGAGGGTGAGGCCTGCATTTTCCTGAGATACTCAATCCAAAGGTCCTGCCCTTGGGGGTCTTATAGATACCCTTCCTGCAACTAATATGCAAAATTACCTGGTGACACTCACTCAGCTCAGACCAACAAGTGCAAAGGACCAAGGCAAATTCAGAATCAGATCCAGTTAGTTGATTAGGGAAAGCTACCTGGAAGAGGGCTGTTATGAGTGGGATGTAGAAGGAGAAACCCAACAGGGCATGGGATGGAGGAGGAAAAGAGGAAGAGAACATTTCTCTGTTGTTTCTGAAACAAAATGAGCAAAACTTAAGCCAGGCAAGAGAGAGCTTTGCTTGCCTGGAATAAACAGTTCTATTGGGGAACCAGCAAGAAGGGGAATAGAGGCAAGCAGATGTGGACAGCCAGACTGTGTCTCTATTCTCACATGCCAGAGAACAGGGCCTTGTCTTCTCCTCCTTTGGGATGGTTTCCTTCCCCTGAGGTGGTTTCACAGGGGGAGTCTAAAGAATGGACACTAAGAGGTGCTGAAAATTTGAGATCAAACAGGAGAGGGAGGCCTTGGGGGATAGGACAGCAAACTAGGCTTCTGATGTGGATCTCTTACCTACAGGCTGTGTAATCCTTTTTGAGAGTGCCATGGCTGAGGAAGGAAATAATCATCTCCTTCCTGGAGCTGAGGGTTAGAGGGGAATTAACCTCCTAATGTTTAGAGTATCTTTTATTCTCTTATGTGAGGCACATCATCTGGATTTCAATCCAACAGGCAAAGAAATAACAGCAAAGAGAAGACTTACCTTTCCTGTTTGGGGTGTGTGTTTGTGTGTGTGTGTGTGTGTGTGTGTGTGTGTGTGTGTGTGTGTGTGTTTCTCTGTTTTTAGCATTTACCTACTGTAGCTCTAAGGAAATCCCTTCCAGAGTGTCTGATGAATTTATTTTGCTGAAATTAAACCCATCTCTTTAGTGGAGGCAGTTTCTGAAGCTCAGGATCTGGTTCACTCTTTCATAAAAGATGTGTGTCTGTGGGGAAGGAAGAGGGTAAACTTGGAGAAGAAGTGTAATTACCCAGTTCCTGGTTTTAATTACATGTAAATCCTGGACACACTGAAATTTATTAAACTTCTAAGTGTCCATGAGAGTGGGATAGACCTGGTGGGTGTTGCTCTCTTGTCTTCTCTGCAAGACTTTTCTGGAAGTTTCCCTCTTCACTCACCCTCCCTCCTGCTCCTAAAGAGACTCCTTGGGTTCTGGATATAACCAAACATTTTACCTCTGAGACCTTCAAATGTGGCTGGCAGGGACGGAGGCAGAGAGAACAATTCCCTTTAGATTGCTTGTGTTAATGTTCTTAGGGTCTCCCCTGACCCTAAGAGGAGCTGGGGAGCTAGTCTTTGCAGAGTCCCAGAAAAGCCTGGGGAAGAAGGCACGGTCCAGATTGCCATGCTAAGTCTCAGGTCTTCACACACATGTTTGTTTGCTTCATTGCTGTTCCCTTGAAACCTAGATTCAAGCATGTATACTGGCCTGAAGGTTTCTAAACTCTGCCTCAGTTTCCCCTTTTGTAGGCTGCATATGCATATTTTGGAGGGTCCTTTAGCAAAAAGCTGCTTGAAGGCATTGATGGTGATGCTCAGAGGTGGCTACATTGTTGACTCAAATTAATTGACTGTCACTAATACGTTATTTGCTTATATTTTGCATGGTGCTTATTTAGCTCTCAATGCAGACATAGTCCCGGTCCTTACCCTCTCCTCTCTCTTCTCCATGTGATCCCTAACCTTTCTGTTCCCAGCACTTTCTCCAGACCTTGTCAGCCTGGCTTGCCTGCCTGCCTCTGTTTCTCTTTCTCCTTGGCCCCCACTTGCCTTTGCACTAGTTGTACCAGGCTGCATTCACTTTGAAACATTTAGGGCTGATCTTTAGGGTCTTTTGATTGCAGCATTGTGGAGGACATGGTAGGGGAGGCAATTTTCATATCCATGTAGGGGTCTCTGGGATCCCCAGGTGGCACAGGGAGGGAGCCTGGGGCAGCAATGGCAGCAGCTTCATCCTGTCAGTTTTATGGGTGCACCCCTCACCCAGCAGCACCTGAAAGGGGACCAGGCTCAGCAGAAAGACAGGTGGTATGGAAGAGGATCCCAAAGCAGGAAGTTCTTTAGGCAAGGACTATGTTTTCCTTTATTTCCTCTAGCACAAGCTGAATACGTTATTCAGTTACAATGTGCTAAGAACATTGAGTGAGTGTCTCTGGAAATCCCTGTTGGTAAAGCTTAAGCCAGTTCCCTTTTAGTTTTATTCCTGGAGTGATGGGAAACATAGGTGAGGGAGCAGGGGTGGATGGTGGTGGTAGAGGAACCTAGCAGGAGATTTCTCAGTGAGCCGTTGGGGGTTGCTTCTGTCATTGTTTAAAGGGCTGCTGAGGAGGCTCTTTAGCTGGATCAGGGACTGGCCTCCAAATTACCACAGGCTGGACTCCACTTAGCTCCCCACATTCTCCTCCTGACAACCAGTACAACCTCTATACCCAGGACTCTGGGGAATTTATTTACTTCTAAATTCATATCTTGCTGCCACAAAGTCTCCAACAAAGTCCCATTTAAGCCCTCACTCCACCAACACACCCAGATATGGCCCCACTAGTCTTCCATTCCCCACCTCCTGCTTTCCTTCTGAATTCTGTCTAATCCAACTCCTTCACTATTTCTCAACCTGCTGGTGTGCCCCGCCTCCCCAAATGCCCGGCCTCCCCAAGGGCCCTATCTCTAGAGGGCTCCTGCCAAGCTCCACTTCAAGTGCTGACTCTGCTTAGCCAAGCCTTCCCCTGTCCCTGGGTTTGGCTTGCACTTTCTTCTCAGGTCTTTCTCCTTTGAGAAATAAAAAGCTCATGGGTAAGTGATTTCTCATTTTTATAGAGTTGACAAGGAAACTAACACAGAGCCAGAGAGGAAAAAAAGGCTGGGCTTGGAGTTCTGCTATGGGAGTTGCATATTTCATGGCTGACTTTGCTTTGGGGGGTATAGATAGACCAGAAGCCCTGCAAATTTGGGGAAAGCAGGTAGGTTTGCTGGGGTCAGAGTGATTTGGAGTCCGACACTCAGCTCTCCTGAGGAAAATATGAGTTAGGAGAGGTTATTCTTTGGCACTTCTCCTACTTAGTCCTTCCCACCTCTTTGCCCTGCCCTCCTTCCTGGCCTTTCCTTCCTGTTATGGTACAGAGCTTGCTTTATTCATCTTTGTCTTTCCCACAGGGTCCAGCACATAGTATGCTTAGACATGTTCTTTGAGTGAAGATTCTTTCATCTGGCTCTGCTGCCTCCTTCATGTTTTGACACACTTTCTCACTTGAGATTCTGAAAGTCTCTATATCATATCTTCTTAGGGAGGATATTGGTGTGGACTTTGCAGAATATCAGATCCAGTTTTATAAGGTGGTCCACCATCACCAGAGAGGAGTTGAAGATATTCTTCCCTCATGCTAAAGGAGCAAGTTATCTATTTTTTACAGCTGTGAAGGTATCTCTGTGCCTTTCTTATCTAATTTTAAAAAGTTGTGGTAGGATTGATTATAAGCCAGGTCAGGCTGTAGGAGGAAAGATTACCAAGATCCCCTGGGGTGTGGCTGCCTACTGGTCTTTAAAACACTGTGTGAAGACTTGTCTGAGTTCCCAAGTATATTGTAAATGAGCCAGTGCTAACTAAACCTTGAAACTTGAAGTCTCTCTTCTTTCTCTTGGAATCTATCAGTTTTATGTACATGAATTTATTAATTTATAAAGCCTTGGTGGAGAAGCCTGAAATAGGTCTGGCTTCCTGGGTCTCCAACAGGCCATTTGTTCTTATCGAAGTACATATTTGCAACTCTTTAATCTAAGGCCTTAGAGTCTTAAACTCTTCTCCACCCTTCTCTGCTCCCAAGACCATGTACATTGTGGGCAGTACTTCAACACCAGGAGCCCAGACAATGCTTCTCCATGCATGACACCTATTTTATTGCTTATATGTGCCAAATGTTGATTTCAAGGTTGTCTTTCTCTTGCCCTCTAGAGTTTCTTGGGAATGATTCTCCATTATCAATTAATATGTGTTATATGCTTCCAAAGGCAGATTCATTTTAACCTTAGTTTAAGCAAAATCATGTGAAAAGGCCAGTATCTTTAACCAAGTATATTTCAAATCGATAAATATGATTTTTGGATTATATCTTTTGGTTTATCCTTGTCCCTTTTTTCTTTTATTAGCACAGAAATCACAAAGCAAAGTGGGGATTAAAAAGAACTAGTGAAGAGGGATAGAGAATATTCCTTAAGAATTGGTGCCCAATGCTCTTTGTGTAGATTATGTTGCCTGAGCTGGGGTGAGGCAGATGGATCTTGGTGGAAAAGTCATATTGATCTATAATTGGATAAGAACTCAGGACATTGTGGCATAATACAACTTTAATATGACTCAAATGATCTGTTCTCTTTCCTACAGCAAAACAAACACAACAATTAACTTTCCAAGGCAGATGGTAGTGGTATAGAACAGCTACCTAGGGCTATGACAGGAACCAAGCACACTCTGGTGAGAGAGGACACAAGAAAGAGACAGCCAAGTAATTTCATGGGAGGACAGAAGGACACAGTTAAATATATGAAGGAAGATAACCAGGGACATAGTCAGCCTTTCCTAAAATACTTTATGTGTAGTATATTACTGAAGGTGTATATTGCGAGGAGGTACATGGCAGAAGGAGTCATGAGCTCCGACATCCCCTAGCTGCAATTCTAAATGTGGAGACGCGGTATAGTGATGGATGGGGCACTGGATGGATTTCTAGAATATGTGCTTACAAGGAAAGGAAGGACTTGAGGGGGCAAACAATTTTTTCTTGGGAAAAAAATGAGCATGGATCAGTGTTCATTGTAGACAAAGGCCATCATATATTATAGTTTGGAAAACAAGGTGGACAGAATTTCCTTCTCCTGCTTTCTCCTGAGGATTTTAATTAGGTGTTCATTGTTGACAGGATTCAGGGTTAAGGAAAGGGAGTTGAGAATCATAGGGGGAAATAGGGAGGAAATTGATTTTCACTGTTGACATCAATGTATCACGTCACTTTCTAATCCCTTAATTGCACATCTTTCCTGGTTTTTCCCAGCCTTTTCTGATTCGTGTTGGAAAAATGTCATTTTTATTCTTTCTGGTAGCCCATCTAGTTTCTGAAGGTCTCTAGATGCAGAAGCTTATGCTTTTCTGACTTGTCGGGTTGATCATCATGTTTTGATGTGATGATAGAAATGTTAAGAATTTCCAAACTGGATTCTGACTTAAAATAAAGATGTAAATGTGTCAAATCATGAGTGACAATTTTTGCATTTCCCTGTCTTTTCTGAAATTATCCCAGAGGGACTAGGAAAAACCACCTTGTTCACAACCATACCAGAATGATACTAGATAATATGGAGTCTATACAGCCTCTAAAGAAAAGCTGGCTACCTGATTGTTTACTCAAATAGTGGTATAATGATACTAGTGTAGAGTGTGAGTATAGCAAGAACTCTATAGATATTGTGAGAAGGAAGCAAAAATGTTTTGGTCCACACTTACATAGATTTTGGTCAACATTTCAGTGGATGGATTTGGTCTACACACAGTTGGTGTGAAGCATGAAGTTTACATCAGGATGGGTTTTTACTGACTTGGAATTCAGCCTCTGCCAGACTGGGAATGAATTTGAGAGGTGTAGGGCTCGGGGTGGTCATGTAGGTAGGAGAGCTGGAGAAGGTGGCTGTGTTTCCTCTTGGTCTAAGGAGCAGACAGTTTGGGGGCTGCCATGTCTTCAAGTCTTGGTTAGTAATATTTACTTATAGAATTAGGGTTTCTAGTCTCATTGAGAGACATGAAACAGGTCCTACCCTAGAGTGATTTTATTTTAGAAGGGGGGACAAAGCCTTCTTCCAAGTAACATGCAAACAGAATATAGTACAAAGTAAGATCATGGGTGGGAGGATGCCTGGTAAGTGGTCTATTTGGTGAGGTTGTTCTCAAAAGACCCCTAGGATACAAGTTTGGATATTTATTTTCTTTACTATAAGCTGAATTTGGTTAGTCCAGCTTTCTTTCCAACTTTTCAGGGTAGCTATCTGACTTTTACTTCTCCTTCCCTAGGGGAGAATTTACATATTTATTATTACTGCAATGATGTTTCTCTCTTTTCCTTTCCTTTACAGACCATGGTTGAGAATAATAATAATAATTATATTTTTATAATATATTTAACTGGATCTGTCTAGTTGGGTAAACTGAATTTACTGATTCAAGGTGTGGGTGGAGCTTGTTTTGTGTTTTTGGTGGGGGGCATGGAAGAAAGGCATAGATACGCTGTATTTATTGGGTAATGTCCCAAGTTGAAGATGTAGCTTGAACCATGTTTTGCTGGGAAACAGTTATACACAATGCCAAGGTGGGGATATCCATGCAAGCTTTATCATCCATGCAACTTTCTCAGGTTGACCCATAGAGTATACAGAAAGATACTCACTAGTTTTACCAACCTGGAAAATTAGGTCCTTACTACTCTTACCACTCTTACTACTACTCTTACTTTCCATCAACTAGGAAGATATCTGGGATGTTGACATGCTTTTGCCTTGACTATTCATTTCTGATTTAGGAATACCCTTCCTCATTTATACTTTATGTATTTTTTTTACTTATTTTGGCAGGTGGGTAAGTATTGATGAAATGCCCTTAGTTGTATGTTCCCAGAGAGGACTATTTTGTATTTGTCACCATTGTACACTGTGTGTAACTGACTGTGTGATGATTTGGGGGTAATGGTGGTGATGTATATTATTTATGGGAGGTAAAAATGTTGATTTTGCTTGAGTTCTTTTGCACAAAGAATCACTGTGGTGCCTGAACTTTATAATTTGGAATTTGCCTTTATTTTCTTTTACATTTAGTTGAAATCTTATCTTTAATAGATTTGAATCCAGTCTTTCACACTTAGAAACTTTTTGTGGTTTTTACTTGAGGGATCTTCCAATTGCTCATGTTAGACCCAACCCAAAGTACACAGAACCATTCTGTGTAGTTATTTACAGATAGTACAGGAAAATTATGATAAATACAGAAAATTATTTTTTCTGGAAGCTTATATTATAAGAGCATTTCAGGGATACTTCCTTATCTTCCTGAAACAAGAGAAGTCCTATTCTAGACACCATTTAATCCTTTGACTATGGTATCCCTCCTCCCTTCTTCAGGCTACCTTTAAATGAAGCCACTGCAGTCTGAGTATCATGTCATGTTGCCTAATGACAAAGCTTTAGGTGACTTATTTTACAAATAAAGTAAAACAGTGGAAGTAATAAAACTCTGGATTGTCTGTTCAGTTGTGACATGTTCAGGGAGATGACACTGGAGGAAATCATATATCTCACAGATATTGTACTTTATCCCAGATGAGTGGGTTTCTTCGTTTATACTTTTACTTTGTTGTGATGAAAGAGACCTAGACCTCAGTTCTTGTGTCAGATCTCTGATATCACCAAAGTGGGCTACAGAGTGTGGGGTACTTCCTTGGCTGTAGCCAAGTAACTCTTTGGACCTCAGGTTTTAGCTGGGGAAGGAAATGCAAGCTGAAAGCATTATCAAGCAGAAGTTCTGCTCCTCACAACACTCCCACCCCCACTTATTAGTTCTGCCCTCTTCTCTACCTGAGTGTTCTTGTGCAAAGTTCTAGGCCTGTGAGTTATGCCACTGGACATTAGTGAGGGGAGAGTAGGAGGCAAGGAAAGAATACTGGAAAGACCAGATATCTATCTATAGGTGTGACCAGAGAAGCTTCCAGAAGGAAAGTCATGCTGGACAGGGTTTGAAAAGAACGTGTTCTAGGCAGAGAGGGACAGATTATATGAGGGCTAATGTCAATGCCATCAACATGTGCAAGTATTGGCAAAGATTTGTCCTGTTCATGAAAAGAGCCACAGAAAAGTTTAATAGTAGGAGTAAGTGATAGAACAACAGTGAAAAGAAAGACTTATAAATACCATGTTAAAAGTTTCAACTTAATAGAGAACAGAAAATTGCAAGTCTGTTGGGAGAGAGAGAGAGAGAGAGTGTGTGTGTGTATGTGTGTGTGTGTGTGTGTGTGTGTGTGTGTGTGCATGCATGTGCACGTGCGCATGCGCACGAGTGTCTTTTTAAGACTTGAGAAAAGTGGCATTTTCCAGAAGGAGGGTAGAGAATGCTCACACTTCAGGTATCTAATGCAGTGTAGTGATCAGGAAGGATGTAATTTAGGCCTTTATCCTGCTTTAAGGGCAGTACTCTCTGATGGCTGCTTAGTGAATCTGAGTGAGAGCTGATAGGATCTCTGTTTAGAATTACCAATTCTATGGACAGGAGGGTGGACCAGGGAGTATGGCAGGAAGCTGGCCCTGGATATGCTGTATTTGCAAAGTGTAGGAACATACTAGATAGAGGTCTGTTGTGGACAAGGTGCTAAAAGTCTAAGGGACTTCGTATCATCTGAATTGAATTGAAGGCTAGTTTGGCTATCCCCCAAAATCTGAAACCAATGATTTCAGTTGGAATTTCTTAGATTTGTTCTAAACTTTTTATGGAATTTCTCTAATAAAGTAGGATCCTTTGAATCTTCTTTGTCAACCCTTTATTTCTGGACATATTTGGTGTTTCCCTTTGAAACTGAAATAGGAAGGCAATCCTTTATCTTCTCTGTTGATCTTCCTATGCTAATAGCATGTTCAGAATACTGATTATTCCTTATTTCAAGTCCATATTCATTAATAAGTTTAAAACAATAATGGCAAAATCATAAAATACACAAAGATATCTGTGTTTATGCCTGATGTCCATTCTTCTTTGTGCTTATTTCCATGGATGATTAATAAATAATAACAATGTTCTAGGTGCTGTGAGCTTAGAGCTGGCCACAGACATGGGTCACAATGGGGAACACTGATGCCCATTTTTATATGTTCTACTAGGTTAGGTCTCTAGTTGTCAATGACAACCAAACAAGAATGATCAATCAGACATAACTGAAGTCCTTTTCACTAGAATCACCCTCCTATTTTAGATCTGGAATAGGGTTAATCATACTTTGGAGTGGCATGAAAGCTGAAATTTTTCTGGTACTTGTTCTTCTGAATTAAGAATAAAAAGGAGATGGCTGTTCTCTGGAAAACATTCCCATTCTGCTTGTGATTGGCAGCCAAGTCTGGGGAGCAAATGGCCAAATGAATTAGGAGGCTTGAAAAGATGTTTTGTTAGGGCCACCTGGGTGGCTCAGTTGGTTAAGCGTGTGACTTTTGGTTTCAGCTTAGGTCATGATCTCACGGTTCCTGAGTTCAAACCTCACGTTGTGATCTTCACTGACAGTGCAGAGCCTGCTTGGCATTCTCTCTCGCTCTCTTTCTCTCGCTCTCAAAATAAATAAACTTTTAAAAAGATGTTTTGTTAAACCATCCTCATTAAACTGGCACCATCTGCCTTCCTACCCTCCTTTGTCCCAGTTGGAGCTGTCCTTTTTGACAGATGTTTCCTAATGGTGTGGGCCAGCAGCAACTGGAAGCCTCAGTGATGGCTGAAGTTTGGGAAGGCCAAATCTGTAGGTATTTAGCTGTCAGGAATATTACAACCATCTTCTTACCATTTGGGTCCCATTTTAGAAAATGTCTGCTCCCCACCCCCATCTTCCTTTACACAATAAGAGTAAAGGTTTCATTTTCTTCTTTAGCACTCCCTAACTGTACTGAAGATTGTTCTTTTTCTTCGTAAGAATGAGGCAGTGACCAGAAAAGATTTAGAATAGAATGGTGAAAGAATAATATGATGAAAGTATTCCTATGAGGATGACTTATATTTCCTGTTGAGATCCATTATCCTATAATTCCACTAAAAGCCAAGCAAAAGGAGATGGGCTAATGTTGTGGGCAGGAATTACAATTAGCTATTGAATCATATCTGGGAACTACTGGGGTAGGTATAGCAATTCTTTGAAATCTTTCTTGGCATCCAAAAGGACAATCCGAAGACATTTTGGCCCTAGATTAAATTAAGTTCGGATTTTATCAGGACAATGTTTATTTGGAGATTTTAGTTTTGATGGTCCCACTACTTCCAGTTCTGGCTCATCAATATCTATTTGTGAGGAAAGGAAAGACATTAGCAGAGGGTGACCTTGGAGCAAATAAAAGAACATGGCTCAAATACTCCTTTTATAGCAATTCCCTAGAGTCTTGCCTTTTGTGAAGGTAGGGTGCTCAGGAGAAAGAACATGGTCTTTGAAGCAATAAAGAACCAAATTCAATTTCCAGCTCTCCTTTTTACTGGCTATATGAGCTTGGGACAGTTATCTAAACTCTCTGTCTATAAAGTGGAATAATTATGCTTATGTCATTGGGCTGTTATGGGGGATAAATGAAATAACATATGTGCCTTACCTGCAGCTCAAAAAATTCTGGTTCACTTTCACCCCCCTCTTAATGCATCCCTAAATCTTGCACATATACCTGGTACTAATACTTGCCAGATACCATTTTTCTCTTCTTCCAGTTTCTTCCCATGTTCCCAAATATCTCTAGAATTGAAGTCTAGGGCCCTGGTTTATTAGTTTGTGTTAATCCCACAAAATGATAATAAGAATATGGAATTTTTATAACTGTACTAACATGAGCCGTGGTTGTGGTTACTTTCAAGGTTTTTTGGCTGGCTGACAATTTTGGTTATAAAGCAAAGTCAAGAGAGTTCTATCTTCCATCCACTCCTTTGATCTAAAGTTTCTGATTTGGGGCTAGATCATTCTGGGTGGAATGATCTAACCCTCTGATTTAGGGGAGGAGAATCCATAACCTTTACTGCTGGGATATTCTTATTTTCCTCCTATCTTTTTGGTTTGAAAAAATATGAAAACTACAGAAAATTGCAAGAATAGAATAATTAATACCCATTTATTTTTCACCAGGATTGACCAAGTGTTTTAATATTTTCCCACTACTTGCTCCCTCCAATGTGTGTGTTTGTGTTTGTGTGCTTGTGTGTATAAAATATGGTCCATATTCTAAGTATACTAATTGTCTGATTTTTTTATGGCAAAATATTTCTCCCTGATGCAGATGCAGTTCAGGGTTCTGCATTACGTTTCATTGTCATGTCTCTTTATTCTCCATTAATCTGTAACAGTTCCTCAGACTGTCATTCCTAATATTAACAGTTTTGAACAGCATGGGTCAGTTGTTTTATAGAAAGTCAACTTACTGAGGAAAGTTATTTTGTAGACTGATCATTTTATCATTAGGTTCAGGTTACACATTTTGGGCAAGAATATTATATACAAATATTCTTAATGATAATGAGTGCCATGCAGGCAGGGAACACATCTTTTTCCTCCCTATTTGTGTTTCCTCCCTATTGTGTTCCAGTCCCAATTCCCTAGGACTGGCCTTTAAAAGGTGCTTAATATTTTTGAATGAATGAATGTGTGACTGACTGAATGAATGAATGAATGATGTAAGATGTACACTGCCATTAAGTTCTATTATTTTTCTACTTGAAAGGAGGAAGAACACCCTTCTCCTATATCCTAGTCCCATTTTTACTGCACATGTTTGAAGGCTTAAAGGTAACCCAGGACCTCTGTCAAGATCCACAGAGAAAGGAAATGAGATGGGACTATGAGGTGAGGCAAGCTGTAAAGTCTCTTTACCCCGGGAGTGGGTGATAATCATAATATTTTGAGAGTGGACAATGAATAAGATGGTTCTTAGATGGAAAGAAACACAGGACACAGAAGCTAGAAGTACATGGTATGTTTCCTTGCTGAAAGAAATTAGTCATTTGGATTTCAAGATTTTATTACACTTTCCTCCCCTAACTCCCATTTGAAAATATAGAATGTCATTATGTAAATTGATTTCTGTCTCTTTTCCTTTCCCAGAAGGACAACCCCACAATTCTTTCCTTCTCCACCATCCATCCCCATCCTTACTCACACACAGAAGTCTGTATCTTATAGCATTTATAAAGAGTGGTTGGGCGGTGATTCTCTCCAGATTATTTGTTGTTGGGAAACTGTAGAACTCCTTGGAATACTCATATGGATGTAGAGATTTTATTTCTGTCACCCAGGGGAAGTAAGATTATGAGAAGTACTCTTTACTTCTCAGAAATGTGTTTTCAGGCTTCTCTTGGGGCCCTTTCTCCAGCTCTGAGCATCTCAGAAATTTCTGACAGTCCTTTCTGAGGCATATGGGCCTTGTGATTGAATTCACCTATTTAATTCTGCAAGGCTTCAGAGTGCCTGATGTATATGGTTCTTATCCCCCTTCTGAGACTCTACCTACCCTTGTCTTTGTAATCATTAATATCATCAGTTCCAAGAAAGCACCCTTTATCTCCATGTCAACTCTTCATTATCCTGAATTATAGTGGGAATAATCTAAAATAGTGAAAGACACTAAAGTGACTTAGTTTTCAGTGGTGGAGTCCTGCCTAGAGATAATCCATAAAGTGAAAGTCTTCAGGGAAAGCAATCTGCCATTGTCCTCCCCCATGGGTGGCTGTATGGCATCTCTGTTTTGGCATCTAGAGAGGGAGGCAGAGGCAAGAACACAGCTTTTTCAGGCCTCATTGTGTTATCAGAGGCACCAGGCATCTATTGAGAGCTCTGCAAAACTTATCTCCATGACTTGTTTTCAAACTCTGGAGGAGGGCTTTCGTTATTAGAGTATCCAATACTTAGTTCAAAAACACCAATCTGTAGAAAACTTGTGAAACTATAATTTTTTCTAGGGTTTCCATCTCACCCAGAGTAACAGCCAAAGTTCTCACAGTGACTCTCAGACCCTACAGAAGGATCTGGCTTCCTGCTTTTTCTCTGACCTCATCCCTTACTGCTTCCCCCTCACTCACTCTGTCCTGGCCCCACAGACCTCCTTATTATCCTCAAAAGTAGCCAAGTACCACTTCACACCCATTAGGATGATCGATATAAAAAAAAACAGGATAACAAGAGTTGGAAAGCATATGTAGAAATTGGGATGCTTGTGCATTGTTAGTGGGAATGTAAAATTGTGTAGCCACTGTGGAAAAAAGTATTGTGGTTACAAAAAAACTACATATACACTTCTGGGTATATATCTCACAGAATTTAAAGGAGGAACTCAAAAAGACATCTGTATACCCATATTCGTAACACCATTATTCACAACAGCTAAAGGTGAAACATCCACATGACCATCAGTGGATGGATGGGTAAACAAGATGTGGGATATATAGACAATGGAATATTATGCAGCCTGGAAGAGGAGGGACATTCTGACATATGCTATAAAACGGATGAACCTTGAAGATATAATGTTAAGTGAAATAAGCTGGTCACAAAAGTACAAATTGTATGATTCTACTTATATGAGGTATCCAGAGTAGTCAAATTCATGAAGACAGAAAGCTCACAGAGACAGAAAGTACAGGAGATACAGGGAGTTACTGTTTAGTGGGTACAGAGTTTCAGGTGAGGAAGGTTAACAAGTTTTGGAGATGGATGGTGGTGATGGTTACACAAAAGTGTGAAGGTGAGGCTCTCTTGGACCATCCATTTTAAAATTACCACCTACTCTGAACACATCCTAGCCTTTGCTTTGCTTCCATTTTTTTTATCTGATTTTGTTAACTAATCCCTTTTACCATTGGGTAAGAGACATGGCCCCAGTGTTCATGGTGGCTTTTCTCTGTTTACTTTTCTTATGTATTCTGGACTGTTTCCAGTTTAGAAGTGTTGGTGTGCACAGGCACTACATTATTATTATTTAAAGTTCTCACCCTCAACTCAAACCCCTACTCTTGTTCATGACTGCCTCCTATCAGAGTTGTAGGGTTGCTGAGTTAGAAGTTCAGAACCTCTGGGGAAGCTAAGCTATACAAAAAGCT
This sequence comes from Leopardus geoffroyi, assembly GCF_018350155.1. Taxonomy (NCBI): domain Eukaryota; kingdom Metazoa; phylum Chordata; class Mammalia; order Carnivora; family Felidae; genus Leopardus; species Leopardus geoffroyi. The sequence continues at coordinate 54,855,060 of NC_059341.1, read as the reverse complement.
GTATACTTGTTTATTTGGGAGCCACTGGTTTGATTGGTTCCAGAGTTTTTGTTGTCTGGAAATTCTAAGTAGGACAAGAGAATTTACATACTTTGAGATCAGGAAGGAGCTGTGCTTGGATACAAAGGGTTTGATATAATCTCTGGAGAGGAATGTTGCATTTAAAGTCCACTTCTCCGAAACTTTGAGCACTTGAAAATAATTATTTAACATCCTCTGTAGCCTTCCTCTAAAGTCTTTATCAAACTTCTAGCAAAGCAACTGATATCCAAACTATCTTTGAGGCTATTCAGGAGAAGCCACAAGGCCAACATACTGATTGGCAAAAGTGTTAATGCACAAGCATGGGAAACAGTGGGACTTACTGACTTTAAATTTTTTTTGAAAAGGAAAGGTCTAGAGTGAAGGCAGTACCCTTCTTAGAGACAGAGGAATGAACACAATGACCCTCCAGGACAAATGAGAGCAGGTGAGGCTGGCTGGGAAAGTAAGACAGCCTGCAATTTACTGGGTATATATTGTTGGATTTAGCAGGTGTTCTTTTTGGCCATTTGTGATGGATATTTTGTTTTGGAGTTTTTAAGGAGCTCAGAAACTGAGATAAACACAGAGAAGAAGTAGAAAGAGAGAGCCAGGGGTATTTTGGAATTCATACAAGCTGAATTCACATCCCCTGCCCCCTGCCCTGTATTTCTTTAAGCACATCCCTGTGTAAGCACCTTCTTAGGGAGGGATTGTTTCTTAATTAAAGTAAGATTCACAGACACAGAGCCCACATTAGGAAATGTCCTCAGGGAATGCACTTGAAATAGATGATGGTGCCTGTTCTAGTTTATTTACAACTTACACCTTTGTTTGGCCCATTCTATCTTTCCAAGCAAACAAACAAACAAACAAACCTTCTAGGAATCTCAAGATATATTAGTCATTCAATACATCTCTATATGCATTTTCTCTGTCCCAAATGCCTCTTAAGTTTCCTTGCTACAATTATGAGAAGACCCTTATCCTGGGTAGTGAGAGTTAGAAGGGGAGTGTGGAATTCAGAAGGAGGTATATGGATCCTGGCCCTTCCCTCCCAAAGTTTTCAGGAATTTAAGTGACACACCCAGGACACCAGCAGATAGAAAGGGGAAATGTTTCACATGGGCAGCAGAATGCCCTGTAAGTGTTGGTGGGAAGAGGAGGAAGGTTGGAGATGGGGCTCAATCATGATGGCTTAGAAAAGGCCACCTAGATGTTGAGATGGGGGAGGTTGTAGAATAGGTTTGAGAAAAGCTAGAGCATCAAGACTGGACAGAAAGGAGTGAGGAGGACATCCCTGGAAGGACAGGCACTTAGTCAGGAAAAAGGCTCAACCCAGGAAGGGTAAGTCAGGATGTGAGAAACTGAGTTAGGAAGGAGGTGATGGACCTGAGGGTTAGGAAAGAATTAGGACGGGGCTCTGACAGCTGAGTCAGAGTCTGGACTGAATAAAAACCATTAGAATAACCACAGATTACTGCACAGAGAGAGGGCATTTCTGAACATTGGTTTTGAAAACAGTGATTCTCTGTGTTGTTATAAACTGGATTTGTGATAGTCTCTCTCAGGATTCCCAATAATGGGTTTGCTTTCTCTTCTGTAAGCTTGCTTGCTTATTTTTTTTTCCTGCTTGTTGGTGTCATAAAATATGATTATTTATTCCCAGATGTTTTGTTCTTTAGATTATTTCTCTGATATCTTCATAGTTTGTCTGTAGTCCACTTTTGCTCATATTTAGTAAAAGTGGGAAGAGCACAAGGACAACCCTGCACAACACAGCTGAAGGAAACAGAAATTATCAAAAACATTGCCCCTCTCCAACCCTGCCATTCAGATGGTCCTCCTCTGGCATTCCTCCTTAAAGTCCATGGATGGACTTCAGAAGAGTGTAGGACATTTTTTTGAGGTGAACAACCTCAAGGGGTGTGTGATTCCACACATGAGAGGAACCACTCTTGTGTCTTTGTTAGGAGGTAGGTGGCTCCCCAGAGGGAGAAACATGGTACAAGCATCCTTAGTGCCCATAAAGGAGCCTCCAGAGACAGTTGAAGGAGCTGATGGAGAAAGAAGAATTGGGAAAAGGGAAATGGGTTCAGTGGGAACTGGTAAGAGGGGTGTCCCGTCTTCCCTTGTTCTCTACCCTCTTTCTAGCAGGCATTCTTTCTCTGTGTTCCCCATGTCCTAGTGATTACAGGATTCTGGTTCCCCTTGAATTTAATTCTATTGAGAGCCTGCTCACAGTGTCATCTCATGCAATTCCTTTGTCGAACCTGAAGTGCACAGAGTGGAAACAACCCTCCTTCAGTCATGGGCTTTTAGCACCATTGCTTCCTGTCAGGCACCTTTACAAAGCATTTTATTTTCCCCTTTCATCCTGATCTCTATTCTCATTTTCTCTCCTCACAGTGGGTGTTTGTGGGGGGGGGAATTACTGTCCTGTATTTAACAAATGATCTTCCAGTATATGCTCTACATGTATATTTAGATACATTCATCCACTCAACAACAGTTGCAGATGCGAGGAATACAGCCAGGAGCAAAATATTTTTTTGTTTAAGTCATGTTTTCATGGAGCTTACATTCTTTTGAAGTGAGACAAATCATGAACAAATAAGTAAGACATTTAGTACTTTGGGCAGTGGTATGTGTTATAGAAAAAAGAGCAGGGGGATAAGGCATGTTATGTGTGATTAGAAGCAGATTGCAGTTTTATATGGGGTGATTAAGAAGGTCATGCTACACATGTCCTATTTCACTAAATGCAGTGAAGTGAGCAGCCATGTGGATATGTGGGCTATAAGTGCTGCAGTTATAGGGGACATCAAGTACAAAAGCCCTGAGGTAGGGTCTCGCCTGGTATGTTAGGAGGCCAGAAGGTTAGGAGACCAGTGGCTAGAGAAAAATGAATGGGAAGAGAGAAACAGAGGCTGAGAGGTAGCTGGGTCTGTGACCAATACTGTAGGACTTTGTAGGCCATTGTAAACGCAGACATTGGCTTTTACTCTGAATAAAAGGGAAACCAATGGAAGGTTTTGAGCAGAGGAATGATGTGATATTTTTAACAGATATGTGTGTATCCTTGACAATTATACAGCACTTTTGTCTGTTTTATAAATGTGCATAAATGGCATTGTGCTTTACACCTCATCCTGCTTTTACTTTTCCTACTTGTCGTTGTTTCTGAGAAGTACCCATGTTGTTAAATGTAAATCTACTTTATTATTTCTGACTTCTGTGCAGCATCTCATTGTGCACATACCACACATTTTATTTATATATCCCTCTAGTAACAGATGCTGGCGTAGCTCCAACTACTTGCTGCCACTAATAGTCCTGTGATGAACATGCTCATATGAGCCTCCTTATGGACTCAGGAGAGAGTTCCTTGGAGTGTTTACCTCAGAGAGGGATTGTAGGGTGGAAGGGTGTGTGCATTCTTAACTCCAATAAGATTGTGCTTCAGGATGGTGGCCCCAGTGACACTCCCACCAATGGTGCATGATAGTTTGTATCCTCTCATCAAATTCTCATGTTGATCCAATAAAAGTAAGTTTCCTCATGGATGAGGAAACTGAGGCTTAGAGAGATTAAGCAAATTACCTTGTTTCTATAGTCAAGCAGAAGATCCAGGGCTCATATCCAAAATCTCTAACATAATGTTCATTGCTCTTCCCTCTCTAGTACCCAGCATTGCCTCTTCCAGAAATAAGATGAGGCATCTATGATTACAGATTATTATTATTATTATTATTATTATTATTATTATTATTATTATATTAAAGCCTTACATTTTTCAATGCCTTCTCTAATGCAGTAAGCCTAGGACCCCCAAGTGATTAGCAACAGCATGTATGAGGGTATCTAATTAGTGTCCGTAGAGTTTCAAGGCAAAATATATGGAATAAAACCATATTCATTGTCTCACGATGGCTAGCTAACAGGCTTGAGTTTTAGTTGATGATTTTGAAGATAGACATATGCAAAGACTAATTTATTTTCAAAGCTTGAAGACTTTATAGCAGATTTTCATATTAAATATTTGGTAGATTATATTAAGTACATAGTGTTTGCTAGGCACTGAACTAAGTATTTTATACTCATAATTTTATTTACTCCTCACAATTATCCTATGCAGTATTTGCTTTTATTCCCATTTGACTGATGTGGAAACTAAAGCCCCTGGAGGTGAACTAATTTGTCCAGAGTCACCTGGTATGAGGTTGAGTTGTGATTTACACCTGAGCAGTTTACATTCAGAGACTTACTCCTAACTACTAAACTGTGCTGCCTTTTTGTGAAGAAAACTTTTAGAATCTCTTCGCTTTCAAATTGAGGACCAGTTCTTCTCAGCTGGGTGGTTGAGAGCAGTCATGGGAAGTGGACAAGAATCTCCAGAGCGAGAGGATATGACATTTGAAAATGTCCCCAGGTGTCTTCATTATGCCTCCCTCTGTCTCCCAAAGTCAGAACCTCTGCCTTAGGACATCCCACCTAGATTATAGGACCTGAGCATAATGCCTTCAGAAAAGTAGGGATTCTCTACCTGGGCATGAGTTGTTCATTGCCTGTAACCCAAGGTAGCCTGATATTTTTAAACAAGTGTCATCAAAGGCAAATGACCTATGTGTGGCTTATACTTGCCATGAATGATATACAGTCAAGGTTTTATCACAGGTGGTTTTCCCTTCACACTTTTGATTTTGCTTGCCTTCTATAAGGAAGGTAATACCATTTAAATTTTTTACCTGAGCCAGGTTTATAAAGGTTGCTTGGCTACAAAGTATGTATCTCAAAGTCAAGTAGATAGCAATTATAGATTTTGTGTTCTTTCAGGTTTCTCTTCTCAGTTTGTACATGTTCAACAAAATATGTATTGAGTACCTAACTCACAGTCTAATTGGAGTTAGGCAGCTGAGCTGGAATTTTGACATATTAGGAAAAATGGCACACGGAGTAACCCTAGCATTATGAGAGCACACAGGAAGGGCAGCATAAGGGTCTGGGGAAGCTTCCTGGGGAAGCAACATCTGAGCTGGGAACTGAAAGAGAAGTGGGGGTTAGCTATGTGAAGGGGACAAGAGGGCATTACAGGCAGGGAACAGGGTGAGTGTGGAATTTCGCAACTGGGAAATTGTGCAGGAACTTGGCAAGGGACGAAGCTGGAGGGATCAGCACAAGTCAGATGATGAAGGAAGGAAGGATTATGAAGGAAGGGCAGTGGGAATCACTGAAGGGTTGAAGCCTGGGGGTAGGTGGGAGATACGCCAATCACATTTATACTGTAGAAAGTTCCATGAGTGAACAATTGATCCTCCTTATCTATCTCATGAGCTTGTTGGTAAATCATAACGTTGGAGCTGGTGGGCAGCACAGAAGGAGTTTAGATAGATTTGTAGACAGAAGGTCAGACCCATAAGTCAAGGGTTCCTTTTGATAATCTGTAGAAGAGACTTTTCCATTTTGATTTGATCTTTCCATCTTTAGAAACCTCTGACATTTGCCAAAATTCTCTCAAAACCAAAGCCTGAGTAGGGAGGAGAGAGGGGGCTGCATGACTTTGTTTTTTTTCTGTTCTGCACTACTCATTCCTGGGGCATTGCTGTGAATTGTTCACCTGAAGCCTCGTTCTGCTTGAGGAGGGGCCATTTGAATAGCAGCAACAAAGAAAAGGAAAAGAGGAACCAGATATTTGGCATATTCAGACAACGGTTTGAGTGAGTTAAAAACCCCTTGTGAAAACTTAATAGGGAGTTTTAAGTGAGTGTTTTAATACAAGCTCCTAGAGCAGGAAGGGTCTCCAAGCTGCTGGAAGCTGACATCACAGATGAGGCAAAGTGGTTATAGAGCAGTGTGGACAATGAGGAGAATGTCTGCAGAAGTGAACTCACTTTCCTGGAACCCAGAGAGGGAGGAGACAGAGGAATTATTTGGTTGTGAGCTACTGAGCTAGGTGACTTACTTCTTTTCTCCCTACCCATCATAGTCTCGTAGACCATGGTTTATAAAACTTATAAAACTTTACTTAAAACTTCACTACAACTTATAAAGGTTGTAGTAAATTTTGCCTTGTTGCTTTGGGTGAGGCTTAATTAATGTCAGTATTCATAAAACCACCTTTCTGGCTCTTCTCCCTACTTAGTAATGGACCCTTGATTGGCTGCTGCACCTATATCTCCAGTGTTTCCTCACCAGGCAGCCTTGTCCTCTGATTCTTGCAGGTAGTTATGAAGGCCATGCCTCTTTCTCCCTCTTTCTCTCTTCTCACAGCGTCCCCTATGGGCCTAGATGGGTAAAGTGAAGGGTTGAACTGTACATTCTTTGCCATCAGTACAACTAAATGGATGATGCAGAATGAAGAGAAAAGGGGGCAAAGTGCCATCTGACCTTGGGTAGCTTATGTTGGGGCTAAGGGTTTTAAGACTGGGGACCATATTTGTATTTTAAACTCAGGTGATATTTAAAAATGGGTCTTTAATTGAGGCCCTCTAGTTTGTGAATTAATGTGTCATAACTCATGCTCAAGCACCGTGCAAACATCCCACATGTAATTATGCACAATAAATTCATGTTCTGTTGTGTCTTACAGCTTTATTTGTTTGTTTGTTTAGAGAGCATGAGTGAATGAGGCACAGAGGGAGAGAGAGAGAGAGAATCTTAAGCCAACTCCATGTCCAGCATGGAGCCTGATGCAGGGCTCGATCTCACAACTGTGAGATAATGACCTAAGCCAAAATCAGAAGTCAGATGCTTAACTCATTAAGCCACCCAGGTGCCCCTCTTATAGCTTAATCAGCACATGAAGCTGCATGAGTTAGATGAACCCAAAGGGGTTGGCGTCATGTGGTGTATAAAATAACAGAATGTTGGGAAGTATTTGGCACTTCTTTTGTGGTGGGGGGAGAGAAACAGGGTTGATTTGTCTATGATGTCCTTTGGTGTCACTCTCTGCAATATCTGTGCTGCAACAGGTGCTATGGGACTTTTGATCTTTGGTTGGTTGGAAATGGGTTCAGTAAATAGTTATTGTTTACTTAGGCATTGTGGAGGGACAGGACATACCAGAAGAAATACAGCGTAGCAGCTTTGAAGCCTGAGAAGCTAAACTCAGCAGCCCCAAACCATGAGCTTAACTCAGCCTCACTGAAGATGATACCAGACTCTGTACCCCCTGGACTTGCTACAGCTCTCTGATCCTACAATCCTCTTCAGTTCCAGCCAGAATGCTGCGTCAGGCACTTCGCAGATTTGGTCAAATGCTGGTACGCAGATGTACGCTGGAGGAAAAGAAAACTGAACCTACCCCTCTCAGATGGCTAAGCACTTTGGATTTAGTGGCCCTGGGTATAGACTACACTCTGGGTGCAGGTGTGTATTTCCTGGCTGGCGAAGTGGCCAGCAATCAAGCAGGACCAGCCACTGTGATCTGCTTTTTGGTGGCTGGCCTATCTTGTGCATTGGCTGGGCTGTGCTATGCAGAGTTTGCTGCCCGGGTTCCCCATTCTGGCTCTGCATATCTCTACAGCTATGTCACTATAGGTGAACTCTGGGCTTTCATCACTGGCTGGAACTTCATCCTCTCCTATGTTGTTGGCACAGCCAGTGTAGCTCGGGCATGGACAAGAGCTTTTGACTACCTGATTGGGAACCAGATCTCTCAGACCCTGCATGAGAGTATCTTACTGCATGTTCAACAGGTACTTGCAGAATATCCAGACTTCTTTGCTACGGGTCTGGTGTTGTTGCTCACCGGAGTGCTAGCTCTGAGGGCTAGGGAGTCAGTACTATTTACCAAAATGATCACATTGGTGAGCCTTTTGATTCTTGTCTTTGTCATCATCTCTGGCTTCATTAAAGGGGACCTGCACAACTGGAAGCTCACAGAAGAGGACTACGTAAAGGCTGGACTCAATGGCACCTCAAGCTTGGGCCCTCTGGGCTATGGAGGATTTGTGCCTTTTGGCTTTGAGGGGATTCTCCGTGGAGCAGCTACCTGTTTCTATGCATTTATAGGTTTTGACAATATTGTTACCAGAGCTGAGGAAGCCCAGAATCCCCAGCGTTCCATCTTCATGGGAATTGTGATTTCACTGTTCATCTGCTTTTTGATGTATTTTTGTGTCACTTCAGCACTTACACTTATGGTGCCTTACTACCAGCTCCAAGCTGGGAGCCCTTTGCCTGAGGCATTTCTATATATTGGCTGGGCCCCTGCCTGCTATGTTGTGGCTATTGGAGCTCTCTGTACTCTTTTCACTACAATCTTGAATGATATGTTCTCTGCACGTTGGGTGATCTCTGTGATGGCAAAGGATGGCCTCCTGTTCCATGTCCTTGCCAGGACCCACACCAGCAGACATATCTCCATTGTGGCCACTGTGGTCTTGGGCATTATGGCAGCAGTCATTGCATTCTTCTTTGAACTCATTCATCTTGTGGACTTCATGTCCATTGGGACCCTGTTTACTCACTCCCTGGTAGCTATTTGTATCCTCATCCTCAGGTATCAGCCTGAGGTGAAGAATGGGGGAAATGAAGCAGAGATGCAGGAGGAGAATGGACCTGCAGCAGTGCAGCTGACTCTACAGGAACTACTTTTCACAGGCAGCTCCTCCCCCACTCCACTCTCTGGCCAGGTTGTCTATGTTTGCTCCTCACTGCTTGTTCTGCTGCTCACTCTTCTTTGCCTGGTGCTGGCCCAGTGGCCAGTTCTGCTTTCTGGAGACCCAGTGTGGATTTCAGTGGTTGTGGTGCTCCTGGGGCTCATCATTGGGATCACTGGGGTCATCTGGAGACAGCCACAGAACTCCAGTCGCCTTCCCTTTAAGGTCCCTGCTCTGCCTCTCCTCCCACTACTGAGTGTATTTGTGAATGTTTGCCTTATGATGCAGATGACAGCTGACACCTGGGCCCGATTTGGTGTCTCCATGCTGATCGGGTTTGCTATCTACTTCAGCTATGGGATCCAGCACAGCCGAGTGGCTAACCCCACTTAAGTTAGCACCAAAACTATAGACCTTGAACTCAGCAGTGCCAATACATATTGAGTGTTACATCATCACACCTAAATGCAGTCTTGTCCCTGCACGATTTTGGAGAGTACTCTTGAGTGCATGGAAAGCTAGGACTCCCATGGGATGTTGGTGAGGGAATACTAATAGAGTTCTGTACTTATTGTGGAGTGAAGGATGTGTCTTTGCTCTCTCTCTCTCTCTCTCTCTGTCTCTGTCTCTCTCTCTTTTTACTTGTCTACTTTACAGTTGTGTCTGTAGCTGCTCACTGGCCTTACTGGCTTTAAAAAAATATATTATTAAAATAAACTAGAAAAGTGTTTTTGTTTTCTTTGAGTAAATATTCAGTAGTGATATTACTGGACTATATGATAATACTATTTTTAATTTTTTTAGGAACCTGCACACTACTTTCCCTAGAAACTGCACCAATTTACATTCCCACCAACAGTGCATGATAGTTTTTTTTTTCTCCACATTCTCACCAACACTTATTATTTCTTATCTTTTTTCTTTTAGCCAATCTGACAAAGTAAGTGATATCTCATTGCAGTTTTAATTTGTGTTTCCCTGGTGATTAGTGATGATGAGTATCTTTTCGTGTGTCTGTTGGTCTTTGTCCATTTTATAAATGGATTTTTTGATGTTGAGTTGTATAAGTTCTTTATATATTTTTGGATATTAACCCTACTGGATATATCATTTGCAAATATCCACTCCTACTCAGTAAGTAGCCATTTTGTTTTGTGTATGGTTTTCTTTGCTGTGCAAAAGCTTCTTCTTTACATGAATAAGAAAAGATATATATACCTTTATGTTTATTGTAACATTACATACAATAGCCAGGATATGAAAATAACCCAATTGTCCATTAATATATATATGGTAGAAAATACTCAGCCATTGAAAAAATGAAATGTTGCCATTTACAACAACATGGATGGACCTAGATGGTGTAATGCTAAGTGAAACAAATCCAGCAGAGAAAGATAAATACTATATGATTTCACTCATATGTGGAATTTAAGTAATAAAAAATATCTTGGGGTGCTTGGGTAGCTCAGTCAGTTAAGTACCCCACTGCAGCTCAGTTCACATTCTCACAGTTCATGGGTTTGAGCCCTGCATTGGTCTCTGTACTGACAGAACCTGGAGCCTAATTCAGATTCTGTGTCTCCCTCTGTCTTTGCCCCTACCCCCATTCATGCTCTGCCTCTCTCTCTCTCAAAAATTAAATAAACATTAAAAAAAGAGTACACTTATCTTTTTGATTACTCAGAAATTTATGGAATTGCTGAATCCTTATATTGTACACCTGAGAATAATATAATGACACTATATGTTAATTATACTTCAATTAATAACATAAAGGAAACTAGAAAAATACAAAAATAAAGATGAAATATGGCCCCTGCCTTTAAGGAGTTTATATTCTTTTTTTTTAAGTTTATTTATTTATTTTGAGATAGAGAACAAGTAGGGAAGGGGAAGAAGCAGGGGACAGAGGATCCGAAGCAGGGTCTATGCTGACAGCAGAGAGCCTGACACGGGACAAACTCATAAGCCATGAGATCATGACCTGAGCTGAAGTCAGACACCCTAAATCCATCCAGCCACTCCAAGAGCTTATATTCTAATACAAAGGGTAAAGTATACCTGTAACACAAAGTATAAAGCTATCATAAGTAATACACAAAGTGTCTTGGGAATTCAGAGTGGAGGGTGATCATTTGTGGCTGGCACAGTAATGAGAGTTGATCAGTGAAATCAGAGACATCTTTGTAAAGGAATGATATTTAGGTTATCCCTCTCCAAAGATAAATAAGATTTTGCCACACATGGGTACTAGGGAGAGATTGTAGGCAGAGAGAATGACACTAGGAGAATGAGGCAGTGTTCGTTCAGACTCCACTGAGCAGGCTGTGTAGCTTGACCCTTGGCAGTGGGCAGGAGGAGAGTGGGCGTGCAACAGAACACACACAGGTGGATTGGAGCCAGCGCTTTCCTCTGAGCACAAAGCACTTTGGTTTAAACCCACTACCCATGGTGTAAAGCCCTGGGGTTTGTTCCTCTACTTGGCTATTTCTGTATTCTTGAACTTTGAAGTTTCTCTACAGTTGTCTGCTTTGGTCCACCTGCTCAGAAAGTTCACAGCTGAGAGCCAAGTATCCTGGGTTCTGGTCTTGTTTCTACCACTGACTAGCAATGTGACCTTGAGCAAGCCACTCAGTACCTGCATTCTGCTCAATAAAAACTAAAAAAACAAAACACAAAAAAGAAAAAACAAACAAAAAAAACCAACCCTGCATTCCTCCCTCCTATGTCTGGAACCAACTGATCCCCAAGACATAGGTGAATAAACTGTCAGCTTTAGATATGAAACCTGATTGGCTTGCTAGTCCTACATCACTAAATTAGGTAGACTTAGTCTTCATCATAAGCAGCGCTGAGTACCTTCTGCCTCCCACCACAGGAGAAAACCAGCTTTTCTTCTGTGAGCAATGTAGAATACATGTGTCCAGTGGGCTGATTGGTTCTGGATTAAAAAACAAAACAAAACAAAACAAAACAAAACAAGAACTGGGAAGGGGCTGAGCTTGGCACGCTCAGTGCTGTCTCTTCAACCCACTAATCAAAGTCACAGTGAAAGATGGTGGGTGGAGAGAAGCCAGGAATAACAGTCTGCACAGTGGTGCTCAAACTTGAACTGGTGTCAGCTCACCTGGAGGGCTTGTGAAACACACATTGCTGGGCTCTTCCTCTAGCATTTGGAATTCAGTAGGCCTGGGTGGGGTCTTCTTCAGGGACCTCACACTGAAGACCAAGACTCCAGCTTGTCCATGTGTAAAGATGAAGCCATTGAAATCTGGTGCCCTTTGGGGTGGCTCCCCGGCCAAGCAGAGCCCCGGAGGCTGGCTTGCAAAAGCGGAGGGGCCTGACGGACTGTGTTCTGACAGCAAGCGTGACTTAGCGTCTGGAGGTCATAAGTTAACAGCTCTGCTCGGAAAGCGGGAAGGCTGGAGAACAAAAGGAGGGAGAGCTGCTGAGCCCCCGGACGACAGAGCTCAGTTTGGTGGGGAACAAAGGCGCTCGCCAGCGCCATCTCCCCCGCCCATCCCTCAGCCAAAATCCCAAAGAGAACCAGTTCCTGCCAGGGAACTTGGTCGCTCCGCGCAAACACCCAACTCTGTGCTTCTGCGGAGCCAAACCTCCGGCAGCGGATCTGACTCCCTCCTGCTGCCACAGGGCCCCTCCTGAAGTGGATCACCTAAGGAGAAGCGAGCTAAGCCTGCCCCTCCTGCCCCTGTGCACCTTGCCTACCCACCCCAGCTAATACGCCAGATCCCCAGCATCACAAGCCTGGCAGTGTGCAAGTAGCCCAGACGGGCCACACCACCCCACAGTGAATCCCGCCCCTAGGAGAGGGGAAGAGAAGGCACACACCAGTTTGACTGTGGCCCCAGCGGTGGGCTGGGGGCAGACATCAGGTCGGACTGCGGCCCCGCCCACCAACTCCAGTTATACACCACAGCACAGGGGAAGTGCCCTGCAGGTCCTCACCATGCCAGGGACTATCCAAAATGACCAAGCGGAAGAATTCCCCTCAGAAGAATCTCCAGGAAATAACAACAGCTAATGAGCTGATCAAAAAGGATTTAAATAATATAACAGAAAGTGAATTTAGAATAATAGTCATAAAATTAATCGCCGGGCTTGAAAACAGTATACAGGACAGCAGAGAATCCCTTGCTACAGAGATCAAGGGACTAAGGAACAGTCACGAGGAGCTGAAAAACGCTTTAAATGAAATGCAAAACAAAATGGAAACCACCACAGCTGGGATTGAAGAGGCAGAGGAGAGAATAGGTGAACTAGAAGATAAAGTTATGGAAAAAGAGGAAGCTGAGAGAAAGAGAGATAAAAAAATCCAGGAGTATGAGGGGAAAATTAGAGAACTAAGTGATACACTAAAAAGAAATAATATACGCATAATTGGTATCCCAGAGGAGGAAGAGAGAGGGAAAGGTGCTGAAGGGGTACTTGAAGAAATAATAGCTGAGAACTTCCCTGAACTGGGGAAGGAAAAAGGCATTGAAATCCAAGAGGCACAGAGAACTCCCTTCAGACGGAACTTGAATCGATCTGCACGACATATCATAGTGAAACTGGCAAAATACAAGGATAAAGAGAAAATTCTGAAAGCAGCAAGGGGTAAACGTGCCCTCACATATAAAGGGAGACCTATAAGACTCCTGACTGATCTCTCTTTTAAAACTTGGCAGGCCAGAAAGAATTGGCACGAGATTTTCAGTGTGCTAGACAGAAAAAATATGCAGCCGAGAATCCTTTATCCAGCAAGTCTGTCATTTAGAATAGAAGGAGAGATAAAGGTCTTCCCAAACAAACAAAGACTGAAGGAATTTGTCACCACTAAACCAGCCCTACAAGAGATCCTAAGGGGGACCCTGTGAGACAAAATACCAGAGACATCACTACAAGCATAAAACATACAGACATCACAATGACTCTAAACCCGTATCTTTCTATAATAACACTGAATGTAAATGGATTAAATGCGCCAACCAAAAGACATAGGGTATCAGAATGGATAAAAAAACAAGACCCATCTATTTGCTGTCTACAAGAGACTCATTTTAGACCTGAGGACACCTTCAGATTGAGAGTGAGGAGATGGAGAACTATTTATCATGCTACTGGAGGCCAAAAGAAAGCTGGAGTAGCCATACTTATATCAGACAAACTAGACTTTAAATTAAAGGCTGTAACAAGAGATGAAGAAGGACATTATATAATAGTTACAGGGTCTATCCATCAGGAAGAGCTAACAATTATAAATGTCTATGCGCCGAATACCGGAGCCCCCAAATATATAAAACAACTACTCATAAACATAAGCAACCTTATTGATAAGAATGTGGTAATTGCAGGGGACTTTAACACCCCACTTACAGAAATGGATAGATCATCTAGACACACGGTCAATAAAGAAACAAGGGCCCTGAATGAGACATTGGATCAGATGGACTTGACAGATATATTTAGAACTCTGCATCCCAAAGCAACAGAATATACTTTCTTCTCGAGTGCACATGGAACATTCTCCAAAATAGATCACATACTGGGTCACAAAACAGCCCTTCATAAGTTTACAAGACTTGAAATTATACCATGCATACTTTCAGACCACAATGCTATGAAGCTTGAAATCAACCACAGAAAAAAGTCTGGAAAACCTCCAAAAGCATGGAGGTTAAAGAACACCCTACTAACGAATGAGTGGGTCAACCAGGCAATTAGAGAAGAAATTTAAAAATATATGGAAACAAACGAAAATGAAAATACAACAATCCAAACGCTTTGGGACGCAGCGAAGGCAGTCCTGAGAGGAAAATACATTGCAATCCAGGCCTATCTCAAGAAACAAGAAAAATCCCAAATACAAAATCTAACAGCACACCTAAAGGAAATAGAAGCAGAACAGCAAAGACAGCCTAAACCCAGCAGAAGAAGAGAAATAAAGATCAGAGCAGAAATAAACAATATAGAGTCTAAAAAAACTGTAGAGCAGATCAACGAAACCAAGAGTTGGTTTTTTGAAAAAATAAACAAAATTGACAAACCTCTAGCCAGGCTTCTCAAAAAGAAAAGGGAGATGACCCAAATAGATAAAATCATGAATGAAAATGGAATGATTACAACCCATCCCTCAGAGATACAAACAATTAGGGAATACTATGAAAAATTATATGCCAACAAATTGGACAACCTGGAAGAAATGGACAAATTCCTGAACACCCACACTCTTCCAAAACTCAATCAGGAGGAAATAGAAAGCTTGAACAGACCCATAACCAGCGAAGAAATTGAATCGGTTATCAAAAATCTCCCAACAAATAAGAGTCCAGGACCAGATGGCTTCCCAGGGGAGTTCTACCAGACGTTTAAAGCAGAGATAATACCTATCCTTCTCAAGCTATTCCAAGAAATAGAAAGGGAAGGAAAACTTCCAGACTCATTCTATGAAGCCAGTATTACTTTGATTCCTAAACCAGACAGAGACCCAGTAAAAAAAGAGAACTACCGGCCAATATCCCTGATGAATATGGATGCAAAAATTCTCAATAAGATACTAGCAAATCGAATTCAACGGCATATAAAAAGAATTATTCACGATGATCAAGTGGGATTCATTCCTGGGATGCAGGGCTGGTTCAACATTCGCAAATCAATCAACGTGATACATCACATTAACCAAAAAAAAAAAAGAGAAGAACCATATGATCCTGTCAATCGATGCAGAAATGGCCTTTGACAAAATCCAGCACCCTTTCTTAATAAAAACCCTTGAGAAAGTCAGGATAGAAGGAACATACTTAAAGATCATAAAAGCCATTTATGAAAAGCCCACAGCTAACATCATCCTCAACGGGGAAAAACTGAGAGCTTTTTCCCTGAGATCAGGAACACGACAGGGATGCCCACTCTCACCGCTGTTGTTTAACATAGTGCTGGAAGTTCTAGCATCAGCAATCAGACAACAAAAGGAAATCAAAGGCATCAAAATTGGCAAAGATGAAGTCAAGCTTTCGCTTTTTGCAGATGACATGATATTATACATGGAAAATCCGATAGACTCCACCAAAAGTCTGCTAGAACTGATACATGAATTCAGCAAAGTTTCAGGATACAAAATCAATGTACAGAAATCAGTGGCATTCTTATACACTAACAATGAAGCAACAGAAAGACAAATAAAGAAACTGATCCCATTCACAATTGCACCAAGAAGCATAAAATACCTAGGAATAAATCTAACCAAAGATGTAAAGGATCTGTATGCTGAAAACTATAGAAAGCTTACGAAGGAAATTGAAGAAGATTTAAAGAAATGGAAAGACATTCCCTGCTCATGGATTGGAAGAATAAATATTGTCAAAATGTCAATACTACCCAAAGCTATCTACACATTCAATGCAATCCCAATCAAAATTGCACCAGCATTCTTCTCGAAACTAGAACAAGCAATCCTAAAATTCATATGGAACCACAAAAGGCCCCGAATAGCCAAAGGAATTTTGAAGAAGAAGACCAAAGCAGGAGGCATCACAATCCCAGACTTTAGCCTCTACTACAAAGCTGTCATTATCAAGACGGCATGGTATTGGCACAAAAACAGACACATAGACCAATGGAATAGAATAGAAACCCCAGAACTAGACCCACAAACGTATGGCCAACTCATCTTTGACAAAGCAGGAAAGAACATCCAATGGAAAAAAGACAGCCTCTTTAACAAATGGTGCTGGGAGAACTGGACAGCAACATGCAGAAGGTTGAAACTAGACCACTTTCTCACACCATTCACAAAAATAAACTCAAAATGGATAAAGGACCTGAATGTGAGACAGGAAACCATTAAAACCTTAGAGGAGAAAGCAGGAAAAGACCTCTCTGACCTCAGCCGTAGCAATCTCTTACTCAACACATCCCCAAAGGCAAGGGAATTAAAAGCAAAAGTGAATTACTGGGACCTTATGAAGATAAAAAGCTTCTGCACAGCAAAGGAAACAACCAACAAAACTAAAAGGCAACCAACGGAATGGGAAAAGATATTTGCAAATGACATATCGGACAAAGGGCTAGTATCCAGAATCTATAAAGAGCTCACCAAACTTCACACCCGAAAAACAAATAACCCAGTGAAGAAATGGGCAGAAAACATGAATAGACACTTCTCTAAAGAAGACAGCCGGATGGCCAACAGGCACATGAAAAGATGTTCAGCGTCGCTCCTTATCAGGGAAATACAAATCAAAACCACACTCAGGTATCACCTCACGCCAGTCAGAGTGGCCAAAATGAACAAATCAGGAGACTATAGATGCTGGAGAGGATGTGGAGAAACGGGAACCCTCGTGCACTGTTGGTGGGAATGCAAATTGGTGCAGCCGCTCTGGAAAGCAGTGTGGAGGTTCCTCAGAAAATTAAAAATAGACCTACCCTATGACCCAGCAATAGCACTGCTAGGAATTTATCCAAGGGATACAGGAGTACTGATGCATAGGGGCATTTGTACCCCAATGTTCATAGCAGCACTCTCAACAATAGCCAAATGATGGAAAGAGCTGAAATATCCATCAACTGATGAATGGATAAAGAAATTGTGGTTTATATACACAATGGAATACTACGTGGCAATGAGAAAAAATGAAATATGGCCTTTTGTAGCAACGTGGATGGAACTGGAGAGTGTGATGCTAAGTGAAATAAGCCATACAGAGAAAGACAGATACCATATGGTTTCACTCTTATGTGGATCCTGAGAAACCTAACAGGAACCCATGGGGGAGGGGGAGGAAAAAAGAAAAAAAAAAAGAGGTTAGAGTGGGAGAGAGCCAAAGCATAAGAGACTGTTAAAAACTGAGAACAAACTGAGGGTTGATGGGGGGTGGGAGGGAGGAGA
Source organism: Leopardus geoffroyi (assembly GCF_018350155.1). Taxonomy (NCBI): domain Eukaryota; kingdom Metazoa; phylum Chordata; class Mammalia; order Carnivora; family Felidae; genus Leopardus; species Leopardus geoffroyi. Next base: position 54,837,543 of record NC_059341.1, on the reverse strand, counting down.
GGGTGGGTGATGGGTATTGAGGAGGGCATCTTTTGGGATGAGCACTGGGTGTTTTATGGAAACCAATTTGACAATAAATTTCATATATTATAAAAAAAATGAAATCTGGTGCCCTTTGAACATTTACTTCATTTCATGAAACATTTAGATTAAAATACTATCATTAATGTTTTCACAGTGGGGAAAGCATAGTGAACCATTTCACAATGTATATGCTTATCCAATCACCACAATGTACCCTTTAAATATCTTATAATTTTATATGTCAATTATACCTCAGTAAAGCTGAAATAAAAAAAAAAAGAAAATACCACAGTTATCTGTGTGTCTTTATTTTCCTTTTTTTTTTTTTTTTCCTGATCATAGGTAAGGAGTGTATCTTGTTCACTTCCCCAGAGCATCACCCAGGACCAGGCACATAATGAGAAATGAATTGTTAAATTGAATTAACTCTCACATTTTTCTTTGGTATAGAATACTGTCCTTCCTTTCAGGCTAGCATTGTGCCTCTCCTTTAAAACAATCTTCTGGGAGACTTCCTTGACAAACAGCCTTTCTCTCAATCCAGAACAATATATCTAGACCTGTACCTAGGTCTGTACCTAGATACATCTAGAACTGTACCCAGGCACTTCTAGTTTTGCTTTGTGTGGCTCAGCCTGAGTTCTGGTTACTGTCCTGTCTGATTCATCAGAGTGGAGTCTTGTTCAGGGCAAGGAGTAGTTTCTCCCCTTCCTGTAGACCCAACAGTAAGAACAGTGTTGTTCACTCAAAGAGCAACGTGGAAAATACAAAGCTATCTCAGGAGAAAGGCTGATTGGGCCTTCCCTGGTCCTGCTCTATATATTCCCATGGAATGTGGGGAGGGTCCAAAAGTAGCAAATTCATAGAAAGCCCAACCAAATTTACCTGACTCCAGGGACTCCCAGAAGAGGAGACCTACTTCAACATGGGCACAACAGGCATCTTTCTTGACAGAAGTTTATGGTTGGCATAGGAGGGCCAGTGTTTCTCTATTTGTGTATGGGTCCTGCCCTGGAAGGGAGGGATATGAAGCTACTTTCTTACTTGTGGAATTTCTCATATTCTCACAGGGAGTAGGTGCCTCCAGGGAAGGCTGTAGAGGCAGGATTACTATATATTTACCAACTCCTTTAGATGCTTTTTTAAGAGACTTGTGCAAAAACCTTGTGAGAGAATCTAAGATTCTTTGGGGAGAGAAAATTGACACCCCCAAATGGGGTGGAAAATGAACTTAGTAACTTTGGAAGGGAAGGTATGAGTAGAAACTGAGAAAGAGGTATTGGTTGAGAGACACTATCTGGAGGAGGATGCCTATAGAGCAATTTGGAAAATAAAATATGGATAAGTGAGTTGGAAAAGAAATAGGACAATAATTCTAGGGTACATGGACCTTTAGGACTCATGAAAAAATGACACACTTGTGAGGGATGTATTTATTCACATTTGGAGGGAATTTATGGGCCCGATTTGTATTGTGTTTTGTGCCATGGAGTGAGATTCCCAAATCAGGATGGGATGAGTTATGATTGTCTTTGCCATCTAGAGGACAGACAGAAGGGTGTGAATAGATGGACTTCTCCTGGGAGACAGTTATAGCACCTGCTACAGTCATCTAGATCCTTGCTCTTCAATGTATGGTAATGGACCAGCTGTGTGGGTGTCACCTGGGAGCTTGTTAGAAATGCAGAATCTTAGGCCCCAACCAGATCTACAGAATCAGAATCTGCATTTTTAACAAGATCCCAAGTGATTTGTATGCCCTTTTGGGTGTGAGTAGTACTGGCCTTAGATGATGGATGATAAGTGTCTGACCTCAGATGAGTACTCTGGAAGTTCTGAAAACTTTGGAATTGGGAACATAAGAGGAGGAGTCTAGGCTGGGGAAATTGCATTTGGGGAAGAGGGAGACATGTGGTCCCTGGCTGCCCTCCTATCCCCAGGCCTCTCAAACCAGTCACTGTGCCAGGTTTGGCACTCTTCCCACTTTGGGAAAATGCCTGCCATGCTTATGCTAGAGTCTGCCTGGTCCTCAGGGGCTCCCCTGGGGCAAGTGTTGGGTAGTCAGGACAGCTGTCAATTCTGTTTCCCCTACTTCATATGATGGCCTGAAAGGGATGGGGAAGGTCATATCAGTCATGCCCCACCTCAGGGTTGTACTGTCCCTTAGCCAAATGCATGATAACGCGATGACACTAACTGAGGAGGCTATGGAGGTTGGGGAATTGAAATAGGAGTTCTTAACTATCTGTCCTGGAAATTAGGATAATTTCATTTTTCAAAATCTTAAAGAGAAACCCAATGACTTAAAAAGGGTTTAAACTCCTGTAGGGACAAAACTAATTCTTTTCAAGAGATATTTTGATGATTTTTAATGGGTTAATAACAAACTATGTGAGACCTATAATTACAGAGACCTGGAGCAATAAGCAATGGAACAATGTTACCCGGTGGGCATTTCAGAATTTTCTTAAGTTTTTCAGGGTTTTGTACCTCACTCCCAATCAGAACGAGTGATAAAGAGAGGCCAACATAGAAGGAAAACGGATTGAGACTGAACATAAGGAAGAATTTTCTGAGATTACAGGGTGACAGGGGAGATGGGAGGGAGCAGGCTCTCTAGCCATGTGCATGGCTGTGTCACTTGGGTTTCGAATGCTTCAGATGGGCTCCTGCCCAGAAACAGGGAAATGCACCAAATGAAGTTTCAAAATGTTTTTTTTTTTTTTTTTTATCCGAAGAATTCTCCAGTCAGCTCCTGAAATGAAAGGCCGGGGTGAATGTGTGATGTATGTAAGGCAGTGAGGCATGGGGTTGATGAGTGACAGAAGGAAAAATTATTAGAGCATTGAAATCTGCTGAAAATTTTAAAACAGCTTGGATTTAGGAAAATAAATTGCATGTTAGGGCTCAAATAAGAGTTTTAGGTTTCCATGTTCTTTATCTCTCCATGTGTTTATCTTGTCTCATTGATGAGATTTAAAAACCCCTAAGGGAAAAGAAAAACTCTTTTATGTATTACCTCTTCATATCTCCATGCCCACAAAATGATGAAGATAATAGCTCCATGTGCTGAGTACTATGCCCTATACTTTTTTCCAAACACTTTTTGTGATCACCTATTTAATACAAAAGTTGTATGAGGTGACTATTGTTATGCTATATGTTCTGTTATAGCACAATCTTTTAATGAAGTATAAAACATGTTCACCAATAGACCCAAGTGTCTTCAGTTTCTCTGCAACAAGAAGCCAAAGCAAATAAACCTCCAGCAGGGTGGTGGGTACTCTACAAGGACTGGAGGAGAATCCCACTGGGAGAAGGCAAAGACAGACAGCACTTCAGAAGCAGTCAGAGTCTGGGAAGAATATAGAAAATAAAGCCTGTGGCAGGGATAGTAAGGGAGTTTGTGGGTGTTTGTGGGTCCTTGGAGGGTCCCAGGAAGGTGAAGGAAGGTGATGGTAGGACCTCTAGAGCCACTTCCCACTCAGCTGAGTCCTGACTCTGGAGGGGAGCTGAGAAGACCACCTGAGCAGCAAAGGAAGGGTTGTGATTCCTGCTCCCCTTACCCAGGCACCTGCTGGGTGTGCCCATCTGGGTGGGGGCGGGCTGGGCTGCTTCCCAACTGTGAGCACAGAATCTAATGGGGTTTCATCTGAGGAATTGTTTATATTCCAGGGGACACACTCTCTCTTCCACATCTGCTTAGCACAGCAAGTGCTGTCCTATAACTCTCCTGCACTGTCTGTTCATAAAGAATGTCTTGAAATTACAGTAATACACAGAAATTAATGATGACTTTCCTTGGGATGGCTCTCTGGGGGATTATTAGCCCTTCAGTCCATGTGATGTGCAGGCCCAGTGCAGGCATTTAGGCCATGGTCAGCCCCATTAATGGTTATTAAGGAAACTACAACCTGCAAAAGGGTGCCAGATGAAATGGACCAGGAGAGGCAGGGGCCAGTGTTGGGGTGGTGAGTTGAACAGAGCTTGCCAAGTTGAAGACCATGCCTCCTAAGGTGTGCACCACTGAGGGTCTGAGGCTGAAAGAGACTGGGTTTCTGTTTCAGGGACAGAGGACTGGAAGGGTGTTGGGGAGATGATCAGCACAGAGTTTGGGAGGATGGAATGGGGTCACTTTCTGTGGGTGGACACTTTGCTGATGAAAGCTTTACCTGCCTTTTAATATTCAAAGAATTATTAGGTAAATTTTATTAATTCCACCTTACATGTGATGAAACTGAGGCTCAGAGAGATTGTATCAAGTGCTCAAGGTAATACAGCATATTAAGAGGCAAAGTAGGATGTGAACTCAGGTCCTTGAATCCTGAGCTTTTGTTGTTTCCACTCTACCATGGCCAGAAGTTGTCTTTAATGTGTCTGCCTCAGCTTCAGGCCGGGGGATGGGGGCAGGAGGTGAGGTGGGGAATGGAAGGTAGAGGCCCAAAAGTGTTTGTTGTGTGCACGAATGTATTATCTCTGCAGGTTCTGCTTCCATGGTTGGGCCCAGGTCCTAGAGATTCTGCAGCAGGAAGAAGAATATAGCAAAGGAATTCCAGTGTGGACCAGGAAACTGGAAATGGGTTTCCTATGGGTTTCCCTCCTTTTCCTGAACATTATAGGCCTCTGGAATCTAAAGGACTGGGCTTTGGATCCTAAGAAGGAATACAGTGGCATGTATGCACAGGTGTGTTGTTTGAGTGTTCGAGTATGTATATGTTTATGTGTGAAGCCTGTCTATAAATGTATGAGTTTGTGAGAAAAGTGTCTTTGTGTTGCATACATGTGAGTATGTTTGTGACATATGAGGGTGTATATGTGTATAGTTGAGCTTATGTGTCTGTGTGTATGTATGAGTATGAGCATCTGTGTGTGTGCATGTGCAGGTGTGTGTGTGTGTGTGTGTGTGTGTGTGTGTGTGTGTGTGTGTGGTCCCAGGGGAGCCTGAACTCAGAGGTGAAGATACATTTGACTTGTTCAAACTTCCAGCATGTTTCAGGCTGTGTTATGGGGTAGGGTGAGGTGGGAGGGAAGAACAGAAAGGCTCTTAGTGCTTGGGGTGTGGAGATTGGGTAGCCCGAACAGTGGGTGTCTCTGCCCTGTCAGGCACAGGGGTATGGCATCAGGGTCCCGGATCGGAGGCTGGGTAGAGACTGGGTCCTGAGGCCTTCACTCAGGGCTTGCATTGGAAGAGCTCAGAGGTCCTGCTCTGACGAGGGAGGACCATGAAGATATTGGGCCAGGGTGGGAGGGTGGCCAGACAGTGGATGGTTCAGGCCTACTCTCTTTACCTGTCCCTACCCCCAGTTCTAGGGAAAGATCTAACCAGGGTGGTATTCCTACCTCTAGGCTCCACCCATTCTGCCTGAGGCCTTAGAGTCCCCAGAAGTCTTTGTGTACCACCTTCTGAGGCTGGGATGACCACAGTCACAGAGAAAACTGTTGTCTCTAGTCAGTACTACCAGACAGGTTCAAACCAAGTCCTTGTCTCTTGGAGTCTTTGGGGAAGGTCCATGTATGCAATCTTACTGAATTTCACACAAGCTGAGCTTTCAGACCCCTTGTGCTGGGAAGTTCTTAATGGGTTTAACTCAAATCCTCTTGTTGCAATTAGTGCCTCATAAGCCCAGGCCACATTTGTGAAATTGAACTCTGGCACCTGCATCCACAAGCCTGGAAGTAGTTTCTTCTGGATAAGGAAGTGGGTCCAGAGTGTAGGGACACTGAAAGGATATGGGGCTACAGCTGTGGATCACATATGGGTCAGTCCTTTCCTGGGCAGGAGGGCCATGATCAACAGGGCAGATTCAGAGAAGGGAGTTCTGAAACCACCAGTTTTCCCCTGTTACTTCAAACTATGCCAGGAGAAATGGAAACAGAGGCTGTGGTAGGAGGGACCAGATTCAAACAGGGGAAAGTATTTCGCTGTTTGCAGCTTTGAGGAGTTCTGGAAACACAGGAAAAGAGCAAATTATGAATGAAGGAAAGCTCCTCTTGCAGCTCAGAAAGTAGGAAGAGGGGCAGGGGCTATGGGACTCTGAGGGGCAGAGGGGTGTGTGTGCTGAGGGTGAGTGTGTGCACAGCATAGTGTTGTGGGCATTTCAGGGCCCAAAGACAATAAGAGATGCCACTGGAAAGGGCTGCAGGAGGGTTTTCCTGAAATGGAAATTCATGGGTTCTTGGTGGAGCCGAAGACTCCCCCAGCCTATCTCTGCACCCAGGGCCCAGGGCTGGCTCTGCAGGGAAAGCCATTCTCTGCTGCCCTCTTGTGGCCCATGAGCCCTTGCAGGTCACTGCGGAGAAGGTTCCCATCAAGTCCCTAGAGCTGCTCCCCTGCCCAGCACCCCCCCCCCCAGCCACCCAGTAGAAATTCCTTATATAACAAAAGGGTATCTTTGATCATCCAACTACATCTTTCCTCCCACTTCCACTGGTTTCATGAGACACTCAGAACCTCCTTAAGGCTGGGATAGTCTTCCTGAGATTTCACTCTGTGCCATTGCCTGAAGTAGTCACTTCTGCTTTTGTTGAAGGGCAGTGGACACATGGGCTGAAATCAAGATATTAAACAGAGAGAACAATTTCTCTTCCTCCTTTGGTTCAATGTACAGCCTCAGTTTCCCAGAGTTTTTGGGAGTTTTCAAAGAAAGGTGGCGGGGATAGTGACCTTCCTGGAGAAAATGGGTCTGGAGCAGACCAGTCTTCTGTGAGTTTTCACCTGAACTCACTCCATCAGACTCAGCAGGGAGATGGATTGGTAGGAGCCAGGAGTCAAGAGACAGGGATGCTGGAGGGAGATGGAATATTTGACAGATGCTAACAGGACTCCCTATCTGCTAGTTCTGGAGTCCCCTCCCACCCACTAGGCTACCCTTGATCCTCCCCTTCTAGTGCTCAGTGCTCATTAGTGACTGCCTGTCTTTGGGGAGACACCCAGGGGGCTAAGTTGCCCCCTGGAAAGGGAGAGAGGAGGAGGGAGAGACACTGAGTAAATGATGGAGAAGGGGGTTGGAATGACTGGGAATTGAGCTGGGGTCCCATGATCACTGGGGTGCTTAGAAGGCTTGACAGGGAAATTGTCCTGGGGATAGATACTGAGGTTCAAGGGGTGAGATAGTTGGGGGGACTGTGAGAAGAAATATTTAAAGGGACTGAGTTTCACTGGTTTGAGTGCTTATTTTGGGAGACCTAGATAATAAGAACCAATGATCTTATTGAGAGCTTCCTATGTACAAGAATGGTTACAGGTCATGAGGGGATAAAAGAGAGACACACATATTTTCTGTTCCCCTTCCTGTAGTAAAAGACATGCCGCATACCCTCCCTGGACCCGATGCCCCATGTGCATGTGTGAGGTTTGTAAGGAGCCACTGGGCAGTTCTGGTCAGGGATGCAGAGCAAAGCTCCCAGGCTTACTGTTCTGCACACCCCACACTCTTCAGGCAAAGCACTTTCAGTGGACCTCAAGCTTCTCCTTGTCTCTCTCTTTTATTTAGGTACAATGAACTTATTCCATACAAACATCTTCTTCACTGGAGCACTTACAACTGCTGCTGCAGGTGCCTGGTCACCTGACATCCTCTGTGGGGATCGCCTTCACAGCCTGCAGCACCAGGCTGTGTGCCTCACCAGAGACACATGTTTGTCCTTTAGGGTGGATCTAATTTTTGAGAATTGCAAAGTTTTCTCAGAGGCTGGAGAATAAGGTGAGGACCCAGCTGGGAAGCAGTATTTCCAGTTAAAAACCAGGTTAATGTGGGAAGACACAGTGGATGATGTGCCTTCCTCCAAAATGGCTCTGAAAGGTCATTCAAAGGAGATACTTGCAGCATGTGACACAGGGAGACATTCCTGGTGGCTGCTGGAGCCCAGATTAATGTTTCTGTCTGTGATATCAGGTAGTAGGGCTCCCTTCCCAGCCTGGTGAGGCTGGAGGGTGAGGCCTGCATTTGCCTGAAATACTTGCTCAAATGGTCCTGCCCTTGGGGAGCTTATGTTCCCCTCCCTGGCAACGAATATGCAAAGTTACCTTTGAGTGGTGACACGCACCCAGTACAGACCAACAAGTGCGAAGGACAAGGGCACATTCAGAATCAGAGTCAGTTAGTTCATCAGGGAAGGCTGCCTGGAGGAGGGGACTCATGGGTGGGTGTAGAAGGAGAAACCCAACAGAACATGGGGCAGAGAAGGAAAAGAAGAAGAGAACCTCTCTCTGTTACTTGTGAAGCAGGATGAACAAACCATAAGGCAGGCAGGACACAGCTTTGCTGGCCTGGATAAACTGTTGGATTGGGGAACCAGAGTGAAGGGGAATGGAGACAGGTAGATTCTGACAGCCAGGCTGGATGTTCTGAATTTGCTAGGAGAGGTATTGTGGCCCACTGGAGGGTACCCAGAGATGTATTTTGCATGTTTTCTCTCTCTCTGTGTGTGTGTGTGTGTGTGTGTGTGTGTGTGTGTGTGTTAGAGGGCAAGATGTATATGCAGGTAGTTTTGTGCCAAGTGGCTTTGTGACCTAGGCTCTTGTCTTTCCATCTGTGTGGATGCATGAAATAGAGGGCAGCATATGTGCAAAGGTGTGTGTTGTGTATGTGTGTCTCTGTGTCTGTCTGTCTGTCTGCAGGAGTAGTGGCACCTGGCAGGAGCCCTGGCTGTCCAAGTATCATTATCTCTTCTCTTCCTTCATCTGTCCTTCACTAAGGTCATGCCAAGGAGGTAAACAGTAAAATAGCAAGCTGCTATTTTCAGCTGTGGTCACTGGTCTTTGCCCCAGCTCCCTTCCACAGGGGCTCTTCTGGCCTTGCCAGAATTCCAGTGTGGTTGTTTCCTCCTCTCCCTTCTTGTTGTGAATCTGCAGGCATCGCCTTCTGGGTCCCATCTCTTCCAGGACTCCCCTGGGTGTGTGGGTGGGGAGTGGTGAAGCAGGAGGTCTTGGGCTGAGTTGGAATCTCAGCCCTGTTACTCCTCATGTAGTCTCTTCACCTGGACCCACTCACCTGTAAAAGGTGAGAAATAATTGCAGGGGCATAATTATTTCTAGGGGCAAAAAATAATTCATGGGACTGTGGTGAGAATTAGTGCTGTGGTAAAGATGCAACACACTCAGCACATAGTATGTGTTCAATAAATATTAGCTCTTATTTTTTGCCCTTCATCAAACTGTTCCCCTGTCTTCTTAGCCTGGTGTAAAAAGGATTTTTAAAAGAGAGAGGAACCAAAGTAATTGACTGCATAAACCAAAACTGACTATCAGGAATTTCATATGGTTCAGCCTAACGAGTGCTCTAAATTCTGAACACAGGAAATGCCCGTGAGTGTGGACAAGAAGGGAAGGTGGGGACTGGACTGAACCAGAACACAGGAAACCATGTGATTTCTGCAGTGGACCCCAGGGAGGATGGAAGCTGCCCAAAGTCCATCCTACATTCATCCTGTGGTGGCAGAGCTGGCTGCCCTCTATCCCTGCAGTCATGGGTCTGTGTCCGCTGGGGCTACAGAGGGTGTGGAAGTCAGCTCCCCATGTACTCTCATCTCCAGACAGGATCTGGACTCCTGGAACCTCATATCCACATATTCCTCTCCCCTCCCTGCATGTCAGGTGTGCTCGCACGCGAACACACACACACACACACACACACACACACACGCACATGCACACACACAAATGCACAGGTGTCCTGGGATTTCTAAAGGAAAGCACTGTCCCACTAGAGATTGATTCCCTCCAGCTGCCTGCTTCCCTGATACTAAACCTCACAGGGCAGTGTAGGCTTAGATGATGTCCCTGCTTGGGTTTCTTACTCAGTTCCCTCCTTTCTCCTAGGGAGCAGAATCAGTGAGTCACACACTCTACCCTCTATATGTGTGCTGGGCACTGAGGGGAGACCCAGAGGGAGGAGCAGGTGCCCTGCCCTGGGGGAGCTCCTGGCAGCTGGAGATGAGGCCGAGAACCAAACAGAAGGGCATACAGCTCTGGGAACTCCCTCAGCAAATATTTGTGAACTGAGTGGTCAAGGACTACTAAACAAAGCCCTATGACTTAGGTGATAGATGACTATCAATGACCAAAAGAGGCAAGATGAAGGAAGACACAGAACTGCAGAAGGTTTACTAGAAGACAAGGAGAATGATACTCATTTTGTTAGCAAGGAGCAGGAAAATGGAGAGGAGAGGGTCAGATGAGTCAGAGCTCTCAGTAAGTGCAAGATCTTTTAGTACAGAATGTGAACCTTGGAGACAGATGAGGAGGAAATATGCAGGTGTGCATGTGTGTGTGGGCGGGTGGTGATGTGTGTGTTAGGGAGGCAGAGCAGAGGGATGGAGGAGACAGGGTCTGCTCTATGTGGGGTAGCAATGTAAAATATACCATGGTTATAACTCCACCGTGACCCCGGGCTGGGTGGACAAGATGCTGAGAAGCTAGGCTGATGTCGCTGGCCCTGATGTGTCCTCATGTTCTGTGAGGCTGGCTGAGCCTGGACTGTATAGTCTAGTGAGCCATGGCTGGGGGGAGACAACTGCCAGGGCTTTGACAGGTGGGGAAGAGGCCACTGGGGGTCAGGAGACAGAAAGAAGGAAAGGGAGACATAATGGGGTGTGGAGGGGTAATGGTAAGACTGAGGCTTTGAGACCTTTATCCTGGTTATCCCCTCATCCACCCCTTCCATGGACTGAATTCTGTATTTTAAAGCTAAAGGAACTTCAGTAAATGGTCTGGTTTAGCCTTTCATATTCAGAGGGTAAGGTATGACTTCCCCACTTCCCAGATGAGGCCTCAACTTGGCCAAGCTCTCCTGGGCAGAACATGCTGAGAAGGGCCCCAGGAGGCAGGTCTTTTGCCCTCTGGGGGTCACTTCTCCCTCACTCAACAGGTTCCAAGCTTGGCTGCTTCCCAGGGCAGAAACTGTAGGTAGGGGCACCACAGTGCAGTCATTTGATTCTTTGCTCAGCCCCTTACCAGCTGTGTGACTTGAGGCAAGTTCCTGAACCTCTCTGCCTTAGTTGCGTTATGTGTAAAATAGCCACACTAAAACCTGCTCCTGTAGCCCGGTATTGAGGATAACATGAGATTTATGCCAAAGAACTGTGTATAGTTGTAAAGATGTACATATCTAAATGCATTAGGCATTTTAAACCATCCTCATGCTCATCTTCGATATCTTCTCAGCTGATTCTCTCCATTCCTGCTGAGCAGATCAGTCTCCTGTCTTCCAAGTCCTTCACACACCCACCCTCTAAATCTGGCATTTCCTTCCCTCTGATCTTGCCTTGTACTCTCCATCTCTGTTTCCATCCTCCTTTCCAGAGTTCTCTCAGTCCTCAACAGATCTGGCTACATTCTATTAACTTATATGCTTTTCTCTCCCCAGCGTTTCTTGTCTTGTCTGTCTCTCTTCTCACATCCGAGAGAACAGGACCCTGTCTTCTCCTCCCTTGGGCTGCTTTCCCTCCCCCTGGGCTGGGCTCACAGGGCGAGTCTAAAGAATGGACACTGAGACGGGCTGAGAGTTTGAGATCCAACAGGAGAGGGAGGCCTCAGGGGATAGGACAGCAAACTAGGCTTCTGCATGTGGGCTTTTACATACAGGCTGTGTAATCCTTCTTCAGAAGATTTGCTATGACTGAGGGAGGGAAACAATCATCTCCCTCCTTGAGCTAAGGGTTAAACACTAATTAACTCCCTACTATTTAGAGAGACAATATTTGGTTCCCTGATGTGGGACACATCATCTGGAGGTCCATCCCACAGGCAGTATAGGAAAGTCTTTCCTTTTCTATTTAGGTGCTGTGTGTGTGTGTGTGTGTGTGTGTGTGTGTGTCTGGGTTTAGCATTTACCAACCCTACCTCAAAGGATATTCTTTCTAAAGTGTATCCTAAATTTCTTTTGCTGAAATTAATCCCATCATTCTAGAGAAGACAAATGCTAATGTCCAGGATCTGGTTCAGTGTGTTTCATAAAAGATGTATGTTCATGGGGGAGGGAGAGGGTAAAGGGTAGAACTTGGAGAAAAAATATAATTGCCCAACTCCTGGCTTTAAATGCATGGAGCCCTGGACATTATAAAATTTATTAAACTTCTATATGCCCATGGGGTGGGATGGAGCTGGTGGTTTTTGCTCCCTGGTCTTCTCTGCAGGACTTTTCTAGAAGGTTCCCTGTCTCCCCTCCCTATTGCTGCTAAAGAGACTCCTAGGGCTCTAGCTATAACCAGGCTTCCGGCCTCTGGGACCCTCAAAGGTGGCTGGCAGGGAAGGGGGGGAGAGAGAGTAATTCCCCTTTAGATTGCTTGAGTTAATGTTCTTAGGGTCTCCTATGGCCCTGAGACGAGCTGGGGAGCTAGTCTTTGTAGAGCCGCAGGAAAGCCTTGGGGAAATGGTAGAGTCCAGCTTGCCATTAAACTCTTAGGTCTTTACAAATTTGGCTGGTCGCTTTATCACTGTTTCCTTGAAACCTAGATTCAGGCATGTACACTGGCTTCAAGGTCTCTAATCTATGCCTCAGTTTCTCCTTTTGTGAGTTTTATATGTATATTTTGGGAGGCCCTTTAGTGAAAAGCTGCTTGAAGGCATTGATGGTGACACCTCAGAAGGTGGCTATATTGTTGACCCCAAATTAATGGACAGTCACTAGTATGTTATTTTGCTTATACGTTGCATGGTGCTTATTTAGCTCTCAATGCAGGCATAGTCCCGATTCTTACCCTCTCCTCCCTCTTCCCCATGTGATTCTAAACCAATCTGTCCCCAGCACTTTCTCCAGAGCTTGTCAGCCCCTCTTGCCTGCTTGCCTCTGCTTTGCTTTCTTCTTGGCCTCCACTCCCTCATTCACGCTCTGTGCCAGGCTGCATTAACCATGAAACATTTAGCACTGCGCTTCAGGAATCTTTTGACTGTGACATTTGGGGGGACATGGTAGGGGAAGTAGTCTTCATATCCATATAGGGGTCTCTGGGATCACTGTTTGACACTGGGAAGGAGCCTGGGGCAGTGATGGCAGCAACTTCACCTTGTCAGCTTTCTGGGCACATCCACCACCTAGCAGCACCTGAGAGGGGACCAGCTCAGCATGGAGCCAGGTGAGATGGAAGAGGATCATAAAGCCAATATATGTCCCCCTCCCTGACCTGGCTCTCTCCTCCTGTTCCATACCAGTCTCCTTCTCTCTCTTTGTCTTCTTCCCTCCCCACCGCCAACCCATAGCCCTCTCTTCTTCCTTCCTACTTTGCCTCCTTCACCTTCATCTCTTTCAGGCAGATCTGTCTGTCTATCTGTCTGGGTCTCTGACTCCAAACAGTTTTTGATCTGAGATTTTCCAGGACTGAGTCTGCCATCAACTCTTCCTTCTGACTGTCTCCCTCCCTGCTTCCCTCCCCCAGACTCAGATCCATGTTCCCCCTCTTATCCTCCCTTCCATCTCTCTTCCTTGCTTCTCTTATCTCTGTGTCTTTCAGACTCTTCCCCCTGTGTCTGGCTCACACCTTTGCCTCCTCTCCTCTCCCCTCTTCCCACACCTTCAGATTCAGATACTTCATGTAAAATCACCTGGGTGGGCTCCAACTGCCAGGCCCCCATTCTGTTCCTTTCTCCAGGAGAGACTTATGCCCCCAACTCTGAACCCTCTGCATTCACCCCCCACCCCACCCCTACCCCCAGCCTTGGGACAGTTCTGTCCCTTTCTTTGTTATTTTAGTTTAAAATTGATTGTAATGGGTCAAAGCAAAAGAAGGCAGTGAAGGATGGGAACATGCAGGGGATACAGGAAGGCAATGACATTGTGGGGCCACAGCTTCTGTCCCAGGGGAGGGAGATGAGAACAGTCCAGAGCTGCAATTGGGCTGGGAGAGGGATGGGGACAAGGTGGCTGCATCCCCCCCACTTCTAGGAAGCACCTGTAGTCCCTGGGTCCCCCCAGTTTAGCCTGTACACTGAAATTCCATGTCCTTTCCTGCCTCTCACCCTATTTGCTCCTTCTTTTTCTCCTCTTGACTTGTTTTACTGTAACAGATTTTCAAGTAGGAATATGTCCAGGGCCTGACCCCAAACAATCCTACCATATGAAGGCAAAACCTTTGCCTTACCTGCTTCTTTCACCTTCTCCAGTCTCACGTATTCTGGTCTCTGGGACAGAATCTTTGATTCCCCTCCTTCCACTCCTCCAACCCCCCAAAAAAAGAAAAGCACCAACTTCCCAGGGAAAGGCAGTAGACAGTAGTGGGGGTGGAAGGAGGAGAGTAAGGACAATCAAGGAGAGACTCACACATCACTGGAGGCAGGGCAGGGGAGAGTACAAGGAGGAAAAGGGGTGAGGGTAGTAGCCACTCCTTTCCTCTGCCACCCCTGCCCACAATCCTGTGGGCTTTAACACAACTGAGGAGACAGGTGGGTGGGGTCAGGTCTGATAGGGAGGAGAGAGGAGAAGGAGAAACAAATCATTAAAACTTAGCGAGACCAAGTTAAGATGGTGGAATAGCATGGAGAGCTTGAGCTTGTCTCATCCCTGAAACGCAGCTAGATCAGCACTGAACCATTTTTTGCACACTCAGGAAATGGATCTTAGGATTAACACAAAAAGCTGCATAACTTGAGCCACAAAACTTGGCAAGTATGAAGTGTGGAGAGGTGAACTGGGGGAGAGAGAAGCCTGGGGGAGTAGGGAGCTGTTTTTGTGGAGAGAGGACAGAGAAAGGAAAGAGTGCAGTGCATCAGGAGAGTGCAGAAAAGCCTTGCCAAGCATGTCATTTCACAGGTGTGCTTCTCCCAGATGTGCTTTCTTAAAGCAGTCCTAGTCACTGTCCACCAATGGCCTCTCCGCTGCTCCTCACCCATGTCTCCCCTTCCCTGCCAACTCTGCTCAATTGGCAACTCTCAGGTGGCTCAGGGAACCACAGTGGGCATCTCCATAGCACCTGAGGGGACTCCGCCAGCCTTGGCTCTCACTGTGGATGCCCTCCTGCCTCTGGAGGTTGTAGCCATCTGGAACTCCTTTGTGGAAAGGGTGCACATGTAGGGCCCCTTTCTCTTTGTCTTCTTCTCCCAGACAGATGCAATCCAGGCTTGGGCGACCATTGAGGTTGGGTCTACAAGTCCAAGGGTGCAGAGACAGCAGCCTGGGGTTGTGGGTATGGACACAAGTGGGGGCTTCAGAGCTGTTGTGTCCACTGTGGAGGCAGTGGTCAGGCCGGGGCACCACAGCAAAGGCAAGAGTGATGGTGGAAGACTCCTTGGCAGCATCAAGAAATGGCAACAAGTCCACCTGGAAGGGCTTGGTCACCAAAGGTGATGCATGGATACAGATCCAGGCTGAGGACCCCTGGTAGCCTGAGGGAGGGAGGGAAGGAGGGTGCCTGGACCAGTTTTTTCATTACCTGCTGATTGTATGGAGGCCCTGGCATTCCCCACACCACCACCCCCCCCCCCCCCCCCCCCGCCACCTACTCTCTACCCAGCAGGTAGTGAATAGCACAGGGAGAATGGAAAAGATTGTTTTGGGACTAGATGCAAGGAAAGGGAGACTCTTCCCCTGCACCTTCCCTTCTTTCCCTCAAGCAGATGCACATCTGGGAAAAATTTCAGCTTGAAGCAGGGGAAGACATCCTAGGACTGTTGGAATAGATACAAATCAAACACATAGATGCCCCTCCCCTACTGTTCTGTCATGACAGCCATCCTTCCAGTTCCTGCCTATCTCCTTTGCCTCTAGGAATTCTGGCTCTCTTGTCCCAGAGAGTCTTGTCTGGGCCTCTCATCCACTACCCAGCATAGTACCTGGAACAAAGGAGGTGCTCAGTTAGTGCCCTTGTCCCATACCCACTGGAGATGTGTTAGGGCAGGGTCAATGTAATTTGTAGGTTTTCCTCAGTTGGAGGTTCTTCCTTACAAATGGAACAATTCTTTCTGTTCCAATTTCAATGTGCTGTCTTAGTATAGGTAGTAAATACTCTGTCCCTTTAGGGACCTGCCACTGCCCTTCTCTCCCCTCCCTGAAACTACACCCAAGTCTTTAAGGAACCTGCTTTAGGGTTTAGAGGACTCTCAGCACTATCAAGTAGCAGCAGTGGTGCCCTGTTTCCTTGAGGTACAAGGCTTCTTGGGTCTATCACTAGTGCATTCATCCCTCTGTCTCTAAGTACCTTCTTTGTCTCTGAGAGTCTTGCCTCTGTTTGAAGATTAATGTTCTGGGAATAAGGAGGAACCTTTCTTTGGTCATTGTTCAGGGTCTTAGAACCCTATGTTTTGAATGTCTAGAGCATGAAGCTCTGTACCCTGGGACTATATCTTTGTCCTTACTTCCTCTAGCACAATGCTCAATACATACTCAGAATGTGCTATAAACACTGAATGACTGTATCAGTAAATCCTTTGTGGTGAAGCTCAAGCCAGTTCCCTTTTAGTTTTATTTCTGGAATGATGGGAAACTAGGGTGAGTGGGTGGATATGGATGGCATGGATGGGAGTGTTTGAGGAACCTATGGATAGGAGTGTTTGACGAACATAATAGGAGATCCTGTGAGAGGTGGCTGGTGGAGGAGGGGTGCTTCTATCCTGTTTAAAGGACTGCTGAGTGGACTCTAACTGGATCTTGGACTGGCTTCCCAATTACCACAGGCTTGGCTCCAACTGGCTCTCCACAATCTCCTCCTGCAAACCACCACTTCCTCCATATGCAGGACTCTGTGAAGGTTGTTTATTTCTAAATTCACATCTGGCTGTCACAGTCTGCAACAAAGTCCCGTTTAAGCCCTCAGTCCACCTCCTCACCTGTGCAGGGCCCCACTAGTCTTCCATTGCCCACCTCCAGATTTCCTCCCAGATTGCAGTTAAGGAATCTCCTTTACCCTTTCCCACCCTTCCCAGGCCCTGGCCTCTCCAAATCCTTACCTCCCCAAGGGCCCAGCCTCCTTAGAGCCCTGCCTCCACTGAGGCCCCACCTCCCCAGTGCCTGACATCTCCAGGGCCACGACTCCCCGACTCCCCGTGGGCACAGCTGCACTTAACTCCCAAGCCTGACTCTACTTGGCCAAGTTCTTACCTTTCCCTGGGTTTGGCTTGCACTTTCTCATCAGGTCTTCCTCCTCTGAGGTAGGAAAATTCCATTGGTAAGTGACTTTTTTGTGTTTATACAGTTGGCAAAAAAAACTGAGATGGAGCCAGAGAGGAAGAAAGCTGACCTTGGAGTACTGCTGGCTGTCTATGCCCTGTGGGTTTGAGCAGAAAGTATTTCATGGCTGGACTGTGGACTGAGGGGGCAGACCAGAAGCCTTTCAAATTTGGGAAGGGCAAACAGGTTTGTTGGGGTCAGAGTGATTTGGAAGCCTACACTCTGTTCTCTTCCAGACCAAAAATGTTCTCAGCTCTGTTGAGGAAAATATGAGGGAAGGTTATTCTTTGGTGTTTCCTCTCCAGAGTCCTTCCCACTTCTTTGCCCTGCCCTCCTTCTTAGCCTTTCCTTTATGACCTGGTGCAGGGCTTGCTTTATCAGTTTTGTCTTTCCCACTGAGCCAAGGACATAGTATCCTTAGACATGTTCTTTAAATGAATGAAGATTCTTCCACCTGGCTCTGCTGCCTCCTTCATGCTTTGCCACACTTTCTCACAGGAGATTCTGAAAGTCTCTGTATCATATCTTTTTAGGGAAGGCATTGGAATGGACTTTGTAGAATAGCAGGTCTAGTTTGATAAAGTGGTCTATCATCAAGAGGGAGTACTTCTTCCTCCATGCTTAAGGAGCTAAATATCTATTTTTTTTTAATTGCTGAGCATATCTCACTGCCTCTCTTATCTAAGTCAGAAAGGTGGTAGGGATTGATTATAGGCCAGGGCAGGCTGTAGGAGACTAGATTATCAAGTTCCACTGGGGTGTGGCTGCCTAGTGATCTTTAAAACTGTATGAAGGCTCATCTGAGTTCCCAAGCATATTGTTATAAACCAGTGCTAAATAAACCTTGAAAACTGAAGGCTCTGTTTTTTTTTTCTTTTGGAATCTATGAATTTTATATTCATGATAGGCATATTAATTAATAAGGATTGGAAGAGAAGTTGAAAATAGGTCCGACTTACTGGGTCTCCAAGAGGCAGTTTGTTCTTAGCACAAAACCTATTTGCAACTCCTCAAGGCCCTTGGAGTCTTAAACTGTTCTCCACCTTCCCCCACTCCCCAATGTCATGTATACTGTGGGCAGTACTCCAACACCAGAATCCCAGACAATACTTATCTATGCATAAAGCCTGTTTTATGGATTAAATGTGGCAAATATTGATTCCTAGTTTGTCTTTCTTTTACCTTCTAGAATTTATTGGGCAACTTTTCTCCATTATCAATGGGTACGGGGTAAGTGCTTCCAGAAGGCAGATTCATTTTAACCTTAGTTTAGGCAAAATCATGTGTAGAGGCAAATATCCTTCACCAAGTATATTGCAAATTGATGACTATTATTTTTGGATTATAGTTTTTGGTTTATCCTCTTCCTTTTTTTTCTTTTTTCATCACAGAAATCACAAAGCAGATTGGAGTTTAGAAAAAACTAGGGAAGAGGGATAAAGATTATCCCTTAAGGCTGGTGGCTGTCACTCTGTTGTACATTATGTTTCCTGACCTGGACTGAGGCAGATGGATCTTGGCAGAGAAGTCATACTGATCTATATTTGGATAAGAACTCAGGACTCTGAGATATGATACAACTTACATATGACCCAGATGATCTGGTGTCTTCCCTTCAACAAAACAAAACAACTTTCCAACGGAGTTGGTGGTAGTGTGGAGAAGATACCTAGGGTTATAAGAAGAACCAAGCACACTCTGGTGAGAGAGGACAGAGAGAAAGACAGCTGAGTCCTTACATGAAAGGAGAGAACACATTTAGAGATATGAAGAAAGATACCAGAGAGATAGTCGGCCTTTCCAAAGCCACCTTGTGTGCAGTATATTACTGAGGGTGAATATTGGGAGGAGGTACATGGAAGAAGGAGCCATAGGCTCTGGCCACTCGAAACTGCTAGTCTGAAAGTGGAGCCAGAGTGTAGTGATGGATTGGACACTGCATGGATTTCTAGATTCTCTTCTTACAAGGAAAGCAAGGATTGGGGGGTGGGGGAAAAATATAGCTATCTAACAAAGCTTCTTGATAAAAATGAGTGTGTATCAGGGCTCATTGTAAACAATGGCCATCCTATGTTACAATTGTAGTTTGGAAAATAAGGTGGACAGGAATATGGATTTCCTTCTAATACTTTCTCCTGAGAACTTTTGTTAGGTGTCAACAGGATTCAGGGTTGAGGAAAAGGAAGTAGAAAATCACAAGAAGTAGAGAAGAAATTGATTTTCACTGTCGACATCAATATATCATACATTTTCTAATCCCTTATTGCACACCCTTCTTGGATTTCCCCTGGTCTCCTTAGGATTCTTGTTTTGAAAATCTCATTCTGATTCTTCCTGGTATCTCATCTAGTTTCTGAAAACCTCTAGAAGCACAGGCTCAGTATTTTCTAATTTGTCAAGATGATCATCTTGTTTTGGTGGGATAGAGAAATGTTAAGAATTTCCAAAACTGTGGGGCACCTGGGTGTCTCAGTCAGTTAAGCATCCAACTCTTGGTTTCGATTCAGGTCCTGATCTCATGGTTTTGTGAGTTTGAGCCCTGCATTGGGCACTGCGCTAGCAGTGTGGAGTCTGCTCATTATTTTCTCTTTCCCGATGTCTCTCTCTGCCCCTCACCTGCTCGTGCTGTCTCTGTCTCTCTCAAAGAAAATAGGTAAATAAAAAAAAGAATTTTGAAAACTGGATTCTGCCTGAAACTAGCCTATATGAGTGAAAACATAAGTGATTAATGTTGCATTTAATGCAGTTATCCCACAGGGACTAAGAAAGGGTGTCTTGTTCACAACTACCCCAGAAAGATACTAGAGAATGTAGAGTCTATACAGCCTTTAGAGAAGGTCTGGCTATCTGATTGTGTACCCAAATAATTATTCATTGATACTAGTGTTGTGTCTGCATGTAACAGGGACCCCATGGGTATTGTGGGAATGAAGCAAAGATTATTTGGTCTACATCTAAATAGATTTTAGTCTACATTTGGGTCGAGGAATTTGGTCTACATACAATTAGTGTGGAGTGTCTTAGTCTGCATCAAGATGGGTTTTCACTGACTTGAAACTCATACTTTTTCTGACTGGGATGTCATTTGAGAAATGTAGTGCTGGGAGTGTTAGGGTAGGTAGGTGAGTTAGAAGAGGTGGCTGAGTTTCCTCTTTATCTAATGAGCAGACCATTCGAAAGCTTCCATGCCTTCAAGCTCAAATCTTGGTTGCACCTATTAATATTTTACTTGGACTTCAGTTCTCGTGTCAGATCTCTGACATCGCCAAACTGGGCCATAGAGCCTGGGGTACTTCCTTGGCCGTGGCCAAGTAACTCTTTGTATCTCAGATATCAGCTGGGAAAGGAAAGTCAAGCTGAAAGCATCATGAGCCAAAAACTCTGTCCCTGTGCTCCACCTTACCATCTACAACTCCTACCATATTCCTTAACTGGGTGTTGTCTAAGGGCAAAATTCTAGGCCAGTGAGTTACGCCACTGGACATTAGTGAGAGGACAGCAGGGGGAAAGGAGAGCATACTGGATAGATAAGATACCTATCTGTAGGTTGCCAAGAGAAGCTTCTGGAAGGAAGCTCATGTTGAACAGGGTTTGGAAAGAGTGTGTTCTGGACACAGAGGGACAGCCTGTGTGAGGGCTGATGTTAATGCTAGCATGATGTGCATGCATGAAGAAAGAATTGTCCTGTTGAAGCAGGAGCCACAGAAAAGTTTAATTGGAGTAAGTGATAGAAGAACAGTGAAAAGAAAGACGTAGAAGTACGATCTTAGAAGTTTGGACTTAATAGAGAATAGAAAACTATACATCTGGAGAGAGAGTGAGAGTATGTGTCATGTGTGTGTGTGTGTGTGTGTCTTTTTAAGACATGAGGAAAGTGTCACTTTCCATAAAGAGGGTAGAGAGCACTCATACTTCAGTAATCTGGTGCAATGCAGTGGTCAGTAAGAAGGTGATTTGGGGCTTTATTCTGCTTCAAGGGCAATATTTTATGATGGCTGCTGGGTGAATGTGAGTGAGAGCTGAGAGGATCTCGTTATTCAAGTTACCAATATGGACAAGGAGGGTGGACCAGGGAGTATGGCAGGAGGCTGGCCCTGGATGTACACTATTTGCAAAGCATAAAAACCTACTAGATCGAGGTCTAGTGTGGACAAGGTGCTAAGTGCACCTTGTGACTTCATGTCAACTGAATTGAATTGAGGGCTAAGTTTGTGATCCCCAAATATATGAAACCAATGAGTTCAGCTGGAATTTCTCACTTCCAATTTTTTATGGAATTTCCCTGAATAAAGAAGTCAGGATCCTTAGATGCTTTGTCAATCCTCTTGTTTCCAGACATATTTGGGGTTTTCTTCCTTCTTAAACTAAAATAGAAAGGCAATCCTTTATCTTCTGTGTTGATCTTCCCATACTAATAGCATGTTCAGAATGTCTACTACTCCTTATTTCAAGTCCATATTCATTTATAAGTTTAAAAAAATAATGAGGAGATCCAAAAATAGACAGAGGTGTGTAGTAATGCCTGATATGCAGTGGTCTTTTTTCTTATTTCCATGGATGATTAATAAATACTAACAATATTCTAGGTGCCATGAGCTCTGAGCTGCTCACAGATATGGGTAACAATGGGGAACACTCATGCCCATATATAATATATATATAATACTAGGGCAGTCTCTAGTTTTCAACCACAATCAAGCCGGAATGATCACTCTGACATAGCTGAAATCCTTTTATCAGCATCTCTATGCCATTTTAGCTCTGGAAAGGATTAACCACATTTTGGATTGAATAGTGAGCTGACATTTTTATGGTACTGGTTCTTCTGGGTTTTGCCATTCTCTGGTGAACATTCTCAATCTGCTCATGATTGGAAGCCAAGTCTGGGGAGCAAATGGCCAAGTGAACTAGGAAGCTTAAAAAGATGTTTTGTTAAACCATCCTGCTTAAACTGGCACCATCTGCCTTCCTACCCTCATCTGTTCCAGTCGGGGCTGTCATCATTTGTGGCAGATGTTCTGTGGCAGTGTGTACCAGCAGCATTTGGAAACCTAGAGTGAGACTGAGGTTTGGGAAGCCCAAACTGGAGATTTTTATGTTGTCAGGGAAATTGCAACCATCTTCCTGCCTTTAGGCTACCATTTTAGAAAATGTCTGCTCCCCATCCCCATCTTCCTTTACACAATGAGAATCAAGGTTTCATTTTCTTCTTTAGCACACCGTACCTGCACTGAAGATAGTTCTTTTTCTCAAGAATTAGGTAGTGACTGGGGTGCCTGGGTGGTTCAGTGGGTTAAGCATCTGAGTCTTGTTTTGGCTGTAATTATGATCTCATGGTTTGTGAGTTCAAGTCCTGCATTGGACTCTGTATCAACCTTGAGTAGCCTTCTTGGGATTCTCTTGCTCTCTCTTTCTCTCTCTTTCTCTCAAAATAAATTAATAAACTTAAAAAAATAAAAAAAAAGAATGAGGTAGTGACTAGAAAAATATTTGGAATGGAATGATGAAAGGAGTCTCAGAAGGGGACTTTTATATTTGGCATCTAGAAATCTACTATCCTATATTTCTACTAAAAGACAAGCAAAAGGAGATGGGTTAATGTTGTGAGCAGAAATTATAATTAGCTGTAAAATCATATCTGGGAACTATTGAAATAGCTATGGTGATGCGTTGGAATCTTTCTTGGCAGCTAAAAAGATAGTCTGGAGACATTTTGGCCCTATATTAGGTTTGGATTTTAGCAAGACCTGGCTACATATCACTTTCAGATTTAATGATCTCGGTACCTCCATTTCTGGCCCATCAGTATATATTTGGGAGGAAAGGGAGGACATTAGCAGAAGGTGACCTTGGCACAAATAAAAGAACCGGCTCAAATACTGCTTGGATAGCTATGCTGTACAGTCTTCACTCTTTGTGGAGGTAGGGTGCTGCAGTAGAAAGAACATGGTTTCTGAAGTAACAAAAACCCAATTTTAAATTCCAGCTTTTCTTTGTACTGGCTAAATGAGCTTGGGACAGTTGTCTACCCTCTCAGTCAGTAAAGTGGAATAATAATACTTTTTTATTGGACTGTTATGGGGGTTAAATGAAATAACATGTACATTACCTTTAGCTTAACAAATCTCTTTTTTATTGGACTGTTATGGGGGTTAAATGAAATAACATGTACATTACTTTTAGCTTAACAAATCTTGTTCTCCTTCACCACACTCTTTATGTATCCCTAGGTCTTGCATATACCTCATACCCCTATTTGCCAGATACAATTTTTTCTCTGCCTTCAGCTTCTGCACATGTTCCCAAATGCCTCTATGGTTGAATTCTATGGCCTTGGTTTACTAGTGATCCCACAAAATGATAATAAGAGTATGGAATTTTTATAACCGTATTAACATGAGCCAAGGTTGTGTTTCTTTTCAGGTATTTTTGCTTGTTGACAATTTTGGTGTAAATCAAAGATAAATAATTTTACCTGCACCCACTCTTCTAATCTAAAGTTCCTGATCTGGTTCTAGGTCATTCTCGGTGGGGTTTTGTTCCAGCCAAAAGTGATGGCAAGCTTGTTTATAAAGGGCACTCAGGGAAGGAGAATCCATAACATTTATTAGTGGAACACTCTACTTTTCCTCCTACATTTTTTAGTTGGAAAAATATACAACCTACAGAAAATTGCAAGGATAGTACAATTAACACTCTTTTAGCTTTCACAAAATTTGAGCAATTATTAATATTTTCCCACATTTGCTTGCTCTGTCCAATGTATGTGTGTGTGTATGAAATATGATCCATATTCAACATTTACTAATTGTCCAATTTTTTATACTAAAATGTTTCTCCCTGATCCATATGCAGTCTAGTGATCTACATTGCATTTCATTGTCATGTCTCTTTAGTCTCCTTTAATCTGCAACAGTTCCTCAGACTGTCATTCCTGACATTGACAGTTTTAAACAGCACAGGTCATTTATTTTCTAGAAAGTCAACTTCCTGTAGAAAGTTGTTCTGTAGACTGATCTTTTTTTTATATTTTTTATTTATTGACAGACAGAGAGAGAGAGGGAGAGGATGAGTGGGGGAGGGGCAGAGAGAGGGGGGAGATAGAATCCCAAGCAGGCTCCCCGCTATAAGCAGCAGAGCCTGACGTAGGGCTCAATGTCACAAATCATGAGGCAATGACCTGAGTCAAAATCAAAAGTGGGATGCTTAACTAATTGAGACACCCAGGTGCCCCTATAGACTGATCACTTTTATCATTAGATTCAGGTTACACATTTTGGGCAGGAATATGACATAAGAACATTGTGAAAGACAATGAGTGCCATGTAAGAAGGGAAAACATGTCTTTTTCCTCACCATTGTTTTTTTGTAGCACCAAGCACTAGGACTGGCTTTTAGAAGGTGTTTGGAGCAGTGTCTGGGTCACTCAGTCAGGTAAGCATCAACTCTTGGTTTTGACTCAGGTCATGAACTCATGGTTTATGAGTTTGAGCCCTGCCTCAGGCTCTGTGCTAACAGCATGGAGCCTGCTTGGGATTCTCTCTGCCCTCCCCCACTCACTCTCATGAGCTTGCTCTTGTGTTCTCTCTCTCTCTCTCTCTCTCTCTCTCTCTCTCTCTCTCCTTCTCTCTCAAAACTCTTAAAAAAAATAGAAGGTGCTTAATATTTATTTAATGAATGAATATTTAAGACTTTCACTGTCACTTTGCTACTTGAGGAGAGGAGGAAGAGCAGCCTTCTCCTATATCCTAGTTCCATTTTAATTATATATGTTTGAAGGCTTAAAGGCAACCCAGGAAACAAAAGGACAGTATAGTACAATTCCACTTATATGAGGTACCTAGCCTAGTCAAGTTTATAGAGACAAAAAGTAGAATGGTGGTGTGCAGGGTCTGCTCAGAGGGGAGAATGGGGAGTTACTGTTAAATGGGTGCAGAGTTTGACCTGAGGAAGTTGAACGAGTTCTAGACCTGATGGTGATGATGGTTGCACAACAGTGTGAAGGTGAAGCTGTCTTGGATCCCCATTTTATAATCACAACACCCCCTCTGAGTACATCCTAACCTTTTCTTGCTTCCCTTTTCTCTATAGCACTGATTGCAAATCCAACACAATTTATATTCATATTACTTATTTGTTTATTGTTTGCTTCCTATTGCAAGATATATGCAACATGAATGGAGGGATATTTGTGTTTTCCTTCGCTTTATGTGCATTGCTCAATAAATGGGATCAGTATATTTGTTGAATGAATAAAAGAAGGACTATGATTGAACACAAACTTCTAGAGAAGGCACAAACAGAAAGGGAAAATGGGAAGATTCCATTTTTCATTCGGATTTGTTAACTAATTTCTTCTACCTTTGGATATGAGACTCAGACCCAGTGTCATAGTAGTTTTGTCCTGTTTACCTTTTCATATGTATTCTGACCTGTTTCCACTGTGGAAGTGTTGGTGTACACATGCACCACACTCACTATTATTTAAAGCTCCCACTCTGAACTCAGAGCTCCTACACTTGTATTCCTGACTGCCCCCTACTTCATTCCAGGTCTGCTGAGTTAGAAGTTTGGAAACTCTGGGGAAGCTCAACTATCCAAAAAACTTTATACTTGTTGGGGTGCCACTGGCTTGATTGGCTCCAGAGTTTTCATTGTCTTGATATTGAAGAAGGCTGAGAGAATTTATATACTTTGGGAACAGGAAGGAGCTGTGCTTGGATACAGAGGGATTGATATAATCCCTGGAGATGCTTCATTTAAATTCCATTTCTCTGAAACTCTGAGAACTTGAAAATAATTATTTAACAGCCTCATTAGGTTTCCTCTGAGGCAGGGTTAGGAGACCAGAATGGTTAGGAGGCCAGTGACTACAGAAAAATGAGTGGGAAGAGAAAGAAACAGAGGCTGAGAGGTAGCTGGGTCAGTGATAAATACTGTGGTACTTTGTAGGCCATTGTAAATGCAGACTTTGGCTCAAATCCTGAATAAAAAGGAAATCAGTGGAATGTTTTGAGCAAATGATATAACATTCTTAATAGATATATGTATATCCTTGACAAATATACTCATTTTGGCAGGTTTTAAAATGAACATAAATGGCATTGTGCTATACACTTCATCGTTCTTTTACTTTTCCCACTTAACATTGTTTCTTAGATCTACCCATGTGGCTTCCTGTAAATCTACTTTATTATTCTGAATGCTGTGCAGTATTTAATTGTGCATATATGACACATTTTACTTCTATATCCCTCTAGTAAAAGACTCTGGCATAGCTTCCAACTTCCTGCTACCACAAATAATCCTGTGACGAATATGCTCATAAGGACCTCCTTATGAATTCAGGAGTTTCCTTGGAGTGTTCACCTTGTAGAGGGATTGTGGGGTGAGAGGGTGTGTGCATTCTTAATTCCACTAAGACTGTGATTCAGAATGGTGACCCCAGTTACACTCCCACCAGGAGTGTGTGATAGTTTGTATCTTCTCATCCAATTCTCACATTGGTTCAGTAAGAGAAGTCAAGTAAGTTTCCTTGTAGATGCAGAAACTGAGGCTTAGAGAGATTAAGCAAATTACCCTAGTTTATGTAGTCAAGCGGAAGAACCAGGGCTCAAATCCAAAATTTCTGACATAATGTTTATTGCTCACACCACTGTAGTACCCATCACTACCTCTTCCAGAAATAAGATGAGACATCTGCAGGTAAAGATACTATTGTCATTGTTGTTGTTGTAGTTGTGATTGTTGTTGTTGTTGTTGTATTTGAGCCTTGCATTTTCAATGTGTGGTCTAACTCAGTAACCCTAGGCCCCACAAGTATTTAGCACCAAGGAATAAGGCTAGAGAAATAATCACGGGTCAGATGATGAAGGGAAGGAAGGACTAGGAAGGAAGGAAGGGCAATGGGGTATCAGTGAAGGGTCTGAAGCCTGGCGTTGGTGGGGGCGGGGGATTGGTACATCAATTACATTCATAGAGCAGAAAATATTCCATCAGTTAAGAAGTTATTCTCCTTATCTATCTTGCATGCTGGTTAGTAAATCATAACATTGGAACTGGTGGGTGGCAAATAAGGAGTCTAGATGGATTTGTAAACAGAAGGTCTGAACTGTAACCCAAGGGTTCCTTTTGATCATCTACAGAGAAGACTTTTCAATTTTAACTTGACCTTTCTCTCTTTAGAAGCCTCTGACATTTCTTAAAATTCTTTCAAAACTAAAGCCCGAATATGGAGGAGAGCGTGGGCTATGTGACTTTTTTCCCTCTGTTCTCCAGAGCCTTTTTCAGGGCATTGTTGTCAATTGTTCATCCAAAGCTTTGTTTTCCTTGTGGAGCTGATCATTTGAACAGCAGCAAGGGAGTAGGGGAAAAGAAGAACCACATGCAGGGTTCATTCATTAAGAATGTATATTTGTTATATTCAGACCATGGTATGAATGAGTTAAAAATAACTCTTTGTGAAAAATTAGTATGGAGTTCCAAGTGAGTATTTTAATACAAGCTCATAAAGCAGGGCAGCTTGCTGCTCTCCCGGTCTCCAGGCTCCTGGAAGCTGACATCACAGATGGTACAGGGTGTTTATTGAGCACAGGGTAGCCAGTGAGGAGACTGTCTGCAGAAGTGAGTTCATCTTCTCTCCTAGAAGTCAGAGAGGAGGAGACAGAAGGAATTGTTTTGATTGTGAGCTACTTCTTTCCTCTCTACACATCACACTTTCACAATTGTAGACATACAACCGTAGTGAACTTTTGCCTGGTTGCTATGGGTAAAGTTTATTTAAGGTCAGAATGCATGCACGCACACACACACACACACACACACACACACACACACACACACACACAAAGGCTCTTCTGGCTCTTCTCCCTTCTTAGTAATGGACCTTTGATTGAATGCTGCACCTATTTCTCCAGTGTTTTCTTATCAGACAGCCTGTTCTTCTTCTTCTTGCAGGTAGTTATGAAGGCCTTGCCTCTTTCTCCCTCTTCCTCCCTTTTTGCAGTGTCCTGCGGGCCTCAGTGTATAAAGGGAAGGGTTGGACTGTACTTTCTTTGCCATCAGTACAACTAAACAGTTGATGCAGAATGAGGAGAAAGGGAACCAAAGTGACATCCAAACTTGCTAGCTGATTTCGGGGCTAAGAGTTTAAAGACCAGGAGGCCAAATTTGTATTTTAAATTCAGATGATATTTTTAAAAATGGTTCTGTAATTGCAACAAAGTCCACTAGTCTATAATTAATGTGTTATAACTCGAACTCAAGCACCATGCAAACATCCCACGTGTGGATTATTGCACATTATATGCATTCCTTCTTGTGTCTTACAGCTTAATTAGTACATGAAGCTACATCAGTTAGGGGAACCCAAATGGGAATATATCATGTGGTGTGTAAAAAGGGAGAATGTTGGGAGGTATTCAACCCTTTTTTCTGGGAGGAGAAAGCAGGGTTGATTTTTCTATGATGTCTTTTGTGTCAGTTTCTGTGATATTTGTGCTGCAACAAGTGACATGGGATTTCTGAGCTTTGGTCGGTTGGTTGAACACCTTTGTTCAGTAAATATTTATTGTTTTTCTAGGCTTTAAGGAGGGATAGCACATAGAAGAAAAAATATGAAGCAGTAACTGTGAAGCCTGAGCAATGGAACCTGGCAGCCCCAACCCAACTCAGTTTAACTCAGCCTCACCAAACCTGATTCCAGACTCATGGCACCTGAACTTGCTGCAGCTCTCTGATCCCAGAATCCTCTTCAATTCCAGCTAGAATGCTGTGTCTGGCACTTCGCAGATTTGGTCAAAAGCTGGTACGCAGACATATGCTGGAGGAATATGCGGCCGATATGGGCCCTGACAGAAGACTGACCACCCTAGATTTAGTGGCCCTGGGTGTGAGCTGCACAGTGGGTGTAGGTATATATATCCTGGCTGGTGAGGTGGCTAGAGATAAAGCAGGACCATCCATCGTGATCTGCTTGTTGGTGGCCGGCCTATCTTCTGTGTTGTCTGGGCTGTGCTATGCAGAGTTTGGTGTCCAGGTTTCCTATTCTGGCTCTTCATATCTCTACAGCTACGTCACTCTAGGTGAACTCTGGGCTTTCATCACTGGCTGGAACCTCATCATCTTCTTTGTTGCTCATACAGCCACTGTGGCCCGGGCTTGGACCTTAGCTTTCGACAATCTGCTTGGGAACCAGATATCTCAGACCCTGCATGAGAGCATCTCACCTAATGTTCCCCAGGTCCTTGGAGAAATTCTAGGATTCATTGTTGTGGGCCTTGTGTTGCTGCTCATGGAATTGTTGATTCTGAGGAGTAGTTGGATTTTCCTGGTTTCCAAAGTGGTCATATTGGTGAAACTTTTGACCCTCAGTTTTGTCATCATTGCTGGCTTCATTAAGGGGGACTTGCACAACTGGAAGCTCACAGAAGAGGACTACGTAAAGGCTGGACTCAATGACACCTCAAGCTTAGGCCCTCTGGGCTCTGGAGGATTTGTGCCTTTTGGCTTCAAGGGGATTCTCCGTGGAGCAGCTACCTGTTTCTATGCATTTATAGGTTTCACTATTATTGTTACCAGAGTCGAAGAAGCCCGAAATCCCCAGTATTCTGTCCCCATGGGCATTGTTATTTCACTGTTCATCTGCTTTTTGATGTATTTTGGTGTCTCTTCAGCACTTACACTTATGGTGCCTTACTACCAGCTCCAACCTGGGAGCACCTTGCCTGAGGCATTTCTCCATGTTGGCTGGGCCCATGCCTGCTATGTTGTAACTTTTGGATTCCTCTGTAGTCTTTCCATCAGCATCTTTGGCTTTATGTTCCCCATACGTAATCTTATATACATGATGACACAGGATGGGCTCCTGTTCCCTGTCCTTGCCAGGATCCAAACTGGCACAGACACCCCCATCGTGGCCACTGTGATCTTGAGCATTATTGCAGCCATCATGGCCTTCTTCTTTAGACTCACTGATCTTGTGGACCTCATGTCAGTTGGGGCCCTGCTAGCTTACTCTTTGCTGGCTACTTGTGTTCTCATCATCAGGTATCAGCCTCAGAGGAGGACTGGAGGAAATGAAGCAGAGGTACAGGAGGAGAATGGACCTGCAGCAGAGAAGCTGACTCTACAGGCACTACTTTTTCCAGGCAGCTCCACCCCCACTCCACTCTCTGGCCAGGTTGTCTATGTTTGCTCCTCACTGCTTGTTCTGCTGCTCACTCTTCTTTGCCTGGTGCTGGCCCAGTGGCCAGTTCTGCTTTCTGGAGACCCAGTGTGGATTTCAGTGGTTGTGGTGCTCCTGGTGCTCATCATTGGGATCACTGGGGTTATCTGGAGACAGCCACAGAACTCCAGTCGCCTTCACTTTAAGGTCCCTGCTCTGCCTCTCCTCCCACTACTGACCATCTTTGTGAATGTTTGCCTTATGATGCAGATGACAGCTAACACCTGGGCCCTGTTTGGTGTCTGGATGCTGATTGGGTTTGCTATCTACTTCAGCTATGGGATCCAGCACAGCCTGGTCAATTAATCCCACTTCAATTAAGGTCAGAAGTGTACACCTTGAACTCATTAATGCCAGTACAGATTTGGCTTGGCATCATCACATGTGAGTGCAGTCAGGTCCCCCTGCATAATATGGAGAGTACTCTTGAGCACATGGAAAGCTGGACCTCCATGGAATGGTGGTAGGGGAAAGAGCTCTGTGTGTATTGTGAAGAATGTGTCTTCTCCTCCTATTTTTTTTCTTTTTTTTACTTGTGTACTTTTTAATTGTGTCTGTACTGCATACTGACTTTAAACAAGTTATTATTACAAGAAACTAGAAAAAAGTGTGTTTGTTTTCTTTGGGTAAATATCCAATAGCAGAAATACTGGATCATATGGTAGTTCTACATTTAATTTTCTGAGGAATTTCCATACTGACTTCTATAATGACAGCAACAATTTACATTCCCACCAACAGTACATGAGGGTTCCTTTTTCTCCACATCCACACTAACACATGTTATTTCTTGTTTATTTTTATTTTAACCATTCTGACAGGTGTAAAGTGATATCTCATTGTAGTTCTAATTTATACTCCCTGATGATTTGTGATGCTGAGCATTTTCATGTGTCTGTTTGTCATCTAGTATCTCTTCTTTGGAAAATATTTATTTAGGTTCTCTGTCTACTTTTTAATGGATTATTTGGCCTTTTGGTTTTGAGTTGTGTAAGTTCTTTATATATTTTAGATATTAACCCCTTATTAGATATATCATGTGTCCTGTGGCTAATTTGGTTTTGGATAAAAGAAGAAACCCAAGAAAAAAAGTGAAAGGGACTGAGCTGGGAATGCTCAGTGCTGTCTCTTTAACTCACTAAAGTCACAGTGAAGGGGGTGGAGAAAGGCAAGGAATAGTCCTTTGCTTAGTGGTGCTCAAACTTCAGTGGGTGTCACCTCACTTGGAGGGCTTGTGGAAACACAGATTGCTGGGCCCAGCCTCCAGCTTTTGGAATTCAGTAGGTCTAGGTGGGACCCAGAACTTGTACTTCTAAGGAGTTCCCAGATGTTGTTGATACTGCTGGTCCAGGGACCACGCACAGAAAACCAAAGCTCCAGCTGAAGCCCCTCCACATATAAAGATGAAGTGAGAGAAACCAAGGCACCCTTTGAACACTTACCTTCATTTAATGAAATAATCAGATTAAAATACCATCAATAATCCTTTCACAATGGATAAATCATAGTGAATAATTGCATAATGTTTATGTTATCAAATCACCACCACAATGTACATGTTAAATACCTAACAATTTTTTATATCAGTTATAAATCAATAACGCTGAAATTAAAAAAAAAAAAAAGAAATACCACAGGTATCTGTGTATCTTTGTTTTCTGTATATTGTTCCTGATTTTAGATGACAGGTAAGGAGTGTTTCTTGTTCACACCCCCAGAGCATCCAGCTGGGACCAGGCACATAAGCAGCATTAATAAATTCATGTTAAATTGAATCGAGTCTTACACATTTCCTTGGTACAGAAAACTCTCCTTCCTTTCAGGCTAGCACTGTGCTACTCCTTTAACTATCTTCAGAAAGACTTCCTTAAAGTATTTCTCTCCATGCTGAACTTTAAAACAGTATCTAGATCTGTACCCAGCATCTAGAACTGTACCCAGGCATGTCTACTTTTGCCTTTGTGTGACTATGTCTGAGTTCTCATGACTGTCCTGTCTGTTCCATCAGAGTAGAATCTTGCTCAGGGTAAGGAGTAGGTTTTTCCCTTCCTGTAGACCCAATAGTGAAGAACAAGATTGTTGATTCAAAGAGGAACAGAGAAAATACAGCCCTGGGACAGGAGAATGCTTGACATAACTCTGCCCGTTCCTGCTCCATTCATTCCCATGGGATGTGGGGAGGGGATGTAAAACTAATAGAAGTCTCAGCCAGTTCTACCTGACTCCAAGGACTCCCTGAAGATGAGACTGGTTCTGCCATGGGCACAAAAGGCATCTTTCTTGAAGCAGTTTTACAGTTGGCATAGAAGGGCCAGTGGCTTTCTATTGTATTTATGTATGGGGCCTGCTCTGGTCAGGAGGGATAGAAAGCTACTTTCTTACTTGTAGAATTTCTCATCTTCCCAACAGGGAGTAGATGACTGCCTGCTAGAGGCAGGATTACCCATATACTTACTAAATGCTTTAGAAATTTTTTTTTTAATTTTTTTTTCAACGTTTATTTATTTTTGGGACAGAGAGAGACAGAGCATGAACGGGGGAGGGGCAGAGAGAGAGGGAGACACAGAATCGGAAACAGGCTCCAGGCTCTGAGCCATCAGCCCAGAGCCTGACGCGGGGCTCGAACTCACGGACCGCGAGATCGTGACCTGGCTGAAGTCGGACGCTTAACCGACTGCGCCACCCAGGCGCCCCACTTTAGATATTTTTTTGAGAGACTGGTGCAAAAATCTCATGAGAGAATCTAAGATGCTTTGGGGAGAGAGATTGTACACCCCAAACTGGGGAGAAGAACAAACTGAAATAAGAGGCATTAGTGATTAGATAGGTAGTGAGGCATGCATCATTACTTTGGAAGGGAAAGTACAAGTAGAAACTGAAAAAGATGTATTGGTCAAGAGGATGCACATGGAGGAATTTGGGAAACAGGGATAAGTAAGTTATAAAATAAATGGGACAGTATTCTGAGCTACACGGACCTTTAAGACATGAAAGAATAAGACTCTTGTGAGGGATGTGTGTTTCCACACTTGAGGGGAATTTATGAGCCAGGTTTACACTGTGTATTGTGTCATGGAGTGAGATTAATCAGGAAGGGATCAGGCATGATTCTCATTGCCATCTGGAGGACAAAAGACAGACAGATGTGGACAGATAAACTCTTTGTGGAAGATAGTTGTAGCAACTGCTACAGTCATGTAGATCCTGGTCTTCAAAATATGGTCCATGGACGAATAATGTGTGTGTCACCTGGGAGCTTGTTATAAATGCAGAATCTCAGGCCTAACCCAGACCTACTGAATCAGAATCTGCATTTTTAACAGGCTCCCAGATGATGTCTATGCTCTTTCAGGTTTGAGAAGCACTGGCCTTAGATGATTGATGACAGATGTCTGGTCTCAGATGAGCACTATGGAAAGTCTGAAAACTTTGGAATTGGGAGTACAAGAGGAGGGACCTAGACTGAGAAAATTGAATTTGGGGAAGAAGGAAAAGTGCAGGCCTTGGCTGCCCTCCTGTCCCCAGGCCTTCCACACTAATCATTGTGCCAGTGTTTGGCACTCTGCCCACTTTGAGAAAATGCCTGCTGTGTCCATGCTGGAGTCTGCCTGGCCCTCAGAGCTCCTCTGGGGCAAGAATTGGTGGGTCAGGACCACTGCCAATTCTGTTTCCCCTACTTCATATGATGGCCTGAAAAGGACTGGGGAGATCATAGTAGTCATGATCCGCCTCAGGGTTGTACTGTGCCTTCATCAAATGAGTGATAACTTAATGACTATAATTGAGGAGGCCATGGAGGTTGGAGGATTGAAATAGAAGTTCTTAACTATCCTGGTAATTAGTGTGCTTTCTTCTATTAAAACTTTAAGAGAGTACCAATGAATGACTCCATGAGGGGTTATGCTCTGGTAGGGACTAAATTAAAGATTTTAAGGGATATTTCGATGATTTTTAACCAGTTAATAACAAACTATATGAGAGCTATAATTACATAGACCCAGACCAATAGGCAATGCAACAATGTTCCCAGGTGTGCATTTCAGAATTGTCTTAAGCTTTTGAGAGTTTGTGTACCTCATTCCCAATCAGAATCAGTTATAAAGAGAGGCCAATATTTTAAGGAAAACAGATTGACATTGGACATAAGGAAGAATTTCTGAGATTACAGGGTGACCAGGGAAGATGGGAGGGAGTAGGCTCTCTGGCCATGCACATGGCTGTCTCACTTGGGTTTGGGATGTCTCGATCTCCTTCCCAGAAATAGGGAAGTGTGAAAAATGAATTCTCAAAATCTTTTTATCCCAAGAATTCTCCAGTCAACTTTTTTAAAAATTTTGTTTATGTTTTATTTATTTTTGAGATCAAGAGAGACAGAGCATGAGCAGGGCAGGGGCAGAGAGAGAGGGGAAGACACAGAATCTGAAATAGTCTCCAGGCTCTGAGGTGTCAGCACAGAGCCTGACGTGGGGCTCAAACACATAGACTGTGAGATCATGACCTCAGCCGAAGTTGGACGCTCAACCGACTGAGCCACTCAGGTGTCCCTCCAGTCAACTTCTTAAATGAAAGACTGGTGTAACTGTGTAGTTTATGTAAGGTGGTATAGCATGGGAATAATAAAAGAAGAAAAAAAAAGCAATCTTATTAGAGCATTGAAATCTGCTAAAAATTATAAAACAGAGCTTGGATTTTGGATAATAAGTTACATGTTATGGCTCAAATAAAAGTATTAGGTTTTCATATGCTCTTCCCCATGTGTTTATCTTGTCTCATTGATGAGATTTAAAAACCTCACAGGGAAAAGAAAATCTCTTTTATGTATTACTTCTTTACATATCCAATACCCACAACGTGATGATGAAAATATGGCTATCATTTCCTGACTACTATGCCCTATACTTTGTTCTAAACACTTTACATAATCACCTATTTAATACAAAAGTTAAATGAGTTGAGTCCCATTATGCTCATTTTTTTTTTTTTAAAGTTTAACGCTGAGAGAAATGCAAAGTGCAATGAAGCAATTTCTGGAAAGTGAGTAGTGTAACTAGGATTTACACCAAGTTGGAGGAAACCTCATACCACTAGTCCCTGAGCTATACTCTGCACTGAGTAGCAGCTCAAAAAGAGATACGTGATCACTGAAACTTGATGGCATAGAGATAATTGAAAGACAGTGGATAGTTCCAAACAGTGAATGATGAAAAAGCAATTTCTATTTTCTTTGTGGCCTGTAGTTAGAGAGACACTTCATGTCACATGCAAGCTTATAGTCACACATTCTCTCATTCACCTTTAGTGTGCCCCATCCTGTAGTCAAGAGTTGGAAAAGGGGAGAGGTTGGGTGTATTATACTCATAAAGCACCACATTGAAAGTCGTGTATGCTGCTTATATGGACATATGATATTGAATTTGAGTGGAAATATTCACCAAGGACTGGGATAGGTCTATAAACATGACCATATTTGTTAGAATATTTGGGTATGATATGTGCATGAGTATGTTCATGCATGCAAGCACGTGTGTTTGTGTGTACACAAATGCTGAAGGACTTCATCCAGCTATAAAGAACTAGCTGCCTTCTTTCCCTGGCCCTGCTTTGTGTGTTTGTACCTAACCCGATATTTACTTTTCATCCCCTTTCAAGAGAACCTCAATGAGTTTTCATTCTGGGAAGTTTATGGCAAAGATGGTGGGCTGCTTTGGAGCCCCTATAAATCTATAATTAGTAGTGGTTTGAAAGAAGAGAAAAGAAAAAAGAAAAAAGAAAAAGAGAAACAGCCTCCACAATGCAATCCCCTCCTGTCTTTTACTTTCTAGCCTAATACACAGCTGCCCTTGTATGTACACCACTCATGTAACCAGCTCCTGTCTCCTAGAACCCCTCATGGAAAGTACTAAGAGAAGACATTTTATTTACTTCTTTGTTACCAAGTGGGACTTTCCATTTGAGCCATCCCAGAAAGAGCAGAATTAAAAATTATACTAATTAAGGATTCTAGAGTTGAGATTGTGAGAAACTGGTTATTTGTGGAACTAACTTCATAGAAAGCAATGAGCTTTGACAAAAGCAAGGTTGATAAGAGAAGTTGAGTGTCTCTGTTTACTTCTTTAGAAAACCTGCAGCAAAGCTCCTGGAAGCAGAAGGCAGGATGATCTACACATGGTGTGAAGGCAGAGACAGCACAGGAACCTCCTCTCCCAAGTGGGTGGGAAAGATGCTGGTCCTTGTCTCACGGAGTCAAAGAATGCATCTCGTGGTTGAAAAAGAGTGAGTAAAGTGATAGAGTTTATTGAGGGAAAGTATAAAGTTCTCAAGAGTGAGAAGGGTTCCGACTGGGTAGCCGCCAAGGATTTCTGTCTCTGACTTTTTATTGGGACATTATCAGAAAGTTTGTGAGACTCCACACATGGCACCTAGCCCAGGCAGGTCTGGAATACGTTTATCCTTTTTGTTTTTTGTTTTTGTTTTTGTTTTTTTGTTTTTTGGTTTTTTTGTCCAAATCCCATGGCTTCTTCAGCTTCCCACTTGCAGCTGCAGCCTGCCTCCCTGAGGATCCCTTATCTCTCCCTGCCTAATGTTAACCCTTTCCCCACTCATTCCTCCCTCTGGAATAGGGCCCCTGACTGCTGTCAGGAACAGGGACGATGACCACTCTGGCTTCTTCAAACTGACAAGGGACTGTGTGGGGGTATGGTAGTCAGAGTCTACCCAAGGGTTGGTCGAGTGGTCCACAGGATGGTTCCACAGGAAGGTTGGCAGGCATAAGGTGGCACAAACATTGGCAGACACAAAGAGAAAGACAAGAAGATTATATTGACCAATAAGATGCCATCTTTAAGATACTGTCCTCAGTTTCCAAACCAGTTAAACAATCCAGGAGAGACTCTGACTTTGTCCAGTTGTGCCCAAATGTCATCTATCAGTTGTGAGACTTTATGGGAATTATTGGTTATATTGAAACAACACATGTGAGGGAATCTCTCACAACACAGGTGATGGAAGATCAGTAAGTAATCAATGGAGCTCAATTATCCAAGAGTCTTTCCCTAAATTCACTTAATTTTTTGATTTAAACAATTTAATGTTTGTGAGGTGTCATTTAGAGTTCTGCTGAGTAAGCAGACAGTTTGCTTTATTTCCAAGGGCCAGGAGTCATACCAGAGAAAGAGCCAACGCAGTTGATTACCATTATTACTTTGCAAATTTTTAGGTAAGACAAACCTGGGTATTATTTTATAAAACAGAGCTTTCATTACTTTTTGTGCCTTTTTTGTTTTGCAGGTGAAGACCCGTACCCAATTAGTAAAAATATCAACTCATACCAACAGATGTTGGAACCCCTTTGACCTTTGCATATGAGTGAAATCTAATTGTCAGTCTTCCTCTGGATAGGTTCCAATTCCTTGATTACCTAGGAGAGCAAGTTTGT
Source organism: Leopardus geoffroyi (assembly GCF_018350155.1). Classification (NCBI taxonomy): domain Eukaryota; kingdom Metazoa; phylum Chordata; class Mammalia; order Carnivora; family Felidae; genus Leopardus; species Leopardus geoffroyi. Next base: position 54,799,763 of record NC_059341.1, on the reverse strand, counting down.
GGTTGAGAGGATTGTTTCTAACACAAACTTCACAGGCTGATACTTCTTATTGAACATTAACAAACTTCTTGTTGAAAATTAACAAAATTTTCCCAGTAAACATCCTTTGGGCCATTTGATAAGTTTTATCCCTCCCTAAATGAAAGGCTGGATGTAGTGCTTAATGATCATCTAGCTCTGTGAGCTAGGTAATAATAATTACCCTGCTCTGTTTGTAACTATCCTGAGGGCTGAAGACAGTGTCCATGTGTCAGACCCCAGTTCATTTCCTTAGGAGAGTAGGTGGGATTGAGTCCTCTAATTGATATAGCGGGCGAGATATTTTCCGGAACCCTGGTATCCACAGCCTACAATATACCTTAATTCTAAAACTCCACACAATTGTTCATCTGTCCTCAGGCTAGTAATGCTATAGTCTCTAATTCAGTTATAATGTCCCTTCCTAGCAAGGGAGTGTGGCTCTCTGGCATTATCAAGAAAGAATGAGAAAAAGTTAGGTTTCCCCATATACATCCCAGAGGCTGAGAGAAAAATTTAGTCATAAGTTTTCTGGAGATGTCTCTAATTGTTATGCTGCATTTGGATAGTTGGCCTGGAGTGGAAAGGAGGACAGAAAAGGTGTCTCCAGTATTAAGAAGTAAATCAACTGGTTTTTCTTCTACATCCAGAGTTACCCAAGGCTCTGGGTTTCCAATGGACAGTTGGTTTAGGGGAACCACCATGAAGAGCCCCAGACCCCATCATCCCCTTTCAGGGACACTGGTTATCTGAAGCCTCAAAGATAGAGGGCCCCAAGGGCAAACTTAAAGTGACTGTATACAGATAGGGGCATTGCTTGTGGGGCTTTGACTTCCGTTGTCTCTTCTGAGGACATTTTTCTTTCCAATACCCTGAATGGCCACATAAATGGCATTTGGTGTCAGGACCTCAGGGAGTCTCGTCTGACATAGTACATTAGGCTGTGACTAAGGTCTCTGATTTATTCTTAAGTTGTAATATTCCAGAGTCCTTCCAGGCAAATGCCAATTTTTGTATCTTCCTCTGAATATTTAGAGCTGATTGAGTGACAAATTTGTCCTTTAAAATTGTCTCAGTCTCAGGGGTGTCAGGGGAGATAGACACCCTTTGTCCTTAATGAGAACCTCCTTCAACCTCTCCAGGAAGGCCATTGGGCTCTCATTCTCTGTTTGTAAAATACTGGCTAATTTGGCATAATTTAAGGTTTAACCTTAGACCTCCTTAATTTCTCCAAAACACGAACTTGGAAGTGGTGACAATACCATTCCTCAATGGGATGGTCATAATCCCAATTAGGATCTTGGGATGGAACTACCTGGGCCCCAGTAGGGAACTGGAAATTCCCTATAGGACCTCCAGTCCCATGATAATTAATGAGTTGCTCATCCCCCTATCTTCCAGCTGCTGCCAGAACCCCTTGCTTCTCTATCTCATTAAGAGTCTGTTTTAACAAAAACATTATATCTTTCCAGGTGAACACAAAAGCATATGTAATATTTTGAAAAGTCTCTATATACTTATTGGGATCATCATAAAATTTGCCTAGATCTCCTTTTATCTGTCTTAAATTGTGTAATGAAAAAGGTACTGGTAATCTTATCATAGTGGTACCTCTTTGTGTCCCTCCTTCGGGCATTCCATCTTCTTGTAAGGGAAACATGCCTGTTACATTATGGGAAGGGCCTGGATAAGGTGGGCAGCAGGGAGCAGATGTGCACATTTTTAAGTCTGGATATATAGACCGAGGACCCAAGGGGAAGGAGGTGGAGGTGAAAGATGACCCTCCTTCTTCTCTAAGTCTGCTTTGGTACAGGCAAAGGGCCCTTAATTGTTTCCCCTCCTGACTGCTGGACTTTGGAGAGTTGCCATTAAGTCAGGATTGACCTTACATTGCTCATACCTACCTCGATTTTTTTCTTCAGGTCCAAAAACACTGAACGTAGGGGCCTTTTCCCCATTTCCCCCCTCATGTTTACAAAACAAGTCCAATTGTAGGATAGTATTATGATTGATACTTCCCTCTAGCAGGCAGTTTGTACTGGGGCCAAGCCTCAGTGCAAAAGAAAAAGAGTTGCTGTTTCTTCAGGGTTTGTGGATCAAAATCTTCCCAGTTTTTCAGAATGTACCCCAAAGGAGTATTGGCCTTGGTTGGGGACTTGCCCTTCTATAGGAAAAAGGAGGAAAAGGTGTCTTATATTTAACTCTTATAGCTGGCCAGGAGAAGCCTCATCTCCTGGTCCCACATTTTGGCTGGCTATGTTACTGTCAGCCAAAAGCCCTGTCAGTCTTGTGAGGTGCTGGGAGTAGTCACTCTTACCCAGGCTTGATCCTACCTTCAAGAGCTGACCAGTCTTTTCCAATTTCTCCTACCCCTCTGTTTCCCACCTGCAGGACTTTGAGGGTATTCACTGTGACCAAGCAAGACTCCCCCACTTGTAGAAGGATGCACTAATTTTATTTTGCCCCAACAGTAATTCTCTTCACAAATATATTTCAAAAGGCTGGCAAAAACCATGTTTTGCAAGGAAAAATCTGCCACTGAGGGGTGCAAAAAGGGCCAAAATTGAGGTTTATTCTTCTGCTTTTTTCAGCAATACCCACATAAATATGTTCCAGCCCATGTGGATATCCATTTTAGAATATCTAATTTGTTACAAATAGGCATACCCTGGGCTAAGTGTAGCAAAATGGCTCCCATGTATCCCACTAAAAGCCCTTCTTCATATGCTATCCATTCCTCATATGGCACAGGCACCCATTCCTTTGCTAAGCAAAAACACCACAAATGTGGAGTATTTGGAGGTCTGCAGCAAGGACATTGCCATGATCTCCCAGTCTTCAGATCAAACGAGGGGCAATTTCAACCAAGGCTTGAGCAAAACAACTCAAAAGGGTTTGCTGTCCTGCCCCTTTGGTTAAAATCATAGTCCTTTCCATCTTTTAGGACAGACAAAAGAGAAAAAAAAAACCTTTGTTTACCTCTTTTTTTTTTTTTATCAAAAACAGACCAACAATCCAAGAAAACTTTGTCTTTTTAAGAGTAAAGCAGAATTTTAATCTTATAGCAGTGTCTTTTAAATCCATTTATTTTAACCTTAGTTCTGATCACACATAAAATTCCTTTACAAAGATTTCCCTTCACAAACCATCTATAACTTTCCTTTACTTTCAGATTTTGACCTAAGCCCCTTTTCTACACACAACCAGTCTAATTTAGGACAAAATTACTTTTTTTTAACCTTTGACAAAAATGTATTCCCATTCCTTTTATTTTTCTTACATATCTCCCACTTTTCCACATACAGTTACTTTCCTAATTTCCATCAGTCTTAATTACAATTAGCAGAATTTTAACTTAGAAACCTTAGCCTCCAGGGAAAACTAAGTAGTAACCAATTATGAACTGTCTGTTACATCATATATTTTTTAGATGGCAAACTTATAAATCAATTAAGCATAAAGCACATCTTTCAACAGATTTAAGTATCCTTAGTTTTTCTGCCATAAACCAAAACCACAAACCTGTGTTTAGTAAGCAATGCTTCAGCATTCCATTTGATTTAGAAAAGGCCTAAATGTCCAATAAATTCAATACAGTTTATCATCCAAGCAAAATGTTAAAGTTTCAGGTTACCAAAGACCCTGAAAGCTATGTTAACAATTACTCATGAAAACTTTGAGACAGACAAAATTACCATTATTTTGAGTCACTTTTTGTTGACAAATTGTTAACAGAGATATTCATGAGCTTATTTGACCTTCATAAGCCTAGGTAGAAAAAGTTTTATATATTTAATGCTGATAACTCTAAAGACATGTCTATCTTAATTAAACCAACAAATGTTAATTAGTCTAAATTCAGAATACGTTCCACCTGTGTCCAACGAAAAGTCAATCAACTTGCTCACCATTGTTAATTTTTACCTAGGGCACCAGTGAAGAAATCTAAAGTGGGAGGTGTAAACTAAGGTCGTGTTCTTTGCTCCTTGACAGTGAGGGGAGGAGGAGGAGCCCATGGTGCTGGAGGCATCCAGATAGTATAGGAGTCAGTTATGGAGGCTGCACCCATGGTGGTGCAGAAACAGGAGAAGGGAAGGGAAGGCAGTAGAGGTGAGGTGCCATCAAGAAGCGGGGGCAGATAAAAGTCCTGATGGCAGAGAAAGAGTTCTCCTGGTCTTAAAGCTTGTCAGCTAGGACAGATGAGCCAACAAGTGGAATTAGGCAGTCCATGTCAGGCCAGAGAAGACAGGGAAGTTCCCTGAAGCAAAAGGAGTTTCCGTGTCTGCTTGGGAATATTGTTTTTTTTTTTTTTTTTTTTTTAATTTTTTTTTTCAACGTTTATTTATTTTTGGCCTGAGGCAGACTAACCAGAGAGACAGAGCATGAACGGGGGAGGGGCAGAGAGAGAGGGAGACACAGAATCGGATTAACAGGCTCCAGGCTCTGAGCCATCAGCCCAGAGCTTGATGCGGGGCTCAAACTCACGGACCGCGAGATCGTGACCTGGCTGAAGTCGGACGCTTACCGACTGCGCCACCCAGGGTTGTCTGCCCCTTTGCCCAGGTCCTTTTTATTTGCTTAGAATCTTGCAGGGAAAATGGAACATGGACCTTCGTGGGGCCAAATTCACATTTCAGTCAATGGATACATTGAATGTGCCTTCCTTTCAGAGGAAAGATTTCTTCTCCCTTAGAAATCCTGGATAAGGAGGACATGAGGGTTTGACAGGTGGCCTTTCCTGAGGAGAGGCCTCAGGAGGCAAGACTGTAAGTACTCGCTCTTCTGTATCTCTTGAAGAGGCTGGGAGGTTGGCATCTATCTTATAAGTCTTATGTAAGTCTGTCTGGTCCTGTAAAGCAAAGAAGACCTGTACATAGGGAACTTCTGACCATTTACCGTCTCTTCTACAATATAGATCTAACTGTAAGATAGTACTGTACTGAATACTTCCCCCAAGAGGCCAGGATTCTCGGGGCACCTGGGTGGCTCAGTCGGTTAAGGGTCCGACTTCAGCTCAGGTCATGATTTCGCCGTCCGTGAGTTCGAGCCCCACGTCGGGCTCTGTGCTGACAACTCAGATCCTGGAGCTTGTTTCTGATTCTGTGTCTCCCTCTCTGGAGGCCAGGATTCTCCATCCTCCAGAAGATACTGAGGCCAAGCCTGAGAGACAAAAAAAAAAAAAAAAAAAAAAAAAAAACTTCATGCACTTCTTTTTGATCATTTGTATATCAAATCATTTCCAATTTCTCAGAACATGTTTCAGAGGAGTACCCACAGAGAATGGTTTGTTTCCCATCTTGTGATGCAGGTAAGAGTCAAGAACCTCAAGAACCTCTGTACCTGTTATATTAGAGAAGTGACTATGAAGGCATCCCAACATATTAGCTCTCCCCTTTAGAATCAAGACATCCCTTGATCTGCCTTCCCCAGGGTGAGAGAATGGCCTGACACCTTGGGTTGAAGAAGGATTGGGCCAGTGGAAGTAGCCATTGTGACCCACTGCTTCAGCCCATACACAACCCTTCTTCTCTCCTCTGGATCCTTCTAAATCTCTTAAATCTTAAAAAAAAAATTTTTTTTAATGTTTGGTGGGGGGCAGACTGCAAGCAGGGGATCAAGCAGAGAGAGAAAGACAGAATCAGAAGCAGTCTCCAGGCTCTGAGCTGTCACCACCAAGCCCGACATGGGGCTCAAACCCACAAACTGTGAGATCATGACCTGAGCTGAAGTCAGAGGCTTAACCAACTAAGCCACTCAGGTGCCCCTAAATCTCTTAAATCTTAAGGAGTTTGGTAAGGTTAGTGAATCAAGGTTTGTTATTTATATATAAAGATTATGGGTGCAAGCAAACCTGGGGTGACTATGAAGGAGGCTTCCCTGGGCCATGGCCCCCAGGGCTGGTCTCCATTCTTTTACATCTCAGGTGTCCAGTGGAAACCATAGGGCAGGTGCAGAACACTTGCATTGCCAGTCCTTATATGCGTCCCCCAGATGAACCTTTCATGTAACCAAGGAGGCCCCTGATGACCTCATTCTTTGGAGCTCCTTTGATCGAGCCCTCATTTCTTGGTTGTACTAATTTGCTCACACCCCCAACCCATGGAATCTAGTCCATAACTCAATTATTTCTTCACCTCACCCCCAAGCATCTTTCCTTCTTGGATGCCTGATGTCCCTTCAGCCAACAGATCCCAATTATTAAGGTTCCCACTGCTATTGTGCACAAAGGCACTGGTGGTAGATCTGTGTTCCTGTTTTTAATGTCCAAAACCCAGGGGATACAGAGGGATGAATCTGCTGATATTTGAAGCCTAGAATCCTGGCCACATTTAAGCCTGAGTTGTGTCTGACCGAAAAACATATCTCACCAAACAAGTCCCTAATTGCTGGAGCATATTGATCATCAGGACTTGGAAAGGTTTTAAAAGCCATTTAAGAAGGATAGGTGAAGAAAGAATAAGCAACAGCAGAAAATGGAACTGGTTGGCATTAGGCCAACGTTCGCCTTTCACAAGGGGGGATTGACTAAACCTTTACCCTGCAACTTGTCACCTGAAACTTAAGACCTGCAGCTGTGCTACCCGCTTTTAACTGGCTCACACGTGTCTGGTTTTGAGAGTTTTGGTAAGGAGATCCTCTGCTCAAAAAGGGAAAGGAAAGAGTCTGCTGTTACCCTCTGATGATTACCAAGTTTTGGCACCAAAATAATTTGTTTCAGGAGCGTGGGAGAGACACTGGTCCTTGTGTCATGGAGTTAAAGAATGAATCTCGAAGACAACAGAGAGTGAGCAAAGCAACAGAGTTTATTGAGGGAAAGCATAAAACTCTCAAGAGTGAGAGGGGTCCTGACTGCATAGCCGCTTAGGTTTTTGTGTCTCACTTTTTATTGGGACGTTATCAGAAAGTTTTTGAGACTCCACGCGTGGCACCTAGATCAGGCAAGTCTGAAATACGTTCATCTTTTTTGTTTTTGTTTTTGTTTTCTTTTACCCAACCCCCACAGCTTCTTCACCGTCCCACTTTCAGCTGCAGCCTGCCTCTTTGAGGGTCCCTTATTTCTTGCTTCCTAATGTAACCCTTTCCCAGCTCACCAGTACTTGGGAGACTTTTTTATGAGGGATTTTTATAACAAACTTTATATCTGACATTTTACAGCACCCCTTGTCCAGAGAAGGAGGGATTACAGATATTTATTGACATATAGTGTCAGAATATGGAGGAAAATTGACTAGGGAGATGGAAAGAGAAGGGGGTTCTTCCTTTCCCAGGTATGCAAATGACCTGACTTAATTTGTGTAGTATATGTTTTTCTGTGCTTTGTGGTCTTCTAAGTAATGAGATTAAGAAATCCTATCATTGTTAATAAAGACCTCAGTGGAGGGGAGAGAAGAGATGAGAGACAATTAGATGGAGGCATAATGGGTACCCTGTCCCATATGAACCTTACACCCCTTCAAGAAGATCAGGTGCAAGAGAAGTGCAGATAAGTGAAAGCTGGGAGCAGAAATCTAGGCACTGGCTCCTGTATTCTGTATTCAAAGCCTCCAGCTTCTGCAGTTTTACCTTGAATATCCTGGTCCTTGCATTTTACTCTTTCATGATGAACAGAAGTTCAAAATCAAATGATGACCAAAGTCAGGAAATCTTTCCAGATAGCCATGTCTTTTCCTTGGAATTCTGTCCTCCCAATCTCTGACTAGTTAAAATCTACACAGTCATCATAGTCCAGTTGGTACCTCCTGCCCACGCCTTCCTGGATTTTCTGCACCAGAAGCAATTTATTTCCTTTAACTTCCTCTACTCTTTTCTGTCAGTCTTACCATAGCTGTCTCTCCACACACCATTTTCAGTTCTAGTTACCCTGTATCTTCCCTTTCTCTCTCACTCAACTGTAAGCTTCTGGAGTGGAGACACTGTGCCCCATATATTTTTATATTCTCTCCATGGTCCTTAACATAGACCTAAGGAATTGTTAAATAACTTTCATGTGTGGCATACAGTTGCAGAGGAAGAGGCCATGGGTAGAGATGTAGAAGTAGGGGCATTATCAGTATTCATTAAGGATATTATTGTTAATATAGGTGTGGACATGATACACTCAGGAATAGGTCATATTATAAGTAAATTTTTACCCCACCAGTATATTTACTCCCATATACTTATTCACCATTCATTCTTTCTCTCACTCAAATGTAGAGCTTTTCTTAGTGGGAAATAAACAATAAGAAAACACTTAAATAATTGCAGTGTGATAAACACCTGAAGGAAATAAATTGAGTCTATTGATAATGAATAAAAGGGAGTTTTCATTAGATATGGAAGTTAGAAAAGGCTTTTATGGTCATGGTCATATATTTATCATCCTATCATTATGAGTTAATTCAATTTCCTATTTGAAGGGCAATAATAATAAAACCAATAACAGAATGAGAAGAACGACCTTGCTAATGGGGGGGGGGGGCGGAGGGGGCGTGTTTGTCAAACTAACCTTAGGATTAGTTCCATCTTTGGTCTATCTTCCCAACCTTTCCCCTGCCTTTGGCAGAGGGGAAGTCAGGACCCTCCCCTTGCCTCAGGATGGACCCTGCCCTCTCTTCTCTAGACTAGGAGTTGGCAAGCAAAACAGGTGTTAAGAGCTCTGATCTTACTAGAGACCTGGAGACAGATCAAGGTAGAGACCTCTGAAATAATGCCCAAGGATGTGAGAATCTAGGGAAGAGATGGAGACAGAGATACACAAACAGAGAGGCAGACCGCTGTCACAGAGACTCCCTTTCACCCCCCACCTCAGTCTCAGTGTGTTCTGGGCTCTGTACTCCTTGGGGGAGTTGGTCAGGGCTTGTGGGCTTTGGGGGAAGAGAAAGACATCCCCTGAGTGTCTTAGAGATAACTCCCTCCACCCTTGCAGTCATTCCTGGATTCCTGTCCAAGGTTGAAGACAACCAAGCCTCTGTGGAGCAGACAGTCAGCTGACCTCCCGGCAGCCTCAACACCAGGGTCTTCTTTTGACTACTTGCCTGCCACCTTCCTGCCAGCACAGGTTAGTAGCATTAGTTTCTGTCTCTTGCAGGGCAGTAGTCACATTAGGAAAGGCTTGAGAGTGGATAAGAGAAATCTGAGACTGGTACCTGGAGCTTTCACACTTTCACTGAGCCCCGTTTCCTGTTGATATAACATGCTTTGGTTGGTAGCTCAAGAGTAAATTTTCCCCTTCTCACAAAAGCCATGACATCCTTGGTAGAGTTGGAGATAATGCCTTATACATTTCACTCCCTGTACTCTTGCTTCTTCAGTCTTTTGATTCTCCCCCTGCAATCTCTCCCTCCCCCCTCCCATCCTTGTCACTACTCTCCTCCCCCTGACAGGTCAGTTCTTCCTGCCTTCTTTCTGGATCATTTCACTTATGTTTCCTCTCAACCTTCATCTATGATTCCAACTTTGAAGAGATGGGAAAATGAGTTTTAAGGGCACCATTCGTGAGGGAGTGGGCTTTTTAAAAAATGTTTATTTATTTTTGAGAGAGGGAGAGAGAGACAGAACGTGAGTGGGAGAAGGGCAGAGAGAGAAAGATACACAGAATCCAAAGCATGCTTCAGTCTCTCAGCTGTCAGCAAAAAGTGTGACACGGGGCTGAAACCCACAAACTGTGAGATCATGACCTAAGCCGAAGTTGGAAGCTTATTCAACTGAGTCACCCAAGTGCCCTGAGGGAGTGGACTTTGAACACAGCAAGAGGCATGGTAGTCAGACATCAGGAAGAATCTGATAGTCACTGACAAAGTGGCCTAAGTGCCTCCTGATCCATCTTCCCTGATAATGGGGCTTATGTACACATGACAGAGACTTTAAAAAATAGTTAGATTAAGGGGCCAAGAAGCCCTCTTTGCCTGATGTCTAGTCTTAACAATATTATAATTATGAAGAATCACTGGAAGTGGGAGAAGATTTGTCTGGAGATATGGGCATCCCAAAGTGCATCTTCTATCCAGTAATAAGGAAAGTGGGCCCATGTACTGCTTCCACATGTTCACAGTTAACCCCATGGAGAGGGGTACGTTTGGGCTTTTATGGAACAATTTTGTTATCCAAGCCACATAGAACTCCTTTAAGGTGATAGTTGAATTATATAATTTCATCCTATTATTGAGTTATATAATATATCTTATTGTTATGTTGTTTAAGTTAAGTAAGTCTATAAGGTCCTGTTTTTATTTTCACACAATAACAAGGATGAATATTGCCTATACATGAGCCACTGTGGCAAATTCTCTGATGTTCAACATCACTCATCATTAGGGAAATACAAATCAAAACCATAATGAGTTACCACCTCACACCTGTCAGAATGGCTAAAATTAACAACTCAGGAAACAACAGATGCTGGTAAGGATGTAGAGAAACAGGAACCCTTTCGCACTGCTGGTAGGAATGCAAACTGGTGTAGCAACTCTGGAAAACAGCATGGGAGTTCCTTGAGAAATTAAAAATAGAGCTACCCTACCACCCAGCAATTGCACAGCAGGTATTTATCCAAAGGATACAAAAATGCTGATTCTAAGGGGCACATGAACCCCAATGTTTATAGCAGCACTATCAACAATAGCCAAATTATGGAAAGAGCCCAAGCGTCCATCGACTGATAAATGGATAAAGAAGATGTGGTATATGTATATATACAAAGGGATACTACTCATCAGTCAAAAAGAATGAAATCTTACCATTGCCAAAAATGTGGATAGAAGTAGAGTTTATTATGGTAAGTGAAATATTTCAGTCAGAGAAAGATAAATATCATATGATTTCAGTCATATGTGGAAAACAAGAAACAAAACACATGAATATAGGGGAAGGAAAAGAAAAAGAAAATAAGAACAGAGAGGGAGGCAAACTATAAGAGATTCTTAAATACAGAGAACAAACTGAGCATTGCTAGAGGGGTGTTGGGTGGAGGGATGGGCTAAACAGGTGATGGTCCTGAAGGAGGACCACTGTTGGGATGAGCACTGGGTGTTATATGTAAGTTATGAATCACTAAATTCTAGTCATGAAACTATTATTATACTACATGTTAACTAACTTGGATTTAAATAAAATTAAAAAAAAATAAAGGTGTCCTCTTGGACTTTCTTTGGGAACAGAAGGAGTACTCTCATCTTTATTGGCAGCCAGCTTGGGTCTGGAATCGGGAGTGAGGTTCCCGAAGACAAAGTAGCCTAGGCAGCTACAAAGACAGATCCATCAGATTCCATCCCCGAGACCAACTAACTTGGAACAGCTAATGTACTGAGGCAGTCCAACCTACTAGCGTTGGAAACAAAGGAGGGAGCCCTGGCCAGCTACTGGCCAACTGCTCTACTTTGGGATGCCGAGGGAACTGGATGCTGCAAGGGATTTGGTTTTTGGCTGACTTGCCAAAATTTGTTACCAAAACTCAAATTCACCTGTCCATTGTTCCAAAAGCCAATATTTAAGAGAAGAATTTTGATTCAAAAGGAATATGAGTTTTATTCAGGATACCAGCCAACTGGGGAAAAGGGGGACTCTTGTCCAAAGGCCAACTCTGTAAGGACTCTGCCTGCCCAGGGTTTATAGAAAGATCTGAGGGCAGTCAATCAGTAAAGGCAGTATAGTAGTCCCTAATATTTCTTGATTACCTGCAGACTTGGTGGTGCCAGAAAAACAGATGTTATCTCATCTCAGTGGCAAGAGGTTGTGCAAGGGGGTCTGGTTTCTGTTTCATGATGTGCAGAAGGACTCTGTTCTTTTCTTGGAAAGGATGCATGATCTATAGGTATACAAAGAAGGGTTAGTTGATGAATTATGTGGGCTCAGGGTGCTTGCTAAATCTTAAAGACTAGGAGGTCAGTTTTCCCTGGGACAGCTCCCTTAGGGGTGATAAGCATTTTGTGTCCTTTTGATGCATGAGATCAGTGCTCCATTGTGAACATGTGGTCGATGGTCAGCAGTATTAAAGGTTAATATGGAAGAATCAACCTGCAAATGGGCGAGAGGCATGATGGACCAGAAGAGGCAGGAAAGGCAGGGTTGGGGCAGACTGCCAAGTCAGAGATCAAGTTTCCCTAAGCGTATTCAACTGAAGGTCTGAGGCTGAAGGAGACTAGGTTTCTGTGTCAGGGATAGCAGGACTGCAAAGGTATTGGGGAGATGCTCACCATGGGTACTGGGGACTGAAATGGGGTTGCTTTCGACAGGTGGACATATTGCTAATGGAAGGTTTAACTGTCTTTTAATCCTCATGGAATTATTAGGTAAATTTTATTAATACCACATTACAGGTGATGAAACTGAGGTTCAGAGAGGCTATGTCAAGTGTCCAAGATAACACATCATATTAAGAGACAAAGACAGGATTTGATTTGAACTCAGGTCCTTGGGTCCTGAGCTCTTTTTCTTTCCACCACAGCACTGGGCAGAGAGTCTTACTCTTTTATGTGTCTGCCTAAGGTTCAGACCTGTCTGGGAGTGGGAGATGAGGTGGGAGGTGTTCTAAAATGTTTCTTATATGAACGAATGAATTATCTGTGCAGGTTCACCATTCATGGTATGGGCCAGAGTCCTAGAAACTCTGTGGCAGGAATGGGAATATAGCAAAGGAGTTTCCAGTGTGGCCCAGGAAACTGGAAACAGGTTTCCTGTGGGTCCCCAAGCTTTTCCTAGACATTCTATATCTCTAGAATCTAGAGGGCTGGGCTCTGGATTCTTAGAAGAAGGAATAGAATGGTTTGTATGTGTGCAGTGTGATGAGTGTATAACAGTGTATACATTTGTGTGTGCATGCCTATGTAAATGTATGAGTTTGTGATTGTGTGTCTTTGTGTTACATACATATGAGAATGTTTGTGATGTATGGGTATGTATATGTGTGTATTTTAAGGGTATGTGTCTGTGTATATGCATGAGTGTGAGCATTTGTGTGTGTGCATCTGCATGTGGGCATGTGTATATGTGTGTGTACTCTCCCAGGGGAACCTGAATACTCATAGCTGAAGATGTCTTTGATGTGGTTTGTGCAAATTTTCCAGCAGGTTTAAGGCTGTGGTATGGGGTAGAGGAGGTGGGAGGTCAGAAGAGAAAGGCTGTCTGTGCTTCGGGAGTAGGGGCTTGGGTAGCTCTGAGTCTGGTTGGAGACTGTGTCCTGAAGCCTTCACACAGGGTTTGCATTGGAAGAGCTCAGAGGCCCTGCTCTGACCGGGGGGGCCATAAAGAAGTGGGGCCAGGATGGGAAGGTGCCAGATAGTGGAGGGTTCAGGCCTACTCTCTCCCCCCAACTCCACCTCCAGGATTTGGGAATGATGTAACCAGGCTGCACTTCCTAACTCTAAGCTCCACCCATTCTGCCTGAGGGCCTTAGAGTCCCCAGAAGTCTCTGTGTGCCACTTCCTGAGGCTGGGATGATGAGAATCACAGTGAAGACTTATATTTCTCGTCAGTATTACCAAGACAGGGCCAAACCAAGTCCTTGTCTGTTGGAGTCCTCTGGGAAGGCCATATATTCATTCTTGCTCTATTTCACACAAGCTGAGTCTTACAACCCCTTGTGCTGGGAATTTCTTACTGAGTCTAAGTCAAATCTGCTTATTGCACTTTTTGGGCTGTAAGCTCAACCAGAATTTATGCAGTTGAAACCTAACACCCTCGTCCCCAAGCATGGAAGTAGTTTCTTCTAGATAGGGAAGTGGGTCAGAATGTAGGGACACTGAGAGGATGTGAGGCTAAAGCTGGTGGATCACAGATGGGTCAGACCTTTCCTGGGCAGGAAGGCCATGATCAAAGAGACAGATTCACAGAAGGGAGCTCAGAGACCACCAATTTTCCCTCTGTTTTCCCCTGTCACTCCAAGCTGTACCAGGGCAAATGGGAAACACAGGCTGTGGAAGGAAGGACTAAGATTAGAAATGGGGAAAGTGCTTCCCTGTGTGTAGCTTTGAGGAACCTCTGGAAACACAGGGAAAAGAGCAAATTGTGAACATGAAGTTCCTGTTGCAGTTCAAGAAAAAAAAAAAAAAAAAAAAAAAAAAAAAAAAAAAAAAAAAGTAGGAAGAGAATGGCAGGGGCTGTGGGACTCTGAGGGGCAGAGGGATATGTGTGCTGAGGGTGAGGGTGTGCACAGCACGGTGTTTGTGGTGTACGTGTCTGTGCTCCATGGTTAACAGTCCTGTGTGCACCAGTCATGTATGTAAACATATCACATGGGGGAAGGGTACAGCTTTGACATCAGTTTTATACACCAAGGGTTGTGAGCAGGCTTCCCACTGGGGACTACAAAGTATGTTTTTTCCTGTTAGGAGCAGCAGTCAGCACAAATGAGAAGACCCCTGTATTGGGAATCAAGAAAACTTGGGTTCCAGTTCAGGGTCTAGTTATCAGCTGTGACCCTGTAAAGCATCATCTCTTTCAACTGGGATGTCATCAGCTGTACAGTCATAAAGGAAAAGTAATTTCTGTGTCTGAGACCAGAAAAGGGAAGGGGGCTAGAGTGAGTGAAGGCATTTCAGGGCCCAAAGGCAATAAGATATGTCAGTGGAAAGGGCTTCAGGAGAGGTTTCCTGAATTCAGAAATTCGTAGGTTCTTGTGGGAGTCAAAGATTCCCCCAGCCTGGGCAGCCCAGCCCTGTGACAGCACCCAGGACCCAGAGCTGGCTCTGCAGGGAGAGCTGTTCTCTGCCACCCTCTTGTGGCTTCTGAGCTCTTCACAGGTCGCTCCTGGAAAAGGCTCCCTCAAGTTCTTAGGAAAGGAGTCCCTCACACCCTGGTGGAAATTGTGTAACAGGTGATCTTTATTTGTCCAAGACCATCATTCTCAGCCATCTCTTCTTGTTTTGGGAAGCACTCAGGACCTCCTTTAAGGCTGGGACTGTCTTTCTGAGATTTAACCCTCTTTGCCCTCTCAAGTTTCAAGCTCTGCTTTGGGGCAGGTGTGATGGAGAGAAGGGGCTGAGATCAGGATACGGAGTGAAGATAGCAATTTCTCTTGCTCCTTGGGTTCCATGTACAACCTCAGCTTCACAGAGTCAACAGGAGTTTTCAAAGAAATACTGTAGGAATAGTTATAGTCCTGGAGAAATGGCTCTGGACCTGACCAGGCACTATGAGTCTAGACATCAGTAAATTTGAGCCAGGAGACAAGAGGCAGGGATGCTGGAGGGGAGATGGCCTGTTTGACAGTTGCTGATGGAATTCCTTATCTGCTAGCTCTGGAATCCCTCTCCCACCCACCAGGCTGCCCTTGAACCCTCCCTTCTAGTGCTCAGTGCTCATTAGTGACTACCTGTCTATGGAGAGACACCCAGGGGGCCAAGTACCATTGGATGGGCAAGGGGGAGAGGAGGAGAGAGGGACATCATGTTAGTGATGGAGGAGGAAGAGTTGGAATAACTGGGATTTAACCTAGGGTCCCATGATCACTGGGTGCTTGGAAAGCTTGGTAAGGGGAAACTGTCCTGGGGGCAGATGCTGCTGAATTGCTGAAAGTGAGTGAGTGAGAGTGGAGGTCAGAAGGAATAATGAAAGAGATTGAGTTTCCCTGTTTTAGGTATTTTAGGTGCTTATTGTGGGAGACCTGGTGAAATAAAATCTTTATTTTAACTTTAACAGCTTCCTATTTACAAGCAGGGTTACAGGTGCCATGAGGGGATGAAAAAGGGACACACACTTTGTTACTCTTCCCATTTTTGAAGACCAGCCTATCTCCTTTCTGACTCATTGCCGCATGTGCCTGTCTGAGGGGTACAAGGAGCTGCTGGCAGTTCTGGTCCACATGCAGAGGAAAAGCTCCCAGTCTTCTGTTCTGCATACCCCAGGCCCCTCCTGCAAAGCACCTCCAGGGGGTCTCCCACCTCTCCTCATTTTTCTCACAGAATACTCCAGACAAACAGATACCTGGCTAGGGGGACTTTGAATGCCCTCCCAGAATTTCCAGTGGGTCCCTGTGGACTGACTGGGGAGTGGACAGGGAAGCCAGGCCCTGACTGACCAGCACAGTAGGCATGGAGACAACCCAAATCTGGAGCCTTGGAGAATGTTCTGTGAGGAGCAGAGTGCTGCAGTCTGAGCCTGCTCTGCATCATTCCAGCCTTCCCATCTCCACACAAAGGGCCGCTCGCTTTATCACCTCTGCACTTTCCGACAGCTCACCTCAGGACTCAGGGCAGCACTGGAGGGGATGGGAGAGAAGAGGGTAAACAGATGCATCTGTCAGATGCAAGGTCATTGAGAAGGAGATGCTTGCAGCTGTGGCAGAGGGAGAACATTCCTGGTGGCTGCTGGAGCCCATATTAATTTTTGGTCTGTCTGTGAAAACCAGGTAGTGGTGCTCTCAGGAGCACTCCCAGCATGGTACTGGAGGGTGAGGCCTCTATTTGCCTGAAATTCTTAGTCATAATCATACTGCCCTTAGGGAGATTACAGTCCCTCCCTGCCAAACAAATATGCAAAGTTACCTGGTGACACTCACCAGCCAGACCAACAACTGCAAAGGACAAAGGCACATTCAGAATCAGGGCCAGCTAGTTTATCAGGGAAGGCTGACTGGAGGAGGGGGTCAAGAGCAGGGTATAGAAGGAGAAACCCAATAGGGCATGGGATGGGAGGAAAAGAGGAAGAGAACTTCTCTCTGTGTTGCTTCTGAAGCAGGATGAGCAAAACCATAAGCCAGAAAGGAGACAGCTTTGCTGATCTGGAACAAGTACTTGGATTGGGGAACCAGCATGAAGGGTATAGAGAGTGTAGATCTTACGGCCAGGCTGGGTGTTCTGAATTTGCTGGGAGAGGTTGGGACCCACTGGAGGAATCCCTGATATGTGTTAAGCAGTGAAGTGTGTGCACACAATTGTCTGGAGCAGTGTGTACCCAAGTTTGTATGTCTTCTGTGTGTGTTGTGGAGGGGAGGGGGAATGTACATCCAGGTAGCTGTGTGCCCCAGGCTCTTGTCTTTCCATCTGCGTGGGTGATTGACCTGTTGGTATGTCTGAGCACCTTTATTCACTGTGTCTCCATATGATCATGTGTGAATGGTACCTAAGTTTAATTTTGTGTATTTTATTTGGCTGCATGTGGTGGAGAGGCAGCATATGTGCAAGGGTGTGTGTTGTGTATGTGTATGTGTGCACGTGCCTGTGTAAAAAGTGAGGCTGGATGCGAGCCCTGACTACCCAAACATCACCTTCTGTCTCTTCCACTGGCTCCATCTGCCCTGGCTACGGTCATGACAAGGATGCAAGAGCAAAATGGCAATGTGCTATGCATAGGGAGACCAGAACATTGTAAACCATGAACAGACTTTCTTTTGGGGGAGAAACCTGCATGAAGAATTATAGGGGCCAACAGACAGACACACAGTCCTGCAGTCCCAGGCTGCTCCTCAGACATATACACACTCATGCAAGTACACTCTCAGGCACCCAAGGCCTATCATCACCACAGGACACAACAGACATTGTCTCATAACCTCCCTCTCCCTAGCCCTCCTCTGAGCCCTGTGGCCCTGCCTTCCATGAACTTTAAATTCCTGCCAGGGTTTGAAGCTATGAGGCTGAGTTCACTTACTTGGACCTCAGAGCCAGTCATCAGACAATTGCTTCCTTTGCCATGGGAAAGTGTGTGTGGTGTGATGTGTGTGTGTGTGTGTGTGATTATGGGTGTGCTCCCTCATTCACTTTCTTCCCCAGTCCTGCAATCACACCGGTCCCCCCTTCTCACCCTGGGTGCTGTTAACTCAGATCACCTCTATGTGCTCTGCATCTACTATGGGTTCCTCCCCATGCTTCTGCTATCACAGCATCCCAGGAGCACACTGTGCGCAGTTTTATCTTGCCCTTCTGCTCTGTCTACACCCACATCGGCCTTCCCTTGCATGTCCTCCTTCCACCCTCCTGCACCCTGCCTATTGCCACCACCTCCCAGTCTACATCCCAACACTCCCTGTGTTTCTGCCTGTGTGTGTTCTTTCTTGAAGTAGCCCTTTTCCCACTTGATTTCAGGTATGGTCTCTGGTTTTTAGCCACCACCCTTTCAATGGGGGACTCTTCTGGC